>NC_141693.1:333168059-333830559 GCF_964263255.1 Lissotriton vulgaris | reverse complement strand
AGCTTCTGGAAGCATTTGCACTCAACAAAGCTGAAGGCCTGCAGCCTTTGCTTGAAGAATGCGTTAAATACAATCAGGCAATACACTTCCACTGTCTGGGAAGCTGTCCCCACCTTACATCTTGTGTGAATGCAAACCAGAGGCATTCAAAGGGCTCCAATTCTGCTTTGTAACTAGTACTGAGAGCTAAACTTGAGGACGAACGCCAGCAGGCATCAAGTCTTGCATCTGCAGAATCTTCGTTTCAATGTGTACATTATTTCCCAATATATTGTCTCACAATGCCATGATCTTGAAGTTAGTGCTTCCTCTAATTGCGGACTAAAGCTCTTGCTATTTCTTGACATACGCGACCAGCCATTATTTTTAACTTTCAATCTTTAAGCTCATCAATTGACCTGGCCGGATTGGTGGGGTAGCAGCAGTCTACCAGAGGTCAAATGGTTTACGTAATTTAACCCTTTTGGATTGTTTGTGGGGGTTCAGACCTCGTGTATGTGAGCTGGACCCCCTCCCCTCTCCAGGACCATTAAAAAAATGCCCATTTCAGAAATACATAAGTTTCCTTGATACCCAATGTTGGACAGGCCACGTGAAGGGCTTACTCCCCCCCCCGCATGACAGGGCCCGAGCCCGGCCCTCCAGGTGTTACCCACGGAAGCAACCCGCTCCCCGTCTCATACGGGACTCCTGCCCCCGGACATCTCTGCATCATGGGGCCGAATCCCCACCGGCCCCCTCGCCCGGCCTGGCCGCCATCTTGGACACTGCACCACGAGGCCGCGTGGCCTCAGATCGACCCTAACCCTGGGCCTGTCCAGGCCCCGACATCCCGGCACCACCATCCACCCAGGAGGTGAACGGACCACTTGGCAGGTCAATGGGAGAAAGAAGTGTCGATGGCTCTCCCCCGCCAGGTGCCGATCGCCCCCAGCTCCCCCAGGCGCTGGCTCCACCCCCCTGCTGGGTGTCTGGACTCCCTCATCCCGGACCTCCCGACCTCCAAGTGCGAGGGTCCGGACATCAAAGGGCGCCAGACCTATAACTGGGGCAGCTCCAGAACAGGAAGGCAGTTGTATCCTGGAGTCGAGAGACGCAGTGAAGAACTCATCCTTGACGGACTACTGGCGCTGCCGTAGCCCTGCCTTGCGAACTATTGTCTTGCCTGCTGGCGCTGCCGCAACCTTCTGAAACCTTCATCCTCGTCGGGACCTGCTGGCGCTGCCGCGGACCGTTGTAATCACCACCTTCACCGGGACCTGCTGGCTCCGCCGCGGACCGTCGCTACCTTCGACCATCTCGGGACCTGCTGGCTCCGCCGCGGCCCGACCATCTAGAACACCGAGCTCGAGGATTGCGAGCTATCCATCATATCATCGCTTCTACCAGATTGGTAACAAGACTGTCCCGCTACCCCCTTTTCCCATCCAAGAGACTAGAACCGAGGGGACCCCTGAGTCCAGACCTCCTTGTACCATTCTACCGTACTTAAAGATTGCTTATAAAGAACGTTAAACCTTATCTTTGTGTGGTGTACATCTGTGGGGGGGAAGTTACTCGTCTGTACGATCGCTGGAGACGGTTCTCCCCGGAGACCTCTCCCCTTGTCCTCGGCCGACCCTCCCGGTCCGTCTAACATTGGTGGCCAGCGGCGCGATCCAAATCAACGCGAGAGTAGCTCACCCCACAACGAAACCACAATGACAACCAAAGAAAGCGGATCCACCGAGAAATTCCAGATGGAGAAATTGGAAGAATACAGCCATCGTGAGTTGAAACAATTCTGCATTGAACTAGGTATCGCTACCACCGGTCTGAGTACTAAAGACGATTTCAAGCACGCCATTGAGTCATGAGCAGAAACTGGGGCCGTCAGACCCCCGGACCAAAATGTTGCAGCATCAGAGAGGAACACCACGGCTCCCGAGGAGCGAAGAACGGGTCTCTCGCAGGAAGAGATCCAAGAGAGAGAAAGAAGCAGACTACATGAATTAGAAATGGCCCGGCTCAAAATGGACGGTGAACTCAAATTAGCCGAACAAAAACTGAACCTAGAACATCTGCGGCTCCGAGAAGAACGGGAAGAAAAACAGAGACAAAGAGAACTCGAAGAAAAGAGACTAGCGTATGAACACGAGCGCAAGCTAGCAGAAATAGACTTACGTAAGCAGAACAAAGAATTAGGGGTGCCCGAGCAACCGCGCACCCCAGGAGCGACAGAAAAGAAAGTACACATCCCCAAGGATGTCGTTCGAGAGTATTTCCGAGATGACGACATACAACAGTGGTTCAAGGCCTATGAGATCGCCATGACCTCCCACTGGATCGATCGAAGTGACTGGGGAGCCGGTCTGTGGGGGAGGTTCGTCAATGAGGGCCGCGATGCCCTGTTACAGCTCCCAGACCACCTGATGACCTCCTATGACCACATGAAGGCTACCCTCCTCACCCGCTATGGGCTCACACCCGAAATGTACCGCCAGAGGTTCCGAGACTGCACCCGGATCCCGGGTACAACTTGGGTGGAGTATGTGAACTATTTCAGCCGAGCCTTCGAGGGTTGGATCAAGGGAAGCAATGTAACGACCTACGAACAACTCTTTAATCTCATGGTGTGGGAGCACCTCTCTAACAACTGCTTCGTCGAGCTCAGGCAGCACCTCCTCGACAGTAAATTGACTGATCCACGGCAGCTCGCCGCCGAGGCTGACCGGTGGGAGATTACCCGAGTAGGCCGGAATGGGCCACATGAACAGAACCGGAACAACCAAGGTCAGCACCGTCCCCGAGGAGGAGGAGGCCAGGGACGAGGAAGAGACACCGCCCCGGCCGCTCCCGCTGCCAGCACACCACCCCCGGCCAACCGGGGCAACCCCCCGGCGCGCCCAGGGTACAGAGCCAATGTCACGTGTCACCGATGCCAGCGAGTCGGCCACTACGCAAATGACCCGAACTGTCCACAGAACCAGACTACGAGACCCCGCCAGATGGCCGCCGCCGCCCTGGGGGAAGAACAAATCTCCGAAGAACAAGAGGAGCGCGAGCAAGAACACCAAGAGTGGGAACCAGCCGCCATGGTTCTAGCGTGCCTAGGGGGAAGAGACATGGTCCCGCGGACCCCCCTACCCGCCAACACCAGGAAATATAGTCAGTGGGTGAACATTAATGGGCGCAGGGCCGAAGCCCTACGTGACACAGGGGCCAGTGTGACAGCCGTCCGCTGTCACCTTGTGACCCCGGAACAGATCCTGCCGAACATTCTCTGCCCTGGCCGTTCAGCCGACAATTCGGAGAGTCTATGCCGGATGGCCTGCGTCCCCTTCAAGTGGGGAGGAGTCTCCGGCATGTTGAAGGTAACGGTCCGAGATGATGCCCCCGTGGACTGTCTCCTGGGGAATGATCTTGAGAGTTCCCCGTGGGCCGCCGTAGAGAGAAGAGAGCACCTGGGGATGTTGGGCCTCCCAGGCTGGGCGTGCGTAACCACCCGGTCCATGGCTGCCCATACCATCCCTCGACCCGAAGAACCTGAATGGCCAGCACCTCCTCCCCCGGTCGCTCCAGTAGAAGACACCGACCGTGCCGACCCCCCAGAGCAAACCCCCGAAGGGCTCGCTCAGCCCCAGGACCTTCCCGATCTGGCTCAGTGCCGTCAGGAAGGGGGGCCCACCCAGGAACAGTTCCGTCAAGAGCAGAAGACCTGTCCCTCCCTCGAGGGACTCCGCCAGCAAGCCCTCGCCCAGAGCGCAGGGGATACCTCCGGAGCCCATTGGATCTATTGGGACAACGACCTGTTGTACAGTGAACAGAGAATCGCGAAGTTGGGGGCCAGTCGAGTGCTAGTGGTGCCCCTCCGCTTTAGAGACTTCTTGCTAAACCTGGCCCACGATGTCCCCCTGGCTGGTCACCTGGGTCAGGACAAAACCTACAGTCGCCTGGTGACCCACTTTTTCTGGCCCAAGATGAGAAACGACGTACTCAATCACTGCCGGTCTTGCCCCACGTGCCAGGCCAGCGGGAAGAGCGGCCGCAAACTTAAAGCACCTCTGCAACCTTTCCCAGTTGTCACCACCCCGTTCGAGAGGGTGGGAATAGACATTGTGGGGCCCCTGGACCCCCGTACCGCACAAGGACATCGGTTCATCCTGGTACTGGTGGACCACGCCACCCGCTACCCCGAGGCTGTTCCCCTGCGAACTGTGACAGCCCCGGTGGTCGGCCGGGCCTTGATGGGGATCTTCTCCCGGGTGGGCTTTCCCCGAGAAGTCGTCAGCGACCGAGGCACAAACTTTATTTCAAAATACATGAAGTCCCTCTGGCAACAGTGCGGGGTCACCTACCGATTCACGACCCCCTATCACCCTCAAGGAAACAGACTAGTCGAGCCGTTCAACCGCACGCTCAAGGGGATGATTGGGGGGTTGGAAGAGCCCCTCCGTCGCCAGTGGGATGTGCTACTGCCGTGCCTCCTCTTGGCATATCGAGAAGTCCCCCAGAAGTCCCTCGGCTTCAGCCCGTTCGAACTCTTATACGGACACCCTGTGCGAGGGCCCCTCAGCCTAGTCAAAGAAGGTTGGGAGATGCCCCCCCTAAAGAACCCTCCAGATGTCTTCAAGTACCTCCTGACCCTACGTAATCAGACCAGGCGATTCAGGGAAATGGCAAAAGCGAACCTTGAGGCCAGTCAGGAGGACATGAAAAGGTGGTACGATCAAAATGCCTCCTCCATCGAATTCGAACCCGGCCAACAAGTGTGGGTGATGTCCCCCACCGAACCATGCGCCTTGCAGGACAAGTGGACAGGGCCCTTCAAAGTGGTCGAGCGCAAGAGCCCTGTCACCTATCTCATCGATATGGAATCTTCACGGAACCCCCTCCGGGTCCTCCACGTCAATAGACTCAAACCCCACTTTGTGCGTTCGGAGCTCAGCCTCCTGATGGCTACAGACAGTGGAGCCGAAGAGGACTCCGAACCACTCCCTGACCTCCTACGGACTCGGGAGAAGGATGGTTCCGTGGACGGGGCCCGACTCTCAGAGGCCCTCACCCCGGAACAGCGCCAAGGCTGCCGAGACCTCCTGCTGCAGTTCGCAACTCTGTTTTCCCTCACCCCAGGGGTCACCCCCAGGTGCTTGCACGACGTGGACACTGGAGACAGTCCCCCTATCCGACATCGGGCCTACCGCGTACCAGATCGGGTACGGGCCTGCATCCAAGAGGAGGTGTCCAAAATGCTCACGCTCGGGGTCATCGAGCCCTCAGACAGCCCCTGGGCCAGCCCAGTGGTACTGGTCCCCAAAGCTGCCGCCCCCGGCACCACTCCCGAGCTCCGATTCTGCGTCGACTACCGGGGCTTGAACGCTGTCACCAGAACCGATGCACATCCCATCCCCCGAGCGGATGAACTAATCGACCGCATGGGAGCTGCCCGCTACCTCAGCATCTTCGACCTGACAGCGGGCTACTGGCAGATCGGTCTCACACCCCGGGCCCAAGAACGATCCGCCTTCTCCACCCCTGATGGCCACTACCACTTCAAGGTCATGCCATTGGGCATGAAGAATGCCCCAGCAACTTTTCAGCGGCTAGTGAACCAGGTCCTGGCGGGACTCGGGGAATTCAGCGCCGCCTACCTGGACGATATCGCTGTGTACAGCCGCCACTGGTCCGACCACCTCCACCACCTCCGAGAGGTCCTGCAGGCCCTCCAACGAGCCGGCCTCACGATCAAGGCCAGCAAATGCCAAATTGGCCAAGGGTCCGTGACCTATCTCGGACACCAGGTGGGAAGCGGTCTGGTGGCCCCTCTTCAACTCAAGATCGCTGCCATCCAGTCCTGGCGGCCCCCCATCACCCAGACCGAGGTCCGCGCCTTCTTGGGGCTCACAGGCTACTACCGGCGGTTCGTGAGGGACTATGGCAGCATTGTGGGGCCCCTCACGGAACTCACATCCAAAAACCACCCAAAGAAGGTCAACTGGACCCCAGACTGTCAAGCGGCCTTCGAGAAGCTGAAGGCCGCCATGTGCTCCGCCCCTGTGCTCCGGGCCCCCGACTACAGTCGGGAATTCATCGTCCAAACGGATGCCTCCGACCATGGCATTGGGGCAGTCCTTTCCCAGTTGAACCCCGAAGGACTTGACCAACCAGTGGCTTTCATCAGCAGACGTCTCCTGGCCCGAGAGCAACGCTGGAGCACCATCGAGAGGGAGGCCTTCGCAGTGGTGTGGGCCCTCAAAAAGCTCCGGCCTTATCTCTTCGGTACCCACTTCCGGGTGCAGACAGATCATCGGCCCCTGCAGTGGCTAATGCAGATGTGGGGGGAAAACCCAAAACTATTGCGTTGGTCCATCTCCCTGCAGGGGATGGACTTCACTGTGGAACATCGACCTGGGCAAGACCACGCCAACGCAGATGGCCTGTCACGCTTTTTCCGCCTCGACGAGGAGAGTCCCCAAGAGGATGGGTGACTCTCCCCGCCTTCAGCTGGGGGGGACGCATGTTGGACAGGCCACGTGAAGGGCTTACTCCCCCCCCCCCGCATGACAGGGCCCGAGCCCGGCCCTCCAGGTGTTACCCACGGAAGCAACCCGCTCCCCGTCTCATACGGGACTCCTGCCCCCGGACATCTCTGCATCATGGGGCCGAATCCCCACCGGCCCCCTCGCCCGGCCTGGCCGCCATCTTGGACACTGCACCACGAGGCCGCGTGGCCTCAGATCGACCCTAACCCTGGGCCTGTCCAGGCCCCGACATCCCGGCACCACCATCCACCCAGGAGGTGAACGGACCACTTGGCAGGTCAATGGGAGAAAGAAGTGTCGATGGCTCTCCCCCGCCAGGTGCCGATCGCCCCCAGCTCCCCCAGGCGCTGGCTCCACCCCCCTGCTGGGTGTCTGGACTCCCTCATCCCGGACCTCCCGACCTCCAAGTGCGAGGGTCCGGACATCAAAGGGCGCCAGACCTATAACTGGGGCAGCTCCAGAACAGGAAGGCAGTTGTATCCTGGAGTCGAGAGACGCAGTGAAGAACTCATCCTTGACGGACTACTGGCGCTGCCGTAGCCCTGCCTTGCGAACTATTGTCTTGCCTGCTGGCGCTGCCGCAACCTTCTGAAACCTTCATCCTCGTCGGGACCTGCTGGCGCTGCCGCGGACCGTTGTAATCACCACCTTCACCGGGACCTGCTGGCTCCGCCGCGGACCGTCGCTACCTTCGACCATCTCGGGACCTGCTGGCTCCGCCGCGGCCCGACCATCTAGAACACCGAGCTCGAGGATTGCGAGCTATCCATCATATCATCGCTTCTACCAGATTGGTAACAAGACTGTCCCGCTACCCCCTTTTCCCATCCAAGAGACTAGAACCGAGGGGACCCCTGAGTCCAGACCTCCTTGTACCATTCTACCGTACTTAAAGATTGCTTATAAAGAACGTTAAACCTTATCTTTGTGTGGTGTACATCTGTGGGGGGGAAGTTACTCGTCTGTACGATCGCTGGAGACGGTTCTCCCCGGAGACCTCTCCCCTTGTCCTCGGCCGACCCTCCCGGTCCGTCTAACACCCAATTTTCACTCTGCCTATTTCGCTATAAAAATTGTTCTATGTTCGGTACTCAATGAAAAACCATTGTACAGTGTAGCTCAACTCAGTGGTTTGTTCTGGGGTAGCTTGGGTTGTTGGAGAACCTACAAACCTTATATATTCCCGCAACTAGAAGGGTCTAGCAGACATAATGGTATATTGCATTTGTCACTTGGCTATTGTGACAAAAAGGTACAGATGAAAATGCAACAAATTACGATTGTTTTCCTACTCTTTTTCAATATTTCTTGATTTCAACAGTTATTTTCCTTGGGACAACCTTTTGAGATCTACACATAGGACCCCTTACTGAATTTGGAATGTCTACTTTAAAGAAATCTATAGCTTTCCTGAACAACCCATGGGTTTCACACTGGTTCCTACCACAAACTGAAAGTAGGTTGAATAGCAGAAAAAATAGTGAAAATAGACCATCTTTTAGAAAAATGACAAAACAGGTATTCTGAATCAGCCCTGCATGTTCCTGAAAACTGGGAATATGGTGAATTTAGTACAGCAAACTGTTTGTGAATGCAATTTTTAGGAGTATATTGTGCTCACATATATAAATTCGGAGAAGAGAGGAGGGACCAACTTTACCCCTGAATCCCCCATTAAAGCAAGGTAGATCTGGGGATAATGGGTTGGTGGCACTAAACCTAATAGATTCCTCACAATTATATGATATAACCAAGGGAGGAAATTAAACTCTTTAAATATGGGTAGAGCCAGGAGTACTAGACTAGGACGTACCTCTCACCTCACTAACAAAAGTGAAGCAAAGAATTAACGCTGCATCCTTACAATGAATTCACAAGGCTATAAGTAGCAAGGTATAATAAATATAACTCTTAGGATCAAGCCTAAACAAAAATATTCAGTTCCAGACAAAAACTCCTATTTGTAACCAGATATTGAAATAGGATTGGGACTGGTAACAACCCATACCAGGTATATATATTAAAGAAGTTAACATGCTACCTCTGTAATAAATATATAGATTTTATGAATTGTTTTTAATGTATCACTGTCTCTGATACTACATATCCCACAATGCTTCTATGGTGAGCCTAGTGGGAGTTCGGTATAAATGGAGAAACAAAAGAGGGACTCACTCAACCGTGATCTAGACTTGTTTGTCGAAAGAATTGGTGATGCCCGGTTACTTACCGGAAATACACATTACTCCGAGTCCTGGTCTCCTCGTCCCATTCCTGACAAGTAAGCAAGTAAGCAAGTGAGCAGCTAGTCTGCTCCCCAGAAACCTAAAACCTAGCAGAGCTTTTCAGCACTTCCCCCAATATGGCGCCACCAATCCGGTGAGGATAAAGGGGGAAGTGCATCATAGAACACCCTGAGAATACCAAAGAAAACCAGTACGAAACAGATAACCAAAGAAAACCCAAACCAGGGAGGGAGGGAAGGGCTCAGGAATGGGACGGGGAGACCAGGACTCGGAGTAATGTGTATTACCGGTAAGTAACCGGGCGTAACCTCCTTGTCCTGTCTCCCCGTCCCATTCCTGACAAGTGAGCCCATACCCAAGCACACGGTGATTGTGAGAAAAAAACAGACCAGAAAGTATGAGAAAAGACAGGTCCATTTTAATCAATAGAAAACAGTACAGACTACAAATCATGTACAGAAGACAGGAAACAAGCCCCAAAGGCAGCAGATGCCGCCATCCCCAACTGAAGATGGCAATGAGCAACAAAAGTATGGGGAGAAGCCCACGAGGCAGCATTGCAAATGTCCCACGAGGCAGCATTGCAAACGAGGCACCCTTGAACATGGCCCAGGAGGACGACACGCTCCTAGTCGACCTACCCTGAATAGAAGAAGGCAGAGGACAGTGGGCAGAATCGTAAGCAGAAACCACAGCACCCCTGACCCACCGAGACAAAGTGGACAAGGAAGGACGAAGCCCCAGCCCTGAGAGGCCATAGGTGACGAACAGTGAATCAACCTTCCTGAACCCAGCCGTACCCTCCAAGTAGATGCGGAGAGCCCGCAGCACATCCAAAGAATGGAGGAGCACCTCCTCCGGAGAGGCAGGAGCCGGAAAAAACACCGGGAGCACAATATCCTCCTGTCTGTCAAAGGAAGACACCACCTTAGGAAGAAAGAACCGACTCGGACGGAGAATGACCTTATCCTCGCAAAAGCGCAAGAAGGGAGGGGAAGCTATCAGCGCCCCAATCTCACCAACCCTCCGCCCAGAAGTAATGGCCACCAGGAAATAACCTTAGCAGAAAGGAATTTCAGGGCCACGGAATCCAAGGGCTCGAAAGGAGGACCCGTCAAAGCCCGGAGAACCAAGGGAAGATCCCAAAGAGGCACAGGAGAACGAGAGACAGGACGCCGAAGCAAGAAACACCGCAGAAGGCGAACCACCAACGAGGAAACAGAAGAACCCCGGAAAGCAAGAATGGCAGCCCACTGGGCCCGAAGGGAAGAAACCCCAAGCCCCAAGACGAAACCATCCTGCAAGAAGTCCAAAACCTTCACGGCCTCAGAGGAGGCAGAAGAGAGACCCCTCACAAGATGCCAGGAGGAGAAACTCTACCAGTGACGGTCATACGACCCCAAGGTGGGAGGACGCCAAGAAAGCCGGAGACAACGGGCAACGTCAACCGAGCAACCCAGACCCAGCAAACCTAACCTTTCAAGTGCCAAACCCCCAGCCGGAGGCGACGCAGGGAGGCAACCCTGAGAAGAGGAGCCCGCAGCGGGGAGGGAGACAGGGGAAACCTCCAATGAGGGCAAACCGAGAAGGCCAGCAGAAGGGGAAACCAAGACTGCCGAGACCATAACGGAACCACCAGGAGAACCTCCGCCCGATCCCAACGAACCTTCCGGAGGACCCTCGGAATTAAGGCAAACCGAGGGAAGGCAAACAGCAGACCCCACGACCAAGGAATCGAGAAAGCATCGGTAGCCCACGCCATTGGAGAGGGAACTGTGCTGCAAAACCGAGGAAGAAGGGCGGACTCCATCGAGGCAAACAGATCCAGCCAAGGAAGGCGGAACCTGAGGACAATCAGATAGAACAGACCCGGGGACAAACAGAGGGACGCCGAGGAGGGGAACACCCTGCTCAAAGAATCCATAGGCCCATTCTCCTACCCCGGAAGATAGACCGCTGTCACAGACAAGAGAGTCGACACGGCCCAAAGGCGAACTTCCGGGACAGGAGAAACAGAGCACGACACAAGTCGACCTGGCGAGTCATATAAGAACGAACCACCTGATTGTCGGACTGCACAGAGACCGACCGACCCGGAAGGAGAGGAGCGAACCAAATAAGAGCCAACCAAACCGCCCACAACTCATTCCAGTTCGAGGACTGGAGGGATCCGAAACCTGACCACCGCCCATGACCCTTTTAGGCACCCAGAACGGCACCCCACTCCAAAGCACTGGCATCCGTGGACAACATGACCACAGACCGAGGAGGAAGGAGACCAAACCCCAGGGACAGAGACAGAGGGGACAACCACCACCGGAGATCCGCCCGAATCCCCGGAGTGACAGGGATGAGAGTCTCGCAGTCCAATGAGGCAGGATCCCCAGTGCGACAGGACAAGAAGCAACAGGGGGCACAGACGCAGCCAGGCCCAAGGAAGGAGAAGCAAAGCGGACGCCATCTTCCCCTAACTCCCCAACCAGAGTCAGGCAGACACCCGGGACAGGGACAGAAGCCAGGAAAGGCGATGACACAAAGCCAACCGGCGCACCTGGGAGAGGAACACCAAGCCCAGGTCCATGCGGAAGAGAGCCCTCATGAAATACAGGTACTGGGAGGGCACCAGGGAGGACACTCGAGGTCGAGAAGGAACCCAAAGGAACCCAGCAGAAAACACACCCGCTCCACATCCGACAGAGCCGGAGAAAAAGAAAGAGACAAAAACAACCAGTCAACCAGACAGGGAAACACCTGCAGCCCTCAGGAATGAAGAACATCCACCAGAGGGGCCTAGAGCGCCGAGGAAAGGCCGAACAGGAGCACCCGGAAAGGTAGCGAAGGACCCCCACAGCAAACGGAGAAAACCGCTAGACGGCCAGGAACGAGCAGACACGCATCCAGCAGAACCAGGAACGCCAGACAGCCACACAGAAGCACCATAGGCAGGATGGACAGCAAAGCCACCAACATGAACGCAAGTCCGGGAAAGAAAGAACGAACCCCTCGAGACACAAACAGGGTACAGAATAGGAAGAACCCATCACTGAGGCCAGAAAGAGGAACGAACAACAACCCTCGCCACCACACCAGAAATGAACCACCACGACAGCCAACCATAACAACAGAAGGCACACCCCCCCAAGCAAGGCCACCCCCGTAGAGGATGACGGGCAGGGGGGTTCACAAAGAAGATTGGGAGGGGGGGGGGACCCTGAACCAAAAATCCATGGACACAGGCCGCAAGGACCAGGCAACCGGAACCGGCAACCACCGGGGAATGCAAAAAACAAAGGCGCAGCCGGGGTCCGACCATCCAAACATCACACCAGCAAAAAAAGAGCCGGGGCCCGGAACCTGCACCAGGGACCGGACCATGTAGACGGAAAAGGACACAGCCTGACCTCAAAGAGGCAGTGTAGGAATGTCCAACCACCCCCTCCACTCGCCGACAGCGGCAGAGGGAGGGCAAACTGGAGAAAACAGCCACAGCCTGGGCAGGCAGTGAACCAGGCCCGTGAGGGAGGACACCACCAAAATCACAAGACCTACCCCAGAGCAACAGCTCCTCTGACCAAGAGGGGAATAAAACCCACAGCAACCGGCACACCCAGGCAGACCCCCAACCAGGGACCAACCAGGCAAAACAGGACCACAGAAGCAGCAGGAGTGAAAACACCTGACAACATGCGTCGCAAGAAAGAGACACGTGGAGCACAAAAGATAGATGTAGCATCGCCACCAAACAGAAAGGCAGCACCACATCGACCCCAGAGGGATGAAAGGCTGAGCGGACCCGCCGGGACCTGAAGAACACAGGCCGCAGCAGCGGAAGCAACAGGCCACTGAGCCACCAGACCCAGCATCCACTAAGCAAGAGGCCCGAACCACTAGGCCACCGCAATGAAACCAAACGAAAACAGGCCACATCAGGGAGGCACGGCCGCAGTCCAGCGACCATGACGAACCTAGGTCGTAGCAGTGGATGAAGCACCAAGCGCACAGCGTGCCGCAAGTGCCCCACAAACACCCCTTAGGGGCCCCACCACAGCAGCAGAAGGGGCAGGCCAAACCTGAGGGCCACCATGCATCATGGCCGGAGAGCACATGCCTCACCAATGAGGAGGAGCAGGGCAGCCAAAGAAGGAGCCATCGAGGCACCCGACCACGCAAGCCAGGCGGTAAGGGGGCGGACGCATAAAAAAAGCGACCGGCCACCCAACAAACACCAAGGGGAGGCATTAAACCCAAGGACGCTCCGCGCCGCAGGGAAAGAACAGATGGCCCCCGCCCGCTAAAGCAGGGCGAGAAGGGACCCCCGGAGAGAAGCGGCCGCCAAAGCAGGCCGAGGACCAGAGAGCGAGGGGCAGGGAAAAGAAAGAGGCACAAACGGCCGCTAAAGCAGGCCGAGAGAAGGCACAAAACACAAACGCACAATTTCCAGCACCAACACCAAGTTCAAGGGGAGGCAGCAAACCCAAGGACGCTCCGCGCCGCAGGGAAAGAACAGACGGCCTCCGCCCGCTAAAGCAGGGCGAGACGGGACCCCCATGAGAGCAGCGGCCGCCAAAGCAGGCCGAGTACCAGAGGGCGAGGGGCAGAGAAAAGAAATAGGCACAAACGGCCGCTAAAGCAGGCCGTGAGAAGGCATAAAAAAAACTCACATTTCCCAGCACCAACCCCAAACACAAGGAAAAAAGCGGCCGCTACAGCAGGCTGCCAAAATAAACAACCTACAAACAGAAGGGACACTTACCCGAACCGAAGCTCTGCTAGGCATAAAGGCAACTGACGAAGTCAGAAAAAAAAAGAACAGGATGTTCTATGATGCACTTCCCCCTTTATCCTCACCGGATTGGTGGCGCCATATTGGGGGAAGTGCTGAAAAGCTCTGCTAGGTTTTAGGTTTCTGGGGAGCAGACTAGCTCCTCACTTGCTTACTTGCTTACTTGTCAGGAATGGGACGGGGGGACAGGACGAGGAGGTAATGGTAATATGTGTGGCAATGGTTAACCACTAATAAATACCACTGCATAAATAACGTGTGGAGTGTGGAGTTAAACTTGCGGTGGACTATAATTACACAACACTGGTCGATCCAGATCGCCGGCACCAACCATGAGCGCGCTGTAAGTGGAACTGATTTGGTGAATCGTATTGGAAAGGAAAACAGTGGCGTCCGACATTAAGCGCAAAAACAGATCGAAGAAACAAGATCTATTGAACTGGTGGAACACAAAGGAATCGCCATCTCCGTAAAACCGATGAAAAGGTAGTCGGATCTGGGGTCAACACAAGGCAAGACGCCGAAGAACGTATAGCGGAGCAGCAATCGCGTGGAGAGGAACACCGAGGCAGAGCGCTGAACAAGTGGAGCCGGAGGACAGGTAAGCAAAGCCAAACCGGCTGCAGTGTGGTGCGGGTGAATAAAATTGCTTAGTATCGAGGTGGGGTAACAAAGCATTTTTGAGTTTCCTCGTTCTTCAGGAGTGTAACAGGAAGAATAACTGCTAAACATATCAATCAATGGGAGTTCCGAGGACAAGAGAGAATTGATAAAGCATAAAATATCACAAGGAAATCGGGATCAAATTAATTATACAAGATGGAAGCGAGAGTGGCGAAACGCTTACAGAAGGCGGAAACACTATTTACTAAAAGGAATGAGGGACAATCTAAGAAAAATATGAATACCACAGTAATGAAGACATCAAGTGAAAAAAATCTGACATACGTGCATACAACTAGAACAACTTTTAAAGAAAGAAATAACAAAAAGTTGGGAGTTAATTATGATGGAGAAATATATAGAGGTTGGAAGAGTCCCTAGAGGATTGTGAATATTGCACAGGTGCCCAGAGGAGGGGCGCCCTTAGTTGCGCCATGTGACGAAGCCCCCTACAGGTCGGTTAGGATGGGGTGGTGTATTGAGTAAGGCGGGACGGTGATGTCATCAGGGCGCACTGGAATGCAAGGGGGAGTTTTATAAGGCTGAGCCCTCAGACCTCCAGCAAGCTGTAGAGGCGCGGCATTGATGGGGAGCGAGGTTTCCAGTTGTCGGCGTGCAGTGTGGCACAGGAGGTTTGAGGGGGCCTAGGCGTAGTTTATAGGTCTTTATAGTATAACAATCATTAAATATATAAGAGCATTTAATGAAATTTAGAGGCGCGGAGAGAAATGGTTTAGTTATAGTTAGCGAGCTCCTGCAGCGGTATGTGGGGGACACGCCCGCGTTCGCGGAAGTGATGTTCTAAAGTTTTCTTTTTTTTAATTTCAAAGTAATGTGAAATGTGAAAAGGCCTTTTATTGTTCCATTATTTAAAATCATTACAATATGCTAACAATATAAAATAGTTATCTAAAAACCAAATAAGTTAAATTCCCTAATTATTACTACAGCCTAATAAAGCATAAAACCTTCAGTATAGTATCATGTTCTAACTATACAGTTTAAGAACAACGTGCATTGATTTTTAAGAGGGAGGTGTGTCCGCCTCTCCCATGCTTCCAGTCCTACAGTTTTCTTTATGCGGCTCTGCATTTGCGGACAGTGCTGCGCGAATTAGTTTTATAAATTGCCCCAGCCGTGCTATCGTTTGACTTGCTGTTGGAGAAAAACACAAGTCAGAGATTTCGCTGCATCGAGTGAGGCCCTGAGCTCTGCAGATTGGGATGACCAAACGGTGCCTCTCACTGGCTAGCTTTGGGCAGCAACACAACAAATGGTACCAGGATTCCTGATGGTAATCACAAAGTCTGCATGCTGCTGAATTATCCATGCGGGCCCAACTTTGATTAAACTCCGCTATGGGTAATGCGAGGAGCCTCATGTAAGTGATCTTTTTTCAGGTTTGGACAGATAGTGATTGCTCAAGGTAAGGCTGTGCTTTTCCCACTTTATAAGAGGCATCCAATGTAGAAAGATTTGGTTGGTGATGCAGGCTATCGAGATCTCTTGCAAATGATATATGCTTGACCTGTCTGTTAACTGCTCTTTTCCATGCATCTATTGAAATATTAGCTTTGACCAGGTTTTGCACTTCTATTTCTAGCAGATGAATGGCTACTGTCAGTTGCGCTTGCCATGGGGATCCGCTTTCTTCGAAGATTGTTTTAATTTGCGCTTTCAAGGCTGTTGCTGGAGCTCTCAAGGTGCTAATATAGTATTTTTTTGTGTCTCCCAGGCAGGAGATATCTGGGCGAGAAAGACCCAGCTCCAGCCTTACTCTAGCTCTCCTGGCCTGTCGTGGGATGCCCAACACTTTCTTATATACGGAAATTTGGAAACTCATGTAAAAGTTGGTAAGGGCACCAGGGAAGATTAAATGGCCATAGTTGACTGAGGGCATTACTTTTGCTTTTAGGACTTTCAAGATGGGTTCCGTGGATGGGCTATGTAATTTTCGATTGAGACTTTTCAGACTGCAGATGATTCCTGCCCCTTTATTTCTTAGGTGTTTCAAATGAGCTGTTGCTTTTGCCCCTTCCGTTATCCTTAGACTCAGGTAATTATAATTTTTGCAAGAACTGATTTGCTGGTCACCTAGGCGCCATTGAGCTGTTTGCTTTCGATTGTACTTTCAAAGTATTTTATTAAGAATTTTACACATACATTTTAACATCCCCAACTGGTCGTACCTGATTGTGGTACACAATATGGTTTACATGATCGGATGACCCCCTTAGTACTGTCCTACCATAGGAGTGAAGGTGAGTGAAAAGATGGAAAGGAAAAAGTGCGTATAGGAAAGGAAAAGAGGGGTGTGTGTGGCGTGGAGGTAATTTGCTTGCACGTCTATCTTCATGTGTGGAAAAGGCCTTTTTGGTAGATCTCTCTATAATCCTGGTGCTCACGGTGGTTCGTAGTGACCCAGGAACTCATCCAGTGTGGCCCACATACCCCTAGTCGCTGGTTTCCAGGGTGAGTTGCGGAGTGCAATGCTATCAGCACCTCTCAGGTATGTTATCCAGTTGAGCCACCCCTTGAATGATGCCCTCCCTAGGTCCTTCCACTTGGAGACCACCATTTTATCTGCCGAGGTTAACAAGAGGTCCAGAAGGTCCCTATCTTGTTGTGAGTTCAGGTTCATGGTTATAAACGCCGTAGTGAGGGTTGAGAAATTTGAACTTAGTGTACACCCAGTATTTTTTTAATAAAGAAAGTTTTCATTAAGGCGGGATGTAAAGCTTGTTGATATAGGGCTGCACCGTATGTGGGGGGCAGGCATGGTAATGGAGGTTCGCAGCTGCTTTCACGTACATGGGGATGCATGATGTAAGGGTGATAGTGACTCTAGGGTGAGTTTTCGTCTCTTTTTAATAAATAGCAAGTTCATTTGTGTTGTGTTATTAAGTTAACCGGTAATAATTTGTTATACCACCACACATCGGACAGTGGACCACTCAAAGAACAAGGCACCAATCCTAGGATCACCAAACAAATTTGTTTACAAATTCCAGCGTGCTCTTTCCAAATGCTCCCTGTCCCAAGAGGATCACCCAAAACTAGGGTAAAAAGCCAATTTTTGTCCAGTATGGAGAAGCACTGCTCTACAAGTTGGTCTCATCCAGTTATCAGAGACTATACAACTTTTTTAGTGTTCTCATATATAGACGCTGAGTCGTGATGTATAGATGCAATACTCATTTAATAATCCATTTTAGGAAAAAACACCAGCCAACGGGTTTCGTTCTGAAACCAGAACTTCTTCAGGGCTGTAAGTTTAAAAACATACAAAATTACAAAATTACAACATACAAAATCTCGGCTCCTGACTGATACAGCTTCCATTTACTTATTTACAGCTTATACCCCCTGACGAAGAGCCACCGGCTCGAAATGCATTGGGGAGAGTATTTATGCAATTGACGCCACCTTAGTGAATTTTTGAATACTTTGAAAAGCCAAAGAAATTTGCTTCAGTTGTTACTATATGAAGAATACTTTGGATTATAATTTGTGAATACACATTTCACCAATTGAATGTGAAAAAAGTGAATACAACTTTTTTTTTTTTTTTTTGTAAAATTTTTATTTTGCATACAATGATAAAATGACAGTTAACAAAAGGCGTCACAGTGGGCGCACGAAAGGTCCCACACAGTGGGAAGGCTGAAAAGGAAGATGAGGCAAGGCAGTAAAGCAAAAAGTCTTCAGTGCTGGTAACGTCGGCAGTCCCGCAGCAATCCCCCGCCAAGGGGTAGCTCAAACAGTGCAGCCAGCAACTAGTCCAAGAGCTCTCCAGCGGTCAAGTATGCCTCATCTCGGTGAAGTGACTGTCCCAAAGCAACTCCCTACCCTCCCCCCAAAAACCAAACTCCCCCCTCCCCCCCCCCGTGACGGCGCCGCTCGCAAATCTCATTCATACACCAAGCACACTCTAGAGTTGAAACAAGTGCAAGTTCCTCATGACGCCGGGCAAACAGCCGAAGGCAAGCCAGCAGACAGAAAGGACACCAAGGGGCCCCACACGTGCTTGAAGTTTTTATATTTGCCTATAAATATATCCGCCATTCTCTCGAGACTCAGAAGTCTCCACAGTCTGGAGTGCCAAAGGGAAACCGCCGGGGCCTCCTTACGTTTCCAGGCCGAGGCCAGCGTGAGCTTGGCCGCGCCGAGACACAGCCATAAGATCTTTTTGTCAGCTCGCGATTGGTGTTCCAGGCCGGGATCTCTCAACCCCAGCAAAACGAATTCGGGGCAGTCATCGATAGGGTACTGCAAAATGTCTTTAATATGCGATAAGATCTCGGCCCAGAAGGGCTTAATGATCGGGCAGTCCCACCAAACGTGGCGGAAATCCCCCAAGAGGCCGCAACCCCTCCAACACCTGTCCGTGGCCGCCGGGAAAATGCGATGAATTCGGGCCGGAACCATGTACCATTGCGTTAGGGTTTTGTAATGGGCTTCCCTCAAGAGTATGGAGTGGTTAAATTGCGTCATGTCCTTCCAGAGCGCCGACCATTCTCCGTCAGTGATATCCCTCCCCACCATCTCCTCCCACTGCTCCATGTAACGCGGTCTAGGGGAAAGGGCCGAGCGGAGCAGCAGCTGATATAAAAAGGAGATAGCCCCCTTCATGGCCGAGGTCTTCAGGAGAAAGGCCTCAAAGTCGGATAAAGGTCTCGTCGCTGCTTCTCGCACCGCGGGTGAAGTGGCCCAGTGTAGCAGTTGTAAGTGCCGGTACCTTTCCCCCGGCGGGACTTGATAGTCCCGCATGCAGTTCTCGAACGTCAAGGGGTCGGGGCCATGGAACAAGTGAAGTAACGCCCGGCATCCCCCCTCCCTCCAAACGTCAAAGGGGCCCTCAGTGAGCGCCGGGGAAAACTCCGGATTAAAATGCAAAGGGGTGAATGGGGATGGGAAGGTCGTCCACCTCTCGTCACTGGCCAGTGTGTCCCAAACTTTCAGCGTGGTCCCCGTGGGGGTACTAATGTACGCGTTTACCGGGCGGTCTCGCTTCGGCTTCCACGCTAGGTCCCAGATGGACCGGCCTGCCACACTCCGGTCCATGTGCAGCCAGTGTTTGTCAGAGAACTGCTGTGACCACTCCACCATAACTCTAAGTTGGGCCGCCTTGTAGTAGAGGTGGAAGTCCGGAAGGCCTACCCCTCCGTCATTCCGCAGGCGCCGCAGAAGTGTAAATGAAAGCCGCGCCCGACCACCTTGCCAGATAAATTTCAATATCGTCGATTTGAGTTGGCTAAAGAAGGAAGAGGGCAGTGGAATAGGCAAGGCTTGGAACAGGTATAGATATTTGGGGAGAAGGACCATTTTGACAGCATGTACCCGTCCCAGCCAGGACAGGAATCTAGGCTTCCATTTCTCCAGCTCCACGCGTGATCTGGCCATGAGGGGCGGGAAATTGGCCGCAAAGAGACCGCCCACTGTCGGGGTGAGGTGTACCCCGAGATATAGCAGGGAGCCCGAGGCCCAGGCCAACGGTGTCGTCGCCTTCACCCGTGTCACCTCGGCCTGAGAGAGAGTCAGGTTCAGGACATGCGATTTGCCATAGTTGACCTTGAAGCCGGCCACCGCCTCAAATTCCAGCAGTATATCACGAACATACGGAAGGGAGTTAGCGGGGTCGGCCAACGACAAGAGGACATCATCCGCAAACAGGGTAATCTTGTGCTGTTCCCCAGCGAACGGGATGCCCTTCACCCCCTCATGCTCCCGGACCGCCAGCGCCAGAGGTTCAATGCTGAGTGCAAACAGCAAGGGTGAGAGGGGACATCCCTGCCTAGTGCCTCGCGAGTGGTGGAAGAAGGTCGACAAGTGGCCGTTCACCGCCACCCTTGAACGCGGGCTGCAGAAGTTAGCTCTTACCATCGCGGTAAAGCGATCGGAAAACCCAAATGCCCGCAACGTGTGGAAGAGAAAGCCCCAGTCTACGCGGTCGAAGGCCTTCTCCGCATCCAGCCCCACCAAGACCGCCGGGATGCGGAACCTGTCCGCCTTCTCTATAAGGTGGACGACCCTCCGGGTGTTATCGTGCGTTTGGCGGCCTTTGATGAAGCCCGATTGGTCCGCATGGATAATCGACGGCAGCAGGTCTTGCAGGCGGCTCGCTAATATAGCCGAGTAGAGCTTGGCGTCGATGTTGAGTAAGGCTATAGGGCGGTATGAGGCACACCGCTCCGGGTCCTTCCCTGGCTTCGGCAGGACCGTGATCACTGCTTCCGCCAGGGTCCCAGAATTCACCCCAGGTCCAGACATGTCGTTAAAGAGGGCGGCCAGGAAGTCACACACCTCAGTCGCATAAGTCTGGTAAAAGACAGCGGTGAACCCGTCGGGGCCGGGGGCTTTGTGTAGTTTCAGGTTTTTAATAGCCGCGAGGACCTCCTCCCTTGTGATCGGAGCCTCAAGTAAATCGTTCCAGGCCCCTGGTACCTGCGGAAGCGATAAGCGCTGCAAAAAAGCACATTGATCAGCCGCGTCCAACTCTTCCCCCGCGTACAACGCAGCGTAGAAGCGGCCAAAGATATCAGCCTTCGCTCCGTCATCGTGCTGGAGCACACCTGCCACGTCTCTAATCCCACCTACGTATTCCCGCTCCCTCTTGTCCTTCAATTGCCGGGCAAGGTGTCTACCAATCTTGTTGCCCCCAGAGTAGGAGAACCGGCCCAGCCGCAGCAGTGTGAGTTCAGCCCTATTCGTGTAGTGAGACTTCAACTTGCCCCGTACTGCCGTCAGGGGACGTAGAGTCACCCTCGAGGGGTTAGCTTTGTGTTCCCTCTCAAGCGTGAGCACCTCTGCCTCCAGCGCTTCCCTCTCCTTCCTACGCAAGGCGTTCAGTTGTGAGTTGAGGCCCAGGCACGTCCCCCTGATCGTCGCCTTAAAGGCGTCCCAGGTGGTCATTAGGGACGTGTCCGAGGGAGGGTTGCTATCAAAAAAGTCCCGGATGGCCTGACGCAAGGCCTGATGGGATACATCGTCTCGGACCACCGAGGCCGGGAAGTACCATTTCCGGTTCGCGGTGTCCGGCGGCGACCACCGAAGCGTGAGCACTAGAAGACTGTGATCTGAGACAGAAATCGGGAGAATGGCGGCATCTAAGATGTTCCCTCTAAGTGACTGGCTGAGGAAGACGTAGTCCAGGCGGGAGTAGGAGTGGTGCACATGGGAAAAGAACGTATAGTCCTTCACAGCAGGGTGAAAAAACCTCCAGCCATCCACCAGCCCCATCTCTTCCACCCCCCTCTGTGTACTCCCCGAGAAAACCCCCGTGTCCGCCCTTCGACCCCCAGAGCTGTCCATCTCCCCATCCCAAACCAAGTTATAATCACCCAACATGAATACAAGTCCTTCCGCAAAGTCCCCCACCTTCTCCAGCAGCTCCTGCAAGTACTTATTTTGGCCAGAATTAGGCAAGTAGAGCACCACAAACGTACACAACCTGCCCTGGATGTGCCCCTTGACCATCAACCACCGCCCTTCTCTATCAGTGCGGACTCCCACAGGCTGAAAATGCAACGCTGCCTTAAACATTAACGCCACCCCCCGATGCTTCGTGACAGCTGAGGACCTGTACACAATGGGGTACGCCCTGTGTCGGAGCCGCATTTCATCCTTTCGAGCTAAGTGGGTTTCCTGGAGCCCCACCACATCAAGGTGATGGTCTACAAGGTATTTCAGGACCTTCCGTCTCTTCTGCGGGGTATTCAAGCCTTTGACATTCCAAGTGCCTATACTAATCGGCATGATAAACACCTCCCAAAGATCTTGCTATCAGAAATACAAAATGGCGGCCAACCCTCCTTCCACCCCTCCCCCCCACCACGTGCTCCCAAGCGTTCCCAGAACCGTCGTAGGTGCAGTCCCTCTACAGCATGGCGCGCATTCCACCACTCATTCTCTACATTCATCCCCAAAGGCCCGCCGTCACGGCCCCCCCTCCCCCTCCCCAACAGTCCCCCAACCAAAACCCCCCCGAACCAACACAGAACATTGTACAAAAATGGAAAGAAAAGTGCAAAAACCATACTCAACGGGATCAGTAGGCCGAAGTTCGTAGGAAGCCCCCAATCGAGTGACAGGCCAGAGGAATGAAGCCACTATTCCCCTTGGCCGTAATCAAGGTCGTCTCCACCAGAGTACTTGTACACCCTCGATCAGAAGGCCCGAGCCTTCCCGGCGCCAATCCGCCATTTTGGGGCTCACGCCGCCCCAGAGCTGAGCTGTGAAGCAGCCAACGTGGCCGACGCCACCGAAGCGACCGCTGCTCCTCGTTCCTGCATGCTAGTAGAGAGGTCCGGGCGCTGTCTTGCAGGGGATCCGGCGGGAGAGCGCCCTACCCTGTGCCAGGAATTCGATCGGCGGCGCCGCCGAGATGGGGAGGCCGCCGTGGCCTGCGATGATGGAACATCCGCCAATCCCAGGAGCTCCTTTGCCGCCTGAAGTGTGCGTACTTGGGCCAGGCGGTTCTGCCATCTGAAGATTATTCTGAAGGGGTGCCCCCAAGAGTAGGCAATCCCCCTCTCTTTCAGGAATGCTGTGATAGGACGGAAGTCCCTTCGTTTTTGTAAGGTAGAGGCCGCCAAGTCCTGGAACAGCTGGGGTCTATGGCCACGGAATTGCAATGAGTCGATGGTCCTGGCCTTCCGCAGTATCCTCTCCTTGAGTTGAAAATCGTGGACGCACACCAGTATGTCGGGGGGAGGACCCCCCCCTCGCCGCGGCAGGCCCACCCTGTGCACCCTGTCCATCCGTATCTCCTTCGTGTCCTCCTCGTCCAGGACCTGGAGGAACAGCTCCTGTACGTATCCCCGGAGGTCTCCCGCCTCACCGTCCCAGGGCACCGCCCGTATACGGATGTTGTTCCTACGGGAGCGGTTTTCAAGGTCTTCCGTATGCAATTGGAGGTCCAGGTTCTGCTCGGTGAGGCGGATAATGTCCTGCTGGAGCATATGAACATCTGTGGCGACGCTCAAGTCCCTGTCCTCCAGGGTCGCCACCCTCTCACCTATGCCGTCCACGTCCCTCCGCACCTCCCGCAGGTCGGAGGCGAGCTGCGACCTGAGTTCCGATATGTCCTCCTTAATGGAGGCAAACAGCTCCGACATGAAGGCCTTCGTCACCGGAGCGTCTTCATCAGATTGCCTTGATGACCCACTTGCTCCAGGGGAGGCCGGTTGTTGGGAGGCCTTGTCCTTTCCCTGGTTTCGTTTGCGCTGCACTGTAGACATGACGCCCTGTGTCGACTCCACGTGGCCAAGGATGCAGCGGAGGCTGCCGGCGGGCCAAGCACTCAGTTCTTTCCTTCGCCACCAGTCGTTTCCAGGCTCCTCGCCCCCAGGCACTCGACCGTGAGCGTCTCCTGTGTCCCAGACGGGAGTTCCAGGGGGCCAGCGATCTGCCGCCTCGGTCCTCCAAGCTTCCGCCACCAATGAGCGATAGAGTCACTCCTGTGCTCCGTCGTCGTCCGGCTCCGTGCAACGACCCGGCCCTAGGCTCGGACAGTTCAAGCAAGCCGCAGACGCCACCCACGTGGGGGGCCAGTCGATGGCGTTAGCAGGGGGCCACCGGATATGCAAGTGGCGCTACTCGGCCAGGGGTCCTCTCCTAGGCGTGGCGGGGTATGAGCCGGGTCTCGCCGATAGAACCTCCCTCGTCCAAACTCCGGTCCGCTCAGCCAAGCGTCTGCCCCAGTGCCTGCAGGCGGATCTAGGGCCCCGCCCCTCGACCACGCCGGGCCGCGATAGTTGGAAAGTCCGGGGTCTCATAGGCCGTAGGCTGCGAACGTCCTCGCAGGCGTTCTGGGGGTCCCACCGCTCCGGGGACCCCGCCAACGTCCGCCGCTCTGCTAGGCGAACATCTCCGCTACCTTAGGGGCTCGTGGGTGCCCCCGAAATCGTGCTATTAGTTGCTATGTTGGATCAGCGCCGGAGCGGCACGGAAAGGCGTCCTACTCCGCCGCCATCTTGGCCACGCCCCTGAATACAACTTTTTGATCAAAACTCTTGGATTACCTTTTTGCTAATTCAGCACACAGGAGTGCTCAGGCTAGCCACCTTGTGCCTACAAGGTTTTGCATGTATCTACAAGCACGCCACTGGGCGTTACACCCGTTAGTGCGGGAGGCGGCGGACAGGAGACTTCTCCGCTACGAGAGATGGCTCTTGTCCCGTACCTCCGAAGCGAAGCTGATCTCCGAACTCTACAAGTTTTTGCAACCCACCTTCCTCTCACTTCTACAACCCGGGCAGGGAGCGGTGCGAACGGGAGCTAGGGAGGACACTGAGCCACAAGGAATGGGACCAGATCTCATACCGAGCACGACACTCCGCATATCACACAGGGCTCACCGAAACATTTACTAAAGTGACCACCTATTGGTATTAAACTTCTGAAAGGCTACACAAGATGAACCGTAATATCGATGGTAACTGTTGGAGGGCATGTGGCCAAGTTGGCACTCTTGTGCATGTCCTGTGGGATTGTCCGCTGCTGCAGGCCTACTGGAATGACGTGCTGGCTGAGATTGATACACACTTTGATATAGAGCTTCCCCGCTTCCCCGCGTATGTATTGCTAGGTCTACCTAATCAGCTGATGTATCCCCTGAAATCCTGTAGAGGCAGACAAATTGCTATTGACCTGGGCTCTGCGGTCCAGAATATCCTCATACATTGGCGCACCACCACGATCCCCTCCCTCACGGGTTGGTTGCATAGACTTTGGCATGTGTTGGGAATGGAGAAGCTTTCACTCATGGTGACGGGGGATGTGGAGCAGTTCGATGACCTCTGGCGACCGTTTCACTCTCTGCTGGTCACTGAATTTAGGGAACTTACTTGCCCGAGGTATCTTCGCCTCTAACGATTGACGCCGCCTGTTGTATCGGCTCCCTGAAGGGTCTTTAAAGGGGACTGGCCGAAGAGGGGGAAGGTGAAGGAGTGGGGAGGGGCGGATTGGGGCACTGGACGGGGTTGGGGGGGGGAAGGGGGGCGGTGGGGGCCTTGAGGGAGTTGGGTAGGGGGGGTTAGGGTTTTTTTTCCTTTCTTTTGTACTACTGTCGTTTTCCTGGCATCAAATTAAGCTAGCCCCTGGCATTTCAAGAGAGCGGACTTAGCGCCTTGGTGTGCTTGCATTTGCTGGGCTGTGGTACTTGTTTTTGGCTAGGGTATTTCATGTTTTTGTATTGTTTCAATAATATGCAATAAAAAGCTTTAAACCTAAGGAGCTTGCACGTGAGGTGTACCTCTGGTGGTGTGCAGGAGGTCCTGCAGAGGCACTGGACAAAAAGGTGAATGTCTGACGGTGTGCTAGATGTCTTGCAGAGGCATTAGGGAGTAAATCTAAAAGGAGTGGCTTGTGTATCTGATTATTCTGTGTAGGGGAAGAAGTTCATGTGGTGCCCAGCTAGGTCCCAGTAGGATGGTAGGGGTGTAGGGGCTCACGCCCTGTCTCAGTGGAGGCGGAGTGAGTGTGGGACGGTGTGTCCCACGTCAGCCCGAAACCCTATCTCAGGGCCTGGAGGGTTCCCTAAGGGAGCGCCAGGTCAGGGGCCTAAGCTGTACATAGATCATTTGAGGAGGATTTTCCTTTGTCTAGAGGACGGGGAGTGTCTGTAACCAGAACTCCGGCGGTCCTAGTGTTGGGCAGTACCACTCCTAAGTGGAGGGTGCAGAAGTCCTGGCTCACTGAGCATTTGACCGTCTAGAGTGCTTGACCATTTTTGGGGCCTCTGGAGGTTGTTCCCCGAGGAGGGGGGAGGCCAGGTTCAGGTTCAGCCTGACCTGGAGGGAAGGGCATCTGTATTCAGTGTCCTGACCGGTTTTGGCTTCTAGGGTACCGCTCCATGGTGGGAGGGTGCAGAACTCTGGAAGGGGGTGCAGAGGGACGGTGTACTTCTGACCCCGGTGCAACCTGAGGGTTTAGATCCTAGGTTGGGAGATTAGGAAGCTTCCAGGTCAAGAGGAATCTCTACCAAAGTGGATCAGCTGAAGAGACTGAGGGGGCTGCCCTTGCTGTGTGATCTGGGGCTCACCTGCAGTTTGTTGTTTCCACTAAGGTAGAGGAAAGGGGACTTTACTGTGTGCTGTGTCCCCCCACCTGCTTGAAGAGGAACTGTGCTTTGTGCTTTGTACCTCAGAAGTGAAATAGTTTCCAGGTGGTAGACCAGTGAGGGAGTGAGGTCCTGATCTGGTAGGAGAAGAGAGTTCTGGTTTGCAGGTAACCAGGTGGGTTCAGAGTGGCGAAAAACCAGAAGGTGTCCCTGCCGTGCGCGTCCGTGTCCGTGTTTTGTAGCCCAAAGCTGGGAAGCCCATCAGTGGAGTGATTTGTCTACCCTGCGTTTTGGCTGGAAGGGGTTTGTGTTGGACCCAGCCCTTTTGGCAGGTTCACCCCGAGACATTTTGCTTTTTCCTAGCCTGTTTCTGGAACCTGGTGGTGGTGATTTTAGGCCTCTGCGCACTTTTTCACTGTGGTACAGTGTAAAGTGCTTGAGCTCTCTGTGTATGTGTGGTGAGTGACCTGCCCTCCCATAGGAATGAATGGGGAATATGTATGCCCATGGTAGTTCCTGATGTGTCGGGAGTGCAGGGGCAAGTTTGATATGTGCGAACTCGTGAGATTGAATGCTGCGTCATGGTATATGCGGCATGATTGTGTCTAGTCTAGAAGTGCCACTTTTAGAAGTTAGCATATTTGTGTAATTTGTGTCTGGCGTGTGATTGGCTGGTGAGCCTGGTCCAGGAGTGCCTGGGCCTGCTTGTGGATTGAGGGTGACAGGGGCTGGGGAGCCCCAGGAGGTTGTCTGAGTCAGCCCGTGGATGAAAGGCTGCATCTGCTGCCAGGGAAGTGGGAGGGGATGGCACCTGGGAGTGACTAGGGCTGTGCCTGCCTGACCACAATGCTGGCTTCACCTCCCGCTGGGCGACTGTCTCCTCTGTCCCTGACACTGAAGAGAGTTCCCTAAAACCAGTTCCAGCTGGTTCTCACACTGCCTGCACAAAGACTTCAAAGACTTTTTTCTGTATAAGAAGGGGCTGTGTCCCCTTCCAATTTGTTCTGGTTTTTCTAACTTGAATCTGCCAGGGGCGTGCTGCTGCTTGGGCCCAGGGGAATCCCTGGGCCATGCCCAGCCCCTGGACACCTGATGGACTTTCCTGGATGCCTGGAGGACTCCTGGGGGACCCCTCTGCCTTGCTTGGGCTGATGGGGGGGACTTGGCTTTGCCCCCTGGGAATCTCTGGGACCTTTGCAGCATAGAGAAGCTGCATTTTCCTGCAGGCAGCGCTTGATTTGTATTTCTAGCGCCTGGAAGAGCTGTGCTTCCCCCTGAGCACCTGGGAGCGCTCTGCCTGCCTTCTAGCGCTGGGAGCGCTGTGTTTCCTCTCTTTAGCGCCTGTGAGCGCTTCACTGGGACAATAGCACTTAGGAGCGCTTTATTTCTGATTATAGCACTGGTAGCGCTCTGCTCATTGTCCTTAGCGCTTGGAAGCGCTTTATTTTCATGGCCGGTGCCCACCCAGCGTTTTCCGCCGTAAATTGTGGCGATATCGTCCCTGCCGCCGCCCGGCGCCTGAACCGGAAGTCAGGCAGGCCGGGGGCGGGCCGACTGAGACAACCGGAAGTGGGAGAGAAGCTGCCCAGGAGCCGAGAGAGGAGGAGGGAACATGGCGGCTGGGCGGCAGGGCTCCTGTGAGCTGAGGGAGCCCTGCAGCATCTGAAGGAGAACCCGCCGGAGGAACTGGAGATGCGCCGGTCTGTGCGGGGCTCCCGTGAGAGAGGGCGAGCCCCGCAGGCATCTCCCAGTGCTGGGGAAGGCTGGCGTCCCGCGTCGGAGTCCCGGTGAGTGGGGGCTTCTTGTTGTTGGGTGCCTCGAGGCACCGTGCCCGGTCCTAGTCTTGAGCGGCCCCCGTCTGGCAGCGGGCCGCTCCCACCTTGCCCGCATTCTGTTTCGAGGCCCCGGGGCGTAATGGTGCAGAGTCCCCCAGAGGAAGGGGGGACTCCAACGTACGGGCGCACTATTCTTTAGAGCCTGAAAGGGGCAGATTGGCTATGTCGAGCCAAGAGGCCCATGTGTGAAGGAGCCCACGAGAGGCTCCCTGGGGGCATATTTGTTGTAGAGCCCCGAGAAGGCTCCGGGGGTCATATTAGTTAGAGGGGGCGTCGGGGCACATTGCTGGTGCCCGCACCTTCTGCCTGTGAGGGATCTGTTTAGAGCCTCAAGGGCTCCATCGGCCATAATTGTTTAAGAGCCTGTGTGGCTCCGACGCTTGGCTATGTGTATTGTCAGAGCCTGGGTGGCTCCACCAGTTGGCGCAGTTTGCGCCTAGGGGTCAGTGAGAACCCTGTTGCAGTTTGGACTCTCAGCTGCCCAGCAATTAGTGGGCAGCTGCACCGTTTAGGTCTTGTGAGTGTCCCAGGTGCCCAGCAGGTAGTGGGCACCTGCAACGTTTAGGTTTGGTGACTGGCGCTGCCTGGCAGCGCGCCCTGACATTGTGGACACAGGGCTTCTTAGCCCCAAGAAGGCCAGTTGGCCTAGGGACTGCCACAGGTGGTGGCTTATGTAAGTTTTACGCAATTGTATGGTTATTGCACCTCTGAATGTGTTTTCTTGCATCCTGTGTTATTCCTGCACCTCTGAATGTTTTTAGGCATCATGTGATTTTTGCGCTATTGTATTGTTCTGGCACCTCTGAATGTTTTTAGGCATCATGTGTCTTCCGTTCCCTGCGCTGCACCTCTGAATGTTTCAGGCATCATGTGTCTTCCTGCGCTGCACCTCTGAATGTACTTTATTGCATCATGTGCTTTGTTCTGAACACCGCTGAATGTGTAGGTTTATGCATCATGTGTTTCCCTTGTCTGTACACCTCTGAATGTTTTTAGGCATCATGTGTTTTCCTTTATTACTCCTCTGAATGTGTTTCATGCATCATGGGTAATGTGTTCTTGTTTATACCCCTAAATGTATTTTATTCTTAGGTGGTTGTTCTTTTTAGTACAGGTGGTCCCAGTGAGGTCCTGATACCTGTTCCCAGTAGTTACTGGATGTGATTTATAACTGTTATTTATTTTGTGCTATACTTATTCTAAGTTCTAGAAGTGATTTTATATCCTATTTTCTAATTTCTACTAAGTGCTGATTCTGACAGTGGCCCACGTGGCCCTGTCTCCTGTAAATAATCCCTTGTGAATATTGCCCGTGCCAGTTGGCACCATGTATTTTGTGTGATACTATCTGATGTGTTTTTACAATACAAAAGTTATTTTATAATGACCTTGTGTGGAGTTCCTTTTGTGGTGTGCCTAGTATGTTGTTGCTGTTGTGCGCTGGCGCAAATGCTTACACATTGCCTCCGAGTTTAGCCTTACTGCTCGTGCCAAGCTACCAGGGGTTGAGCAGGGGTTATCTTGGCGTGTGACTCCCTTGCCCTGACTAGAATGGTGGTTTCTGCCTGGCTTTGGCGTCAGCCTTAGCCTACCAGAAATAGCCGGTTCTAACAGGCGGGATGTATACAACTTTCTTCGACCTGCATTGGCACATCTGCTCAGGAGTGATAGTCAAAAGGGATTGCACTTCAGCCATGTAATGTTAGCATCCATTTACTCCAAGTCGATTGTTTAAGGTCACCCTGGGCCGCATTTACACAGCCCAGTATTAGGCCTTTGTGTTTGTCAGTGCCATATATTACTACATTGAACCGAACAGGAGGCGTGACCGTGGGTTACAACAGCAGAAGTTTCGGGAGAGCAAGTCTCCACACGTGGTCATGGTGTAGGTTTAATCAATTGGAGTTGGCACTCTTATTTGACCATGGGTTTGATGCTGCTCAAGGGCATTGCCGCACTTCGGCCAGAGCACAGGCATTGGGTTTCCCAGGGGGCAGCAAGTGCAGGCAAGGCTTTCCACATCTGGCACCAGAACACAAACATAGTCAGGGCCAACTTGTCTGTTGGGTGACTGGTGTGGGCACCAGGGTTGCTGTCGCTCCACGTAGGGGTGAGCTGGCTCCAATACAGGGCCTATGCATATATTGTTTCAAACCAGATTTGACACCAGTAAGATGTTCACCAGGGTCTAGCAATCACAGAGGTCTGTGCAGTTGTTAGGGGAATTAAAACTCCATGTACAGGTACAGTGTCAGTCGCCTGTGCATAGTTCTTGCAGATACTGTATCATATTAATTTTAATAATCGCTTTAGTTACAAGTGGTAAGCGTGAGATTCCCTCAATTTCAGCAAGTGGGTCACATTGTCAGCAACAAAGCTGCCTGGGGGTCTGGGTGCAGTCACCACAGATTAAAACTGAACAGGCAACAGTTTGGCAGGAAAGTAGGGATGTGGAATCGATTGCCCACTTAACAGTATGACTATTGCACAGGAGGATGTCAGCCTATGCTGGGTAGGAGGTTCCGCTTCATCACCCAGATTATCAGTTAGAGGTGTTCCCAGAAAAAATTGTGAACTGCTTAAGGTTCTAATGAACAGTGCGGTTTGTGATATCGCGGGGAAGAGATATGTTAGGGACTTCATTGCGTACAACGTAGCACATTCAAGCAGGTGTTTTGTTGCAAGCTGCAACTGGAGTTTCCTTTATTACTCCAGCAGCTGCGCACAGGGACAGCAGTACACAGCCCGGGAAGTCTGGAGGTGAATAACTCAGAGCAAAATTAGCGTCCAACCGGAGGGATAATGGCAAGTACACGAAGTCTCCCTTGCTTAAGTCCCATATTACATGGCGGGATAGTCACCGATTGGCACAGGAACCTTAACTTCTAATAGTATTGTTGGTAATATACCCACGACTCTGTTGTCTCGTGGAGTATGTAGTCCCACTCGTAAGTGTAGAATGCATAAGAACTGCACATTGCACTATTTTAGTGTGACAGGTGCAACAATTAGATCCCTGCCAAAGCAAACTAAAATTCTTAGGGTCAGATGCACAACATACAACTGTCACTCCAGCCTCACTGAAGGAAGACTGTTAGCAGAGGTGTAGAACGGGATGTCTTGCGCCAGGATGCGGTCATTGCACGGGCGACACAGCAGATAGTCTGCTTTCAGACGAGGGTGCTTGCAGGCTAGGAGGCTAAGCAATGTAGCAGAACTAATGCTAAAGCCCCCCCACTGGACTGCCTGAGAATGTGAGTGCAGTGGGATTTACAGTGTTACAGGTATTTTCCCGCCCATACAGGGGCAGATGGGTAGATGGCAGGAATCTGTATAGAGTGGGGGGCAAGACCTATGGACCATCAAGGGTCACAGCTGGGTAGCAGGTATGTGGGTTTCTGTGCTCGAGCTTTAGTTAAGCAAGCCTTTAGGCTGCGTAAGTTGTCACCCCAGATGGTTGTGGTGACTGCGGTAGCGTGCGCTATGCGAAAAAGGTCATCCACTGCGATGAAACCTTGTTGCACCGGAAGAGACCACCGGCTTGCTCCAGAATAGCTCTAGTGTTTCACTTTTGCTAGCATGGGTGAGACTAGCATGGAGGAGATCAACAGTGAAACATCTGCTCTGTACCAGAAAGCAGTTCGTATTTTCAGTTTGGAAGCTGAACATGCATATTTGCAAGGCTGCAAGCATACTGGTGTAATAAGGGTGCAGTTGCGGGGAGGAGTTTTACATATGATGACTAAACTGCACTATTGTGCTGACGTCTTTAAACCCTGAATTTATATGATTACCCACACAGCGGGACTTTCTTTTGATGCCCTTAAACCATTTCCGCTGGTGAGTGCCAACGCATTCACAGTGTCATAATTCTAGGGCCAATCTGGCACGCTCTTGCTGATGGTGCTCTACATGGCTGCATAATGAGTGCCAGACTCTCTGCATCCTATGCTTTGGAGCGCTAAGGGCCAGAAAAGAGCGCATCCTTTAAACGTCCAGCCTGAGGCACAGTACCTGATCCCCTCGCGTTGGGGTCACTGGAAATTCATGGTACAAGCACATCTCAATAACAGGTACAGTTGTATGGGACCAAACGCAATTCTCTGATATGTACCTACTAAAGTTGCTCTTCCCCTGGTAGTTGAACAGGCGGTGAATTACTTTCAGGCATACTCCACTGGCAATAGGGATTGCTGCGATATATTTCAGGCATTAATAGGCCAGTGCAAACTTGTAGGGCTGTATTTGGCAAACATTATTCTGCTAAGTTCTCGTTCTTTTTTAAAAGCAACTCCCTAGAAGGGTTTGCAATTTATTTGGTGACATAATACACAGGCGAGTAGGATTGCGAAGATCCTTTTACGGCTTTATTTTATGGCCAAGGTAGGTGGAAAAGGAGGACTGACCAGCCGGTGGTCCTGGACTCTACTGCCCTGACTCACAACATATGAACTGCATAGAACAGGGGTGGGGGTGCCTGTGTTCAAGCACCTCGACATACGGACTAAATAGAAGATTGGGGAGGTGACCTGTGTTCAGACACCCCGGTGGGCCAGTGCGGTATGCGGTGCCCTAGATTGCAAGTAATGCAACTGTTGGCTGTAGCACGTTGGGGCCTGCAGGCACAATATGCACAGCTGAGTGGAGAGCTTGGCGGGCTGTCGCTCAACAGCTGAGTGGAGAGCTTGGCGGGCTGTCGCTCAAGTGCAATTGTAAGGCTACGCTCATGTACAGGGTTAGGGTTGTGTCTATGCTTATTAATGCCGTCCACATGTTGGGGCCGATAAAGTGTGCAACAAAAAATTGAAGTTTATGCTTTGAACAATGGTATATAGCCAAACAGTTTGGTTTACTCCTATTGGCCTATCACGCTTAGAATATTTAGCGCCAGGGGCCCACTTTAGTGGCGCCGAAGACCGGACAAGGGGGAAGATTAGATTTTCTGATCTGGCTTTCTTTCATAATTAAAGCCGACACTAGCGGAAAAGGTGTGGCACTGAGTAGAACTTTGGGGAGGCTGCCGGTGTTCAGGCACCGCGGTGTGCCGGTGCGTTATGTGGTGCCCTGGATTGCAAGTAATGGAACTGTTTGCTGTGCACGTTGGGGGCCTGCCGGCACAATATGCGGAGCTGAGTGGAGAGCTTGGCGGGATGGATGAGTCGGTCAAGTTCCATTGTAAAGCCAAGCTCAAGTGCAGGTGTAATGTTGTGCCTAATTTTCTTACAGTCTTTGACATGTTGTTGCCGCTAAAGTGTACGGCCAAAACTGAAGTTCAAGTAATGTTGTGCCTGATTTATTTGATGCCTTTGACAGGTTGATGCGGCTAAAGCATGATGCTGTGAATAATTGTTTATATCCAAACAGGATGGTCTTCTCCTATCGGTCTGTGAAGTAATACCTGGTTTCACTATGAATAAACGGCTACACCCTAGACAACACGCTTTTACTCTGCGAGTTCTTGGGCTTAGTGGGGTAGAAAATGTCAAAAATGGAGAAGGGTGAATGTCACATTGTGCGCATACTATCACTTTACCCAATCACCTTGACACAAGGCCAGAAATGCTACAGGACTGGGGCAAAAATAACATGCAGTGCTCGAAAACAATGATGCTATTATTAATCCTCAAATATGCGAAAAAACGATGTTGAGGAAATCCATAAATTCAACTGAAACAAGAAGGGAAACTCCAGAGAAGAGATAGAATTATGTTTAGATTAATTTAGACGAGATGAGAGAGATTATGAGATTGGCACCAGTTCACGTTCACAAAAAGATTTTATGTGTTAACAAAAGTTATGCACCCAGCGAACCTTTGGAAATGAGTCTGACGCTACCATCAGTGAATCAGACACTAACTTAAGTGAGGGAGAAGGGCCCTCACTAATATCTTATAGAACCTTTTTTTAGAGTAAATTAAGTTGTTATACATAATCCAAAGATCAGGGAGAGGACAGTCACCGAGTCAAACAAGAGTAAAAAACACAAGAAGGGGAACCAGAAAGAACAAACAAATACCCACTACGGAACCATCAGAAGAAACAATAGATCTACTTGAAACCGACACAGAAAACAACCTAATCAGTAACCTCTCTAAATATCCTTTAAATAAAAATCAAATTAATCTCCTTAACAAAGGTCTAACATTTTGTCCTGAAAAACATCATGACTATGTAAAGACTAGGATAGAGCACGACCCTCCCACACCACTATTGCTGGCCGCCTACACCCAAATCTTAGCTTTGCTGCCGCCCAGCCATGGCAACACAGGAGCAGGCTAACTCAGCGGGTGGCCCAGTGCATCCTGTCCTGCACAGAACATGTGGCAGCAGGGGGGTACCGCCTCAGAACTCCAGTACTGGGCTGCCCAAGGTAAAGCTCCACAACGTTGGTCTCGATAGAAGCGCTCCAAAGCCCACCTCTGTTGTCGTCTTTCCTCAACTGCATGTCTATGAGCATTCCTTCAACTTGATTGTCTTGTGTCAAAGCAAGATCATTGGCTACAGGTGCCACCTCAGCTGTCAATATTATTTTTGGGCCACGGGGTGTTTTGTTTCATATGCTGTATGTCTTTGTTGCCTATTTCTGTTACGTCGCTACTTAAAGGATAAAGATCCAACAAACGCACGCAAAGACAAACTGGCTAGCAGGCTGCATTTCAGATTTTAAAACAGAAAAGTAACAGAGGTGAGTCCACACGCATGCTAGCCCACTAAGTTTTGTTTTTATGATCAGCATGAAAACCAGACACCCTCATGACCCCAGCTTTGCATTGTGATGCAGGAGTAATTCAATTGTGGCTGCTTAGTTCTTACGGCTCTCCCTCCCCCACAGCCCCCTCTTTCCAGGTCTCCAGTGGTCTAGTGTGTAGTTTGGAATCGATAAAATTGTAAGTGTAGATGTATACAGAAATGTGGCCATAGATTAATGTCATGTCGTTTTATGTTTGTGTTATGTAGCGTATAAACGTAGGATTTCTTCTTTTGTGAGGAATGCTACAGAATGTTAGGAAAGGAAATCTAAGTAATTGAATGAGTTAGGCAAATGTTTCACGACTTTGCGAGTGATCAATAACAGGTCCCCAACTTAAGTGTCCATCTTTATAACTGTCAGGTTGTAGGTTTCTCCTACAGCACTAACCCCAGTAGACTACCAAAACAATTACCACCTAAAAATCTCTTAATGGAAGAAATGCTTGAATGTCTAGGTACACCACATCACCTTTAGGTCTAAGGACAACATACATTTATGTAATAACATTAGATACTTTATATGGTTACATAAGTGTTCCAAATAACTAATTGGAAACGTTTTATAACCTCTTACAGGGATGCAGATGAGTATCTTGAGGGTATATACAAACAGTAGATGAATTATCAAACAGTATGGGCAGGGACCCCCACACTATCAAATATTGGCAAAGAAGAGACACAGCAAGACATTAATAAAAATGTGGAAGTAAGTAAGAAGTAAAACCTCTTTGAAGTGGGGAAATGTCCTGCCTAATACACAGGACAGGACAAACCCCAACAAAACATCTTTCAAAACTCTTTATGTGTAACACTGCTGCTACCTTGAATATACGATACTGAGATAATATCTACATTTCGGTGGGACCACGTGCAACTGTTGAATGATTTCCCTGAAACAATAACAGACTTGTCCAAGTATTAGACTTCTTAATGTACGCATTTGTTAGGGACCTTCCAGAGTGGAATTTAGGATATGAGTAACACACAAAAACTACAAATAGTAATACACATTCATGATAGAAACACCGGAATGATCAGAAACAGAAGAAATAGTTGAATTGACAGTGATTTTTGAATATCTGAAAGCCTGAAATGGTAACAATCTTAGAAATAGTTAGGGAAGCGTTAATAGCTGCATTATTGACAGAAAAATGGGCAGCGTTATGAAAGTAAAATGAAATATTTGTGTCATGTATCTAAATCTGTAGAGAGGCTAAGATGTTATACTAGTCTCTACTCATAGGTTCACCAGTCAAAAGAAACTACATTATTTAGAAGAACGTATGAGAATAAGTGAGTTGAAAGGGAAGAAAAACAGGTTGAATTTATGGTAACATTTTGTCAGGAGTAGGAGACGAGTGGATCTCCAGGATGATATGGAATAAATGGAAGGGAAAGAATTGAGGAATATCAAAAGTTTAAATAAAGATGCTAAGTCAACAGGCCTGCCTTCTGTCAGAGGTAGGGGAGTTCCAGGTTAAAGAGAGAGGTAGACTATCTATTAATGGAGTAAATATTAATGTATTCTCCAGAGCAACCTCACTATCCAAACTTAAGGGTTCGCCAAAGAGACATGGGATCCCCCTTAGAACACCTGATAAAGGTGTTCCCTGGAAACAAGAACAGGATAGGAAAATAGTGTAAAGAATGTAATAAGGAAACATTAAAATATGCACATGCCTGGCCCCAAGATGACATTTGATAACACAACATTAGATTACAAGACTAACTTCTTGCAAAGTGCATATACAGGGTCTAAATTGGAGAAAAGGAAGGCCACTTAGGCACTATAGCTGTTTACCAAGACCATATACTCCTATGCACCACACTAGAGACAAGGTCTGCGAAGCGGAATACTGTCTCTGGCTCAATCAAGGAAGGTTGACATTGTATAGGTGCCCCCCAGTTCATAGACAAAGGGCCCCCATGATGTAGGCTTTATTCACCTGAGAGTACCAACCATTATTTTGATGATAAAACTATAGATTTACAACCTCAGGACTGGGGGCTAGGAGAATTAATATCACAAGGCACACTGCAGATAACAAAACAGATAACCTTGGTGCCACATTACTCAGCTTAGGCTGTCAAGCTAGTAGTATTAGTGACAGCCCTCAAATAGGGACAAGGAGAAACAATAACAGTGTATTCAAACTCAGCCTAGGTCACCACAACAGTGCACTCCAGCATCATGCGGTGGAACAGACGTGGGTTCCTCAAATTTGATGGAAGCCCTGTCATGCACCGCCCCCTCCTAAAAGACTTAATACAAGCCTAGACACGGCAAATTCAGTCGCAGTGGTGAAGTGCGTAGCCCACACTAATGCCAGGACTTTGTATCCTCCGTAAATGCCCTTGTAGTTAGGGCAGCCAAGGATGCAGTATGACGGCCCCTTTAATAACACATACACCAAAGTCGTGTTAGCTAGTGAAACATTGCCATCTTCAGGCCCCTTGGGTGCCTTTGGACATTATACAAAGGCAGCTCACTTTTACCTAAATGAAATACAAGAAAGTGCCCCAGACATGAGAAACAGTTGTTGGAACCTAGAGGATGCACACAGACGGGAACAGATTTAATAAATAGACGGATATCCTCAGGGAAGCCAGTCATGCCCCAATCATTGCTATTTCAGCCCTAAACCAGCTAGCTTTCCCTTCGCACACTGCTAGAGGCATGTCTCTCCAAACATACCAGGATTGGTTTGTTCCCAACCTACATGAGATGATCACAATGCTCAGCCCCCACCTGCACTGTGTGCCAGCAGGGATCACTAAACCTCCTCTTCAAAGTAATATTTCTACAATACTTCAATGACGAGGGCCCTCCACTGTAATCAGGGCTGGCTCTAGGGCGGTGGTTTTTCTTGGTGCGACCAGTGCCACCACACTGGGTGCTTGACTTCAGGTAGGGGGCACCGTTTCCAAGTATATTAAGGTTTTAAACGCATTTAATGTTGCGCTCCTTGCCTCCAGCAAATCAGAAAGTGCATACAGTGTAAATAGATTAGTGGGTTATTACTTTTGGTAGCCTTTTGTTACTTACAGTTTTATATGTTAACACAATAATATGGAGCAGTGAATTATTAACAGTCATCTAAGAGCTGTAGAGATATTACAAGGTATAGATTAAAGCAATATATATTCTGCCCAGTCTTTTATTGTTATTCTAATGTTGCAAAAAAAGTAGAAATTCGTATTAACAAGAGAACTCCCAACCATGGTGTTACGGTTTAAATGCAGAGTTTGTGCTTCTCCAAACCAAGCACTCTTATATTATACTGGCCACCAGTAAGGATGACAAGTGAGGCCTTCACTTCTGTTTTATGTATTATTTCTTATACACTGATTTATGCATGAGTGAGTGATTGTCTCTATATAATGTAGGTTTTATGTAAAGTGTTTTGACACCCTACACTGGTATGAGTGGCACTACAGAACTAATTAAATGAATCTGGGTCAGAGTGAGTATAGAGACTTGAGGAACACTGTTAAAGGGTGGTAGTAAGGAGATCTGTAGCAGAAGTGGTCATTGGGGAGTGCCAACAAGCACTGTTGCACCGGCCGCCACCAGTGATAAAGCCTAGCCCCGTGTCCATTGTAATGCCAAGTCTGCTGCTAATTTTAGGTCCGTGAGGTAATACTCTGGTGGGGAATTCCTGAGGGGATCAGATTCGACATTTGCACATGTACTTCTGTCAATAATATAGTCTCCCACCTCACCACTTTGTTATGAATGACAGAAACTCTTGTTAGCGTTCCACACCCAAAGTAACAATATCCTGGAGTGCCTCAACGGCTTCCTAAAAAACTAGTAAACTGTGTGAAGCATTGGAAAAGAACAGGCTGTACTGTCTCCCACTAGCACTGATCACCTTGAGAAACACCTCAGGGTCAGTCCACCCTCTAACCTCACATCAGATGATGAACACCATCGCGTCACTAGTCATAGGTTACAGAGAGTGTGCCTGAAGTAGTACAAACTGAAATGTCCGTTTATTTTTCTCAGCTAACACAAATGTCAAAGTTTGTCTCTAAACAAGTTACAGGTGTAGCTGAAACACACGTCAAAGCCCCCTCCAACTGAGGCCCCTCCAGTACATGACCAACAAACACCCTTGCCAATGGGAACTCCAATTTGCATCAGGAACTTAAGTTCACCAGTAGAGAGATCTAGATCTTAATGACCCATTCCTGTGATAGACAGCACATTGCTACTACAGTGAACATTAGTGGCCACAAGCCATGGATCTCTCCCTCCAACATCTGTCTGGCCCTGGCTGTGCCAGCCATCTCTTTGGACACCGAGCAGGAAAAACAGAGGCGAGAATAGGAGCAGCAACAGGAGTAAAGCCTTCCTCTGCAGCCCCACCAAGAGACAATATGCATTTCAAGTGATGCATTGACATTTTTTTTCCTCCTTGGTGTACTAATGATTTTTGACCTCCTGTATTTCTATTTCTTTTGCCCTACATAAACAATTATACACATGCTCAGAACTACTGATAATGATACTGACCATCCCCCTCTACAAATATTTGGTACCAGCACATACATAGTACGGGCCCATCCAAGTCTAGCCCCATTGCTATGTATGCTCCCTTATTACCCAAGCTACCTCAGTAGACACATTGCATTACCTTAAAGAGGTATCCCTAAACATTACACACTCACTGTCTCTTGTACCTCTTTTTATGCAGAATAAAAGTACAGCTGCAACCAAGACATGTTAGCTCCTGTATTGGGCGAGTTAATACAACTAGATTTGATAACACCCCTGAAGGACTACAGATCCTGACAGGTAGATGAGAGATCGGATATCAAGAATGAAAGAAGCAGGTCATAAGAGAGATTGGCCAAAGTGGGAAAAAGGATATCAAAGTGGGGGATCTTAGGAATTACTCACCTGCCGCTTGAATATTATAATTATAAGGCTAGGCCCCACTCGCCTGGTTGCGTGGGCAAACCAGGTCTCAGTATCACAGGATCAGTATTTGCTCATGACAAATTGCATACAGGGGCTAAGTGCACGATTAGAGAAATCATTGTGGAATGGCAACAAGACAAGCAGCCCCTCGTGTTTGATAAGATAAGCCCCCTGTGAGCTCCCTTGAACTTGATTTTAAAGTAGAACCTAATTTAAAAATGATATTGATGGCCATGAAGGGTGGGCGTGTACAAGGGGACAATGGGTCACTGACTGAGGCCATTACAAGAAAATGGTCAACGAGGGAGGTGGGGCCCTGACAGGTGTTCCTGACTGTCGGGGTTGTTCAAGGCCTTGTTGCCCCCGATTGTTGTTGCTCTTGACGAGTCTTATTTTTTAGGTGACAAAAGCATGCTGCAAGAGGATGACAGCTAACATGGGAGAAGCATTTATAGTTAGGAAGAAAGCGAAGGGTGTCAGGGGGTGCAGAAGCGAGTATGAGGTGATCCCCCTAGTAGATTGGAGATTAGAAGATATAATTGAAAAATCAATTAGAGAGGAGGATGATACTGGGAAGAAAGATGCATCATGTAAAGACCAACACAGATCTAAGACGTGAGACCCCCATGCATATCTTTCAGGTTAGAAATAATTTTAAGCCCCTGTAAGTAACGCAGACCCGTGCACAGAAGAAGAGACTTGATGATACACAATGTGTTTCAGCAGAGAAAAGACAGGTCACATCACACATTAAAGGTCATGAAACTTCTTGTGGTTAGTTAGTTGAGCGGAAAAACTCACACATGCGCAAAGAGTTGCTAACTGTAGGTCTCAAGTACTGCATGCCTGGCATATGATTGCCTGAATCTTAAAAAAAGTTTTTTGCTGCTAACGCTTTGCTTAACAAAGAAGAAAATAACATGGGATAGAGTAGAAGGGGGCGGTAAACAGTGATAATAACATATTTGAGAAATTAACATCTGTTTATGATTCTTTCATCAATAGTAGACGTTTTAGGCCTGATATGCTAAGCCGCAAGAAAAGATTGCGGGTGAAACGCAATGCAAGTTGAGTCTGCGCATTAAGAGTCCTAGAATGATCTGCTGACCTGGACATTGACAGTCTGCCAAGACCCAAGGACGAGTGCTTGGGAAAAGATCCTCAACTGAAGAAATTATATAAAATGTGTATCTATCTATCTTGTGAGATGTATGTGAACAGGAATTGTCATGAGAATTGAATAAATTAAGTGGGAAGAGTTTACTAAACAAATAATTAGTTAAGAATTTTGGAATGACCACATGAGGGGATGATAACTCCCCTGCCCCGGCCCAATCACAGTTCAGGATTCACAGACATTTACAACATTTGAAGGTAGGACATGCAAAATTAAAGGATATAATTCGAGCAACCTAAGGTTAAGATAGAGAGCTGCTGCTGCTAAGAAGCATTGTTGATGCTGAGTGAGGAGTAGGCGAGAACTGCTACTGAGAAGAACAGACTGGGAAGATTAAGTACTGAAAGACAGCCTCATTAGATAAATAGAATTATGTTGTAAATTTAAAATTTCATTACAAAGTATGAGATACTATGTCCTTTTGTCTCTTCATCTATCACTCCTAATGTGTTTAAATTGTTGAATGCATTTGTGTATGTTATTTGATAAATTAATTTTTCTCTCTCGTGAAAGTTGGAGTTTGCACTGTGAAACTGTACAAATGAGCGTTAATTTTGATTGAATTAGCAGATAAAGTCTATTGAATCTTACCTGAGTCTGATTATTTTTACTGTGAAGTTATAAGGTAAATTAGTGAATTTGTTAATATCACCAAAAACTACTCGACTAATGGTCCATTGACCAAAGGAAGAGTGTTGATCTGTGAAGATTAGTTAGGCACAGACTAATTTAGATCAAAGAAAATAAAACTTGACCCCCAGCGAAACAGTCAGGAAATCTAAATGTGTATATGGACCCGTTGTAAGTGATACATTGATGCGTGAAAAGTTTATCATGGCCTTTTGCTGGCTGGATCAGTACCACCCTTCACTGCCTGTGATGTAACTTGAAAGAGACTCCTTAGTGTTTTTTTACAGTGTCATTTTTTCAGGACAGAAGTATTTTCAATTATTATATGCAGAAAAGCCATAGTTGTTGCTTATGTATCTTACGCAACTAACAGCCATTTACAAAGCCAATAGGCCTGGATTGTTGGTATTCTTACTTATTGTATTATATATCTGGATGCAATGACTTAATCAGTTGGGCGGAACACTGTGCTAAGCACAGATTTTTAGTTTATGCGTTTTAAGCCACACCCTTAACTGTATCGGCCGCGCCCCTTTGAGAGACCCCCGAGTTTTTTCATCCCATTAAAAGCCCTGGATACCTGCATGTGAAAGTGCATCTCTCTGCATGTGATAAAGTTGGGGCGAACCCAGGCCTTTAAGTGGGCGGGTCTCACCAGTGCTGCGCACCAGCAGTTTTTTAAAGGGGGCCTCGAAACAGGTCTCTATCGGGCTCTGTTTTGTGCCCTGGCACAGGCGGTCAGTTTTTTCCCGGACTGCAGTGACAGGAGGCACATCCATGTGCATGTGCTCACTTCTCACTAAGGGAGAAGTTACTGCTTGATGGTATGCCAGGTGAGCGTTGTAGTGGGAGGGAAATCCTTTAAAGAGAGTCATTTTCTCTCTGGATTTCTCTTCTCTTTTTGAAACTCATGAGCAGCAACATTGTCGTGGTGTCACCAGGGCTTTAAGTGAAAGCTTTTTCAATATTATGTACAAGCCATAGTTGCTGCTTATATATCTTATGCAACGAACAACCATTGACAAAGCCAATAGTCCTTACTTGTTGTATGTATGAAGTTACTTGTATCTTATATCTGAATGCAATGATGGAAACAGCAAAATACAAGTCGGGCGGTACACTATGCTAAGCACAGATTTTTAGCTTACGTCTTTTTAAGCCATGCCCTTAATTACCTTGGCCACGCCCCTTTGAGAGACCCCCCAGTTTTTTAATCCCACTTAAAGCCCCGGGCGTACCTCTCAAGAGTGCAGCAGGTATAGTAGGGCCGAGACCCGAGGGCTACGAAGGACTGCAATTATACATTCTTAATTATCATTTTTTTAAATATACTGTATTGAGCAAATTAGGATATATTTCACAAGTTGTCTCTTTATGGATCTACTTTGTGGCAAAATATAAACAAGCTCTGACAAAAGTACATACTTGGTTGGCTCAGCGAGCTTGCCACCACGTCTTGGTATACATTGCTTCTACAGATACAAGTAAACAAGCCTTTGTAATCTGAGCGCTGCATGCCCTCCACCCTCGCCATGGACTCACATACACCGACCACCACTCTTCCAGAGATGACTCACCATTTCCGCCTTGTTATGCTTCTTCTTCCAACACGGTATGAGCAGCATACTTAGCCCCATGCGCGAGGCAAAGAACTAGAGATCGTTCTTCAATATGAGTGAGAAATCATTCTCCACAGAAAATGTAACTGATGCGAGGATACAGGGCATTCCACGAAGGGATAGCAGCATGGCATGATGGCCCAGAACATGGCCAGGCAGCAATTCCAGATGTATTCATGGTGTGGCAGAGAATGATCAAAGACTGGGGTCACATTTCAAGCTACGGAATAACGAAAGGTAGGTGCTGATGGGGCAGAAATCAGAGGGATAAGTCTTAGTAGAGAGAGCAGAAGAGACAGACACATCGGGGTACGAAGAACAAGGGTATGACTTTACTGGGGAGGACGGAAGCAGGCTGATATTTTCGGAGTGGGGCCCACGGGGGCAGATGTAAAATGAAGAATCAGCAGAGAGAGAGGTAAGTCCCAGGAGAGAGGCACAAGAAGCATGAGGAGAAACATGTCTGCTGCAGGTGCAATAACGTGCGTCTTCCTTGGAGAAGGAAGCAGAGAGATCCCTATCCTCTCGGGATGAAGAGAAAGGGTCAGCGCTCCCTAAGAAAGAAGAGGCTGCATGCTTGGGGCACAATGTACCTGCACAACTTGAGACTGTGTAATTATCTATTTCCTCTAGGTAGTATGCACCTGGGTCTGTACACTCTGGGGGAGAGGTAAGGGGGGCAACATCTTCATAGCAGACACTGCAGGGTGAGGCATCTCTTGAGGAAGAAATAGGGAGATCAGTAGTCTCTAGGGTGGAATAATAGAAATCCCAATTATCATGGACAGAAACTGAGGAGGCAACCTTATTGGTGGAGACAGAATGGTTGGTCCCCCGAAAGCAAACACTGTCGTTATTATTCTGTAAAGGATAAGCGTAGGGCTCAGCGTTCCCTAATGATGACAAAGAGCAGTTGGGATGATTGGGACAGACCTCATGTGAGTAGGCACAACTAGAAGTGTAAGTAGTAGTTGAGGTATTTGGGACAGCATCGCTGTGGCTGGCAGCGCAATACCTGGAACAACAATTTGGGCAGATCGAATAATTCAAATTTCTTTGGGAGCTTATGCATGATTCAGCATCCCAGGAAGAAGAAACCGAGGGTGGAACATTCCCGGAAGAGACAACAGATTGGCTGTGACCTAAGGAGGTGCAGGCACCTCTATCCTCTAATGAGTAATTCTGGCAGACTGTGTTGATGGGAATAGTGAGAACCGTGCTGTCAAAGGAGGTATGGCGCTTGGGCTTTACTGGACAGACATCCTTGGCATCAGTTGTCTCTGAAGAAGTAATTAAGGAATCAGATTTTAGTAGAGACATATCCTTGACGCCAGTTTCAACTAGTGTGGCAATTGAAAGGTCGCTTTTTACTAGAAAGACTTCCTGGAAACATGCCTCCACTGGAGAGGGAACAGAGAGGTCTGCTATCAGAGGACAGTAGTCCGGAATGTTATTTTTCACTGGAGAGATGTTGTGGACATCCGTTCCCACTTGAGAGGCAACAGTGAGGTCAGTTTTTACTGGAGAGACCTCCTGGACTTCATTTTCCACTAGAAAGGAGACAGGTTTTACTGGAGGGACATCCTGGAAGTCGGTTTTGACTGAAAAGACGACAGAGAGGTCGGTGTTTACTGAAGAGACTTGGTGGACGTCCACTACCACTGGAGAGGTCTTTAATGCACAGCAGTCAGAAAGGTTATTTTTCAGTGTAGGTGAGATAGGCGAGTCGGTTTTCTCTATAACACTGTCAGGGAACTCAGTTTTGGCAAAGAGATTTGATTTTTCTTGGGAGGAGACTGAGACAATACTTTTCTCTGTGGATAAGACCCTGAGATCGACTATCTCTGGAGAGGGAACTAAGGCGATATTTTTTCCTTCGCAGGAGACAGAGAGATCGTGTTTCTCTGTGGCACACACAGAGACATCAATTTCCTCAGTAGTGCAGACAGAAAGGTTAGATTTTTCTTGGGTGAAAACAGAGATATCTGTTTTTTGGGGGACAGAGAGTGAGAAGTCACTTTTCTCTTTGCCACAGACAGACACCTCTGTTTTCACTGAAGAGATGAATAATTTATTAGATTTATCCAGACAGGAGAGAGGGAATTCGAATTTTACTGGAGAAGAAAATAGGTCAATTTTCTCTGAAGCAGAGACACCGTGCTCAATTTTGACAAAGACCGTTGCATTCGATGCATCACTTTTCTCTGTCTCTGAACAGCAGGCTGGAGAATCCGTTTTTTCTAAGGCGGAACTGGAGAGGACTGAAGTCTCTAAACGATAGGCAGAAGGGGCCATTTGTTCCGCTGAGACAGTGAAATCAGCTTTCTCTTGAAAGGAGAGCGAGAAACTAGTTTCCTCAAGCAAGGAAGGAGGGAGGTCGTATTTCTCTGTGGTGGAAACAGATGATTCAGCTTTATCGACCCTGGACGTAGAGGCCTCCGTTGTTTCTGAACAAGGTTTGGAGGTCTCTGTGCCAAAGACAGGGGAGCTGGTTTTCTCCGGGAGTAATACCGAGAGATCATGTTGCTGTGATACTGAAGAGTATGCTTTCTCGGTAGTGGAGGGAGAGTAGTCAGTCATCTTTGAGGCAACCAAAACAGATTCCCTACCCCCCGAGAGTTGAGGGGAGAGGTCAGGACTTATGAAAGGGGGAGCAGTATGGTCAGTACACCCATGCAAAGACATATCAGCATTCCACTGACTTAGAAGCAGGGGTGTTGGTATTCCCTCAAGCTTCGATCTAAGATGTTGGTATTCCATCAGGGGAAAGCAAATATTTTGGTATTCAATGGAGGGAGCAGCACAGGAGTTGACAGTCTCTGCGGGTGGAACAGATGTGTTGATATCCATTGTGGAAGGAAATAAGTCATCACTATCCTGCAAGGTGGAAAAAGATGGAGTACTCTCAGTATCCATTGACTGACCAGGACAGGAGGCACTGATCTCCAATAAGGGAGTAGTAGCCTCTGGTGCCCTAGTACACTCAGCTTCCGCTGGTTGGCCAGGACAGGAGGCACCGATCTCCAATAAGGGAGTAGTAGCCTCTGGTGCCCCAGTACAACCAGCTTCCGCTGGCTGACGAGGACAGGAGGCACTGATCTCCAATAAGGGAGTAGTAGCCTCTGGTGCCCCAGTACAGTCGGCTTCCGCTGGCTGACCAGGACAGAAGGCACCGATCCCCAATAAGGGAGTAGTAGCCACTCTTATTCCAGTACAGTCAGTTTCCGCCAAATGACCAGGACAGGAGGCACCGATCTCCAATAAGGGAGTAGTAGCCTCTGTTGCCCCAGTACAGTCAGTTTGCACTGACTGACCAGGACAGAAGGCACCGATCTCCGATAAGGGAGTAGTAGCCTCTGTTGCCCCAGTACGGTCCGTTTCCGCTGACTGACCAGGACAGAAGGCACCGATCTCCAATAAGGGAGTAGTAGCCTCTGTTACCCCAGTACAGTCAGTTTGCACTGACTGACCAGGACAGAAGGCACCGATCTCCGATAAGGGAGTAGTAGCCTCTGTTTCCCCAGTACAGTTTGTTTCCACGGACTGACCAGGACAGAAGGCACTGATCTCCAATAAGGGAGTAGTAGCCTTTGTTGCCCCAGTACAGTCAGATTCCGCCGACTGACCAGGACAGCAGGCACCGATCTTCAATAAGGGAGTAGTAGCCTCTGTTGTCCTGGTAGAGTCAGTATCCACTGAGAGCACAAGAGCGGAGGCACCGCTCACCCCTACGGATGTAGTGTCAGTTGTAATATATTTCGCTTCCACAGAGATGGCAGAAGTGGAGGCATCGTTCCTTAAGAGAGAGGCAGAAGCACTGCTATCCGCAATGGGTGTAGTAGCCCCGAATGGGAAAGGCTTGAGGACCTTACTCTTTAAAGAGGGAGCTGAAAGATCTGTTGCCCCTGGAGCTGGATCTATATATCCCGTGGTACTTGGACAAAAGTCAGTGTCAGCAGCAGTTGCGGAAAGTGTATTGGAAATCTCTGAATGTGGATTAAAGAGATAGTAGTAGTAGTAGTATAGCTTTATTTCGAAATATTTCATTTCATAAAAGCATTACAGAAAAAATAAAAACAAGCATAAAAACAGTTATACAATGAGCTGACAAAATCACAGATAGAATGCTTAAAATATGCCACATAATATCAGCAACTATTCTAAAAACATTAGTGCAAATACATAGTTAGCAGCTATAGGTGTGCATAATCGGAAGGGGACACATACAGGGGAGGGCCAGACTACTGGGATACCAGTTGGGATTCTTACTGGAGGACCATTCTCCTCGCTGATCTTATCCTCCATGCCCACCCCAGGAATTTGGCCAGGCCACATGCAAGCAGTGGGTGAGGATCTGTTCTTAATAGCTGTAAGGCCTCCAAATGTGACCGAGTGCCCAGCCTCACGCAGAGCGGTTTCAGCCATCTGCGACGAGGAGCAGCATAGGCTGGGCACTCGAACAATAAGTGGGGAATGGATTCATCCCTGGTTGGGCAGAAGGGGCAAGTTGCTATGGTTTGCCATGGTGGTTTCCATTTTGATGTCCTTGTGCCTAGGGGCAGAACCCCTACCCTGAATTTAAAATACAGCGCCCTGTCTGTTGTGTTCAGAATTACATCAAGGTAGGGTTCTCTGAAGGGACTGCATTTGGTAGTCAAGAACTCCTCTGCTGATCGGCACAAATTTGGATGGGACACTCTCTCACTATCTACCCATGCCCAAAATAGTTTCTTCAGCAGCTGTTTGGGGGGTGATGATCTGCTGGCCCAAGCGTCCTCCAGGCCTAAATCGCACAAAAGGCGTTTTACTCCAAGAAGCCAACCAATCTTATTCCAGCCAGGGGTTGAGAGAATTTCGTTTAGCGCATCCGCATAGCTATAAAGTTCAGGAACATTCCATATGCGGGCCCACAAGAGGAGGGGGCGTAACTTAGCCTGATCATCTATGGCTCGTGTTCCTGTATCTAGTAATAGGGGTATGGTGGGCGCACTGTAGGGGAGCCGCATTAAATCTTTGTGGAACTTGTTTTCCAGTTGAGATAGAGTGTCAAATTTCTGGGTGCCCCACAACTCGGCCCCATACAGTGCCGCACTCACAGCTTTTGCCTTGTAGATGTCAAGTATCACCCCGATTGGTTTGAGGGGTGAGGCGCGGTGTTCTTTTAGGAGGGCGCCTGTCACCCTCCTATATGTCAAGATGGCTTTCTGACGGTGCGCCTTCCAAGACATGGAATCGCAAAGCCTGATTCCTAGATAGTCGAATTCCCTCACCCTTTCTAGGGGTACGGCATCTATAGATGGAGGGTGGACTGTTTTCCTGGGGGGATTCAACACAAGGAACTTGGTTTTACCAATATTGATAGCCAAGCCCCTTGTGTCACAAAAGCCCTGGAATCTTGTTAGCAGGGTTTGGAGGCCCTTCGGGGATTTTGAGATCAGCAAGGTATCATCTGCGAACAGGAGCGTTGGTATTTTTCTGCCCGCCAGGGAGGGGGCATCTGCTGGTAGTTGGAGAAGATGCTCAACCACTCCGTTTAGATATAAGGAAAACAGAGTGGGAGCTAGCACACACCCCTGGCGGACGCCCCTGTCCACAGGTATCCGAGATGTTTTTTGGCCCTGCTGACCCCATCTAACTTGGGCGAAGTTGTTTACATGGAATTTCATGATTAGGGACAGCAAGTACGCAGGCATACCCATGCCCTCAAGTACAGCCCACAGATGGTTGCGCGGCACGAGGTCAAAGGCAGTCCGCAGATCGATAAAGGCGAGATACAGACTGCCCTTGCCCAGAGTGACCACCTTCCAATAGAGCATTAGGAAACGGAATGTCTGTTCAATCGTGCCGGTTCCAGATCTGAAGCCGGCCTGAAAGTCAGACAAGACCTGCATTTCCTCCGCCCACTGCAAGACCCTGCCCAGAACTACCTTCCCTGCTGCCTTTTGGGTGGAATCAAGCAGGCTTATGGGTCGGTAGTTGGCAGGATCGTCCCTACAGCCCTTTTTATAGATGGGGACGACTTCCGCCCCCCTCCAAGAGTCCGGGAAATCACCACCCATCATTGCCTCATTCAAGAGTTTAGCGATGAATGGGCTCCAGACCTCAGCGTTGTTACGAAGTAAGTCACCAGGGACTCCATCTGGGCCTGCCGCCTTATTGGGGACTATAGACCTAATTGCTTTTTCCACCTCCCTAGAAGAAAAAGCGGGGCCAGGATGAGAGCTGTTGGCTGGCACTTTGTAGCTGAATACCCTGCTTGGACCCGGGACCCCCAAGGGATTCGAGTTGGAGTAGAGTTCAGAGAAGTGGGCTAGCCAGGCTTCCCCTGTAATGTTGCACGTTAGCAGGGAATCAACAGGCCTGTCCCTGCCTCTAATCAGGGCCCAAAAGGCCCTTGAGTCCTTTCTGGAGCCAGCCTCCATTAAGTCACTCCAAAAATTGGTTTCATGCGTGGCCTTAGCCACGGCCTGGGTCTTTTTGTACTTTTTCCTGGCTACTGCGATCAAGGCAGGGTCTTTGGCACTAACCGCCAAGATTAACTCGCTTTTTGCTAGGCGGCAGTCCTGGGAATACCATTGGTCTCTACCCCTGATTTCTTTTTTCCGCTTAGACCCTCCCTTCCCCTCAGGAACCATGAAAAGATTGCTAAGAGATACAATAGTTTCTACGAAAGGCACGAGGATAGGGGTGACGGAGTCCAACGTGTCGACAGTACACTTGGCTTCCTTTAAGATGGACTTAGCTTGGGCCATTCTTTTAGCATCAGAAGCGACCTTAGCCCACTTCAGTCGCCTCCCACAATTAGATGGAATGACTTCGTGGGATGTTTTCCCGGTTGACCGGGATGGTGCTGAGGGCCCTAGGTCCCACAGGGGAGCAAGCGAGAGAACCAAAGGATTGTGGTCACTGTCCGTGCTTTGTTGAACAACCATATCGATAGCATATTCCCACAGATTATAATTTAACATCACATAGTCAATTCTGGAGGTGTGTCCAGTCCTGTTAAAAGTGTGCGCACCCCCAATATCTGACTTGCAGCGACCATTGGTAGCTCTAAGGTCGTGTTCAAGGCAAAATGCATTAATGTCAATGGCATTCTGTGTCCATTTCTTGATAGGATCGAGGGTAAGCAGGGGAATGCCTCTCTTGACATCGTCTTCCCATATGTCCAGGATGTCATCACTAGCCAGAGGCTCGAAACAACAATTGAGATCCCCAGCCAGAAGTATGAAGGAATCAATGTTACAGCCAGATAGCTCCTCTTCAATACCAGTCATGGACAAAGGGCTAGAGTTCCCCGCCCTGGCCCCCCTTAAATATAGATTAAAAAGCTCCAGAGTTTTACCTCCCGGACATTGAATGGTGAGTCTCAAGAGATCAGGGGATGGAGAATTTATGTGTTTTACTGTGAGCCCCAACGAAATGCTAAGCCAAATAAGGAGGCCGCCAGAAGGACGGCCTTTGCTGCCTTTGGGCCTGGTAGCCGGCACTATGTAGGTGGTGAAGCCAACCCTATGCACTGGCTCCAGGCACCAAGTTTCTTGTAAAAGGCAGATCCCAAAAGGCTCCAAAAAGGAGATCCAATCAGGTTTATCAAAATTCCGGGCAAGCCCCGCCACGTTCCAGCTCAGAATTTTAAGCTGGAGAGCACTTGCCAGGGTTTTGCCCATCTTGGGCTCAAGAACTTGAGATACAACGTGAATGTTATTGGCTCTGGGAGATTGGAGAGGGGATGGAGGTAACAAACCATCGGCTGGAGTCATTTTTAAAGCTAAGGGGATAATAGGGGAACAAACAGCTGAGGAGGGATATACCGGGTCCTGTATAGAGGGGGTCTGGGTTGGGGGCTGGGATAGAGGAGAAGTACTAGTCGCACCCACAGTAGTCGCCAGAGTCAGTCTCCCTGTCTCTGGTACAATACTATTGGGGTTTCTAGGTAGGGCTATTAGTGGGGGCGTTAGGAGTCAGTCGACGTCCTCCAGGCTGCCAAACCTATTTGAGTTTACAGTTCCAAACCAGCCACTGTTTGGATTGAACACCGTGGGGGGATATCCCCAGCTAGGCTGTTGGGGAACTGCAGGCCAAAGGCCCCCCTGCGGGCATACTATGCGGGGGGGATAGAAAAATGACAAAGGCTTAGGTGCAATGGAAGAACCCCAGTCTTGATTCCCAGGAGACCAGATGTGTTTGGCCGTGTGCGCATCATCAAAAGTTACGACTATACAATCGCCAGGGGTCATTTTCCTCGTGGTGCCCACCCAAGGAACTCTTCGTGTCGTTAAAACTCTACTCCTCCTGCCATTGGGGATAGGCCTATAGATGTTGAGCCAGTGCATAACCTTATTACGTAAGGACTGCTGGTCCTCGTACTGGCCATTCTCTAATTCCGGGACACCCGTTAGGACCACCATATAGTCATTTGCTTCTGGAGGAAGGTCAATATAACCTCCTCGGAAGTTGCTTCTGGTTTGGGAGCCCCCAACAGAGTGGGTAGGGGGTTTGTTCCGGGGGGCCTTAGCCGAACGGGAACCAGTGCCTGCTGCGCTCTGGGCTCTTGGTGCTGATGGATTGTTATTCCGAGAGGCCTGAGCAGGGCGAGAGCTGGAACTAGCTACGTTCTGGGCTCCAGGAGATGGTATAATGTCATTTCGGGGGGCCTGGTCGGGGCGGGAGCTAGAGGTGGCTGAGTTCTGGGCTCTTGATGTGTTTGAGGTGGTAGCCCTAACTTGCGGTGGCAGATTTGTAGCAATACAGCTCCTGGTGCGGGGTTTAGGGATGGGATGGGTAGGGCGGGGGACAGTGGGATTGGGGAGCGGAACAGGGATAGGTACAGGGGGTGGGATAGAGTCCTGAGGAGCCATGTTGCTATCAATCACCCCCTGGCATTCGAGGCTTCTCAGGCCAAGAGTGGCCAAGGCGATGATACTTTTCTCCATCTCGAGGAGATTATTCTCTATACGAGAAAGCCTTAAGTCCAGTGGGGATAGAAGATTTTTTAGGGACTCCCATACCACTCCTATGAATTCCCTCTCCCTCCCTTCTTGGTTGGTCCAGCCCGGATCTATTCTCTCAGGTAAAATCGTACTTCCAGGATCTACAGGGACTTGTCCCACGCTATTATCAGCACGGGGGATCAGTGGGGAGGTAAGGGATGTGACCGAACTAGCATCGTCCACAGTTTTGTCGATGATGGACATATTGGCCCCCTGTACTAGTATTTTTTTCCTTGGGGAGGTTGGACTAGGGGAGCGTTTTCTCTTGTTAGGGTTCCCTAGAATATTATCGAGGCCGCCATATGAAGTGGAGGCCAAGGATACATCAAGGGATTGTGGGGAAGAAATGGGAAGAGCAGGGGGGCTACCCTCAGCACAGGGCAGTACTTCAGTCAATGCGGGAAGACCTAAGAGTGGAGAGGGGATAGGTAAAGTAGGTATGTCATGTACATCCACCAGAACTATGGCACCCTCCTTTATAGAGATGTGGTTAGGGGAAACAGCAGTGGCTATATGACCAAGGGAAGATTTTTTATGGGAAGCAAATTCGAGTGAAAGCTTCCTAGCCGCTTCCAAGTCGAGGGACACTCTAGTTTGCAGTTTGTTAATTTCGTGATCTATCGCCTTGCTTGTCCTCGTGATAAAATCGTCCATAGGCCCATTAAGTGCCGCCCCTCCCTTAGCTGCCCTGTTACGTGTAACACGAGTACACATGGTTCCTGCCTAAGGCTAACAACACAGGCAACAAAAAATAGGCAAGCTCACAACACAGGGAACGAAGCAAAGATGGAAGAGAAGGGGCCCAGACCAGACCGCTCAGACCTCGAACGGCCTCAAACGGCCCGCTCTTTGCCCGGTCTTCGCCCCGTGCTTAGACCCGCGCGCGTCCCGCGTCGCGGAAGCCCCAGAGTAGGATATAAGGGCCGTTTGTAGGCGGTGGGCGGGCCACGGGGAGAGCGGACCGGAAGGTCTTGCAGGTCACGCAGGGACTCCTGGGCAATGGAGTCCCTGCAACGCTCGCAGCCCCGCTGCGCCTCGCTCCTACCACCAGCCTCAAGCTCCCGGGAAGGTGTCCAGGCAGCACACAGCCAACAGGGCGAAGCGGCACCCGCGGAGCGGGTGCGGCGAGTAGTGGCCCCAAGTCCAGCAAACAGCAATGAATCCGGGTGTAGCGCCAACAACAGCGCTACGGCAGGCAGAAGTGTCCCGAGGATCCGTGCAGGAAGAGGAGGTAAAGTACCCTCCTGTGGGCGGTGGGCGGGCCACGGGGAGAGCGGACCGGAAGGTCTTGCAGGTCACGCAGGGACTCCTGGGCAATGGAGTCCCTGCAACGCTCGCAGCCCCGCTGCGCCTCGCTCCTACCACCAGCCTCAAGCTCCCGGGAAGGTGTCCAGGCAGCACACAGCCAACAGGGCGAAGCGGCACCCGCGGAGCGGGTGCGGCGAGTAGTGGCCCCAAGTCCCCAAGTGGCCCCAAGTCCAGTGGCCCCAAGTCCAGCAAACAGCAATGAATCCGGGTGTAGCGCCAACAACAGCGCTACGGCAGAAAGAGATAGATATCAATCCCACGGGGAGATAGGGTGGTAGCATCCAGTAGGGGGGGAACAGAAGAATCAGTTATTGTCAAAAGGCATAAAGAAGTATTGTCTGATGGAGAATCAAACGGATTCACACCTACTGAAGAGGCAGTTCGCCACATGGAGAGATTAGGTAGATCACTATCTGACAAGGGGGAAACAGAGATGAAGGTAATCCACTCCTGGTGAAGGAGTGAACTTGGTCTTCCCACAGGAGGGCGCCAGAGATGTAAATATTTCATACGAGGATGACAAATACTGTTTTTTCCACAGGAGTCGGTATTCTCTAATTGATGAAAAGGAGAGCCTATTCCCAAGACTGAAGGAATCAAAGAGGCAGAAGGAGCACCGTCAGAATCTACAGATGCTAGGAGAGAAGGGGTGCCATCTACTAAAGAGGAAACAGAGCGGGTGGCACTGCCCGAATCAGAATAAGATAAGCGGGGACGTAAGACTGAGGTGTCCGCTCCTATCTCCAATGGGTGAAAAGGAGAGCCTATTCCCAAGACTGAAGGATTCAAAGAGGCAGAAGGAGCACCGTCAGAATCTACAGATGCTAGGAGAGAAGGGGTGCCATCTACTAAAGAGGAAACAGAGCGGGTGGCACTGCCCGAATCAGAATAAGATAAGTGGGGATGTAAGACTGAGGTGTCTGCTCCTATCTCCAATGGGTGAACAGGAGAGCCTATTCCCAAGACTGAAGGATTCAAAGAGGCAGAAGGAGCACCGTCAGAATCTACAGATGCTAGGAGAGAAGGGGTGCCATCTACTAAAGAGGAAACAGAGCGGGTGGCACTGCCCGAATCAGAATAAGATAAGCGGGGACGTAAGACTGAGGTGTCCCCTCCAAGGGAAGGATGGCGATCAAATAAGGGTGCAGAAGAGTCTGCTTCCACTGAGGCATTAGTTGGAAGGTCTGTGTCTAATGCAGGGGCAGGCGATTGCTCCGCTTTGCCAGAGGGCAGGTAGAAGTGTACCAAGGGGGGAGGGTGGGCTGAGAGATGCCTAGAAACGGCAGTGTCTTCCGACAGTAGAGCCTCGGAGGAAGTTAATTGTGGAGTCGAGCAAGAATCTTCCCGAGGTGAGCAAACCAGGAGAGTCTTTGAGCGAAGGTTATTCTTTTCCCAATGGATTTCGTACTGAGAGCTGTAACCCGAGTTACCTGGTGTGGGAGGGTTGTCGTCTTCCTCCTCAGAACGAGACGTCTGGATCCTCCATAGCGAATAGCTAAGGCGTTCCGTAAAGAATGGATCGCCGTTGATGTCCCTGGTGTCAAAGGTATTAGAAAGAACCGAGGGAGTAGTGCTGCCGGAGAATGACCGAACCGGAGGGATGAAATTGACGTAGATGGAGGAAGGACGAGAGGAAATGCTGCTTTCAGACAAAGAAGGCCTTACAGAGGAAGTGACGCCAGAAGTTGGCAAACCGCTGGTACTCGATGTGGGAGGGTTGTCGTCTTCCTCCTCAGAACGAGACGTCTGGATCCTCCATAGCGAATAGCTAAGGCGTTCCATAAAGAATGGATCGCCGTTGATGTCCCTGGTGTCAAAGGTATTAGAAAGAACCGAGGGAGTAGTGCTGCCGGAGAATGACCGAACCGGAGGGATGAAATTGGCGTAGATGGAGGAAGGACGAGAGGAAATGCTGCTTTCAGACAAAGAAGGCCTTACAGAGGAAGTGACGCCAGAAGTTGGCAAACCGCTGGTACTCTCTGTGCTGGGAGAAGGCGCGGGCTGAAGGAGAGATAGACCAGGTCTGCCAGGGTGGAGGTTGGAGTAAGAATACAGGTAGGGAGTGGTGTGCTCCGAGAGTGGAGAAGGAGGAGAGAGAGTGAAGTCAGAGATGAAAAGAGGAAGGGAGGGAATGGTGTGGACGGAGGAGGGCGAACCGGTCGTACTCTCTGAGCGGGGATAAGCATCAGATGGAGTGGGCGATGCATCGGCCTCCCCAGTGGTGAGGTTGCTGCCTATTCTAGGGTTCGTGTCACGTAAGAGCACAGCAGAGTGGTCCGCATTGGCTGCGGGGTGAGTAAAACGCTTGGGCTCTACTAAAGACGGTGAAGAAATGGGCACTCTGTCTGATTTCTCCTCCAGGGATGGCACAGCTGGGGCACTCTCTACTGGGCAGATAGTGGTGATGTCGTAGTTGGAAGGAAGAGAGATAGTGGTGGGGTCAGAGATAGAAGAAAGAGAGACAGTGGTGATGTCGGAAGGAAGAGAGACAGTGGTGGGGTCGGAAGGAAGAGAGACAGTGGTGGGGTCGGAAGGAAGAGACACAGTGGTGGGGTCGGAAGGAAGAGACAGAGACACAGTGGTGGGGTCGGAAGGAAGAGACAGAGACACAGTGGTGGGGTCGTGGTGGGGTCGGAAGGAAGAGACAGAGACACAGTGGTGGGGTCGGAAGGAAGAGACAGAGACACAGTGGTGGGGTCGGAAGGAAGACAGACAGTGCTGAAGTCGGAGTTGTGAATCTTTGGAAGGGGACACGTCGTGTCATTCTCTGCAGGCCGAAGGGGAGTGCCATTCTCCGGGATACGCGGTCTAGAGGCGTCATCAGTGGCGGAGGGCAGTATCAGGTGGGATAACAGATCGGTATTACCTAAAGGAGAGTCCGGCTTATCTGAGGCTTCCGGAGAACTCATGTTGGTCGGGATGAGAGGCGGGTTTCTTCGGGTAATGCTGCCTGGCCATGCGTGCGTGACTGGAGGGCAGGGGAAATGGATCTGAGGCACAGCGACAAAGTGCTTGGCATTTAAGCGGAAAGCCGCCTACGTCTAACAATAACCCATTGTGTCTATAACATTTAATGATGTTGCGCAGTGTCAGTCAGCAATATGGTGACCAACTGGCATGGGTGCAAATTCAGGTCGGTGAGGGTAAAAATTCAGGACAAAACTTCAGTACAAAAGGTACGTTTTACGGACACATCAAAGGAGGTCGCGTGGGTGGACGCGGACGTCACAACAGGAAGTGACGTCACAAAAGGTGGTTTACCATCAGACTCATTTCCTACTCACCCCTTAGATGCGATTTCATCAGAGAAACCAGGTGTGAGCAGCGTTCTGAATGAGCTCCGATCTCGCCCCAGAGAGGCCAGAGTGGCTCCGTTTTCTCCAGTTATTGAGCTCCGGGTAAAATAAGTGGGGGGACGCCGTCCGCGTGGTACCCTGACTCGAGCCATGCATACATCATTTCACTCATCCATCCACACTTTCACTCATCCGTCCATCCACTCTTTCACCCTATCCATCCGTACACTCATCCATCCACTCTTCCACCCAATCATCTACTCATCGATCCAACCATTTATCCACTCATTCAGCCATTAACTCTTTCACCCATCCAGCCATCCTTTCACTTATGCTTGCATAGGATCTGAGACACAGCTAGAAACTGCTTGGAATTTAAGCGGAAGTTGCCACCTAACGTTGTAACAAGTTCCGATGATGTCATAAACATTTACGCATAATGTGACGCATCGCCAGCTGCAGTCAGCACGCATACGATATGAGTCTTGGGCGTCAACTGAGGGTCTTTTCATATTCTAACGTGCCCCTCTTTACATCCTGTTGTGCTGCTTCAATGACACCATAGCACAGTGGTAGTCTTTGAAACGAAAGCAAAACAATTTACATCAAATGTGCACGCTACCCCACCCCACCCCAATACCCGGACATGTTGCCATTTTAATAAAAACTGTCCGGACAGTCCACAAAAACCCGGGACTGTCCGGGGAAATCCGGGACGTCTGGTCACCCTACTATTGATCTACGTATGTATGCCTTTGTGATGAGGGGGAGCGGGCCAGGAATGTAAACACTACCCTGTAATAAATATCACCAGCACCACATAAGTGCTTGATGTAGAAATAGTTCCCCCGGAGCCTTCTGCCCGTGCCGCTCAATGGCGGGGTTGCCTCATACCAAGGCTGGCTAGTCTTTATTCATCTTTCTTCCACCAACCCCCACCCTTCCGATCTGTCTCTGTGTCTCACTCACACTGGTTCTTCTTCACCCCTTCTTTCTCTGTTTGTATCTCCCTATCTTTTGCTTGCTTTTCCTTCTCTTTTTTCTGCTTTTCCTCCTATTGGGTCGAAGTCTGATTATGTCAGAGTTGCTGGCCTCTGTGAGGTATCAAAACCTCCATGCATTACAGTACTCGACAACTCTGGGCAGGCTATCTGCTGAGTTTCTGTTAGTAAAAACTGATTCCCAGAGGGAGGAATTCCTTGATGTAGTGCAACCTCCCCTCGCGAGGAAATTATAGGCCCAATTGAGACACGGCTGCCTGCCCATGAGGGCGTTCACTTCTAAATGGGCCAATGCAGAAGAGGGAACCTGCCCAGTCTGTAACTGTAGCCGAGAAGATGTTGTGCATGTTATGTTCTTTTGCCCTGCGTATAGTAAAATACGAAAATGTTGGCTGATTCCCCTATGTAGAAACCTGGGACATAGGCAATGTGTGCAGGCGTGTAGGGTTTTAACATATGATACCTCCCCCCTATTGTCTATGCTGTTTCCCGTTTCCTGCATGGTATGTGGCGTAGAAGGAAAGGCTTTGTTTAAGGTCAAATGGAAATAACTTGGATCAACTGTCCCCCTTTTCTTTTTTTTAAATACAATTTTTGTCAGCTAACCCCCCTTTGATAACTTACTGTTTAATAACTTTTTATCCTCTATTCTAACTGTTATATTTATGGATTTTATTACTGTGCTTTGTATGTATTTTATCCGCACTTTTATGGTCTATGACCGAAATAAAGTTATCAAATGGTAAAATGGATTATGTCATAAAAGTCCCTGTCCCCCAAAATGAGTGCTGGTTGGCGCCCACCTCCTGCACACATTAAGCACTGCTTTTAGGGCAGGGTCTCGACCCTCCCCCTCCCTCGGGCATTTCATTGTGAAGGAAAGTGTGACTTGCACCTCTCCTCTTCGATATTGGAGATTTTCTTCAAGCAAGACTTCGCTGACGTAGGTTTTAATGAATTCCGTGAACCTGGGCACTTTGTGGTGGTTTAACGAATGCACACTTTATTGTATGTACATAGCACTTAGTACCCCCGACGAGGCTTCGATGCGCTTCAGGGCGGAACAAAAATGCCATTGTAGTGAATGTACCATCTTTTCTTGGTCCTAAAGCAAGACAACACAACTGATAGTAATCTGCTCTTTTAGACGGTATAGTTGGCCGTTGTATCGATTGAGAGTAAAAGTCTAGCACGGTTGAATGTTGAATTAGTATAGTGAAACATGCAAGTACATTTTAAGTGGTGGATAGGTTAGTCAATTATAGGTTAGTCAGTTATCTGGATTTGGAAAGATAGCAGAATCTTGAAGCACGCTGCTCCGGAAACTCATAAAGGATTAGTGCTGAATTAGTATGGTGAAATATGAAAGTAATTCGAGTGGAGGATATTAGTCAGTTATTTGGAGTGAGAAGGGTAGCGGAGGGATAAAAGGAAAGAAAGGATTGCATTCATGTAGCACCTGTTACCCCTGATGGGTGTTGAAGTCCTTTTCTAGCTAGTAGGACGCTACTCTGGTACCCATAAAGGATTAGTGTAGGGATACAAATGACAACATGGCCGTCATATGGAAGGACTAACAGGCCTATAAACCAATGAAAGGCAGCATTTAGTAAAGGACAAAGACACAAGCCAATGAAAAAGATTGCGGGGGAGTGGGTGTGGCTTCTCTCCCCTGCTCAACTACCCCAGATCAACCCCAGAGCAGCGCTTGCGCGCTGGTTCAGGGCTCAACCTTAAAAAATAGTGGTACTTAAATTATTTCAACGTGTCCTCAGGGGAAGTAAGCTCTATATAAATGAAATTTGCTTCGTTTGAATACTGGGAAAGACTAACACATCTGATATTCTTACAGTGCAAGCACATCTTCTAAACAGGGACTGAACAAAGTGAAAAGCTGCCTCTCAAGTATGTGTGAAGTGGTAAGAAGGTGTGAGCCTTTATTTCCCCTCCACTTCATTTGCACCAGGTGCGAGGTTCCTGACTGCTCCCAGCCCACAGACTGGATCAAAAGGAGGCCTGATGACTTCTCAGATTTAGCCTTTGTCATGGGCCCAGCAGGAGTCCTAAATGTCCCCGCATGCACGTTGTTGCTTGTTGCAGATGGAAAGCAGACAACGTGCAGGCGTTGCTGAAAGTGTCCTGGTGTTTGGAAATTACACCGGGACGAGTTCAGCACATTTTTAAGTGGGACCCAAATTCTTGGCAGGGTGGACAGTGTTCACCCTGTGAAAAAAGTGGGTGGACGTCATCCACCCGCGTGTACCCCCGACTCGTGCCCTGCAAATGTTAATTAGTCAAATCGTGTTCCAAACTGTAAATGACATACGACTTAAGGCCGGTGTTGTGTAATATCTGGAATCCCTTCGTTTAAGGCAAAGTATAAGCAAACATGGAATAAACAAACTGTCCAACTGACACAGGCATTCCATATCCATAGCAGTAAACTTTTGGAGTTCTGTTTGCTTTTGAATTAACAATAACTTTTCTTAGTGCCTGGTTGCTGCATGAACATACGTGCAACATGAAAGTAAAGTTAAACTCTGTAAACTATAAAATGCATATTTGAAAGCACACTAGTGTAGATGTCTCAAGGTCAATTACTGTTAGAAATAAAGATATTCAATATATATATATATATATATATATATATATATATATATATATATATATATATATATATATATATATATATATATATATAAGCGGACTCTGGGAGTGAAAATTCAAAACATAGAAATTAAAAAAGAAGCAAATCAGGGTATACAGCAGCTATCATACATTATATATTTAGATATGTAAATTATTTTTTGTTGTGCAACATACTGAATTGAATACACCGAGCACCGAGATACACTGCTCACTGGGTCACCCTTATTCCTTATATTGAGGTGCGTTTAGTAATCGTTAAACTACAGACAGCTGAGAAAATATATTTTCTGCTTGCGATTTGTGGGTATTCAAGTTGGAATCCCACTCGCCTTCATCTTTCTGAAGCCAATAAAGGGAGTGCATTTTGGGTTGCATAATAGTCTCACTCAGGCGCGCAACACCCATAGAGCTAAAAGGGCACTGCACTAACACTGCTCACCATACAGTCACTCCATTCACCCGTCTCCTACCCTGCCCTCACACTAGCACACCACTCACCCTGCACACACATAACACTGTTATATGTTATGTTATATGTTATATGGGTATTTATTACGCGCACGACTACTCTTGAGTATCCTGGCGCGAATCATAACCACAGAGAAATCCCAGAGAAAGCACAGCATTATATTAGTAAGCTTGATTGAAAAGGTGAGTTTTAAGCAGCTTTTTAATGCAGCTAAGGTCTCTGGTGTCCCTGAGAGTGAACGGATGGGCATTCCAGAGGGTAGCTGTTTTAACCGAAAATGATAGGCTGCCCAGTCTAGAGCGCTTGAAGCGCGATATAACCAGCCTGCGTTGAGAAGCCGACCTGAGATGTCGACTGGGCACATGAAAGGTCACACTTTTCTTAAGATACGTCGGGCCAGTATCATGTAGGGCTCGATGATTGAGAACGAGAGCCTTGAATTGCACTCTTTGGGCCACCGGCAGCCAATGGAGTGCGGCCAGTTGTGATCTTATGCTGATGCGTCTAGGGATGCCCAGCAGAAGTCTGGCCGCTGCATTTTGGATAAGCTGCAGTTTGTTTGACAAAAAGGAGGGGGTGCCCAGGTAGAGAGCATTGGCGTAGTCTAGGCGGGACAGTATCAAGGCTCTGGCAACCGTTTCTTTAGCCGGCTGGGGCAAGAGAGGGAAAAATCTGCCTAGGGATTTAAGGGTCCCAAAGCAGGCACCCGTCAGTCTTTTAATCTGCTCTGCAAATCGCAGATCTTCATTAAACCAAATGCCCAGGTTCTTGGCAGGGCCCCACTCAGAGAGAGGACGGGGGAAATCGGGAGGCCAAACCAATTCAATAAATTGGTTAGGGAAGTGACCATATAGTATAATTTCCGATTTTCCCTCGTTGCATTTAAGCCTGGCCTGTGCCAACCAAGTGAATACGGCCGTCAGACACCTTTGTGCTGCGGCCGTTTCAAATTGTGTTTTACCCCAAGTGAACAAGAGCTGGGTGTCATCGGCGTAAGCCATAATTTTTGCACCCAGCTTCTCAGCCAGATAGATCAAAGGGGTCATATAGATGTTGAAAAGAAGTGGGCTCAATGCTGAGCCCTGTGGGACCCCCGTCTGAACTAACCTGGCCGAGGAAGAATGAGGGGGCATCCAAACTTGCTGATACCATGAGTCCAAGAAGGACTCCAGCCAGGACCATGCAGCCCCAGTGAGGCCGATGTCTGTGAGGTGAGCCAAAAAGAGTTGATGAGGGACCGTATCAAAGGCGGCAGAGAGGTCCAATAAAATTAGTACCGCTCTGCCGCCCCCGTCCGTACAATCCCTGATGGCTTCCACCACCTCGACCAAGGCTGTCTCTGTGCTAAAGGAGGCCATAAAGCCCGACTGGACTGGGTGAAGTGCCCCAGATTCTTCAACAAAGGCGTTAAGCTGACGAAAGATCACCTTTTCGCAGACTTTCGCCAATGCCGGGAGCAGAGAAATGGGGCGATAGTTTGCTGCGACAAGAGGATCTGCTGAAGGCTTTTTTAAGAGGGGCAGAAGTTTTGCTTGCTTCCACTGTCTAGGTACCGTTGCCGATTGCATTGACCAGTTCACCATGGCTGTAACTTCTGTCACTACACAGTCCGCTATTCCAGCCAAAACTCTTGCCGGACAAGGGTCCGCGGGGGAACCTGATTTGAGAGCCTTCAGCAGAGCAAGAATGTCTGTTTGATCGGCCTTAGTAAATTTGGCCAGGCAATTGCTCGAGAGAGTACCTGGCGCCTCTGCTAGCGGAAGAGTGGCAGCTGCACTTAAGGCAAATCCCTCTTCAATTAGCTTAATTTTGTTAATGAAAAAGGATGAGATCTCCTCACACCAGTCTGCGGAAACCGGGATCTTTTTTTTTCCGCTAGAGGTGACAGAAAGCTTTGGACTATAGAGATCTCTTTATCATTATTCTCTGCCTTTAGAATTCTAGTTGCAAAGTAAGCGCCTTTTGAAGTCTTAATTGCAGAATAGTATTCTCTTTGGACTAGGCGGAGGTTGGCTTTGGCTTGAGGAGAGTAAGCAACCCTCCAACGCCGCTCAGATTTTTTACATGCTCTTTTTAGCTCTCCAAGCACTGGTGTATACCAGGGTTGAGATGGCAGACCACGACAGTGGTTTTGCGGGGCTGGTTTAGAGGTAGCCTCTACACTTCGGCTAATCCAGGCATTAAAGAGGTCAACTTGGCCCTCTAAATCACTAGCGAGAGCCATCTGGGAGTGCGTAAGGGTTTCAACCAACCCAGGGATATTAATTTTCCGTGCTTGGGGGCCCACCGGGGGGGAAGAGTAGAGAGATGATAATGCCACTGCCCAGGAGAAGTGAATTACCGCATGGTCGGACCAGATAACCGGCTGGGGATCTTTAAGAGCCAGTGTAAAGTTGGAGCATATCAGGTCCAACATATGTCCGCGGGAGTGTGTATGTTTGGCAACCCACTGTGTTAAGTGTGTTATGCCTAGAAGGTCTTGAAGAGCCAGCACATCTGGAGAGCCAGGTGCATCCCAGTGAATGTTAAAATCACCGAGAAGGAGAAATTTCGGAAAGCGTAAGACGCGTTCCGCTAATGCCTCTCCTAAAGATCTCCCTAAGAAGGATTCTATTGCCTTGAGCAGTGACTGTAAGCTTAGACAGGTAGCAAAGATGTGTACTATCCCAGCATCTGCGCTGCTACACCGAGGGCAAGTAGTACCAGATGTGCCCCCCATTGTGCAATCCTAGTCGGCGTATAATATAATGAGTATATTGTTTTGTAGTGCTGGGCCTGGAGTGCAGCAGAACAGAAAATGCTCCTTCCCATTTCTAGTGAGAGGTGGAAGCTGTCCTGCCCAACACTGAGTCTCTCGGCCCACTTGCTTTCATATTTTACTAGATCATTCTCTCTGCTTGCTATCAATTCTGCATATATTTGTTTAATCGTACAGTTTCCTCTGCCTTCAATGAGTTCCAGAATTGCATTTTTGCCAAACCCAGCTGGGCCCCCTTCTTTAGACATCAAGAAACTCCTAACTTGTAAATATTTGTAAAAGCTCTTTGTATCCACACCGTACAACTGCTGGATATCAGAGAATTTACAGATTCCATGCGAGCCCATGAGGTCCCCAATTTTCACCACTCAACGCCACCCCCAATCTAAAAAGACAGAGTCTGCGAAGATTGCTGTAGGAAGGAAATTATCTCCATACAACCGTGTATATGCATTATATCTCCCAAGGCCACTCTTCTTCCTGAATGCTGACCATATCTTATATGCAGCCATCAGGGTATTGAACTTAGTTCTCTTGAAATATCTAGGGTCTGTGTATTTCAGAAAAACATTGAGTGCCCCCCCCCTAACAGTATTGAATATATAGTAGTAGAACCTGGAGTATCCTCCGCTATACCTCCCCCTATAAGCCCAGACATGTACTGCAAAGCTGCTGCCCAGTGGTACATTTTAAAATCAGGGACAGCCCAGCCACCTCGGTCTCTAGGGAGTGCCATATATCGTAAAGCCCGCCTCGTCTTGCCGTGTGCCCATATAAATCTATTTGACATCTGCTCTAGGGTAGTGTACCACTTTACCTCAAATATTAGTTGGATTGCCCTAAATATGTATAAAAACTTTGGCAGCAGGATCATTTTTATAACATTAGTCCGACCTACTATAGAGAGGGAAGGTTATGAAGTATATCAAGACCTTTTTTTGCCTTGTTAATTATAGGCTCTATATTCCTAGCCACTACATTATCCAAGTCTGCTGATATATTAATCCCCAGGTATACCCCAGTTTCCACTACATGACTATCAGAGCAAGCCACCTTATTATTTTTGATCATTTGTGTCTTAGGGCCATTAAGGGCGTATCCAGATACTCGGACAAACTTCGCAGCCTCCCCTCGACTTCCCTTATAGCCTCTGTAAGGGCTGGAGTGATGACTGCCACGTCGTCAGCATATGCGAGTATTTTACACTCACCACCCATGGTCTTTACAGACAGGGTCCTCCTATTGACTTCGAATCTATGAAGCAGGGGATCTATGACCAACGCAAAAAGCAGTGGAGAACACGGACACCCCTGCCTTGTACCTTGCTTGATTTCTAAAATCTTCGTGTATTCTGTATTTACAGTGACGTGCACTGTGGGTTCCAAATATAAGGCCTGAATAGCCTGTATGTAGTCATCACCAATATCTGCCCATCTTAGAGAAGACCAGAGATAGTCCAAGGAGACCTGGTCAAATGCTTTCTCAGCATCCAGCAACATAACAGACATCGGGTCTCCTGAGACCTCTGTGGCATCAAATAAGGTGATAACTCTACGAATGTGTTGGGTCGTCCCTCTTCCTGGGATGAATCCATGTTGTGATTCACTAACCAGTGTACCTATCTATGTACTAGAAAAGATCTTTGCGTCTGCGTTCATCAATGTTATTGGCCTATAAGACCCAGGGTCTGTCGGAGATTTCCCTTTTTTTAGAATGATAACAATTTCGGCTCCCGCCCAAGTCTTTGGAGTAGAACATACTCTTTGGGCCTGTTTTCAATGTTTCAATCAGATCCTTAGAGATTTCTTCCTGAAAAGTTTTATAGAACTCAATGGGGATCTGGTCCAGTCCTGCGGCTTTACCTGACGGCAAGCCCGCTAGGGCAGCCATAATCTCTTCCTCCACCACAGGTGAATCAAGCTCTTCTCTGCTCTCGTGCGAGAGAGGTGGGGGAGGTTTATTCGCCAGATAAGCTTGGATTTTCAAGGGGTCTTTTAGTTGTTCTTCATTGTATAATTTGGTGTAGAACTGTCTGAACACCTCACAAATCTCACTTGAGTCCGTAATCATGTGCCCAGAACTGTCCATAATCACTTTGATCTCACCAAGAGCAGCTTTTTGCCTTGTTCGAGCTGCTAAAGTTTGACCCACCCGTTCGCTACATTCATACCAGTGCTCCTCCTTGCTACGTACATGGCGGCCACCTTGCTAGCAATATTTTCCTTTGCCGCCGCCTTCGCCCTCGCCACTTTGATCAAAATCTCTTCTAAGGGCGTGCCTGCAGATGAAAGTGCCACTAGTTCCTTCTCAGCCTCCACTAAGGTCTTAGTCAACTCTATTGACCTTGCCTGCTGCTGCCTTTGTCTAAATAAACTAAAACTCAAAGTTTCACCACAGACTCCTGCCTTAAAGGCATCCCAGGTAAATCCTGAGGCGGTACTACCCCTGTTAAAATTCCAGTAACCTTTAATCCAGTTTTTCATGTGCAGCACATAGCTACTGTCTTTTAATAGTCCACCCTCAAAAGTCCACTTGCGCGCAGGCCTGGTTCTTGTTTTTGTTATCTATGGAGAAAACTAAGGGATTGTGGTCTGATATGAAACGGGGTAGTTTTTCAATCTGGGAGTTTGCTGTCAAACTGTTAGAAATCAAAAAATAATCTAACCTAACGCAAACTTTGTGGGGAGCCGAGTAATAGGAAGTCCCAACGTCTCGGGGCTTTAGTTTAGACCATACATCTACTAATGCGTTATTTCTTGCCAGACTTAAAATTGCCAGACATACCTTCTTCTTACGCGCCTGATATTTGTCTGTTGGCTCCAGGCCGAGTCCTCCTACACCATTGATATTAAAATCACCACAGAGAATCACATAGGGGGCCCACGCCGATAGCTCTAAATCTAAAAAGGAAAAAATCTCCGGATCGTCCTCCATATAGCCATAGATGGATCCTAGCGTGACCCAACCGCCATTAATCATGCATTCTATTCAAACCCACCTTCCCAATTGATCCTCAAGTTTCTTCCAAATTGGGACATCCTTATATTTGGAGAGAATTGCCACTCCTCTAGTTTTAGTACCCTGCTTTGAATGAGCCAGCACGTGATAGCCTAATTGCTCCAGCAAGAACCCCTTATTTCCTTCAATGTGTGTCTCCTGTAGGCAGATAAAGTCTGCCCGCGAGGCTCTTAAAATCGCTGCGACTAGCTGCCTCTTAAGCTGCTCATTCAGACCATTCACGTTAATAGTGATTATTCGTGTATACATCAGGGTATGTCTAGTGATTGTCCTAACCGGCCATCCGATCAAACATTAATCAAGTTTCTACTATTGCATTCAAGGCCTACAGTGTCCCCTGCTACCTCTTTGTTCTGGGTGTTCCTTAGTGTGTCGTGTCTATATACCCAGGAATGCCCTACTGTGCTGTTCCCTGCCACCCTCTCCCCCCTGCTCCCCCTACTCCCCCCTCCCTCAGACCCCCCCACCCTTACGGGCAAATAGGTCAACCATGACCTATGTGCGGCAGCTGTATGCCCTCAGAATGTCGCACCGCCTTCCCCCCCCTCTTTATATTCCAAATTACTGCCAATATACTGATGCACTAGTCACACATTCAATACAATACTATACTGGGCTTGAAAGCTAAACTCCTGGTCTTATTTAGGTAATTGTTCGGGTCAATTACCGCATTCCATCAGTAGCCCCCTTTAGAGCATTCTTTTCTTTTAGCTCCGTCAGGTATGCCTGGGTCTTTATCTCTGAAAAGAACATCCTTACTTGCCCATTCACCAACACTTTCAGGCGAGACGGAAATAACAAAAAAACTCATGTCCCAAAGATTGAAAAGCCGGGATCATTTGCCTTAAGCGCCACCTTCTCTCTACAGTCGCGTGGCAGAAGTCTGGGCGGGCAAAGAATGTTATACCCTCAGCAGACCTCTTTGCCTCTGGTCTTGCCCTGTCCATAATCTCCTGCCTAAGGAGGTAATTCCCTATATAGACAAGAATAGCTCTAGGTTTGGTATTTGATGCTGCTACATATCCCTTCCACTGGGACAAAGGGAATCTATGTACCCATTGGACCTTACTCTCCCAATTCCATGCTGATAGCTCAGGAAAGGCACCTTTTAGTAAGGAGACAACAAAAGAACGGATATCGATGGGGAGGAGCCAAGATGGCGACCTGATCGGACGTGTAGTCCCTCGGCTCCGGAGACCGTCTCCTTCGCGACTATCCTGCCGGCGATCCTGTTTTTAGAAGGCACGACGTGGAAGCCGATGTGCCCAGGCACCCTGCGGTGTAATCCTGAGGCTTGTGACTTTTTGCAGGAGGGAGCGATGTCCGACTGAAGTTTGCGGCCCGCAGCGGACCCGAGTCCGGGGCCTCGAGTGGATGCTGGGGCTGGCTGCCGGGTGATCAACAACGGGCGTCAGACGCGGCTTTGACCCGGTCGGATCATCTTCGACAAACGCGGCCGACTTTGGAGCGTGAGCTTCCTTGGACTGCAGGTACTGCGTTGGTTGTGCCTGGTGAATTATTCGCGGAGATTGCATGAGTGCAGATATCCACATTGCGACTGCAGACGAAGGCTTGCACACTACCCTGCTGGCAGCGGGAGGCCCCCGATATTTCTACCCCCCTCGATGACGGGCGGAGCGGCTCACTTTTGGGGCGCTGCTTACGGCCTCTTTTGGACCTGCTTACTGCCTTTCCTAGAGCTGCACGCCAATACTAGCGGCCTTGCATTAATTGAGGTCTTCATCAGTGGTGTTTACGAAGTGCACAATGGAGGGCGGATTCGGAGAGACTGTGACATGGTGCTCTGGTGGATGTGTGGTGCGCAGCGATTTGACTGGGGAGGCACATGTAACTGCTCGGGGATATGGAGAACTATTGGCGGCTATTGTCTCCCTTCACTCCGAAGTGCTACACTCTGCTAAAATCCTGATCGACAAGGTGGATGATCTAACAAGTGCTCGTGGAGGCTCTAAAATGGCCGCCTCGTTAGACAGTAGCGAAATTCTTTGTTCTTTGTCTGACCGCAACAAGATGGCGGAGTTGCGTAGCGGTGCCTGCCCAGCGACCCCAGACCCCGAGATGCCTCTTGCTGCTGCTGTTTATTGCCCTGGCCGAAATGGAAAGTGCGGTCTGCAATTACGGCGAGTGTCCTACTCCAGCACTATGTCCCCATCTACCCGGAGATCGCTCCAGGAGGGGCCTGACAATGGGATTTTCATCCTTGGATCGACCTTGCTGTGCACCACTGGTGTGGGGTACTCCTGGCCCAGCTGGTTCTCATTGACCTTGTATGTACGGGACATGGTTGTGTGCTCCAGACGATGTTTCCCGTTTGGACTACCGTGTACATCTCCCGGGCTCCTCTGGGTTTCCGTGGTTAGCAGCGGAGGCGGAGAAAGAACGGGACAGGGGTGAACACTTCTTACTATGGTCTACAGATCTCCTGTTGCTGACCTGGGCTTGTGGGTGGTGTGTCACTGCTCCTGACTGTGCTATGTGTTGATTCTGGTACTCTAATTCATCCTGATTTTACTGTTTCATTTCACCGGGCTTCTCCTCCTGTGTTATTGCTGGCTTTGCGGGACGGTGGGGCAGAGGGACGGGTGGTGGGCTCCTCCCCACCTTTCTTATTTTTGAGAGTTATAGATTAGGATTCTTTTCTTACTCTCTATATTTCGGGACTCCTTTTACTGGGCGACAGTCACATTGCTAGGGGGGGTTGGGCCGTAGCCAGCTGCATTTGTGCAGGGTGGGGGGTGGCGAGGGTTTTTTTTTGTTTTTTTTCCTTTAGGTTCTATGGGCCCTCTATTCTTTTTTCCTTTTTCCTTTTCTGGGTTTAGACGTTTTGCATGTGCGCTAGGCGGCGAATCTGGCACTTTATTACAGTTCCTATTTGTCAATCCTGCTTCTATGACGCCAGATCTAACTCATTGTGCTTCGATATCCTGCTTCTGTCTATCCTACAGAGAAAATCTTTAAAATTAGACCTCATTGGGCGTGGCTTGGCGGGCGAAGATGGCGGTCGCAGCCTTGTAGAGCTCCCGCCGGCCCGGACCTAATCCGATCATTTATCCTGGCCCCCGAGCCCACTTTTGATACCCAGTGGTTGGCATCGATCTGGCGAAGTCTCCTGTCTACTTTGGTGTGTCGATCCTGCATTTCTTCCCTTCCTGTGGTCGGAGGGAGGCGACGGCGACGTGCGGCCTGGTGACCGGCCGGAGACCGGGGTCCTCGAGTTTCGCGACGCCTGCGGTTGCGATCTGGCGGGTGTAGGTGGCATCCGCTGCGCCGCCCTTGGCTCAACTTTACAGCTACGATCGCCTGGAGATCAGGACGGCGCCACTGGCTCCTACTCTATGAGAGGACGACTCTTCCCCTGTGTGACCAGAGAGGGGCGACGACACAGCGAGGCCCCATGGCCGGCTGGAGATTGGGGTCATTGTGCTCCGAGGCGGCCGGTGACAGACTGGCGGACGGTGGTGGCATCCGCTGCACCGCTCTTGGCTCGGCCCGTTGGCTGCGGCGACCCACGGATCACGGAGCCGCAGCTTATTTCTGAGCTTTGGACGGCCGCTCGTGGCGACGAGTGTGGGCGAGGCCTGTCCTGCCTGGGTGAAGCCGGGTCCTCGATTTTCGCGACACCTGATCTGTGCCGACCGGCCCGCCATTTTCTTTGCCGCCGTTCCATCCAAGACTTGCGACAGTGCCCTACGGTCCCGGGGTGTTGTCCGCCCTGCCCGGCGTGTGCCATGACCAGAGATAGAGGAGGTGGCCCGCCTAAACATGGCCCCATCGACAAATTCACCGGGCCGAGTGGCGGTTCTGGGGCGGCCGGTGGCAGCGGTGGCCCTGGACCGGACAATGCAGCTATACTGGCGGCCATCACCCAGTCCCGGGACATGCTTGATGCCAAAATTGGGCGGTCGGGGCGGATGTCACGCTCCTGCGCCAGGACCTCCGCAACGCGGTGGAGCGGATCACCGGGGCTGAGACCCGCATCACAGCGACCGAGGGTGACATTGGGGGCCTGAAGAAACGGTTGGCGGAGGTGGAGGGAGTTCAAAAGACACTGGCGGCCCGTGTGGAAGATGCCGAAGGGCGCGCGCGGAGAAACAACCTCTGCTTCATTGGCTTTCCGGAGCGGTGCGAGAAGGACAACACGGAGAGGTTCCTGACCCAGTGGCTGGAGAGCTGTGCTTCGTGATCGAGAGGGCCCACAGAGCTCTGACCCAGCGGCCGCCGGAGGGTGAGCGCCCGCGGCCAGTCATCGCCCGGCTGCTCAATTACCATGACCGGGATGTTATCCTGTGGGAGGCGAGGAACAAGGGCTCGCTCGCCTTCGAGAATCATACCATCATGATTTTCCCTGACTACACGAAGATGGTGCAGCAGCAGAGACAATCCTTCATGGACGCTAAGGCTAAGCTGAGAGGACTCAAGCTCCAATACTCTCTCCTGTATCCGGCCCGCCTGCGGGTGGTGTATCAGTCCCGGACCCATTTCTTTGATTCACCGGAGGAGGTGTTCCGCTGGACCGACGAAGCGGTGCGACTCCGGCCGCACCCCCAGCTGGGACTGGACCCGGGCAGGTCCCAGGGATCGTCGCCAGAGCGGACGGATCGCCCGAACAGGAAGGGCCGCCATTGGAGGTCTCGCTCTAAGAAGAGGTCGGCCTCCGCCAGTGCATCGCAGTCGGGTGGTGCCAGGGACTCGGAGCACTCCGATGCGGGCAGCTGAACATTGCTGGGACTAGATTCTTTTTGCTGTACGTTGAGTTGCCCTACTTTGGCTGGTGAGACTGTTCTATTCTGTCTTTTGTATGCCGGTCGGTTCCCATGTGAGGGCTCCAGTTGCTTTTTATGGGGACACTGTGGGGCTCGGGGCCGGGGGTACCGTTTGTGGGCCTCAGACCCTCACGGATGTGAGTGTTGTTGGGGGGGGTGGTGTGTGTGTGCAATGGTTGGGTTGTTGGGATCCATTGGTATGGCGGGCCCTGGGTCCTCTGTTTTGGACCCGGGTCTCTCCATGCCGCGACAGATACTTCAAAGTTTTCTGAGGTATTGGGGTGGTGGGTGTGGGGTGTGGGGGGTGGCTTTTGTGTTGCTAATGTTGGGGGAGTTCGGGGTCGGGGGGGTTGCTGAGTGCATGGGCTGGGGGGGTGGGACCGCACGTGTCTAGGGCTTTGATTTTTGTTGATTTGCGGGTTGCGCCAGGGTGGGAAGGAGGGCCGGATTCTAGACTTTGTGATGATATTGGCTGATACTGTGACTTTGTCTCCTCAAAAGACTCTGCGGGTTGTGACATGGAATGTGCGGGGTATCCTGGATAAAATCAAGCGTGGGGCTGTGCTGCGATGGGGGAAGAGGGAGATGGTGGATGTGCTTCTGCTCCAGGAGACTCACATGCTGGGTCCTAAGGCCCTTAGCCTCCAGAGGTTTGGATATCAACAGGTTTATCATGCGGGCTTCACGAGGGGGTCGCGGGGGGTGGCCATACTGGTACACCGTAGGGTGGCTTATGTTCATGAGAAACAATGGATTGATCCTCAGGGCCGGTATGTCTGGGTTCCGAGCCAGTGGTTTTTGGTAGTGTGTACGCCCCTCCCCCCCTGCAGTGGGCCTTGTCCGAGAGGCTGTTCGCGCTGTGGGATGAGATTCCGGATGTTCTGACCATGGTGGGGGGCGATTGGAACGAGGTTATGGATGTGGGCCTAGATCGCCTGAGACGAGCTCCTGTTATGTCTGACCCCCCCCCCCCGCGGCCGCTCCCACCAGATTGTGTGCGACTGTGAGCGGTCTGGGCTGGATTGATGTTTGGCGGCATTTTCACCCTGCGGTGCGTGCATTCACGTATGTGTCGGCGGTGCATGGGTCCTTTTCGAGACTGGATTATTTGTTTGTGCCAGGTGCCTGCCTGAGTCGCGTCATGGATGCCGTGATACTCCCCAGAGGCCTCTCGGACCATTCCCCTGTCCTAGCCACCGTGACCCTCCCCTCTAAACGACAACCTTTTTGCTGGCGTATGTCCTCCTGGCAGCTGCAGCGGCCGGAGTATGTGACCCATTTACGCGAGGCGATTGACCACTTCTGGCGCGAGAATTTGGTGGGGGATGTCGACGCACTGGTTGTGTGGGAGGCACTGAAGCCTACGCTCCGGGGCGTTGATATAGCTTGGTGTGTGGCAGCTCGGCGAAAACATCGGGAGGCTATTGTGACTGCCGCGGCCCGCGTTGAGGAGCTGGAGCAGCGTAGTCGACTCGGGGGTGATGAGGGCGTCGTGAGACAGCTCTTGCAGGCCCAACAGATGTATGCCTCAGTCCTGTACGAGGAGGCCCGACTGGCGTGGCTTGCCACGCGCAGCAGGGTGTACCAGTGGGGCGACAAATCCTGCACCATGTTGCATAGGCTGTGCCAGGCGACTTTCCAGCCCCTAGTGCTGCCTGGTCTCACGGCGGACGATGGCTCGGTCATGACCGACCCAGATTTGCTGGCGGCAAGCTTTGCCCGCTATTACGAGGCACAATACGCTCCTCGTGATCCTTTGATGGTAGATGAGATTGCCTCGTACCTGGATGACCTGCTACCGCAGGCAGTCCCCGACGAGACCAGAACCGCCTTGGAGGCCCCGCTTACATCTGAGGAACTCGGGGAGGCCCTAGGCCAATTGAACACTGGCAAGGCGCCTGGCCCGAGCGGTTATCCTAGTGAATTTTACAAAAAGTTCCACGTCCAGCTGGGACCCCACTTTCGCAGTGCCCTGGAGGCGGCACGGGCTCGGGGCGAGTTGCCACCAGACTGGCGTCATGCCGAGATAGTGGTATTCTTGAAGCCGGGCAGGGCGCCGGACCGACACGACTCTTACAGGCCGATCTCCCTCCTCAACATCGAGGCCAAGATCTTGGCGAAGGCCCTAGCGAACCGCCTTTTGCCTCACATTGCTGACCTGGTCCACCCTGACCAGGCCGGATTCATGCCACACAGGGCCACCCGGCATAATATCCGACGGGCGCAGGCGGCGGTTGACGCCATGGGCACTAGGGATGAACAGGCGGCACTCCTTCTTGCGGACATGGACCGAGCCTTCGATTCGGTGAGTTGGGCGTATCTGTTCACCTTGTTAGCCCGCCTTAATCTAGGGCCTGTCTTCCTGTCATATATTCGTCTCCTCTACACTAATGTTACGGCTTCGGTCCGCGTGGCCGGCGCTGTCTCTGGGCGCTTCCGCATCGGTCGTGGTACTCGACAGGGTTGCCCGCTATCCCCATACCTTTTTGCCCTTGCCATGGAGCCCCTGGCGTCGCGGATACGTACGGATGCCCGACTACGTGGCTTTGTCTGGAACAATGACCTGGCGGATAGGATTGCATTGTATGCAGATGATGTTCTTCTATTCCTCACTGATCTGCGGCGCTCGGGTCCCCGGGTTTTGGAGATCATGCGGGGGTTTGGCGAGGTCTCGGGGCTCCACCTTAATCTGAACAAATCGACCCTGTGAGTCTTGGGTGGCGGAGTGGTTGCTGACCCATGGGCCGCCGAATTGCGTGTGGCGACGGATGGCCTAAAATATCTAGGCGTATTCCTCTCGGACTCGCGGGCTGTGGTCTGGGCACGTAGTGTCTTGCCGGTGTGGGAACGGGTCCAGACAGACGTTAAAACTTGGTCCAGAATGCCACTCACGATTTTTGGGAGGTCGGCCATCTTTAAGATGGTGGCGCTGCCGCGGCTGCTATACCAACTCCAAAACTTCCCACACCCCATTGGCATGGAGTGGTTCCGCCAGGTTAACTCGGTGCTGGGCCGCTTCCTGTGGGATGGTGGTGCGGCCAGGGTGGCCTTGAAGACGTGCTTTCTGTCCACATACTGTGGTGGCTTGGCCACCTCGGACCTCCTCTCCTATTACCAAGCGTCTCACCTACTTGTCCTCAGTGAATGGTGGTATGGAGACAGGGGGGATCCGGCCTATGCCCTGGAACGACTGCTCATGGGAGATCGCACGCTTCACACTATCCTTTATTCGGCTCGCATACGCCGTGGATTGCCGTCGGTCACTAAAGTGGTCTTTACGGTGTGGCGGCAATCCCTGCGCCGCATGGGTTGGTGGGGCAAATTAACAGCTGAAACGCCGCTGTGGCACAATGGCCTGCTTCCGGAACTGGCGTCCTTGGCTGGGTTTGAGGGCTGGGAGGCTATTGGAGTTACACAACTGGGCCAGGTCATGTCCGGCGCCACCCTCAAGTCCTTCGAGGAGCTCCGAGCGGAGTTCCAGATGCCTCAGTCCCAGTTCTTCCGCTACCTCCAGCTGCGGCATGCCCTCGCCCCGAGCATTGCCGGCCTCGACTCCCTGCCAGAGTTCAGTCCGATTGAGGCAAAGGTATTTATGGGAGACTTGGGAGACAAGAAAGTCTCTAGGATTTATCAGACACTTGTTATCCACTGCTCCTCCACTCTCCGCTCCCTTCGGGAGGCGTGGGAGATGGATGTGGGTGCCCTTGATGAGGACGATTGGAGGGAGGCGCTGGAATCCCCGCGCGGCACCGCCGTTGCGGTTCGGCTCCGCCTGATCCAATTCAAATATTTGCACCGTGCTTATTATACGCGTGAGCGTCTGTGGAAGGCTGGATTGATTGCGTCACCGGAATGCCTGCGCTGTGGGGAAGTGCCTGGCTCACTGATGCATACGGTGTGGTCGTGTGGTCGCCTGACTGGGTTTTGGAGGGGCGTGTGGAGTTGCCTGGCAGAGGTCCTGGGCTGGGATCTTCCTCGTACCCACCGGCTGGGCCTGCTGCATATTATGGAAGGGGTAGGGGGCAACGTATATAAGCGTCACCTGTTGCTCCTGGGGCTGGTTGTGGCCAAACGCGACCTGGCTCGGGCATGGAAATCAGTAAGGGCCCCCCCCCTGTCTGCATGGAAGGCTGGGCTTGATTACTTTATGGGCCTGGAAAAGCCGGTCTTCGAGGCGCGGGGCTGCCCGCGCAAACATTTCAAGATTTGGAAGCGGTGGGCCGACTACCGTGGCCTGTCCTTGGACCCCCCGGCGGAGCAGGAGGAGGACATTTGAGCACAGTGACATTTCTGGCCTGATGCGGCAAAGCCCTGGTTGCGTTCTACCTGCTTATTCTTTGTGCATTTCCTTTTTTATTGCTGCTCTTTTGTACACGTGTGGTGGGGGGGATTGTTGGGTAGGGGGGGTGTAGTTGGGGGTTAGAGTAGGCTGCTGGGGCATTTCTAAAACTGAGCTAATTTGGTATTTGCTTCATCCTTTACTGTCTATGTAATCGTTACATTGATACTGTTGTGGTGATCTTGGTGTGTGGAGATACCACATTCCTGATACTTTTATGCTCAATAAACTTGGTTTTGAAGAAAAAAAAAATTAGACCTCATTGATCCTGTTACATGTCCTTAATACCCTTTATGTTGCAATGTACTGTACTTGCTAGCCCTCGGGCTTGTTGCTGTATTGTATGTGGTTTTTGTCAATAAAGGTCTTCCAAAAATTAAAAAAAAAAAAAGAACGGCTATCTTGCCCCTCTTCCCCCTTGGCCACTCCCAAGAGTCTAACATTGTTGCGTCTTTGGCGATTCTCGAAATCTTCGGACTTCCATTGCAGATCTTCCGCCAACTTTTTCCCGCGTCTCCTTAAACTTCTGCCATTTAGAGACATCGTCCTCAAATTTCCCAGTCCGTTCTTCAACCTGAGTGACTCTACCTGCCATGTCCATATACATTTTGTTCATTTTCCTTAGCGATCCGTGTATTTTTTAGACGCTTGTCTGGCCCTTCTTGTCTCTGTCCTGGCCTTCCCCTGCATTTGCTTAAGAGTGCTGAACAATAGGTCTATGGTAGGGGGTTGCAGTGCGGTTGCGGTATGCTGCTGTACATCTGAGCCTCCACTTTTTTGATACAATTGGGATGTTACGGAATAGTCCCAGTCGAGCTTTTTAACTACACCCCCCTGGGATGGAATACCTCTCAATTTTTGTTTGACCCAGGGTCTTTCCCTCTGCTGTCTGCTTGAACTGAGATACCTTCCTCAGTGAAGGGGTCAGTGTTGGAGTCAGAGTCAGAATCGCCTGTCAAGATTTCCCCGCTTGAAGGTGAGGAACCTGTGTCCTCATTAAGAGAAAAAAAGCAATCATCGCTGAGGGAGCCAGGCACCGAATCTGGGATAGCTGTCTTCTGTGGATACTTAGATATATCTGACCCCGCCGTAACTACTGGTGCCAAGGATGCCTTATTCCCATCTCTCCTGGTGCGGTTTATGCGGTTTGTGCGGCTTGCGGCATTTCCCCCTTCTTTCACAATATCCAGCATTGGTGTAGTTATTCCCAGTCCCTGTCCCGACCCTGCGTGAGCATTCTGCAGAGTGCAGTTATCTGCATCAAGAGTTCCGAGAGTTTGTTCCACCTTGTGCTCCCTCGCTTGCAACCGTACCTGTACTGTGGAGCAGGGAGCTGCTGACTGATGTCGGCATCCGTGTTAGCATCCGCGCTGTCCTCCAAGTCCTCTTCTGGGTGTTCTGCCTCTTTCTGCTGGCTACCTCCGCGGTCCTGCACAGATACAGCGTTGGTTGCTGGCCCGGTGATTCCTTTCCCTCCGATCCTCTTCTCAGCCTCCTCGTCAGTATCCAGGATCCCCTGGACTGATCTCCCGGTCTCTGTCTCATCCGCCTTCTCCACGCTCTGCTTACGCTGTCTTTCCGAGGGATCGGAGCTGCAGGGAGTCTGCCTGAGAGCCGAAGGTATTCTGGCTCCGTCTGCATTCGTCTCCTGCCCGGTCAAGGCAGACACCGCGGGAAAAGCCTCGTACAAGGTAGGTTGCTGCAGTGCAGCGTCTTTGCCTTTTGCACCCCTAACCTGGCACTCTTGGTACTTTTCTTTGCCGCTTCGATGGGTGTCTCCTTTTCTCCAGCACAATGTCTAGTTTGTTCTTCCATCAGCCCCAAATTTTTAGCCGCTGCTAATTGTTTTACCAAGGCTGCTCCGCGTAGGTTAGGGGCAGATGCTGTCACAGGTGTTATTGCTGCAGATTCTTTCAGCTCCTTTTGCTCCTTGAGTTTAGCCCCTCTCAGCGCCATTCTGGACATCAGGTAGCTTACTCTCTGGAGGAGGTGAGCCTTCAAAAGTTTCCCCACAATAATCCGGCGTCAGGTTTCTTCAGCTTGGTTCTGTGGATGCCTCGGTCTACTCAATAATCGCAGCAACAGTCTGAAATAGTCAGCATAGTCAGCGTACTTCAGCATCAGCTTCTGTAGTTATACCATGGGGAGGAGAGGCATGCGACTGCTCCCCTACGGTCTGTCAGCAGCCATCTTGCCCACAAGACCACAAATGAATCCTTACTGAATAAACTTCAAGTGGTCCAGATTACTGCAGTTCGACTGGTTTTCAATATTTCAACCCCTCTCCCTCTTTTTGCAATGACTTCACTGGCTCGATATATATTAGAAAATCAAGTTTAAGATCTGTTGCATTGTATACAAAGCACTTAATGACAAGGGTCCTAGCCATCTAACTGAAAAACTCATCTGATATCAGCCGAGCAGATCTCTACGCTTAAGGGAGAAACCTTCTTGTCACCCCATGTTTTAGAAAGTCTTATACATGTTTTAGGAAGTCCTGCACGGGGGTAAAGCCTTCTTCTTCCTTGCTCCACTATATTGGACTCTCTGTCTGCACCGTCGAAAGTGCACAGTCCTCCTCCTTTTTAGGAAACTTCTCAAAACAGAACTCTTCTGCAACTGACTCTTCTGGCCTGATGTCTATGCTCTTCCCTTAAGGGGTGATTCTAGCGCTCGACAAATTTAATCATTCATTCATTTAAGCTAGGAAGCATCAGATAGAGCTTGAGAGGCTCAAGATGGAATCACAGAAGGTGGTTTTAGACCATCAGCGTGGGCTCAAGGAGCTGGAGTTAAAGAGTAAATCCAGCACCGATGGTGGCAACAATTCCTCACTTCACTCAGATAGGATTTTGCATATTCCCATGAATGTAGGCAAGGAATTTAAAAAGGTTTACAACATACAAAGGTGGTTTTTGGGCTATGAGGCAGCTATACACATGAATGGGGCCTCTGAAAAGCATTGGGGGGCAGGGTTGTGGCTCCATTTCTCAGAAGAGGTGAGGGATACTTTGTTGGCTTAGGGTAAGGGGTACAATATCACCTACACTGACATGAAGGAGTCCTTTTTCACTAGGCATGCTCTCACTCTGATAAACATCGGGATCAGTTTAGGTCTTGTAAGAAAACAGATTCCCAGACATGGTTGGAATGTGTGGATTCTTACCTCAGGGCACTGGATGGTTGGGTGAAGGGCAACAGTGTAACAGATTTTCAGGGTCTGTACAATTTGAATGCGTGAGAGCACTTGTCTAGTCTATGTTTTGCAGAGTTGCACCAGTGCTTAACTCAGTGCTTTCCAAACTTTTCATGTTGGTGACACACTTTTTATACATGCGTCATTTCGAGACACAGTAATTCAGTTTTCCTAGCAAAGTGGAGGTTAAATTTACTGCATTTTTAGATGTGCATCATTTCGCGACACAATTATTCAGTTTTACTAGCCAACCGGGAGGTTAAATTAACTGCATATTAGAGATAAGGACAAATACATATGTCATAGATTAGAAATTGTAAATACCAAAATGTATGGGGACACAACATATCTCACAAAACCTTTCATTGATATTTTCAGAAACATATGATTTGTAAGATAACACACATACATTTCCAAAACATGTTGTCCTTTATGAGTAACAATATGGAAATATGTGCAATAATTAAAACATTTGAACAAAACCAACAACACTTACTATTTTAATGAGATGTATGAGGTTGATAGGATGAACACAGCTGGTCAATATTTGGTGTAATATTAGATTAAGACACTCATTTCGTCATCAAGCATTTTCAAGTTTCCACGTTTCAGTGTCATTTTTTATTTCAGCTAATTCTCTTCTTTAAAAAGTGAAAAATTTCCTAGGAGCAGTTGAAAGAAATGGATTTCTGTTCCAATCATAAGGCGTTATTACGAAAGTCTGCCCGCCATCGAGGTGGTGATTGGGACCTCCCGCTTGTATGGTGGCTGTCCCACATGTGAAATTACAATTTTTCCTTTACACTTCTTACATACTGAGACAGACCGTTCAGTTGATTCTTGGGTACTTTCCTCAATAGCTGAAACATTTTGTTCTTTGTAAACGCCATCCTCACCAGCTTTTCGCTTCTTAATTATAAACGTATCCATTTTGTGTTTTTGTTTGCCTTATCTTGCCCTTGCCTAGTGATCTCTGGAATGTCCCCCAGCAAATCTTGAACTTCAAAAGTGTTTCCTTTTTTAGGCTTTCACGAAATAGGTTACCACCTGGGTTAAACTGATACTAGATTAAAACATGCTGTCTCTCATGCCTCTGTGTGACTGGTGCCTGCTACCTTTTGTGCTATTGTCTCTGGTGCCTGTTTCTGCAGTGTAGCTGTTTCTGTGGCAAGTGCTTCTGCATCCACTTCTTACAGCCTATGATGCTGCTGTGTCCAAAGTAGCTGTTTCAATGGCTAGTACTGCTGCATCTGGGAAACTATGGGGCTTCCGGGAAAAGGAAGAAATGTGGAAATCTTGAGAGGAATAACATGAGATACAAAGTTTAACATATATTATACTGCCTACCAGTATGGATGACATGATTCGTACACTACAGTCCTCATTCTCTTTAGTAACATTTCATATACATTAATTTGAGTAGTAGATAATAATGTGAAATTAGAGCTCTCAGCCTAAGGTGGGACAGAAGTAATAACTGCATTGACACTAGATAGGACAGACTCAGGGCAGCAATTGACCTTGGTTTGGACAAAGCTAGTCATCAGTCTTTGTGTCAAAAGGTGAAAAGACAGTGTTTGCATAAAATCTAGAAGACCAGGTGCTCATTATGGCAGAATATATACTGCCTACTACTGGGAAGTGGTACTCTGCCTGTGGAAGTATTTCAGTTGTGCTAAAAAATATGGGTACGCCCCTTTTCCAATGCAGGTGTAGGTGTTTGAGAGTTTAAGTGCCTGCTCACACAAAGCAGTGTATGAGAGAGCGTGGAGCCTGAACGGGTCTCTGAGGCAGTCTGCCTGTGTGTACATGCAGTGTTGACTGAGCTCTGCCTTAGAACACTGGCTAAGTGTTTAGATATACATATTTCTTTAAAGAGGGGGTCAGGGATTCGGCAGACCGGAGGAGGATGCTAGACAGGAGCACTGACAGAAGGTGAGAAATCAGGAATGTGGCAGAAAGGAATGACAGGAGGTGGTGAGGGATTTTGAATGCAAGAAGGACTGACTGGAGAAGGCTGACTGACATGAGGGGGTGAGGAATGTGAATGACAGGAGAGGCAGACGGACTGATAGGGGCAGTGACGGGTGGAGGGGCATAGATCCAGGTCTCATTATAGACAGTGGTAGGCCAGAGAGATGGGAAGAGGGGTAGCCTCTGACAGGAGGGGGTATCCCTGCTAGGTGTGGATGAGGGGCACTCTTGCAGGAGTAATGACAGGCACGTAGAGGCATGCCAATGAGGCACTGACATGCTGCAGGGGAGGCAAGGGGTCTCTCGCAACCTGCAAACCCGGGCCGGCGCATACTTACTTTTGAAGCCTGAGTTGGCGTCTTCATCTTCCTCGCCGTTGGACTGCATGGGCTCCTACACCTCAAAGTTGGCGTGATGGGTGGGGGGGAGGTCAGAGATCCAGGTCTCATTATAGACAGGGGTGGGCCAGAGAGATGGGCAGGAAAGTTAGCTTCTGATAGGAGGGGGTATCCCTGCTAGGAGTGGAAGAGGGGCTGTCTTGTAGGAGTAATGACAGGCATGCAGAGGCGTGCAGGCAGGGTCGGATGTGTCAATGAGGCGCAAACATGCTGCAAGGGAGGCAAAGGGTCTCTCACAGCCCGCACACCCATCCTTACTTTCGAAGTCTGAGTTGGCGTCCTCATCTTCCTCGTCATGGACTGCATGGGCTCCTATGCCTCAACGTTGGCGTGAATATTGTGCCCGCGGCAACCATCCCGCACCATCCTGCACTGCAAACTCCACCAGGTCCGGTGGCCGCTGGCGCAGCACCTCCACGGTGTAGCCCGACAGCAGATCGGTCAGGCAAGCTAGGATCTCGATGCCACGATGCTCATGGTGGCAGTGGTGCCCGGGCATCTCCGCGCCATGGGGGCTCGATGCTCATGGTGGCAGTAGCCCCTGGCATCTATGCGCCACGAGGGATCAGACAGACAGCAGAGCCCAGCGGCCACTCTTTCCCCCTCGACCTCGGGCAAACCCTCCTGCTGGGAATGGGTAGCAGTGGCGACTCTGCTGACCAGACTGCGCACATGCTTGCCTAACGGTCTCCCTCTCCTTTCTCAGCCTATGCCTGCATACTGTGAACTCACTAACATGTGCAGTACCAGCGTCACCGCGCGACACAGCCACCCATGGCAGTCGACAATAGTACCGTGTTGCTACACAGAGTTTGGAAAGCTCTGATTTAACTGATTATAAGCTGACTGACCCCAGGAAGCTTTCTATAGAGGTGGACCGCTGGGTTAGTACCAGGCTTCACAAGAAGGTATATGGGGAGGCTCAGCTAAAGGTGGGCAGGTTCCCCAGCAAAAGAGTGGGGGAACAAGGATAAAGCACAGGAGTTCTCTAAAAGGCCCCACAAAAATACCCAGGGTAAAGGTGCTATGTGAACAGGTGGGTCACTTGAAGGGGGACCCCAAGTGTCCCAAGAGGGCACAGCCACCCACTGGTGGGCAGTCCAAGGTGTTGGCTAGTGTAGCGCTTGGGGAGGTGGGGTACCTACAGGAAGGTTGGTATCCCACAGAAATGACACTCGTCTCACTAGGGAACAGTGAGATGGCCCCAGGAAACCAGATGCCAGCTAACACTAAAAAATACAGCACCTGGGTGACCATCAATGTAAGAAGAGTAAAGGCTCTCAGAGATACTGGAGCTAATGTGACCTCAGTCCGGTGTCGCCTGGTCTCTGAGGAGCAGGTAGTCCCTGGGGCATTCCACCAAGTGGATGACTTAGAGTGCCAGTGCATGGTGGCGCAGGTTCCTTTTAAATGGGGGAGGGGGAGTCTTAGGTCCACAGATGGTCGTTGTGAGCCCTACCATGCCTGTAGATTGTCTGCTAAGTATTGACCTGGAGTAGTCCTTATAGAAGCATGTGGAACTACTGTCTCCCTTGGAGATGCTTGGGTTGCCAGAGGGGCATGGGTGACCACTTGGTCAATGGCAGCAGGTAAGGACCTGGAGCCTGAAACAGTGGCCCAGGTTGCTGTCAAGAGAAAGGGCAGTGGGTGCGGGAAACCTGCCGGTGGTTCCAATGGTCCGGGAGGAGGCTGACCTCGAAGGGGAGGCCTCAGTACCTACTAGGGATGTGGTAGCTGAACTGGGGGACTTACTTGAGTTGACCCATTGACAGCAAGAGGGTGGTCCGACTAGGGTAGAATTCTGCAGGGAGCAGAAAGAATACTCTTCCCTAGAGAGTTTGCGGCAGCAGGCTGCTAACCAGGCAGCTGGTGATCAGTCTGAATCACACTGGATTTACTGGGAAAATGGTCTCCTATACAGCGAGCCTAAGGTCACGGAGTCTGGGTCAGCCTGTGTGCTGGTGGTACCCCAGTGCTTCAGGATGTTCCTACGGGGTCTGGCTCACGACGTGCCTTTGGCAGGACATTTGGATCAGGATAAGACCTTTGATATGATTGTGGCTCACTTCTTTTGGCCCCAAATGCAAAGGCAGTGAGATGCACATTTCATGTCTTGCCAGGCAAGTAGTAAGAGTGGAAGGAAGTGTACAGCTCCTCTCCAACTTTTTCCAAGTGTAGGAACCTCATTTGAAAAGGTTGGTATGTATATTGTGGGGCTACTGGATCCCATGACAACCATGGGCAACAGGTACATCCTGGTTTTGGTGGGCCATGCAACCCAGTACCCGGTGGCTATCCCTCTCAGGACAACGACCGGTGACAGTGGTGGGCCTGGCGTTAATGGGGATCTTTTCCCGTGTGGGCTTCCCCAGAGAGGTGGTATCTGACCGTAGGGCCAATTTCATATCCAAGTTTATGACATCCCTGTAGAAGGAGTGCGTTGTGGCCTACAAGTTCACCCACTCCTTATCACCCACATGGTAATGGTTTGGTGGAGAGATTCAACCAAACCTTGAAGGGCATGATCAAGGGTCTAACAGAACCCATGAGGCGAAGTGGGACGTTCTCTTACCATGCCTTCTCTTTGTATACATGGAGGAACCACAGAAGTCCTTAGGGTTCAGTCCCTTTAGGCTTCTGTATGGGTACCCTGTGAGGGGACCTCTCAGTTTGGTCAAGGAAAGCTGGGAGACAGCTCCCAGGAAAACTCCCCAGGATGTATTTACCTAAATGCTGGTCTTCAGGAACCAAACTTGCAGCTTCAGGAAACTTACTCAGGCGAACCTGGAAGGAAGCCAAGAGGAGCTGAAACGCTGGTATGACCAGAATGCTTCTCTGGTAGAGTTTCAGCCTACCTGAAAGTGTGGGTCATGGCCCCAGTTGAACCTTTTGGCTTTCAGGACCAGTGGACTGGGCCTTTTGAGGTAGTGGAGCTCAAAAGTAATGTCACCTACCTGGTGAATTTGCAGACTCCCAGGAACCCTTTGAGGGTCCTACATGTGAACTACCCCAAGCCTCCCTTGTAGAGGTCCGGAGTGAGCATGCTGTTGGGGACACATGATGGGTGGAACAGGAAAGTGAACCTTTCCCTGACCTCCTGTTCACCAAGGATCACAATGGGTCAGTGGGAGGTGTGATTCTCTCTCTTTCACTGACCGCAGAGCAGCAGAGTGACTGTCACCAATTGATGGGGCAGTTTGCCATGCTGTTCTCCCTGACCCCAGGTGTTACTCACTGGTGTACCCATGACGGGGACACTGGTGACAGCCCTCCTGTGAAACACAAGATTTACAGGCTGATTGACCGGGTCAAAACAAGCATCAAAGTGGAGGTTTCTAAGATGTTGGCGATAGGGGTGATTGAGCCCTCCAACAGTCCTTCGGCAGCCCAATGGCCTTGGCCCTAAAGGCTGCTGCTATGTGGATTGCCGAAGCACTCTATATCAAGTGAAGGATTGTACAGTGACAAAATTATCAAGAAATTACAAACACCAAATTGACAGAATTGAAAAAAGTTCCAATAGATGAGTAAATCTTGGAGTCTTTAATGAAGATTACAGCCAGCCGACACGTGTTTCATCGCCTTCGCGATTCCTCAGGGCTGAAACAAACAAATGAGTAGCGTCTAGCATATTCTTTGTACAAATGGATTTACATACAGGGCCATAATTCTTAGGTCCTTACGAGCATACAGTGAGTGCTTCCTCTTGCAGTGAGCATACAGTGATTTATTCAAGTTTGTTTCACTAGTGCCACCACAATACATCCGTGTCGAAAAAGGAGTGTCTATTATCGATGTTTTATAAGGACGTGGATGTGTGTAATCATGATTGTGATGGATCTGTGCAGGGACGGAAAAATCATCAGTTATCTCCAACGACAAAATGACACGTGTTATACCTCGCAACGGAAGTGTCCTAACCGTGTACGGCTCTTACATTCATCATGCCGAATTTTAGTGAAATAGTGAACACATGTGTCATTTATAAAAGCCTACCTAGATGGCGTGTCAACGTCAGAAGGTCTATATGTTTGTTGAGAAGAAAAAGACAAAATCGGAAAAATCTCATCACTAGTTGTACTAACGTGATATTCAGGCAAGATATCACCATAATGAGACTGTCCGCCAATAACTACAAGCAGACTCACCGCTCAGCTGGTGATATTTCCGACCCAGCCGGGCCCTTGACCTGTTGCACTAGTTCGAGTGCGTCCAGCAGCAGTAAAAATTCTTTGTTTCTGTGACAAAGTAAAGGTAGATGTGTCACCTTAGATACAAGTTATTTCGAAACATCATCTCGGTGAGTCGAGTCGATACTTAGCTATGTAATCCAAAGTTTCAAGGATTATCTTGATAGAACCATTGTCTACAAAATACCTGCCTAGAACTACCCTTTCTAATGTATAGATCTCATTAATTATCTCGATTTCTTGATCATACTTTGTGCTTCATGCATGACCTTTAAACGTACTTCTATTCTACTTACATGTGTCTAGATATCACACAAATAAAATGGGGCTCGGAGATCACCCGATATAGTTCACGAAATTTTGAAACTTCCGTTTTCAATAAGATGCTGTCAAGAAAAATGATATTACCGTCAAATTTTGACAAAGTTAGTCATTATTAGCCAAAGTTACATTTCAGAAGGTCTGGGTTAACCTTACCAATTTGACTTTTCTGTGCGTGGATACCGGTTGCGGTTCCAATTCTGGCGTGTGCCAAGCTAAAAGAAATCGAGTGATAGGGAAATATTAGACCTATACTCGTTATGTATAGTGAATCAAGAAGCAACTCCTATTTCAGAATCCGTAACGCTCGCATGATTCACTTACCCGTGTGCGGCTTTCCCGATTGTGTCCGGTGGGTGCACCTCCTCCGAGCCCTGTTCCTGTTGGGACACGTGATTGCGTTTACACTGACGTATATGCGTGCCTGAACGTGACGTGTTCAAAACACTAGAACACTAGAACGCATACGCGAGTTGCGCCTCGGCCATGTTGGATAGTACGTTATGTTTAGTTACCCTACTTGCTGAGTAGGATTGCCGTTCTTGTAATATTTACAACTCAATAAGATGATGTGAGAGTTGATTCTTGTGGGTTATAGGACAAAAGAATGTTGTAGCAGATGTGTGATCAGTAGGTCGCAATATCAAACGTCCGAAATCCTCTCGTCGCAATATGTCCTATTCCATACATACCATATTACCAGTGGGTATATATCCTAGGGAACGTCGGTATCTTGCAAGGTAGATTTCAATTCACTAGTGCAATGTAACACTAGGTTCCAATATGGTTGTCCATAGTGAAGTGCACACCGTGGTAGAGAAAAGTTTCTTTACGAGTGAATAGCCCATTCATACTGTGACTATAAATCACATAACATTGCGTATAATATCATAGGATAGTATTTGAATTTATAACAATATTTGTAAGTACAGGAGATTCATTCCAGCATTAGAAAAATCTAGGTATTAGCGTTTTCACAGACACAGTTCTGCAACATTTCTTAATTTTGTGACAATCAGATGTGTAGACAGTATTACAGTATCTCTATTTAATCACCCAAAAAGTATTGCATCTCCTGGTCATAGTTTAACCCTAACTCCACAGACTTTAAACGCATGATCCAGGTCGCTTCAGTGCGTCTCAGTCTCAGCTCACGATTCCCACCTCTTGTTTCCAAAGGAACAGTTTCTATTCCAAAAAATTGCACATTTTTGTTTCTCTGATCTTTTTGGCAAGAGGCTACATGTAAGGCCACGGGATATTTGGGGTCACCATTCACAATGGCTCTCACATGTTCCATCATTCTCTCTTTTAGTGATCTAATCGTGCTTCCCACATACCGTTTGCCACATTCACATTCAATAATATAAACGACAAATTTAGTTGTACAGTTAATGTTACTCCTGATGGTATACAATACTCCATCAGTGCCCATAAAATTTGTAATGCCGTGTTTCGCCCATTTACACATACTGCAGAACCCGCATTTGTGGAAACCCCGACCACGTTGTGTCAACCAATCAGCACTCCTGATATCCCGGGGTACTGTGGGACTCAACTTGTTCCGTAGTGTGTTTCCTCTTCTAAAAGAGATTTGCGGTCGATCTGTAATGTACTCGGTCAGTGCTTTCTCAGTTTTTAGTAGACTCCAGTGTTTCGTTAGACTTTTACGTAAATCCACATGAAGTGAATTAAAGTCCGTGACCATTCTTATACAGTCTTTCTTGTTAGAATTAAGCTTCTGTCTAACGGTAAGAGTATCTATTCTTTTGACTCTCTTAATTCTTTTCTCAGCTTTGGCAATGGTGTTCTTTGTATAACCCCTGGTAAGGAATCTTTCTTTCATGCTGGTAAGACATCTCCCAAACTCACAGTCTTCACTACAGTTTCTCCTTGCCCGAATAAATTCGCCAAAGGGTATGGCGTTGATCTGATGTGAAGGGTGAGAGCTTGAGGCATGCAGAATTGCATTGCATGCTGTTGACTTCCTGAACAGTCTACTATGCAAACAATTGGAAGAGATATAGAACTCAATGTCTAAGAATTCCATATTCGTTTTACTCCACTTCATAGTGAAGCTGATCTTCCACGTATTCTCATTCAGGTATTGAAAGAAATTTTGTAATTGCTCCTCTGAGCCTGACCAAATGAGGATGCAGTCATCAATATATCGACCCCAAAATATTATGGAGTCGATATATTGAGCACCCTTTTCGCCCCAAATCAAGTCTGCCTCCAGTGCACCCATGAACAGGTTCGCAAAAGAGGGTGATATTTTAGAGCCCATGGCTACACCTTGCTTCTGTCGATACCAGTTCTTGTCACACATAAAATAGTTATTTTTGAGGACCAATTCTATCATTGTGGATAGCATTTCAGTATGTTTCCATAGTGTGGCAGGTCTATTCCCAAGGAATTTGTTGATTGCCTGAATACCCAAATCCGTGTCAATACTGGTGTACAGGGACACCACATCCATTGTTACAAGAAGAAAGTCTTCTTGCCATTCCATGTCTGTTAAGGTACTCAGAATATGTTTAGAGTCCTGTACATAGGAAGGTAGATTTTTCACTAGCGGGCCCAGAAAAAGATCCACGTATTCTGCTATTTTTTCTGTCGGGCCCCCTATGCCAGACACTATTGGTCTCCCCGGTGGAAAGGGTACGTTTTTGTGTATCTTGGGCAAGGTGTATAACCATGGATATGTAGGTCTGAATACTTTTAAATACAAGTATTCTTCCTCATTAAGTAACCCTGATTGCTTCCAATTTAACAAATGAGAGTTGATTTCTATTGTTAGAGGACCAATGGGGTTGTAAGTGAGGCGTTCATAGCACAATTCATCTTGTAATTGATGATTAATTTCAAGTTGATAATCTATGCGATCCATTACCACTACATTCCCTCCCTTGTCCGCCTCTCGTATGGTGATAGTGTTGTCATTCATAAGTGTGTTCAGTGCTACTCTTTCCCCAATGGTGAGGTAGTCCTTGTACTTAAACATTCTGTCTTTGTGTAGACGGTTCAGGTGGTCAAGATCTTCTAACACACGTCTATAAAAATTGTCTATTGCATTGCCACCAGGTAGTGTGGGAATCCATTTAGACTTGGATTTGAGCCCACTGACAATGCTAAAATCAGATTCTATATCCAACTCCTCTAGAAGTCTGTCCATATCTAGGGGAGAATCTTCCATGTCGGTCAATGATAAAAGAAGATGAGTTGCATGCACATCATTTATTGATAAAGATTCAGTGGTGCTTGTTACAGGTATGTTTCTAACCCCTCTATCCCTTTTCTCCAAACCAAAGAAATGCTTTTTCAGTTTTAGGTTCCTCACAAATTTAAACAAATCAATTTTTAGTTTACAAATATCCCCAGTTGCATATGGATTGAAACTTAGACCTTTGCTAAGGAGGGAAACCATGTCTGTAGTGAGGTGTAATTTGGAGAGGTTGATCACCTGGACTTCTCTAGTGTCTGCACCATCTAATTCCTGTTGGCCCCTGATCTCAGCTTCCTTCTGTAGTCCTCTGAGCTTTCGTCCCCTGCCCCTCCTGGTTTTGGATCTGATTGATTTCTTGCTGTAGGGAATCTGTTGCCCTTCCTGATCCGTAAAACCTCTTGAAAAAAAGGTGGCATCCCTTGTCTATCCTGGTTGTCTGATTCTCCCCCTGCAGCGCCTAGGGAGTTAAGTGAAGCGTTGCTAGATGACAAAGAGGCAGGTTCTGAACCTTGTGTTTTCTTGTTGACATTTTTAGAGCTATTGGGGATCAGGGAATCATATTTCTTGTCAAAAGTAAAAATCCGACCACGGGTATAATCCAACTCATCCCTTCTTAGTTGCCTGGCTTTCCTATTTTTAATATCAGACTGATGTTTTAATAGGATTTCATCCAGGATGGTATAATTTTTTACAGTAGATTCAGGTTTATTCAAATCTTTAATTTCTTGTTCTATTGTGGCTATTTCAGTTTGTAATTTAGTAACTTTGCGTTCAGCACTTACAATTAATATTTCCATAAGAGTAATAGAATTATTAGAGAAAGATTCTTCCCATTTGATCATGAGGTCGGCATCCAGGTCATCGTAGGTGGGAAAGATTTGGCCTCTCAGACCTCTAGGGACGCGTTTTAATCTCAAATATTGTTTGAGAGTCGCTCCATCCCACCATTTTGAATTTTCTAGCTTCTTTAAGCGTTCTAATTTAATGAATTTGTCTCTGAGGCCCTCAATGCGAGGGGGATTAGTGCTAGTGGAAGCAGTTTGAGAGGACATGCCTTTCGCTAGGTTCTCAAACAATTCTTCTGCCATTTTGGTACGATCCATTTTGGGAATGTCTGGTGTATCTAGCACTGGTATACTAGAAATGTTTCACAAGTGTTTAATAATTCGTGGCGGCTACCCTCAACTGCAGACAGACTAAAGAGATGAAGGTTTTTGGACCAGTTCTGAATGGGTGCACTGCCAATTTATACGCATATGGTTATAACTCTGAGTTTCTTAGGTGCTAATCGGCGAGTGGGTAAACCTAAACCACTCCTATAAGTAGAGACTTACTACTAACTAGTATGTGGATTGCCGAAGCACTCTATATCAAGTGAAGGATTGTACAGTGACAAAATTATCAAGAAATTACAAACACCAAATTGACAGAATTGAAAAAAGTTCCAATAGATGAGTAAATCTTGGAGTCTTTAATGAAGATTACAGCCAGCCGACACGTGTTTCATCGCCTTCGCGATTCCTCAGGGCTGAAACAAACAAATGAGTAGCGTCTAGCATATTCTTTGTACAAATGGATTTACATACAGGGCCATAATTCTTAGGTCCTTATGAGCATACAGTGAGTGCTTCCTCTTGCAGTGAGCATACAGTGATTTATTCAAGTTTGTTTCACTAGTGCCACCACAATACATCCGTGTCGAAAAAGGAGTGTCTATTATCGATGTTTTATAAGGACGTGGATGTGTGTAATCATGATTGTGATGGATCTGTGCAGGGACGGAAAAATCATCAGTTATCTCCAACGACAAAATGACACGTGTTATACCTCGCAAAGGAAGTGTCCTAACCGTGTACGGCTCTTACATTCATCATGCCGAATTTTAGTGAAATAGTGAACACATGTGTCATTTATAAAAGCCTACCTAGATGGCCGTGTCAACGTCAGAAGGTCTATATGTTTGTTGAGAAGAAAAAGACAAAATCGGAAAAATCTCATCACTAGTTGTACTAACGTGATATTCAGGCAAGTTATCACCATAATGAGACTGTCCGCCAATAACTACAAGCAGACTCACCGCTCAGCTGGTGATATTTCCGACCCAGCCGGGCCCTTGACCTGTTGCACTAGTTCGAGTGCGTCCAGCAGCAGTAAAAATTCTTTGTTTCTGTGACAAAGTAAAGGTAGATGTGTCACCTTAGATACAAGTTATTTCGAAACATCATCTCGGTGAGTCGAGTCGATACTTAGCTATGTAATCCAAAGTTTCAAGGATTATCTTGATAGAACCATTGTCTACAAAATACCTGCCTAGAACTACCCTTTCTAATGTATAGATCTCATTAATTATCTCGATTTCTTGATCATACTTTGTGTGTCATGCATGACCTTTAAACGTACTTCTATTCTACTTACATGTGTCTAGATATCACACAAATAAAATGGGGCTCGGAGATCACCCGATATAGTTCACGAAATTTTGAAACTTCCGTTTTCAATAAGATGCTGTCAAGAAAAATGATATTATTGTCAAATTTTGACAAAGTTAGTCATTATTAGCCAAAGTTACATTTCAGAAGGTCTGGGTTAACCTTACCAATTTGACTTTTCTGTGCGTGGATACCGGTTGCGGTTCCAATTCTGGCGTGTGCCAAGCTAAAAGAAATCGAGTGATAGGGAAATATTAGACCTATACTCGTTATGTATAGTGAATCAAGAAGCAACTCCGATTTCAGAATCCGTAACGCTCGCATGATTCACTTACCCGTGTGCGGCTTTCCCGATTGTGTCCGGTGGGTGCACCTCCTCCGAGCCCTGTTCCTGTTGGGACACGTGATTGCGTTTACACTGACGTATATGCGTGCCTGAACGTGACGTGTTCAAAACACTAGAACACTAGAACGCATACGCGAGTTGCGCCTCGGCCATGTTGGATAGTACGTTATGTTTAGTTACCCTACTTGCTGAGTAGGATTGCCATTCTTGTAATATTTACAACTCAATAAGATGATGTGAGAGTTGATTCTTGTGGGTTATAGGACAAAAGAATGTTGTAGCAGATGTGCGATCAGTAGGTCGCAATATCAAACGTCCGAAATCCTCTCGTCGCAATATGTCCTATTCCATACATACCATATTACCAGTGGGTATATATCCTAGGGAACGTCGGTATCTTGCAAGGTAGATTTCAATTCACTAGTGCAATGTAACACTAGGTTCCAATATGGTTGTCCATAGTGAAGTGCACACCGTGGTAGAGAAAAGTTTCTTTACGAGTGAATAGCCCATTCATACTGTGACTATAAATCACATAACATTGCGTATAATATCATAGGATAGTATTTGAATTTATAACAATATTTGTAAGTACAGGAGATTCATTCCAGCATTAGAAAAATCTAGGTATTAGCGTTTTCACAGACACAGTTCTGCAACATTTCTTAATTTTGTGACAATCAGATGTGTAGACAGTATTACAGTATCTCTATTTAATCACCCAAAAAGTATTGCATCTCCTGGTCATAGTTTAACCCTAACTCCACAGACTTTAAACGCATGATCCAGGTCGCTTCAGTGCGTCTCAGTCTCAGCTCACGATTCCCACCTCTTGTTTCCAAAGGAACAGTTTCTATTCCAAAAAATTGCACATTTTTGTTTCTCTGATCTTTTTGGCAAGAGGCTACATGTAAGGCCACGGGATATTTGGGGTCACCATTCACAATGGCTCTCACATGTTCCATCATTCTCTCTTTTAGTGATCTAATCGTGCTTCCCACATACCGTTTGCCACATTCACATTCAATAATATAAACGACAAATTTAGTTGTACAGTTAATGTTACTCCTGATGGTATACAATACTCCATCAGTGCCCATAAAATTTGTAATGCCGTGTTTCGCCCATTTACACATACTGCAGAACCCGCATTTGTGGAAACCCCGACCACGTTGTGTCAACCAATCAGCACTCCTGATATCCCGGGGTACTGTGGGACTCAACTTGTTCCGTAGTGTGTTTCCTCTTCTAAAAGAGATTTGCGGTCGATCTGTAATGTACTCGGTCAGTGCTTTCTCAGTTTTTAGTAGACTCCAGTGTTTCGTTAGACTTTTACGTAAATCCACATGAAGTGAATTAAAGTCCGTGACCATTCTTATACAGTCTTTCTTGTTAGAATTAAGCTTCTGTCTAACGGTAAGAGTATCTATTCTTTTGACTCTCTTAATTCTTTTCTCAGCTTTGGCAATGGTGTTCTTTGTATAACCCCTGGTAAGGAATCTTTCTTTCATGCTGGTAAGACATCTCCCAAACTCACAGTCTTCACTACAGTTTCTCCTTGCCCGAATAAATTCGCCAAAGGGTATGGCGTTGATCTGATGTGAAGGGTGAGAGCTTGAGGCATGCAGAATTGCATTGCATGCTGTTGACTTCCTGAACAGTCTACTATGCAAACAATTGGAAGAGATATAGAACTCAATGTCTAAGAATTCCATATTCGTTTTACTCCACTTCATAGTGAAGCTGATCTTCCACGTATTCTCATTCAGGTATTGAAAGAAATTTTGTAATTGCTCCTCTGAGCCTGACCAAATGAGGATGCAGTCATCAATATATCGACCCCAAAATATTATGGAGTCGATATATTGAGCACCCTTTTCGCCCCAAATCAAGTCTGCCTCCAGTGCACCCATGAACAGGTTCGCAAAAGAGGGTGATATTTTAGAGCCCATGGCTACACCTTGCTTCTGTCGATACCAGTTCTTGTCACACATAAAATAGTTATTTTTGAGGACCAATTCTATCATTGTGGATAGCATTTCAGTATGTTTCCATAGTGTGGCAGGTCTATTCCCAAGGAATTTGTTGATTGCCTGAATACCCAAATCCGTGTCAATACTGGTGTACAGGGACACCACATCCATTGTTACAAGAAGAAAGTCTTCTTGCCATTCCATGTCTGTTAAGGTACTCAGAATATGTTTAGAGTCCTGTATATAGGAAGGTAGATTTTTCACTAGCGGGCCCAGAAAAAGATCCACGTATTCTGCTATTTTTTCTGTCGGGCCCCCTATGCCAGACACTATTGGTCTCCCCGGTGGAAAGGGTACGTTTTTGTGTATCTTGGGCAAGGTGTATAACCATGGATATGTAGGTCTGAATACTTTTAAATACAAGTATTCTTCCTCATTAAGTAACCCTGATTGCTTCCAATTTAACAAATGAGAGTTGATTTCTATTGTTAGAGGACCAATGGGGTTGTAAGTGAGGCGTTCATAGAACAATTCATCTTGTAATTGATGATTAATTTCAAGTTGATAATCTATGCGATCCATTACCACTACATTCCCTCCCTTGTCCGCCTCTCGTATGGTGATAGTATTGTCATTCATAAGTGTGTTCAGTGCTACTCTTTCCCCAATGGTGAGGTTGTCCTTGTACTTAAACATTCTGTCTTTGTGTAGAAGGTTCAGGTGGTCAAGATCTTCTAACACACGTCTATAAAAATTGTCTATTGCATTGCCACCAGGTAGTGTGGGAATCCATTTAGACTTGGATTTGAGCCCACTGACAATGCTAAAATCAGATTCTATATCCAACTCCTCTAGAAGTCTGTCCATATCTAGGGGAGAATCTTCCATGTCGGTCAATGATAAAAGAAGATGAGTTGCATGCACATCATTTATTGATAAAGATTCAGTGGTGCTTGTTACAGGTATGTTTCTAACCCCTCTATCCCTTTTCTCCAAACCAAAGAAATGCTTTTTCAGTTTTAGGTTCCTCACAAATTTAAACAAATCAATTTTTAATTTACAAATATCCCCAGTTGCATATGGATTGAAACTTAGACCTTTGCTAAGGAGGGAAACCATGTCTGGAGTGAGGTGTAATTTGGAGAGGTTGATCACCTGGACTTCTCTAGTGTCTGCACCATCTAATTCCTGTTGGCCCCTGATCTCAGCTTCCTTCTGTAGTCCTCTGAGCTTTCGTCCCCTGCCCCTCCTGGTTTTGGATCTGATTGATTTCTTGCTGTAGGGAATCTGTTGCCCTTCCTGATCCGTAAAACCTCTTGAAAAAAAGGTGGCATCCCTTGTCTATCCTGGTTGTCTGATTCTCCCCCTGCAGCGCCTAGGGAGTTAAGTGAAGCGTTGCTAGATGACAAAGAGGCAGGTTCTGAACCTTGTGTTTTCTTGTTGACATTTTTAGAGCTATTGGGGATCAGGGAATCATATTTCTTGTCAAAAGTAAAAATCCGACCACGGGTATAATCCAACTCATCCCTTCTTAGTTGCCTGGCTTTCCTATTTTTAATATCAGACTGATGTTTTAATAGGATTTCATCCAGGATGGTATAATTTTTTACAGTAGATTCAGGTTTATTCAAATCTTTAATTTCTTGTTCTATTGTGGCTATTTCAGTTTGTAATTTAGTAACTTTGCGTTCAGCACTTACAATTAATATTTCCATAAGAGTAATAGAATTATTAGAGAGAGATTCTTCCCATTTGATCATGAGGTCGGCATCCAGGTCATCGTAGGTGGGAAAGATTTGGCCTCTCAGACCTCTAGGGACGCGTTTTAATCTCAAATATTGTTTGAGAGTCGCTCCATCCCACCATTTTGAATTTTCTAGCTTCTTTAAGCGTTCTAATTTAATGAATTTGTCTCTGAGGCCCTCAATGCGAGGGGGATTAGTGCTAGTGGAAGCAGTTTGAGAGGACATGCCTTTCGCTAGGTTCTCAAACAATTCTTCTGCCATTTTGGTACGATCCATTTTGGGAATGTCTGGTGTATCTAGCACTGGTATACTAGAAATGTTTCACAAGTGTTTAATAATGCGTGGCGGCTACCCTCAACTGCAGACAGACTAAAGAGATTAAGGTTTTTGGACCAGTTCTGAATGGGTGCACTGCCAATTTATACGCATATGGTTATAACTCTGAGTTTCTTAGGTGCTAATCGGCGAGTGGGTAAACCTAAACCACTCCTATAAGTAGAGACTTACTACTAACTAGTATGTGGATTGCCGAAGCACTCTATATCAAGTGAAGGATTGTACAGTGACAAAATTATCAAGAAATTACAAACACCAAATTGACAGAATTGAAAAAAGTTCCAATAGATGAGTAAATCTTGGAGTCTTTAATGAAGATTACAGCCAGCCGACACGTGTTTCATCGCCTTCGCGATTCCTCAGGGCTGAAACAAACAAATGAGTAGCGTCTAGCATATTCTTTGTACAAATGGATTTACATACAGGGCCATAATTCTTAGGTCCTTACGAGCATACAGTGAGTGCTTCCTCTTGCAGTGAGCATACAGTGATTTATTCAAGTTTGTTTCACTAGTGCCACCACAATACATCCGTGTCAAAAAAGGAGTGTCTATTATCGATGTTTTATAAGGACGTGGATGTGTGTAATCATGATTGTGATGGATCTGTGCAGGGACGGAAAAATCATCACTTATCTCCAACGACAAAATGACACGTGTTATACCTCGCAACGGAAGTGTCCTAACCGTGTACGGCTCTTACATTCATCATGCCGAATTTTAGTGAAATAGTGAACACATGTGTCATGTATAAAAGCCTACCTAGATGGCCGTGTCAACGTCAGAAGGTCTATATGTTTGTTGAGAAGAAAAAGACAAAATCGGAAAAATCTCATCACTAGTTGTACTAACGTGATATTCAGGCAAGATATCACCATAATGAGACTGTCCGCCAATAACTACAAGCAGACTCACCGCTCAGCTGGTGATATTTCCGACCCAGCCGGGCCCTTGACCTGTTGCACTAGTTCGAGTGCGTCCAGCAGCAGTAAAAATTCTTTGTTTCTGTGACAAAGTAAAGGTAGATGTGTCACCTTAGATACAAGTTATTTCGAAACATCATCTCGGTGAGTCGAGTCGATACTTAGCTAAGTAATCCAAAGTTTCAAGGATTATCTTGATAGAACCATTGTCTACAAAATACCTGCCTAGAACTACCCTTTCTAATGTATAGATCTCATTAATTATCTCGATTTCTTGATCATACTTTGTGTGTCATGCATGACCTTTAAACGTACTTCTATTCTACTTACATGTGTCTAGATATCACACAAATAAAATGGGGCTCGGAGATCACCCGATATAGTTCACGAAATTTTGAAACTTCCGTTTTCAATAAGATGCTGTCAAGAAAAATGATATTACCGTCAAATTTTGACAAAGTTAGTCATTATTAGCCAAAGTTACATTTCAGAAGGTCTGGGTTAACCTTACCAATTTGACTTTTCTGTGCGTGGATACCGGTTGCGGTTCCAATTCTGGCGTGTGCCAAGCTAAAAGAAATCGAGTGATAGGGAAATATTAGACCTATACTCGTTATGTATAGTGAATCAAGAAGCAACTCCTATTTCAGAATCCGTAACGCTCGCATGATTCACTTACCCGTGTGCGGCTTTCCCGATTGTGTCCGGTGGGTGCACCTCCTCCGAGCCCTGTTCCTGTTGGGACACGTGATTGCGTTTACACTGACGTATATGCGTGCCTGAACGTGACGTGTTCAAAACACTAGAACACTAGAACGCATACGCGAGTTGCGCCTCGGCCATGTTGGATAGTACGTTATGTTTAGTTACCCTACTTGCTGAGTAGGATTGCCGTTCTTGTAATATTTACAACTCAATAAGATGATGTGAGAGTTGATTCTTGTGGGTTATAGGACAAAAGAATGTTGTAGCAGATGTGCGATCAGTAGGTCGCAATATCAAACGTCCGAAATCCTCTCGTCGCAATATGTCCTATTCCATACATACCATATTACCAGTGGGTATATATCCTAGGGAACGTCGGTATCTTGCAAGGTAGATTTCAATTCACTAGTGCAATGTAACACTAGGTTCCAATATGGTTGTCCATAGTGAAGTGCACACCGTGGTAGAGAAAAGTTTCTTTACGAGTGAATAGCCCATTCATACTGTGACTATAAATCACATAACATTGCGTATAATATCATAGGATAGTATTTGAATTTATAACAATATTTGTAAGTACAGGAGATTCATTCCAGCATTAGAAAAATCTAGGTATTAGCGTTTTCACAGACACAGTTCTGCAACATTTCTTAATTTTGTGACAATCAGATGTGTAGACAGTATTACAGTATCTCTATTTAATCACCCAAAAAGTATTGCATCTCCTGGTCATAGTTTAACCCTAACTCCACAGACTTTAAACGCATGATCCAGGTCGCTTCAGTGCGTCTCAGTCTCAGCTCACGATTCCCACCTCTTGTTTCCAAAGGAACAGTTTCTATTCCAAAAAATTGCACATTTTTGTTTCTCTGATCTTTTTGGCAAGAGGCTACATGTAAGGCCACGGGATATTTGGGGTCACCATTCACAATGGCTCTCACATGTTCCATCATTCTCTCTTTTAGTGATCTAATCGTGCTTCCCACATACCGTTTGCCACATTCACATTCAATAATATAAACGACAAATTTAGTTGTACAGTTAATGTTACTCCTGATGGTATACAATACTCCATCAGTGCCCATAAAATTTGTAATGCCGTGTTTCGCCCATTTACACATACTGCAGAACCCGCATTTGTGGAAACCCAGACCACGTTGTGTCAACCAATCAGCACTCCTGATATCCCGGGGTACTGTGGGACTCAACTTGTTCCGTAGTGTGTTTCCTCTTCTAAAAGAGATTTGCGGTCGATCTGTAATGTACTCGGTCAGTGCTTTCTCAGTTTTTAGTAGACTCCAGTGTTTCGTTAGACTTTTACGTAAATCCACATGAAGTGAATTAAAGTCCGTGACCATTCTTATACAGTCTTTCTTGTTAGAATTAAGCTTCTGTCTAACGGTAAGAGTATCTATTCTTTTGACTCTCTTAATTCTTTTCTCAGCTTTGGCAATGGTGTTCTTTGTATAACCCCTGGTAAGGAATCTTTCTTTCATGCTGGTAAGACATCTCCCAAACTCACAGTCTTCACTACAGTTTCTCCTTGCCCGAATAAATTCGCCAAAGGGTATGGCGTTGATCTGATGTGAAGGGTGAGAGCTTGAGGCATGCAGAATTGCATTGCATGCTGTTGACTTCCTGAACAGTCTACTATGCAAACAATTGGAAGAGATATAGAACTCAATGTCTAAGAATTCCATATTCGTTTTACTCCACTTCATAGTGAAGCTGATATTCCATGTATTCTCATTCAGGTATTGAAAGAAATTTTGTAATTGCTCCTCTGAGCCTGACCAAATGAGGATGCAGTCATCAATATATCGACCCCAAAATATTATGGAGTCGATATATTGAGCACCCTTTTCGCCCCAAATCAAGTCTGCCTCCAGTGCACCCATGAACAGGTTCGCAAAAGAGGGTGATATTTTAGAGCCCATGGCTACACCTTGCTTCTGTCGATACCAGTTCTTATCACACATAAAATAGTTATTTTTGAGGACCAATTCTATCATTGTGGATAGCATTTCAGTATGTTTCCATAGTGTGGCAGGTCTATTCCCAAGGAATTTGTTGATTGCCTGAATACCCAAATCCGTGTCAATACTGGTGTACAGGGACACCACATCCATTGTTACAAGAAGAAAGTCTTCTTGCCATTCCATGTCTGTTAAGGTACTCAGAATATGTTTAGAGTCCTGTATATAGGAAGGTAGATTTTTCACTAGCGGGCCCAGAAAAAGATCCACGTATTCTGCTATTTTTTCTGTTGGGCCCCCTATGCCAGGCACTATTGGTCTCCCCGGTGGAAAGGGTAAGTTTTTGTGTATCTTGGGCAAGGTGTATAACCATGGATATGTAGGTCTGAATACTTTTAAATACAAGTATTCTTCCTCATTAAGTAACCCTGATTGCTTCCAATTTAACAAATGAGAGTTGATTTCTATTGTTAGAGGACCAATGGGGTTGTAAGTGAGGCGTTCATAGCACAATTCATCTTGTAATTGATGATTAATTTCAAGTTGATAATCTATGCGATCCATTACCACTACATTCCCTCCCTTGTCCGCCTCTCGTATGGTGATAGTGTTGTCATTCATAAGTGTGTTCAGTGCTACTCTTTCCCCAATGGTGAGGTTGTCCTTGTACTTAAACATTCTGTCTTTGTGTAGACGGTTCAGGTGGTCAAGATCTTCTAACACACGTCTATAAAAATTGTCTATTGCATTGCCACCAGGTAGTGTGGGAATCCATTTAGACTTGGATTTGAGCCCACTGACAATGCTAAAATCAGATTCTATATCCAACTCCTCTAGAAGTCTGTCCATATCTAGGGGAGAATCTTCCATGTCGGTCAATGATAAAAGAAGATGAGTTGCATGTGTTAAAAAGGGTTCAAAGACAACCAGTAACCAAAGACCCCTTTTATGTTGCCCGGCGGTGTCGCCTCTATGACCCACCAATATTAATCAATGAAGAAGCAGGCGCTGGAGACTGGAAGGCAGGAAACGAGGATTTTATTCTCTCCGGAGGAGAACACATCAATTCAGACAGCAAGTATCGTCACGAGGTGCTCTAACCACATCTCTGAGGCCTGGCCTCTTATACTAGGGTTTATGACCTTTATTACACGTAACACATTCTCGCAACACTTTGATATTTGAAAGAACATCCTCGGAATCTCCCCTTCAGGCCCGTTCCCACATACATTTACAGTTGAATTCCCCACCCCGGTCACAACAGGTGATGATTGTCGCGCAGCAGGGCATTCCGCCGATTCACGGAATGCGTGGAGTTGATCGGATCTCATAGGGTGGGGGCTTTGATCGGCTCGAGGGTCTTTTGATGGGGAGGGGAAGCTTCCTACTGTACGGGGTAATAAACAGTATCCGCAGGGCCAGGTGGCGGCCTGGGAACAAGGAAGACAAACGGGGACACAGGGAAAGGGGGTTTGCATCAAAAGGATCTGAGACCATGAAAGGAATGAGGGGAGGTGTCGCGCTTGGAACAGGATGGGATTCTGTGGTGAAGCTGCGCTGAAGAGGGGTTTATGACCCAAGGCATGAGAGAGCGGGGGTTGTCAGCGTGCGGGGGGATGCTTGCGAGGTTAGGAGAGAGAGAGAGACGCGCTGGCTATCAGCGAGGGGCAGGGAGGCCATGGTGCTCAAAATGGCTGCCGCTTACGCGCACGAATGGGCTCGAAAGGGGCAAGATGGCGGCGATAATGTTGACGTTTGCAGTCTAATCTTTAACAGTCCTCCCTTTTCAACATATCTTAGCCAACTTGCTTACTCAATGTCAATCTTCATCAAATTCCTAACCTCGGCATCACATATTGCTCTCATATGTTCGTTTCCAAAGTCCACAGTCTTAGGGCAAATACAATTTACGCATAATGTACACAGAGGTGGCAGACATTGGATTCCTAAGCATAAACCGCATATTACAACTACAGGAATCAGGATAATGGTGAATAGTCTCCAGCCCCAGTTCTTAACGGTGCTCCAGAACCAACCACCAAGCGACCATTCTTCTTGTTCTTGGTGGACTTCTGAAGAGAGTCTATGAAGATGTTCGATGGCTTTGTACACTGAGGGTGAGTTGTCCGGTATGTACGTACAGTAGCTGGACCCAATAATGCGGCATGCTCCACCACGATCCGCAAGAACCACATCTAGGACAAGGCGGTTCTGGAGGGCCACCAAGCGGACTGCTTGAAGTTCAGCGGTGTTGTTAGCAAGGATACCAGCCGTGATGTTCATTGTTGTCTCAACTGCTTGAGTCAGATGTCGGATGGCACGGCTGTTTGCCATCGGGCCCCAGAGGGGGACAAGTCCCTTCATAGCATCGAGGAACTGCGCTCCTGTTGAGTCGGCTTGTTCAATGTCCTTGGCTCGTTTTTGTCTGTGATGATTTGCTGGTGCCACATAAGTCGGAGGAAGGATGAAGGAAATGAAACAAGTGCCCCCCCAGCCTTTGGGGAGCCAGGTGTAAGCCTTCGTGCCGCAGACGAAATACGTGTTTGGAGATGCCACAAAGGAAGGTGGGTCGGTGGAGTCCAGAGTTCTGGAAAACCGGCAAGCACTGTGGCCTACCAGCTGAGTCCCAAGCCCTTCCATGCACATGTGGCCGGTGACGTTGATGACTGACAGGGCCACAGTCAGAGTGGCAGCCGTTCGTTTTCGCAGGTAGGAGAAGGTGGTTCTGGTTGGATTATTGAACACTTGCATTTCAATTTGTTCTTTAGCAGGGATGTCCAAGTGGATTGTGTTGTTGGTGGTCTGCGGGCAGAAGTGTGTCTTTGTTCTGTTCCGCCAGACCCCGTGGTAGAAATGCGTTACGGTTTTGCTGGAGGTGGCATTGTCCTTAAAGCTTTCTTGCAGAAGCATCAGCCAAGCAAGACAGGAGCCGTGAACTGAGAAAGGTGAAGGGATGAATGGTATCGAGTGTCCAGTGGCGTGGGGTAGCAACCCACAGATCCAACAGTTGGTGGCATTGGTGGCAAGGTTGTGCTGGTGAAGTAGTTGTACGAAAGAGTTATTCCAAAATTCCTTTCGCCTCTCTCTGAGTTGGGGAGAGAGCGAAATCAGATAATGTTCCTTCATGGTGGTAGGCTGAGCAGTGGTCAGGAATGTTTCGTGAGCAGGTGCATTTTCTTCCACAATCCAGAGTGTGGTCATGAGGAGAAAGCAGAAAAGGATGGTGATGAAGAGTGCAATTGTCTTTGAGCTGTGGAGTCTGTCTGCTTTTGGGTTTCTGTGGTGGGTATTTCCTGTTGTCTCCATCATCTTCTTATTTGGCGCTTCCATCATCTTCTTATCTGGCGCTTCCATCATCTTCAAGGTGCTCGGTAGCGGGCAGAACCACAGACTTTGTTTTGCTTCTCTCCGGGTAACCCTTGGTAGTGTTTAGGTCACCGTTCTGAGATTTAACTCAGTCCGTGGTCTACTTAGCCGAAGCTCCCTCCTTTCGACGCAGGAAATACCCTTCTCTCGATGGCACAGTGGGATCAGAGAATTTTGAAAGTTCAAGTGTTTCGGTATCAGGATAGCAGGTTAGTGACGGTCGGTCCTTGTTCAGGAGCTCTTCTTGGTTGTCGATGTTTTCGGTCGAGGTCAGGGTCGAGGAGACCTTCTTACAGTGGTGTGCATGCAGCCAGTTGCGTTTTCCCTCCACTCGAAGTGCTGTTCGGGTGGTGATGAGGACTTGCCAGGGGCCCGTCCACCGGGGTTCCAGACTCTTGGCACGCTGGAAGTTCCGGATCAGGACGAAATCCCCAGGCTGGATGGTGTGTCCGGGACCCCTGGAAGTGTCAGGGATGGCATGCAGCACCTGTTGATGGATAACAGACAGTGTTTTAGTCAACTGGCATAAGTAATCAGACATTAGGACGTCCGGGACGTCATGAATGGAAGTTGGTTTCGGTGCAGACCAGACATTCATAGGCCGGCCGAATACAACCTCGTATGGTGTCAAGTGGTGTTTGGTAGGGGTGGAACGCATTGAGAGCAATGCCAGGGGGAGTGCGTGTGGCCATTTCAGTCCTGTGGTAGCCACTATTTTGGCCAATTTTAGTTTCAGTGTGGCGTTATGTCGTTCAACTAGTCCAGCAGATTGGGGGTGGAAGACTGCGTGGAACTTTTGTTTTACACCCAACCCCTTCAAAATGAGTTGGATAACTTCGGCTACGAAGTGGGGGCCATTGTCGCTCCACAAAATTCGACAAAGGCCGTAACGGGGGAAAAACTCCTTTAACAGTACTTTTGCTGTGGCCATAGCAGTGTTGTCACGGGTTGGGTATGCTTCCACCCATTTGCTAAATGCGCATACCACAACAAGTACATATTTCAGGCCTTGACATCTGTCTAGTTGGATGTAGTCCATCTGCAGGACTTCAAACGGGTGATTTGGGACCCCAAACCCTCCCCGGGGTACTACAGTTCCTTTCCCGGGGTTGTGTTGCAGGCATATCAAGCATTGTTGGACCAGACGCTTGGCGGACTCTGTGATCTTATCATTGTGCCAAACTCTGGAGACAAGTTCAATCATGGGGGCTGATCCTATGTGGGCAGGGGAGTGTGCCATAGTCAGTATGGGAATCAGATACGAGTCAGGTAGCAACCATTTGTTTGTGTCTTTTGTCCGCCAGCAGCCTTCGTCATCTTTCAATCCCACCCGTGTCCAATCAGTCAGTTCGTGTGGTGTGCTAGCCATTTGAATGTCTCTAATAGTGTCCCTAGCGTCAGACCATTTTTCTGCTTGTGACCTGGTCACGTACATGCGTGTTGTCGTCCTATTTTCAGCTGTCGTTCGGGCAGTGATGTCGGCTAGTGCATTTCCCTGTCCAATAACGTCTGTCACCTTTTTGTGTGCCTGGCATTTGATGACTGCAAGCTTTTTGGGGAGAAGGACGGCTTCGATCAAGGCGGAGACTAGATCCCCGTGCAAAATGGGGGTGCCGTGTGAGGTCAAGAATCCCCTCTCCCTCCAAAGGAGCCCAAAATGGTGAACCACCCCGAAGGCATACTGGCTGTCGGTGTAAATGTTTGCTGTGGTTCCTGCTGCTAGAATACAGGTTCGTGTCAGGGCAATCAGTTCCGCTGCCTGGGCAGATCGTTGCGTTATGCGGGCTGTCTCGACTACAGTTCGAGCCGTGGTGACTGCATAGGCAGCTGAAGTGGTGCCATCGGGGAGTTTGATGCAAGAACCGTCCACCCACAGCTCTCCGTCGGGGTCGGGAAAGGCCGTGTCTCTGAGGTCAACCCTACTTCTGGTCTGTTCGTCTGTGAGGGTCACACAGTCGTGTACAGGGTGCGCATTGGGATCGTTTTCTGGTAAGGGCAGCAGGGTTGCTGGGTTCAGTGTGGTGCATCTCTTCAGAGTGATGTGGGGTGCGAGCAGAGTCAGTTCGTATCCAGTCAGTCGTGCACTCGTCAGGTGTTGCGTTTTGGTTTGGTTTAGGAGGGTGTCAACTGCATGGGGTACCAGTACTGTGAGGGAATTCGAGAGCACGATCCCCTCACTCTGTCGGATAGAGATCGCAGCAGCAGCTACAGCTCGAAGGCAAGCAGGCAGGGCTCTGGCTACAGGATCAAGGGTGGCTGAGAAGTAAGCGCATGGTCGTTGCTTTGAGCCGATGGACTGGGTCAGGACAGATAAAGCGCACCCCTCCCTTTCGTGAGTGTAAAGGGAGAAGGGCTTTGTGTAATCGGGGGTACCCAACACAGGGGCCGAGCAAAGGGCATCTCGTAGTTGCATGAAGGAAGCCTGACACTCAGGGGTCCAAGGGAGTGGGAAAGGGATATCCTTAGCTAGCAGTGAAAGCAGTGGTTTTACTACGAGGCTAAAGTTGGGTAACCACTGTCGGCAGAAGGAGGTGAGGCCTAGTAGGGAGCGGACCTGTTTCTGGGTCCTAGGGATGGGGGTGTCGAGAATGGTTTGGATCCGGTCAGGAGTCAGTTTCCTTCCGTCTTTGGACAAAAGGTGGCCTAGGTAAGTGACCTGGGGTTGGCAGAATTGCAACTTCTTCTTAGAGACCTTGTGGCCATTTTCTGCAAGGAAGTGCAGGAGTTGAATGGTGGCTGTGACAGCTAGTGGAGTGGTGTCGGCTGCCAAGAGGATGTCATCGACATATTGCACTAACACCACTCCATCGGGTAACTGGACTTGATCCAGTTGTCTCTTGAGGGCCTGGCTGTAGATGCTAGGGCTTTCTGTGTAGCCCTGGGGTGCTCGGCAGAACCTATATGAGCGGGCTTTTAGGGTGAAACCGAAGAGATATCGGCTGTCTGGGTGGATGGGGATGGAAAAGAATGCGTTTTTGAGGTCAATGACAGTGAAGGTGGTGGCAGTGGAGGGAATCAAAGTCAGGATGGTGGTAATGTCCGAGACCACAGGGTACTGGGGTACCACCACTTTGTTGATCTCTCGAAGGTCAATGATGAAGCGGTATGCTTTCTCATCTCCTTCTCCCTGTTTCTTAATGATGGGCAAGATTGGGCTGTTGCAAACGTTGCTAACCACTTCCTCTACCACTCCTGCGTCTATCAGTGATTGGATGATTTCTACCAATGCCTTCTCGCCCTCGGGCGATATCCGATATTGTGGAAGTTTTGGGAGTGTTGCATCTGGTCGAACAGTAATGTGCACTGGGTCGATCATCATGCGCCCTACATCCGAATCCGTTTTGGCCCACAGATACGGAGGCAGAGTGTCAAGCAGGGAAGTGTCAGCGTCGGTGATGGAAAACATGTGTCTGGGGGGGCAATGTCTAAGCAGAACGGGATTGTCGTAAAGGAAAACTCGGACTCCATCTTGGGAACATCTAATCGTTGCTCGGAAGTGTTTCAATAAGTCGAGTCCCATAATTGCGTCAGGGCTATTGGAGGAAAGCAAAAACGTGGTGTCAGTGGTGTTGTTTTCTAAGTCAAAGAGGATCGGGGCGGACAAAGGGTTAGTGGAGGGCGTTCCATCGAAACCTGTCGATGTTATTAGTGAGCCAGACAAGGGTGCCCTTGGAATCAGTCGTTTAGATAATGCACTACGTGTTGCGCCAGTGTCTACCAGGAATGGTGACTTTGTACCCAAGACCTTAGCAGTGACATAAGGGCCTTGCTGGTCAACATGGAGCTCGACTGGATCCCTCCCTTGCCCTAGGCAGTCCTATGCAAAGTCATGAACATCATCGTAGTCAGATTGCTGGCATTGGTTCTGTCGGGGTCGGTCAAATGTGTTTGGCCTACCTGATCTATCATTAGTTGCGTCGTTTGGGGGCCCTCGCTGTGGTCCCCTATTTCTTGGTCCACTTGCTGTATCCCTAGGATCTCTATTTCTGATGAGTTCCAAAAGAACTGGGCACTGAGATTTCCAGTGGCCCGTTCCTTTACAGAAAGCACACTGGTCCTCTCTAATGTCTGTACGTCCAATGTGGGGAGTCGAAGTACGGTCCTTGGGAGGTGCAGTTTTAGGGACATTCATCTGATGGTTTCCCCGGTATTGGTCTCGTCCCATAGTCACCCCTTGCAGTTGAGCCATCATCACCCTCTCCTTTAAGTCTTTCTTCTTTCTCTCTGTTGTTCTATCGTTTTCGTTTTTCTGATGTTCATAATATTGGGCCATCTGGAGGATAGCCGTAGGTTTGGAGGCTGCCCAACTACTTTCGCTGGCCTGCAGTTTCTGCGAGACCTCCGGTGATAAACCCTTAACGTAATTCTGGACAAACAGATGGTGTCCGGTTGCAGTGGTCAGGTCCTGGCCGCTGTAATCGGAGAACACCGTTTCAAACCGGGAGAAGTATTCCGATACATCCTCCTGAGGTTTCTGGCGACAGGCCGTTACTATCGACCAGTCCACTTTCTTTTCTGGGATCAGGGTTTTTAATTTCTGTACGATTTTATCCGGGAGGTCTAAAATGGCTTTCAAAGGCTTTTGTCCGGGTTCTCGTTGTCTGTCTATGCCATCGAGTTGTGACCAGTTATGTCCAAACAGCTCAGAGTGGTCGACTTTCCGGATTTGCTTCCACACATCAGCTGGTAGACATAACCCGAAAAACAAGTCGATGTCAGCCAGAGTCATAATCGTCGATCCTAGGGCTGTACCCAACTCAGTATAGAAGGCAGTGGGGTTTTTACGTAGGTCAGGCAGAGATTTCCGGAAGGTCAGAATCTCTTGCCGGTCCCATGGTTGGTAGACCCAATTGTACACTACCCTTCCCTTTGCATCTTTGTTGTTTGCGTCATCGTGAGTCCCTTCACCTCGTGGAGGAACCCAGTAAGGGGCAGCCTCTCGTATCGGCATCATGGTGTTAGATCGTTCAGTTTGTGGTTCGGTTGCTACGGATGTTGTGGATTCGATTTTCGGCTTTTGTTCAGTGAGGTGGCGGAAAACCTCAAGCGTACGCGTAAGGAGGTCCGTCACATCACTCTCACTCTCATCCCCGATATCGACCTTCCGGTACAGAGTCGTTAGGCTCTGGGGACCTTTTTCTTGATATCGGTCCTCGTATGCGTTTAAGACGTGGTAACACAGTTGTACAGTAAAGTGTCGTCTGTGACTCCCTGTATAAGAATTAAACACATCCGTGACGGACTCTTCATCTTCCCTCTTCTCTACCAGTATCTTTGCTATCTTGTCGACCCCTGCTCGCTCATTTTTGCTTAGTCTGTATGTTCTTGCAGGACCAACCCTTCGGGCCTCTGGGTCGCCCAACGTTGTCGTTTGCGTAGCATCTAATACAAGGAGTTCAGCCGGCACAGAGGCTATGGGGGCTGAAGCCGTGGTGCTACTCTCGCTTGTACCTGGGGGTAATGGGTGCTGTGCTAAGGGTTGGGAAGGGGCATATGGAGGGGGCATGTGGATGATCGGAGGACCTAGCAGCAGATCATCGTTGGTTCGCTGTTTCGAGTGTAATTCAGGGTAGAGCGTGGAGGGTGTTCTAACCAGACACTGGCTTGACGTTTCTATTTCTAGTTTCTGTTTGGTATCCTCTCTTTCTTTTATCTCTTTCTCTAGTTTCTGGGCCGCTAGGTGGGCTGCTTTCCGCAGCTCTTTTCCCAACCTACTCTCAGTTCTCTTTTTACGTTGTTCGGCTTCTTTTCGCCACATGCCGAAGCTGTCAAGCATAGTGGGCGTCGTCTTGTTTTTACCAAGGGCTGTTTCTAGTGTGTTTATTTTATCGTCTTCGAAGGATCCTATCAGTGGCCACTGACTTTCTCGATCCTTTTTCGTATATTTATGCCACAGCTGGCTATAGGCTATAGCGATTAATCCATGCTTCATGAACATGTCCTTATTAGGGGTGCCTTCCAGCGGAGCCGGATGGTTCATCTCTAATAAGCGGTCCGGGCTAAACAGGCTACTAACCAGTGGGGAGAAGACAGGCATGACGGATCGCAATGGGGATAATAGTCAGCACTACCTATCTTATCACTGCGTGCAAAGACTAGACAGAATATTTCTATTCTACGTTGTTTGCAGGCAGTGAATACCTCATGAACCAATCTTGAGCAATCAATGTTAGGTCAAAAATAAAAAATCAATATGGTCAATGGGGAGAATAAGTAGGCTCGCAAAGGTCCGCGTCACCTACCCTTTCACTATCTGCAAAGAGGGGACCTATTCTTCCCTGTTTGCAGACAGAGAATCTCCAGAAAACAATCTATAACAGTTAATCAATGGGGGAGGGGCAATTGTTCAGTGGGGGAGAAAGATAGGTCCGACGGGTGCGTACCTATCCTTCACTGTTTATAAAGGGAGAGCCTGTTGTTTCTCCGTTTGCAGACAGTGAATCTCCAAATAAATTAACAAAAAGTAATACTAGTATTTTCTCATCAATTATCAATCACTTTCGCAATTCGTCGTGTTTACACGACCTTACCCGGACCGCATGGACAGTTTCTTGTCTTCCGAATCCAGCGCCCGATCGTCCTCTTCTCTTCGTACTCCTTGCGGCACTCCTGATGGTTCCCAGTCAGGACCGTAGATCACTCGAGAGAGGTCTGTTCGGAACCAGTGAAGTTCGGATGATCGGCTGTCAGACGAGGGTCTATCGGACAGGGTACCTTCCGATCGTTGCAGTCGTTCACTCTGTCGTCAGGACCTCTCCCACTGGATCCACGAGTCGCTGATGGGCCCCACGCTTGGGACGCCAATTGTTAAAAAGGGTTCAAAGACAACCAGTAACCAAAGACCCCTTTTATGTTGCCCGGCGGTGTCGCCTCTATGACCCACCAATATTAATCAATGAAGAAGCAGGCGCTGGAGACTGGAAGGCAGGAAACGAGGATTTTATTCTCTCCGGAGGAGAACACATCAATTCAGACAGCAAGTATCGTCACGAGGTGCTCTAACCACATCTCTGAGGCCTGGCCTCTTATACTAGGGTTTATGACCTTTATTACACGTAACACATTCTCGCAACACTTTGATATTTGAAAGAACATCCTCGGAATCTCCCCTTCAGGCCCGTTCCCACATACATTTACAGTTGAATTCCCCACCCCGGTCACAACAGGTGATGATTGTCGCGCAGCAGGGCATTCCGCCGATTCACGGAATGCGTGGAGTTGATCGGATCTCATAGGGTGGGGGCTTTGATCGGCTCGAGGGTCTTTTGATGGGGAGGGGAAGCTTCCTACTGTACGGGGTAATAAACAGTATCCGCAGGGCCAGGTGGCGGCCTGGGAACAAGGAAGACAAACGGGGACACAGGGAAAGGGGGTTTGCATCAAAAGGATCTGAGACCATGAAAGGAATGAGGGGAGGTGTCGCGCTGGGAACAGGATGGGATTCTGTGGTGAAGCTGCGCTGAAGAGGGGTTTATGACCCAAGGCATGAGAGAGCGGGGGTTGTCAGCGTGCGGGGGGATGCTTGCGAGGTTAGGAGAGAGAGAGAGACGCGCTGGCTATCAGCGAGGGGCAGGGAGGCCATGGTGCTCAAAATGGCTCGAAAGGGGCAAGATGGCGCCGATAATGTTGACGTTTGCAGTCTAATCTTTAACACATGCACATCATTTATTGATAAAGATTCAGTGGTGCTTGTTACAGGTATGTTTCTAACCCCTCTATCCCTTTTCTCCAAACCAAAGAAATGCTTTTTCAGTTTTAGGTTCCTCACAAATTTAAACAAATCAATTTTTAGTTTACAAATATCCCCAGTTGCATATGGATTGAAACTTATACCTTTGCTAAGGAGGGAAACCATGTCTGGAGTGAGGTGTAATTTGGAGAGGTTGATCACCTGGACTTCTCTAGTGTCTGCACCATCTAATTCCTGTTGGCCCCTGATCTCAGCTTCCTTCTGTAGTCCTCTGAGCTTTCGTCCCCTGCCCCTCCTGGTTTTGGATCTGATTGATTTCTTGCTGTAGGGAATCTGTTGCCCTTCCTGATCCGTAAAACCTCTTGAAAAAAAGGTGGCATCCCTTGTCTATCCTGGTTGTCTGATTCTCCCCCTGCAGCGCCTAGGGAGTTAAGTGAAGCGTTGCTAGATGACAAAGAGGCAGGTTCTGAACCTTGTGTTTTCTTGTTGACATTTTTAGAGCTATTGGGGATCAGGGAATCATATTTCTTGTCAAAAGTAAAAATCCGACCACGGGTATAATCCAACTCATCCCTTCTTAGTTGCCTGGCTTTCCTATTTTTAATATCAGACTGATGTTTTAATAGGATTTCATCCAGGATGGTATAATTTTTTACAGTAGATTCAGGTTTATTCAAATCTTTAATTTCTTGTTCTATTGTGGCTATTTCAGTTTGTAATTTAGTAACTTTGCGTTCAGCACTTACAATTAATATTTCCATAAGAGTAATAGAATTATTAGAGAGAGATTCTTCCCATTTGATCATGAGGTCGGCATCCAGGTCATCGTAGGTGGGAAAGATTTGGCCTCTCAGACCTCTAGGGACGCGTTTTAATCTCAAATATTGTTTGAGAGTCGCTCCATCCCACCATTTTGAATTTTCTAGCTTCTTTAAGCGTTCTAATTTAATGAATTTGTCTCTGAGGCCCTCAATGCGAGGGGGATTAGTGCTAGTGGAAGCAGTTTGAGAGGACATGCCTTTCGCTAGGTTCTCAAACAATTCTTCTGCCATTTTGGTACGATCCATTTTGGGAATGTCTGGTGTATCTAGCACTGGTATACTAGAAATGTTTCACAAGTGTTTAATAATTCGTGGCGGCTACCCTCAACTGCAGACAGACTAAAGAGATGAAGGTTTTTGGACCAGTTCTGAATGGGTGCACTGCCAATTTATACGCATATGGTTATAACTCTGAGTTTCTTAGGTGCTAATCGGCGAGTGGGTAAACCTAAACCACTCCTATAAGTAGAGACTTACTACTAACTAGTATGTGGATTGCCGAAGCACTCTATATCAAGTGAAGGATTGTACAGTGACAAAATTATCAAGAAATTACAAACACCAAATTGACAGAATTGAAAAAAGTTCCAATAGATGAGTAAATCTTGGAGTCTTTAATGAAGATTACAGCCAGCCGACACGTGTTTCATCGCCTTCGCGATTCCTCAGGGCTGAAACAAACAAATGAGTAGCGTCTAGCATATTCTTTGTACAAATGGATTTACATACAGGGCTATAATTCTTAGGTCCTTACGAGCATACAGTGAGTGCTTCCTCTTGCAGTGAGCATACAGTGATTTATTCAAGTTTGTTTCACTAGTGCCACCACAATACATCCGTGTCGAAAAAGGAGTGTCTATTATCGATGTTTTATAAGGACGTGGATGTGTGTAATCATGATTGTGATGGATCTGTGCAGGGACGGAAAAATCATCAGTTATCTCCAACGACAAAATGACACGTGTTATACCTCGCAACGGAAGTGTCCTAACCGTGTACGGCTCTTACATTCATCATGCCGAATTTTAGTGAAATAGTGAACACATGTGTCATTTATAAAAGCCTACCTAGATGGCCGTGTCAACGTCAGAAGGTCTATATGTTTGTTGAGAAGAAAAAGACAAAATCGGAAAAATCTCATCACTAGTTGTACTAACGTGATATTCAGGCAAGATATCACCATAATGAGACTGTCCGCCAATAACTACAAGCAGACTCACCGCTCAGCTGGTGATATTTCCGACCCAGCCGGGCCCTTGACCTGTTGCACTAGTTCGAGTGCGTCCAGCAGCAGTAAAAATTCTTTGTTTCTGTGACAAAGTAAAGGTAGATGTGTCACCTTAGATACAAGTTATTTCGAAACATCATCTCGGTGAGTCGAGTCGATACTTAGCTATGTAATCCAAAGTTTCAAGGATTATCTTGATAGAACCATTGTCTACAAAATACCTGCCTAGAACTACCCTTTCTAATGTATAGATCTCATTAATTATCTCGATTTCTTGATCATACTTTGTGTGTCATGCATGACCTTTAAACGTACTTCTATTCTACTTACATGTGTCTAGATATCACACAAATAAAATGGGGCTCGGAGATCACCCGATATAGTTCACGAAATTTTGAAACTTCCGTTTTCAATAAGATGCTGTCAAGAAAAATGATATTACCGTCAAATTTTGACAAAGTTAGTCATTATTAGCCAAAGTTACATTTCAGAAGGTCTGGGTTAACCTTACCAATTTGACTTTTCTGTGCGTGGATACCGGTTGCGGTTCCAATTCTGGCGTGTGCCAAGCTAAAAGAAATCGAGTGATAGGGAAATATTAGACCTATACTCGTTATGTATAGTGAATCAAGAAGCAACTCCTATTTCAGAATCCGTAACGCTCGCATGATTCACTTACCCGTGTGCGGCTTTCCCGATTGTGTCCGGTGGGTGCACCTCCTCCGAGCCCTGTTCCTGTTGGGACACGTGATTGCGTTTACACTGACGTATATGCGTGCCTGAACGTGACGTGTTCAAAACACTAGAACACTAGAACGCATACGCGAGTTGCGCCTCGGCCATGTTGGATAGTACGTTATGTTTAGTTACCCTACTTGCTGAGTAGGATTGCCATTCTTGTAATATTTACAACTCAATAAGATGATGTGAGAGTTGATTCTTGTGGGTTATAGGACAAAAGAATGTTGTAGCAGATGTGCGATCAGTAGGTCGCAATATCAAACGTCCGAAATCCTCTCGTCGCAATATGTCCTATTCCATACATACCATATTACCAGTGGGTATATATCCTAGGGAACGTCGGTATCTTGCAAGGTAGATTTCAATTCACTAGTGCAATGTAACACTAGGTTCCAATATGGTTGTCCATAGTGAAGTGCACACCGTGGTAGAGAAAAGTTTCTTTACGAGTGAATAGCCCATTCATACTGTGACTATAAATCACATAACATTGCGTATAATATCATAGGATAGTATTTGAATTTATAACAATATTTGTAAGTACAGGAGATTCATTCCAGCATTAGAAAAATCTAGGTATTAGCGTTTTCACAGACACAGTTCTGCAACATTTCTTAATTTTGTGACAATCAGATGTGTAGACAGTATTACAGTATCTCTATTTAATCACCCAAAAAGTATTGCATCTCCTGGTCATAGTTTAACCCTAACTCCACAGACTTTAAACACATGATCCAGGTCGCTTCAGTGCGTCTCAGTCTCAGCTCACGATTCCCACCTCTTGTTTCCAAAGGAACAGTTTCTATTCCAAAAAATTGCACATTTTTGTTTCTCTGATCTTTTTGGAAAGAGGCTACATGTAAGGCCACGGGATATTTGGGGTCACCATTCACAATGGCTCTCACATGTTCCATCATTCTCTCTTTTAGTGATCTAATCGTGCTTCCCACATACCGTTTGCCACATTCACATTCAATAATATAAACGACAAATTTAGTTGTACAGTTAATGTTACTCCTGATGGTATACAATACTCCATCAGTGCCCATAAAATTTGTAATGCCGTGTTTCGCCCATTTACACATACTGCAGAACCCGCATTTGTGGAAACCCCGACCACGTTGTGTCAACCAATCAGCACTCCTGATATCCCGGGGTACTGTGGGACTCAACTTGTTCCGTAGTGTGTTTCCTCTTCTAAAAGAGATTTGCGGTCGATCTGTAATGTACTCGGTCAGTGCTTTCTCAGTTTTTAGTAGACTCCAGTGTTTCGTTAGACTTTTACGTAAATCCACATGAAGTGAATTAAAGTCCGTGACCATTCTTATACAGTCTTTCTTGTTAGAATTAAGCTTCTGTCTAACGGTAAGAGTATCTATTCTTTTGACTCTCTTAATTCTTTTCTCAGCTTTGGCAATGGTGTTCTTTGTATAACCCCTGGTAAGGAATCTTTCTTTCATGCTGGTAAGACATCTCCCAAACTCACAGTCTTCACTACAGTTTCTCCTTGCCCGAATAAATTCGCCAAAGGGTATGGCGTTGATCTGATGTGAAGGGTGAGAGCTTGAGGCATGCAGAATTGCATTGCATGCTGTTGACTTCCTGAACAGTCTACTATGCAAACAATTGGAAGAGATATAGAACTCAATGTCTAAGAATTCCATATTCGTTTTACTCCACTTCATAGTGAAGCTGATCTTCCACGTATTCTCATTCAGGTATTGAAAGAAATTTTGTAATTGCTCCTCTGAGCCTGACCAAATGAGGATGCAGTCATCAATATATCGACCCCAAAATATTATGGAGTCGATATATTGAGCACCCTTTTCGCCCCAAATCAAGTCTGCCTCCAGTGCACCCATGAACAGGTTCGCAAAAGAGGGTGATATTTTAGAGCCCATGGCTACACCTTGCTTCTGTCGATACCAGTTCTTGTCACACATAAAATAGTTATTTTTGAGGACCAATTCTATCATTGTGGATAGCATTTCAGTATGTTTCCATAGTGTGGCAGGTCTATTCCCAAGGAATTTGTTGATTGCCTGAATACCCAAATCCGTGTCAATACTGGTGTACAGGGACACCACATCCATTGTTACAAGAAGAAAGTCTTCTTGCCATTCCATGTCTGTTAAGGTACTCAGAATATGTTTAGAGTCCTGTATATAGGAAGGTAGATTTTTCACTAGCGGGCCCAGAAAAAGATCCACATATTCTGCTATTTTTTCTGTCGGGCCCCCTATGCCAGACACTATTGGTCTCCCCGGTGGAAAGGGTACGTTTTTGTGTATCTTGGGCAAGGTGTATAACCATGGATATGTAGGTCTGAATACTTTTAAATACAAGTATTCTTCCTCATTAAGTAACCCTGATTGCTTCCAATTTAACAAATGAGAGTTGATTTCTATTGTTAGAGGACCAATGGGGTTGTAAGTGAGGCGTTCATAGAACAATTCATCTTGTAATTGATGATTAATTTCAAGTTGATAATCTATGCGATCCATTACCACTACATTCCCTCCCTTGTCCGCCTCTCGTATGGTGATAGTATTGTCATTCATAAGTGTGTTCAGTGCTACTCTTTCCCCAATGGTGAGGTTGTCCTTGTACTTAAACATTCTGTCTTTGTGTAGAAGGTTCAGGTGGTCAAGATCTTCTAACACACGTCTATAAAAATTGTCTATTGCATTGCCACCAGGTAGTGTGGGAATCCATTTAGACTTGGATTTGAGCCCACTGACAATGCTAAAATCAGATTCTATATCCAACTCCTCTAGAAGTCTGTCCATATCTAGGGGAGAATCTTCCATGTCGGTCAATGATAAAAGAAGATGAGTTGCATGCACATCATTTATTGATAAAGATTCAGTGGTGCTTGTTACAGGTATGTTTCTAACCCCTCTATCCCTTTTCTCCAAACCAAAGAAATGCTTTTTCAGTTTTAGGTTCCTCACAAATTTAAACAAATCAATTTTTAGTTTACAAATATCCCCAGTTGCATATGGATTGAAACTTAGACCATTGCTAAGGAGGGAAACCATGTCTGGAGTGAGGTGTAATTTGGAGAGGTTGATCACCTGGACTTCTCTAGTGTCTGCACCATCTAATTCCTGTTGGCCCCTGATCTCAGCTTCCTTCTGTAGTCCTCTGAGCTTTCGTCCCCTGCCCCTCCTGGTTTTGGATCTGACTGATTTCTTGCTGTAGGGAATCTGTTGCCCTTCCTGATCCGTAAAACCTCTTGAAAAAAAGGTGGCATCCCTTGTCTATCCTGGTTGTCTGATTCTCCCCCTGCAGCGCCTAGGGAGTTAAGTGAAGCGTTGCTAGATGACAAAGAGGCAGGTTCTGAACCTTGTGTTTTCTTGTTGACATTTTTAGAGCTATTGGGGATCAGGGAATCATATTTCTTGTCAAAAGTAAAAATCCGACCACGGGTATAATCCAACTCATCCCTTCTTAGTTGCCTGGCTTTCCTATTTTTAATATCAGACTGATGTTTTAATAGGATTTCATCCAGGATGGTATAATTTTTTACAGTAGATTCAGGTTTATTCAAATCTTTAATTTCTTGTTCTATTGTGGCTATTTCAGTTTGTAATTTAGTAACTTTGCGTTCAGCACTTACAATTAATATTTCCATAAGAGTAATAGAATTATTAGAGAGAGATTCTTCCCATTTGATCATGAGGTCGGCATCCAGGTCATCGTAGGTGGGAAAGATTTGGCCTCTCAGACCTCTAGGGACGCGTTTTAATCTCAAATATTGTTTGAGAGTCGCTCCATCCCACCATTTTGAATTTTCTAGCTTCTTTAAGCGTTCTAATTTAATGAATTTGTCTCTGAGGCCCTCAATGCGAGGGGGATTAGTGCTAGTGGAAGCAGTTTGAGAGGACATGCCTTTCGCTAGGTTCTTAAACAATTCTTCTGCCATTTTGGTACGATCCATTTTGGGAATGTCTGGTGTATCTAGCACTGGTATACTAGAAATGTTTCACAAGTGTTTAATAATGCGTGGCGGCTACCCTCAACTGCAGACAGACTAAAGAGATGAAGGTTTTTGGACCAGTTCTGAATGGGTGCACTGCCAATTTATACGCATATGGTTATAACTCTGAGTTTCTTAGGTGCTAATCGGCGAGTGGGTAAACCTAAACCACTCCTATAAGTAGAGACTTACTACTAACTAGTATGTGGATTGCCGAAGCACTCTATATCAAGTGAAGGATTGTACAGTGACAAAATTATCAAGAAATTACAAACACCAAATTGACAGAATTGAAAAAAGTTCCAATAGATGAGTAAATCTTGGAGTCTTTAATGAAGATTACAGCCAGCCGACACGTGTTTCATCGCCTTCGCGATTCCTCAGGGCTGAAACAAACAAATGAGTAGCGTCTAGCATATTCTTTGTACAAATGGATTTACATACAGGGCCATAATTCTTAGGTCCTTACGAGCATACAGTGAGTGCTTCCTCTTGCAGTGAGCATACAGTGATTTATTCAAGTTTGTTTCTCTAGTGCCACCACAATACATCCGTGTCGAAAAAGGAGTGTCTATTATCGATGTTTTATAAGGACGTGGATGTGTGTAATCATGATTGTGATGGATCTGTGCAGGGACGGAAAAATCATCACTTATCTCCAACGACAAAATGACACGTGTTATACCTCGCAACGGAAGTGTCCTAACCGTGTACGGCTCTTACATTCATCATGCCGAATTTTAGTGAAATAGTGAACACATGTGTCATTTATAAAAGCCTACCTAGATGGCCGTGTCAACGTCAGAAGGTCTATATGTTTGTTGAGAAGAAAAAGACAAAATCGGAAAAATCTCATCACTAGTTGTACTAACGTGATATTCAGGCAAGATATCACCATAATGAGACTGTCCGCCAATAACTACAAGCAGACTCACCGCTCAGCTGGAGATATTTCCGACCCAGCCGGGCCCTTGACCTGTTGCACTAGTTCGAGTGCGTCCAGCAGCAGTAAAAATTCTTTGTTTCTGTGACAAAGTAAAGGTAGATGTGTCACCTTAGATACAAGTTATTTCGAAACATCATCTCGGTGAGTCGAGTCGATACTTAGCTATGTAATCCAAAGTTTCAAGGATTATCTTGATAGAACCATTGTCTACAAAATACCTGCCTAGAACTACCCTTTCTAATGTATAGATCTCCTTAATTATCTCGATTTCTTGATCATACTTTGTGTGTCATGCATGACCTTTAAACGTACTTCTATTCTACTTACATGTGTCTAGATATCACACAAATAAAATGGGGCTCGGAGATCACCCGATATAGTTCACGAAATTTTGAAACTTCCGTTTTCAATAAGATGCTGTCAAGAAAAATGATATTACCGTCAAATTTTGACAAAGTTAGTCATTATTAGCCAAAGTTACATTTCAGAAGGTCTGGGTTAACCTTACCAATTTGACTTTTCTGTGCGTGGATACCGGTTGCGGTTCCAATTCTGGCGTGTGCCAAGCTAAAAGAAATCGAGTGATAGGGAAATATTAGACCTATACTCGTTATGTATAGTGAATCAAGAAGCAACTCCTATTTCAGAATCCGTAACGCTCGCATGATTCACTTACCCGTGTGCGGCTTTCCCGATTGTGTCCGGTGGGTGCACCTCCTCCGAGCCCTGTTCCTGTTGGGACACGTGATTGCGTTTACACTGACGTATATGCGTGCCTGAACGTGACGTGTTCAAAACACTAGAACACTAGAACGCATACGCGAGTTGCGCCTCGGCCATGTTGGATAGTACGTTATGTTTAGTTACCCTACTTGCTGAGTAGGATTGCCGTACTTGTAATATTTACAACTCAATAAGATGATGTGAGAGTTGATTCTTGTGGGTTATAGGACAAAAGAATGTTGTAGCAGATGTGCGATCAGTAGGTAGCAATATCAAACGTCCGAAATCCTCTCGTCGCAATATGTCCTATTCCATACATACCATATTACCAGTGGGTATATATCCTAGGGAACGTCGGTATCTTGCAAGGTAGATTTCAATTCACTAGTGCAATGTAACACTAGGTTCCAATATGGTTGTCCATAGTGAAGTGCACACCGTGGTAGAGAAAAGTTTCTTTACGAGTGAATAGCCCATTCATACTGTGACTATAAATCACATAACATTGCGTATAATATCATAGGATAGTATTTGAATTTATAACAATATTTGTAAGTACAGGAGATTCATTCCAGCATTAGAAAAATCTAGGTATTAGCGTTTTCACAGACACAGTTCTGCAACATTTCTTAATTTTGTGACAATAAGATGTGTAGACAGTATTACAGTATCTCTATTTAATCACCCAAAAAGTATTGCATCTCCTGGTCATAGTTTAACCCTAACTCCACAGACTTTAAACGCATGATCCAGGTCGCTTCAGTGCGTCTCAGTCTCAGCTCACGATTCCCACCTCTTGTTTCCAAAGGAACAGTTTCTATTCCAAAAAATTGCACATTTTTGTTTCTCTGATCTTTTTGGCAAGAGGCTACATGTAAGGCCACGGGATATTTGGGGTCACCATTCACAATGGCTCTCACATGTTCCATCATTCTCTCTTTTAGTGATCTAATCGTGCTTCCCACATACCGTTTGCCACATTCACATTCAATAATATAAACGACAAATTTAGTTGTACAGTTAATGTTACTCCTGATGGTATACAATACTCCATCAGTGCCCATAAAATTTGTAATGCCGTGTTTCGCCCATTTACACATACTGCAGAACCCGCATTTGTGGAAACCCAGACCACGTTGTGTCAACCAATCAGCACTCCTGATATCCCGGGGTACTGTGGGACTCAACTTGTTCCGTAGTGTGTTTCCTCTTCTAAAAGAGATTTGCGGTCGATCTGTAATGTACTCGGTCAGTGCTTTCTCAGTTTTTAGTAGACTCCAGTGTTTCGTTAGACTTTTACGTAAATCCACATGAAGTGAATTAAAGTCCGTGACCATTCTTATACAGTCTTTCTTGTTAGAATTAAGCTTCTGTCTAACGGTAAGAGTATCTATTCTTTTGACTCTCTTAATTCTTTTCTCAGCTTTGGCAATGGTGTTCTTTGTATAACCCCTGGTAAGGAATCTTTCTTTCATGCTGGTAAGACATCTCCCAAACTCACAGTCTTCACTACAGTTTCTCCTTGCCCGAATAAATTCGCCAAAGGGTATGGCGTTGATCTGATGTGAAGGGTGAGAGCTTGAGGCATGCAGAATTGCATTGCATGCTGTTGACTTCCTGAACAGTCTACTATGCAAACAATTGGAAGAGATATAGAACTCAATGTCTAAGAATTCCATATTCGTTTTACTCCACTTCATAGTGAAGCTGATCTTCCACGTATTCTCATTCAGGTATTGAAAGAAATTTTGTAATTGCTCCTCTGAGCCTGACCAAATGAGGATGCAGTCATCAATATATCGACCCCAAAATATTATGGAGTCGATATATTGAGCACCCTTTTCGCCCCAAATCAAGTCTGCCTCCAGTGCACCCATGAACAGGTTCGCAAAAGAGGGTGATATTTTAGAGCCCATGGCTACACCTTGCTTCTGTCGATACCAGTTCTTGTCACACATAAAATAGTTATTTTTGAGGACCAATTCTATCATTGTGGATAGCATTTCAGTATGTTTCCATAGTGTGGCAGGTCTATTCCCAAGGAATTTGTTGATTGCCTGAATACCCAAATCCGTGTCAATACTGGTGTACAGGGACACCACATCCATTGTTACAAGAAGAAAGTCTTCTTGCCATTCCATGTCTGTTAAGGTACTCAGAATAGGTTTAGAGTCATGTATATAGGAAGGTAGATTTTTCACTAGCGGGCCCAGAAAAAGATCCACATATTCTGCTATTTTTTCTGTCGGGCCCCCTATGCCAGACACTATTGGTCTCCCCGGTGGAAAGGGTACGTTTTTGTGTATCTTGGGCAAGGTGTATAACCATGGATATGTAGGTCTGAATACTTTTAAATACAAGTATTCTTCCTCATTAAGTAACCCTGATTGCTTCCAATTTAACAAATGAGAGTTGATTTCTATTGTTAGAGGACCAATGGGGTTGTAAGTGAGGCGTTCATAGAACAATTCATCTTGTAATTGATGATTAATTTCAAGTTGATAATCTATGCGATCCATTACCACTACATTCCCTCCCTTGTCCGCCTCTCGTATGGTGATAGTATTGTCATTCATAAGTGTGTTCAGTGCTACTCTTTCCCCAATGGTGAGGTTGTCCTTGTACTTAAACATTCTGTCTTTGTGTAGAAGGTTCAGGTGGTCAAGATCTTCTAACACACGTCTATAAAAATTGTCTATTGCATTGCCACCAGGTAGTGTGGGAATCCATTTAGACTTGGATTTGAGCCCACTGACAATGCTAAAATCAGATTCTATATCCAACTCCTCTAGAAGTCTGTCCATATCTAGGGGAGAATCTTCCATGTCGGTCAATGATAAAAGAAGATGAGTTGCATGCACATCATTTATTGATAAAGATTCAGTGGTGCTTGTTACAGGTATGTTTCTAACCCCTCTATCCCTTTTCTCCAAACCAAAGAAATGCTTTTTCAGTTTTAGGTTCCTCACAAATTTAAACAAATCAATTTTTAGTTTACAAATATCCCCAGTTGCATATGGATTGAAACTTAGACCTTTGCTAAGGAGGGAAACCATGTCTGGAGTGAGGTGTAATTTGGAGAGGTTGATCACCTGGACTTCTCTAGTGTCTGCACCATCTAATTCCTGTTGGCCCCTGATCTCAGCTTCCTTCTGTAGTCCTCTGAGCTTTCGTCCCCTGCCCCTCCTGGTTTTGGATCTGACTGATTTCTTGCTGTAGGGAATCTGTTGCCCTTCCTGATCCGTAAAACCTCTTGAAAAAAAGGTGGCATCCCTTGTCTATCCTGGTTGTCTGATTCTCCCCCTGCAGCGCCTAGGGAGTTAAGTGAAGCGTTGCTAGATGACAAAGAGGCAGGTTCTGAACCTTGTGTTTTCTTGTTGACATTTTTAGAGCTATTGGGGATCAGGGAATCATATTTCTTGTCAAAAGTAAAAATCCGACCACGGGTATAATCCAACTCATCCCTTCTTAGTTGCCTGGCTTTCCTATTTTTAATATCAGACTGATGTTTTAATAGGATTTCATCCAGGATGGTATAATTTTTTACAGTAGATTCAGGTTTATTCAAATCTTTAATTTCTTGTTCTATTGTGGCTATTTCAGTTTGTAATTTAGTAACTTTGCGTTCAGCACTTACAATTAATATTTCCATAAGAGTAATAGAATTATTAGAGAGAGATTCTTCCCATTTGATCATGAGGTCGGCATCCAGGTCATCGTAGGTGGGAAAGATTTGGCCTCTCAGACCTCTAGGGACGCGTTTTAATCTCAAATATTGTTTGAGAGTCGCTCCATCCCACCATTTTGAATTTTCTAGCTTCTTTAAGCGTTCTAATTTAATGAATTTGTCTCTGAGGCCCTCAATGCGAGGGGGATTAGTGCTAGTGGAAGCAGTTTGAGAGGACATGCCTTTCGCTAGGTTCTCAAACAATTCTTCTGCCATTTTGGTACGATCCATTTTGGGAATGTCTGGTGTATCTAGCACTGGTATACTAGAAATGTTTCACAAGTGTTTAATAATGCGTGGCGGCTACCCTCAACTGCAGACAGACTAAAGAGATGAAGGTTTTTGGACCAGTTCTGAATGGGTGCACTGCCAATTTATACGCATATGGTTATAACTCTGAGTTTCTTAGGTGCTAATCGGCGAGTGGGTAAACCTAAACCACTCCTATAAGTAGAGACTTACTACTAACTAGTATGTGGATTGCCGAAGCACTCTATATCAAGTGAAGGATTGTACAGTGACAAAATTATCAAGAAATTACAAACACCAAATTGACAGAATTGAAAAAAGTTCCAATAGATGAGTAAATCTTGGAGTCTTTAATGAAGATTACAGCCAGCCGACACGTGTTTCATCGCCTTCGCGATTCCTCAGGGCTGAAACAAACAAATGAGTAGCGTCTAGCATATTCTTTGTACAAATGGATTTACATACAGGGCCATAATTCTTAGGTCCTTACGAGCATACAGTGAGTGCTTCCTCTTGCAGTGAGCATACAGTGATTTATTCAAGTTTGTTTCTCTAGTGCCACCACAATACATCCGTGTCGAAAAAGGAGTGTCTATTATCGATGTTTTATAAGGACGTGGATGTGTGTAATCATGATTGTGATGGATCTGTGCAGGGACGGAAAAATCATCACTTATCTCCAACGACAAAATGACACGTGTTATACCTCGCAACGGAAGTGTCCTAACCGTGTACGGCTCTTACATTCATCATGCCGAATTTTAGTGAAATAGTGAACACATGTGTCATTTATAAAAGCCTACCTAGATGGCCGTGTCAACGTCAGAAGGTCTATATGTTTGTTGAGAAGAAAAAGACAAAATCGGAAAAATCTCATCACTAGTTGTACTAACGTGATATTCAGGCAAGATATCACCATAATGAGACTGTCCGCCAATAACTACAAGCAGACTCACCGCTCAGCTGGTGATATTTCCGACCCAGCCGGGCCCTTGACCTGTTGCACTAGTTCGAGTGCGTCCAGCAGCAGTAAAAATTCTTTGTTTCTGTGACAAAGTAAAGGTAGATGTGTCACCTTAGATACAAGTTATTTCGAAACATCATCTCGGTGAGTCGAGTCGATACTTAGCTATGTAATCCAAAGTTTCAAGGATTATCTTGATAGAACCATTGTCTACAAAATACCTGCCTAGAACTACCCTTTCTAATGTATAGATCTCATTAATTATCTCGATTTCTTGATCATACTTTGTGTGTCATGCATGACCTTTAAACGTACTTCTATTCTACTTACATGTGTCTAGATATCACACAAATAAAATGGGGCTCGGAGATCACCCGATATAGTTCACGAAATTTTGAAACTTCCGTTTTCAATAAGATGCTGTCAAGAAAAATGATATTACCGTCAAATTTTGACAAAGTTAGTCATTATTAGCCAAAGTTACATTTCAGAAGGTCTGGGTTAACCTTACCAATTTGACTTTTCTGTGCGTGGATACCGGTTGCGGTTCCAATTCTGGCGTGTGCCAAGCTAAAAGAAATCGAGTGATAGGGAAATATTAGACCTATACTCGTTATGTATAGTGAATCAAGAAGCAACTCCTATTTCAGAATCCGTAACGCTCGCATGATTCACTTACCCGTGTGCGGCTTTCCCGATTGTGTCCGGTGGGTGCACCTCCTCCGAGCCCTGTTCCTGTTGGGACACGTGATTGCGTTTACACTGACGTATATGCGTGCCTGAACGTGACGTGTTCAAAACACTAGAACACTAGAACGCATACGCGAGTTGCGCCTCGGCCATGTTGGATAGTACGTTATGTTTAGTTACCCTACTTGCTGAGTAGGATTGCCGTTCTTGTAATATTTACAACTCAATAAGATGATGTGAGAGTTGATTCTTGTGGGTTATAGGACAAAAGAATGTTGTAGCAGATGTGCGATCAGTAGGTAGCAATATCAAACGTCCGAAATCCTCTCGTCGCAATATGTCCTATTCCATACATACCATATTACCAGTGGGTATATATCCTAGGGAACGTCGGTATCTTGCAAGGTAGATTTCAATTCACTAGTGCAATGTAACACTAGGTTCCAATATGGTTGTCCATAGTGAAGTGCACACCGTGGTAGAGAAAAGTTTCTTTACGAGTGAATAGCCCATTCATACTGTGACTATAAATCACATAACATTGCGTATAATATCATAGGATAGTATTTGAATTTATAACAATATTTGTAAGTACAGGAGATTCATTCCAGCATTAGAAAAATCTAGGTATTAGCGTTTTCACAGACACAGTTCTGCAACATTTCTTAATTTTGTGACAATAAGATGTGTAGACAGTATTACAGTATCTCTATTTAATCACCCAAAAAGTATTGCATCTCCTGGTCATAGTTTAACCCTAACTCCACAGACTTTAAACGCATGATCCAGGTCGCTTCAGTGCGTCTCAGTCTCAGCTCACGATTCCCACCTCTTGTTTCCAAAGGAACAGTTTCTATTCCAAAAAATTGCACATTTTTGTTTCTCTGATCTTTTTGGCAAGAGGCTACATGTAAGGCCACGGGATATTTGGGGTCACCATTCACAATGGCTCTCACATGTTCCATCATTCTCTCTTTTAGTGATCTAATCGTGCTTCCCACATACCGTTTGCCACATTCACATTCAATAATATAAACGACAAATTTAGTTGTACAGTTAATGTTACTCCTGATGGTATACAATACTCCATCAGTGCCCATAAAATTTGTAATGCCGTGTTTCGCCCATTTACACATACTGCAGAACCCGCATTTGTGGAAACCCAGACCACGTTGTGTCAACCAATCAGCACTCCTGATATCCCGGGGTACTGTGGGACTCAACTTGTTCCGTAGTGTGTTTCCTCTTCTAAAAGAGATTTGCGGTCGATCTGTAATGTACTCGGTCAGTGCTTTCTCAGTTTTTAGTAGACTCCAGTGTTTCGTTAGACTTTTACGTAAATCCACATGAAGTGAATTAAAGTCCGTGACCATTCTTATACAGTCTTTCTTGTTAGAATTAAGCTTCTGTCTAACGGTAAGAGTATCTATTCTTTTGACTCTCTTAATTCTTTTCTCAGCTTTGGCAATGGTGTTCTTTGTATAACCCCTGGTAAGGAATCTTTCTTTCATGCTGGTAAGACATCTCCCAAACTCACAGTCTTCACTACAGTTTCTCCTTGCCCGAATAAATTCGCCAAAGGGTATGGCGTTGATCTGATGTGAAGGGTGAGAGCTTGAGGCATGCAGAATTGCATTGCATGCTGTTGACTTCCTGAACAGTCTACTATGCAAACAATTGGAAGAGATATAGAACTCAATGTCTAAGAATTCCATATTCGTTTTACTCCACTTCATAGTGAAGCTGATCTTCCACGTATTCTCATTCAGGTATTGAAAGAAATTTTGTAATTGCTCCTCTGAGCCTGACCAAATGAGGATGCAGTCATCAATATATCGACCCCAAAATATTATGGAGTCGATATATTGAGCACCCTTTTCGCCCCAAATCAAGTCTGCCTCCAGTGCACCCATGAACAGGTTCGCAAAAGAGGGTGATATTTTAGAGCCCATGGCTACACCTTGCTTCTGTCGATACCAGTTCTTGTCACACATAAAATAGTTATTTTTGAGGACCAATTCTATCATTGTGGATAGCATTTCAGTATGTTTCCATAGTGTGGCAGGTCTATTCCCAAGGAATTTGTTGATTGCCTGAATACCCAAATCCGTGTCAATACTGGTGTACAGGGACACCACATCCATTGTTACAAGAAGAAAGTCTTCTTGCCATTCCATGTCTGTTAAGGTACTCAGAATAGGTTTAGAGTCATGTATATAGGAAGGTAGATTTTTCACTAGCGGGCCCAGAAAAAGATCCACATATTCTGCTATTTTTTCTGTCGGGCCCCCTATGCCAGACACTATTGGTCTCCCCGGTGGAAAGGGTACGTTTTTGTGTATCTTGGGCAAGGTGTATAACCATGGATATGTAGGTCTGAATACTTTTAAATACAAGTATTCTTCCTCATTAAGTAACCCTGATTGCTTCCAATTTAACAAATGAGAGTTGATTTCTATTGTTAGAGGACCAATGGGGTTGTAAGTGAGGCGTTCATAGCACAATTCATCTTGTAATTGATGATTAATTTCAAGTTGATAATCTATGCGATCCATTACCACTACATTCCCTCCCTTGTCCGCCTCTCGTATGGTGATAGTGTTGTCATTCATAAGTGTGTTCAGTGCTACTCTTTCCCCAATGGTGAGGTTGTCCTTGTACTTAAACATTCTGTCTTTGTGTAGACGGTTCAGGTGGTCAAGATCTTCTAACACACGTCTATAAAAATTGTCTATTGCATTGCCACCAGGTAGTGTGGGAATCCATTTAGACTTGGATTTGAGCCCACTGACAATGCTAAAATCAGATTCTATATCCAACTCCTCTAGAAGTCTGTCCATTTCTAGGGGAGAATCTTCCATGTCGGTCAATGATAAAAGAAGATGAGTTGCATGCACATCATTTATTGATAAAGATTCAGTGGTGCTTGTTACAGGTATGTTTCTAACCCCTCTATCCCTTTTCTCCAAACCAAAGAAATGCTTTTTCAGTTTTAGGTTCCTCACAAATTTAAACAAATCAATTTTTAGTTTACAAATATCCCCAGTTGCATATGGATTGAAACTTAGACCTTTGCTAAGGAGGGAAACCATGTCTGGAGTGAGGTGTAATTTGGAGAGGTTGATCACCTGGACTTCTCTAGTGTCTGCACCATCTAATTCCTGTTGGCCCCTGATCTCAGCTTCCTTCTGTAGTCCTCTGAGCTTTCGTCCCCTGCCCCTCCTGGTTTTGGATCTGATTGATTTCTTGCTGTAGGGAATCTGTTGCCCTTCCTGATCCGTAAAACCTCTTGAAAAAAAGGTGGCATCCCTTGTCTATCCTGGTTGTCTGATTCTCCCCCTGCAGCGCCTAGGGAGTTAAGTGAAGCGTTGCTAGATGATAAAGAGGCAGGTTCTGAACCTTGTGTTTTCTTGTTGACATTTTTAGAGCTATTGGGGATCAGGGAATCATATTTCTTGTCAAAAGTAAAAATCCGACCACGGGAATAATCCAACTCATCCCTTCTTAGTTGCCTGGCTTTCCTATTTTTAATATCAGACTGATGTTTTAATAGGATTTCATCCAGGATGGTATAATTTTTTACAGTAGATTCAGGTTTATTCAAATCTTTAATTTCTTGTTCTATTGTGGCTATTTCAGTTTGTAATTTAGTAACTTTGCGTTCAGCACTTACAATTAATATTTCCATAAGAGTAATAGAATTATTAGAGAGAGATTCTTCCCATTTGATCATGAGGTCGGCATCCAGGTCATCGTAGGTGGGAAAGATTTGGCCTCTCAGACCTCTAGGGACGCGTTTTAATCTCAAATATTGTTTGAGAGTCGCTCCATCCCACCATTTTGAATTTTCTAGCTTCTTTAAGCGTTCTAATTTAATGAATTTGTCTCTGAGGCCCTCAATGCGAGGGGGATTAGTGCTAGTGGAAGCAGTTTGAGAGGACATGCCTTTCGCTAGGTTCTCAAACAATTCTTCTGCCATTTTGGTACGATCCATTTTGGGAATGTCTGGTGTATCTAGCACTGGTATACTAGAAATGTTTCACAAGTGTTTAATAATGCGTGGCGGCTACCCTCAACTGCAGACAGACTAAAGAGATGAAGGTTTTTGGACCAGTTCTGAATGGGTGCACTGCCAATTTATACGCATATGGTTATAACTCTGAGTTTCTTAGGTGCTAATCGGCGAGTGGGTAAACCTAAACCACTCCTATAAGTAGAGACTTACTACTAACTAGTATGTGGATTGCCGAAGCACTCTATATCAAGTGAAGGATTGTACAGTGACAAAATTATCAAGAAATTACAAACACCAAATTGACAGAATTGAAAAAAGTTCCAATAGATGAGTAAATCTTGGAGTCTTTAATGAAGATTACAGCCAGCCGACACGTGTTTCATCGCCTTCGCGATTCCTCAGGGCTGAAACAAACAAATGAGTAGCGTCTAGCATATTCTTTGTACAAATGGATTTACATACAGGGCCATAATTCTTAGGTCCTTACGAGCATACAGTGAGTGCTTCCTCTTGCAGTGAGCATACAGTGATTTATTCAAGTTTGTTTCACTAGTGCCACCACAATACATCCGTGTCGAAAAAGGAGTGTCTATTATCGATGTTTTATAAGGACGTGGATGTGTGTAATCATGATTGTGATGGATCTGTGCAGGGACGGAAAAATCATCACTTATCTCCAACGACAAAATGACACGTGTTATACCTCGCAACGGAAGTGTCCTAACCGTGTACGGCTCTTACATTCATCATGCCGAATTTTAGTGAAATAGTGAACACATGTGTCATTTATAAAAGCCTACCTAGATGGCCGTGTCAACGTCAGAAGGTCTATATGTTTGTTGAGAAGAAAAAGACAAAATCGGAAAAATCTCATCACTAGTTGTACTAACGTGATATTCAGGCAAGATATCACCATAATGAGACTGTCCGCCAATAACTACAAGCAGACTTACCGCTCATCTGGTGATATTTCCGACCCAGCCGGGCCCTTGACCTGTTGCACTAGTTCGAGTGCGTCCAGCAGCAGTAAAAATTCTTTGTTTCTGTGACAAAGTAAAGGTAGATGTGTCACCTTAGATACAAGTTATTTCGAAACATCATCTCGGTGAGTCGAGTCGATACTTAGCTGTGTAATCCAAAGTTTCAAGGATTATCTTGATAGAACCATTGTCTACAAAATACCTGCCTAGAACTACCCTTTCTAATGTATAGATCTCATTAATTATCTCGATTTCTTGATCATACTTTGTGTGTCATGCATGACCTTTAAACGTACTTCTATTCTACTTACATGTGTCTAGATATCACACAAATAAAATGGGGCTCGGAGATCACCCGATATAGTTCACGAAATTTTGAAACTTCCGTTTTCAATAAGATGCTGTCAAGAAAAATGATATTACCGTCAAATTTTGACAAAGTTCGTCATTATTAGCCAAAGTTACATTTCAGAAGGTCTGGGTTAACCTTACCAATTTGACTTTTCTGTGCGTGGATACCGGTTGCGGTTCCAATTCTGGCGTGTGCCAAGCTAAAAGAAATCGAGTGATAGGGAAATATTAGACCTATACTCGTTATGTATAGTGAATCAAGAAGCAACTCCTATTTCAGAATCCGTAACGCTCGCATGATTCACTTACCCGTGTGCGGCTTTCCCGATTGTGTCCGGTGGGTGCACCTCCTCCGAGCCCTGTTCCTGTTGGGACACGTGATTGCGTTTACACTGACGTATATGCGTGCCTGAACGTGACGTGTTCAAAACACTAGAACACTAGAACGCATACGCGAGTTGCGCCTCGGCCATGTTGGATAGTACGTTATGTTTAGTTACCCTACTTGCTGAGTAGGATTGCCGTTCTTGTAATATTTACAACTCAATAAGATGATGTGAGAGTTGATTCTTGTGGGTTATAGGACAAAAGAATGTTGTAGCAGATGTGCGATCAGTAGGTCGCAATATCAAACGTCCGAAATCCTCTCGTCGCAATATGTCCTATTCCATACATACCATATTACCAGTGGGTATATATCCTAGGGAACGTCGGTATCTTGCAAGGTAGATTTCAATTCACTAGTGCAATGTAACACTAGGTTCCAATATGGTTGTCCATAGTGAAGTGCACACCGTGGTAGAGAAAAGTTTCTTTACGAGTGAATAGCCCATTCATACTGTGACTATAAATCACATAACATTGCGTATAATATCATAGGATAGTATTTGAATTTATAACAATATTTGTAAGTACAGGAGATTCATTCTAGCATTAGAAAAATCTAGGTATTAGCGTTTTCACAGACACAGTTCTGCAACATTTCTTAATTTTGTGACAATCAGATGTGTAGACAGTATTACAGTATCTCTATTTAATCACCCAAAAAGTATTGCATCTCCTGGTCATAGTTTAACCCTAACTCCACAGACTTTAAACGCATGATCCAGGTCGCTTCAGTGCGTCTCAGTCTCAGCTCACGATTCCCACCTCTTGTTTCCAAAGGAACAGTTTCTATTCCAAAAAATTGCACATTTTTGTTTCTCTGATCTTTTTGGCAAGAGGCTACATGTAAGGCCACGGGATATTTGGGGTCACCATTCACAATGGCTCTCACATGTTCCATCATTCTCTCTTTTAGTGATCTAATCGTGCTTCCCACATACCGTTTGCCACATTCACATTCAATAATATAAACGACAAATTTAGTTGTACAGTTAATGTTACTCCTGATGGTATACAATACTCCATCAGTGCCCATAAAATGTGTAATGCCGTGTTTCGCCCATTTACACATACTGCAGAACCCGCATTTGTGGAAACCCAGACCACGTTGTGTCAACCAATCAGCACTCCTGATATCCCGGGGTACTGTGGGACTCAACTTGTTCCGTAGTGTGTTTCCTCTTCTAAAAGAGATTTGCGGTCGATCTGTAATGTACTCGGTCAGTGCTTTCTCAGTTTTTAGTAGACTCCAGTGTTTCGTTAGACTTTTACGTAAATCCACATGAAGTGAATTAAAGTCCGTGACCATTCTTATACAGTCTTTCTTGTTAGAATTAAGCTTCTGTCTAACGGTAAGAGTATCTATTCTTTTGACTCTCTTAATTCTTTTCTCAGCTTTGGCAATGGTGTTCTTTGTATAACCCCTGGTAAGGAATCTTTCTTTCATGCTGGTAAGACATCTCCCAAACTCACAGTCTTCACTACAGTTTCTCCTTGCCCGAATAAATTCGCCAAAGGGTATGGCGTTGATCTGATGTGAAGGGTGACAGCTTGAGGCATGCAGAATTGCATTGCATGCTGTTGACTTCCTGAACAGTCTACTATGCAAACAATTGGAAGAGATATAGAACTCAATGTCTAGGAATTCCATATTCGTTTTACTCCACTTCATAGTGAAGCTGATCTTCCACGTATTCTCATTCAGGTATTGAAAGAAATTTTGTAATTGCTCCTCTGAGCCTGACCAAATGAGGATGCAGTCATCAATATATCGACCCCAAAATATTATGGAGTCGATATATTGAGCACCCTTTTTGCCCCCAATCAAGTCTGCCTCCAGTGCACCCATGAACAGGTTCGCAAAAGAGGGTGATATTTTAGAGCCCATGGCTACACCTTGCTTCTGTCGATACCAGTTCTTGTCACACATAAAATAGTTATTTTTGAGGACCAATTCTATCATTGTGGATAGCATTTCAGTATGTTTCCATAGTGTGGCAGGTCTATTCCCAAGGAATTTGTTGATTGCCTGAATACCCAAATCCGTGTCAATACTGGTGTACAGGGACACCACATCCATTGTTACAAGAAGAAAGTCTTCTTGCCATTCCATGTCTGTTAAGGTACTCAGAATATGTTTAGAGTCCTGTATATAGGAAGGTAGATTTTTCACTAGCGGGCCCAGAAAAAGATCCACGTATTCTGCTATTTTTTCTGTCGGGCCCCCTATGCCAGACACTATTGGTCTCCCCGGTGGAAAGGGTACGTTTTTGTGTATCTTGGGCAAGGTGTATAACCATGGATATGTAGGTCTGAATACTTTTAAATACAAGTATTCTTCCTCATTAAGTAACCCTGATTGCTTCCAATTTAACAAATGAGAGTTGATTTCTATTGTTAGAGGACCAATGGGGTTGTAAGTGAGGCGTTCATAGCACAATTCATCTTGTAATTGATGATTAATTTCAAGTTGATAATCTATGCGATCCATTACCACTACATTCCCTCCCTTGTCCGCCTCTCGTATGGTGATAGTGTTGTCATTCATAAGTGTGTTCAGTGCTACTCTTTCCCCAATGGTGAGGTTGTCCTTGTACTTAAACATTCTGTCTTTGTGTAGACGGTTCAGGTGGTCAAGATCTTCTAACACACGTCTATAAAAATTGTCTATTGCATTGCCACCAGGTAGTGTGGGAATCCATTTAGACTTGGATTTGAGCCCACTGACAATGCTAAAATCAGATTCTATATCCAACTCCTCTAGAAGTCTGTCCATATCTAGGGGAGAATCTTCCATGTCGGTCAATGATAAAAGAAGATGAGTTGCATGCACATCATTTATTGATAAAGATTCAGTGGTGCTTGTTACAGGTATGTTTCTAACCCCTCTATCCCTTTTCTCCAAACCAAAGAAATGCTTTTTCAGTTTTAGGTTCCTCACAAATTTAAACAAATCAATTTTTAGTTTACAAATATCCCCAGTTGCATATGGATTGAAACTTAGACCTTTGCTAAGGAGGGAAACCATGTCTGGAGTGAGGTGTAATTTGGAGAGGTTGATCACCTGGACTTCTCTAGTGTCTGCACCATCTAATTCCTGTTGGCCCCTGATCTCAGCTTCCTTCTGTAGTCCTCTGAGCTTTCGTCCCCTGCCCCTCCTGGTTTTGGATCTGATTGATTTCTTGCTGTAGGGAATCTGTTGCCCTTCCTGATCCGTAAAACCTCTTGAAAAAAAGGTGGCATCCCTTGTCTATCCTGGTTGTCTGATTCTCCCCCTGCAGCGCCTAGGGAGTTAAGTGAAGCGTTGCTAGATGACAAAGAGGCAGGTTCTGAACCTTGTGTTTTCTTGTTGACATTTTTAGAGCTATTGGGGATCAGGGAATCATATTTCTTGTCAAAAGTAAAAATCCGACCACGGGTATAATCCAACTCATCCCTTCTTAGTTGCCTGGCTTTCCTATTTTTAATATCAGACTGATGTTTTAATAGGATTTCATCCAGGATGGTATAATTTTTTACAGTAGATTCAGGTTTATTCAAATCTTTAATTTCTTGTTCTATTGTGGCTATTTCAGTTTGTAATTTAGTAACTTTGCGTTCAGCACTTACAATTAATATTTCCATAAGAGTAATAGAATTATTAGAGAGAGATTCTTCCCATTTGATCATGAGGTCGGCATCCAGGTCATCGTAGGTGGGAAAGATTTGGCCTCTCAGACCTCTAGGGACGCGTTTTAATCTCAAATATTGTTTGAGAGTCGCTCCATCCGAAAGGCATGTCCTCTCAAACTGCTTCCACTAGCACTAATCCCCCTCGCATTGAGGGCCTCAGAGACAAATTCATTAAATTAGAACGCTTAAAGAAGCTAGAAAATTCAAAATGGTGGGATGGAGCGACTCTCAAACAATATTTGAGATTAAAACGCGTCCCTAGAGGTCTGAGAGGCCAAATCTTTCCCACCTACGATGACCTGGATGCCGACCTCATGATCAAATGGGAAGAATCTCTCTCTAATAATTCTATTACTCTTATGGAAATATTAATTGTAAGTGCTGAACGCAAAGTTACTAAATTACAAACTGAAATAGCCACAATAGAACAAGAAATTAAAGATTTGAATAAACCTGAATCTACTGAAAAAAAAAAAAAAAAAAAAAATTATACCATCCTGGATGAAATCCTATTAAAACATCAGTCTGATATTAAAAATAGGAAAGCCAGGCAACTAAGAAGGGATGAGTTGGATTATACCCGTGGTCGGATTTTTACTTTTGACAAGAAATATGATTCCCTGATCCCCAATAGCTCTAAAAATGTCAACAAGAAAACACAAGGTTCAGAACCTGCCTCTTTGTCCTCTAGCAACGCTTCACTTAACTCCCTAGGCGCTGCAGGGGGAGAATCAGACAACCAGGATAGACAAGGGATGCCACCTTTTTTTTCAAGAGGTTTTACGGATCAGGAAGGGCAACAGATTCCCTACAGCAAGAAATCAATCAGATCCAAAACCAGGAGGGGCAGGGGACGAAAGCTCAGAGGACTACAGAAGGAAGCTGAGATCAGGGGCCAACAGGAATTAGATGGTGCAGACACTAGAGAAGTCCAGGTGATCAACCTCTCCAAATTACACCTGACTCCAGACATGGTTTCCCTCCTTAGCAAAGGTCTAAGTTTCAATCCATATGCAACTGGGGATATTTGTAAACTAAAAATTGATTTGTTTAAATTTGTGAGGAACCTAAAACTGAAAAAGCATTTCTTTGGTTTGGAGAAAAGGGATAGAGGGGTTAGAAACATACCTGTAACAAGCACCACTGAATCTTTATCAATAAATGATGTGCATGCAACTCATCTTCTTTTATCATTGACCGACATGGAAGATTCTCCCCTAGATATGGACAGACTTCTAGAGGAGTTGGATATAGAATCTGATTTTAGCATTGTCAGTGGGCTCAAATCCAAGTCTAAATGGATTCCCACACTACCTGGTGGCAATGCAATAGACAATTTTTATAGACGTGTGTTAGAAGATCTTGACCACCTGAACCGTCTACACAAAGACAGAATGTTTAAGTACAAGGACAACCTCACCATTGGGGAAAGAGTAGCACTGAACACACTTATGAATGACAACACTATCACCATACGAGAGGCGGACAAGGGAGGGAATGTAGTGGTAATGGATCGCATAGATTATCAACTTGAAATTAATCATCAATTACAAGATGAATTGTGCTATGAACGCCTCACTTACAACCCCATTGGTCCTCTAACAATAGAAATCAACTCTCATTTGTTAAATTGGAAGCAATCAGGGTTACTTAATGCGGAAGAATACTTGTATTTAAAAGTATTCAGACCTACATATCCATGGTTATACACCTTGCCCAAGATACACAAAAACTTACCCTTTCCACCAGGGAGACCAATAGTGTCTGGCATAGGGGGCCCGACAGAAAAAATAGCAGAATACGTGGATCTTTTTCTGGGCCCGCTAGTGAAAAATCTACCTTCCTATATACAGGACTCTAAACATATTCTGAGTACCTTAACAGACATGGAATGGCAAGAAGACTTTCTTCTTGTAACAATGGATGTGGTGTCCCTGTACACCAGTATTGACACGGATTTGGGTATTCAGGCAATCAACAAATTCCTTGGGAATAGACCTGCCACACTATGGAAACATACTGAAATGCTATCCACAATGATAGAATTGGTCCTCAAAAATAACTATTTTATGTGTGACAAGAACTGGTATCGACAGAAGCAAGGTGTAGCCATGGGCTCTAAAATATCACCCTCTTTTGCGAACCTGTTCATGGGTGCACTGGAGGCAGACTTGATTTGGGGCGAAAAGGGTGCTCAATATATCGACTCCATAATATTTTGGGGTCGATATATTGATGACTGCATCCTCATTTGGTCAGGCTCAGAGGAGCAATTACAAAATTTCTTTCAATACCTGAATGAGAATACGTGGAAGATCAGCTTCACTATGAAGTGGAGTAAAACGAATATGGAATTCTTAGACATTGAGTTCTATATCTCTTCCAATTGTTTGCATAGTAGACTGTTCAGGAAGTCAACAGCATGCAATGCAATTCTGCATGCCTCAAGCTCTCACCCTTCACATCAGATCAACGCCATACCCTTTGGCGAATTTATTCGGGCAAGGAGAAACTGTAGTGAAGACTGTGAGTTTGGGAGATGTCTTACCAGCATGAAAGAAAGATTCCTTACCAGGGGTTATACAAAGAACACCATTGCCAAAGCTGAGAAAAGAATTAAGAGAGTCAAAAGAATAGATACTCTTACCGTTAGACAGAAGCTTAATTCTAACAAGAAAGACTGTATAAGAATGGTCACGGACTTTAATTCACTTCATGTGGATTTACGTAAAAGTCTAACGAAACACTGGAGTCTACTAAAAACTGAGAAAGCACTGACCGAGTACATTACAGATCGACCGCAAATCTCTTTTAGAAGAGGAAACACACTACGGAACAAGTTGAGTCCCACAGTACCCCGGGATATCAGGAGTGCTGATTGGTTGACACAACGTGGTCTGGGTTTCCACAAATGCGGGTTCTGCAGTATGTGTAAATGGGCGAAACACGGCATTACAAATTTTATGGGCACTGATGGAGTATTGTATACCATCAGGAGTAACATTAACTGTACAACTAAATTTGTCGTTTATATTATTGAATGTGAATGTGGCAAACGGTATGTGGGAAGAACGATTAGATCACTAAAAGAGAGAATGATGGAACATGTGAGAGCCATTGTGAATGGTGACCCCAAATATCCCGTGGCCTTACATGTAGCCTCTTGCCAAAAAGATCAGAGAAACAAAAATGTGCAATTTTTTGGAATAGAAACTGTTCCTTTGGAAACAAGAGGTGGGAATCGTGAGCTGAGACTGAGACGCACTGAAGCGACCTGGATCATGCGTTTAAAGTCTGTGGAGTTAGGGTTAAACTATGACCAGGAGATGCAATACTTTTTGGGTGATTAAATAGAGATACTGTAATACTGTCTACACATCTGATTGTCACAAAATTAAGAAATGTTGCAGAACTGTGTCTGTGAAAACGCTAATACCTAGATTTTTCTAATGCTGGAATGAATCTCCTGTACTTACAAATATTGTTATAAATTCAAATACTATCCTATGATATTATACGCAATGTTATGTGATTTATAGTCACAGTATGAATGGGCTATTCACTCGTAAAGAAACTTTTCTCTACCACGGTGTGCACTTCACTATGGACAACCATATTGGAACCTAGTGTTACATTGCACTAGTGAATTGAAATCTACCTTGCAAGATACCGACGTTCCCTATGATATATACCCACTGGTAATATGGTATGTATGGAATAGGACATATTGCGACGAGAGGATTTCGGACGTTTGATATTGCGACCTACTGATCGCACATCTGCTACAACATTCTTTTGTCCTATAACCCACAAGAATCAACTCTCACATCATCTTATTGAGTTGTAAATATTACAAGAACGGCAATCCTACTCAGCAAGTAGGGTAACTAAACATAACGTACTATCCAACATGGCCGAGGCGCAACTCGCGAATGCGTTCTAGTGTTCTAGTGTTTTGAACACGTCACGTTCAGGCACGCATATACGTCAGTGTAAACGCAATCACGTGTCCCAACAGGAACAGGGCTCGGAGGAGGTGCACCCACCGGACACAATCGGGAAAGCCGCACACGGGTAAGTGAATCATGCGAGCGTTACGGATTCTGAAATAGGAGTTGCTTCTTGATTCACTATACATAACGAGTATAGGTCTAATATTTCCCTATCACTCGATTTCTTTTAGCTTGTCACACGCCAGAATTGGAACCGCAACCGGTATCCACGCACAGAAAAGTCAAATTGGTAAGGTTAACCCAGACCTTCTGAAATGTAACTTTGGCTAATAATGACTAACTTTGTCAAAATTTGACGGTAATATCATTTTTCTTGACAGCATCTTATTGAAAACGGAAGTTTCAAAATTTCGTGAACTATATCGGGTGATCTCCGAGCCCCATTTTATTTGTGTGATATCTAGACACATGTAAGTAGAATAGAAGTACGTTTAAAGGTCATGCATGACACACAAAGTATGATCAAGAAATCGAGATAATTAATGAGATCTATACATTAGAAAGGGTAGTTCTAGGCAGGTATTTTGTAGACAATGGTTCTATCAAGATAATCCTTGAAACTTTGGATTACACAGCTAAGTATCAACTCGACTCACCGAGATGATGTTTCGAAATAACTTGTATCTAAGGTGACACATCTACCTTTACTTTGTCACAGAAACAAAGAATTTTTACTGCTGCTGGACGCACTCGAACTAGTGCAACAGGTCAAGGGCCCGGCTGGGTCGGAAATATCACCAGATGAGCGGTGAGTCTGCTTGTAGTTATTGGCGGACAGTCTCATTATGGTGATATCTTGCCTGAATATCACGTTAGTACAACTAGTGATGAGATTTTTCCGATTTTGTCTTTTTCTTCTCAACAAACATATAGACCTTCTGACGTTGACACGGCCATCTAGGTAGGCTTTTATAAATGACACATGTGTTCACTATTTCACTAAAATTCGGCATGATGAATGTAAGAGCCGTACACGGTTAGGACACTTCCGTTGCGAGGTATAACACGTGTCATTTTGTCGTTGGAGATAACTGATGATTTTTCCGTCCCTGCACAGATCCATCACAATCATGATTACACACATCCACGTCCTTATAAAACATCGATAATAGACACTCCTTTTTCGACACGGATGTATTGTGGTGGCACTAGTGAAACAAACTTGAATAAATCACTGTATGCTCACTGCAAGAGGAAGCACTCACTGTATGCTCGTAAGGACCTAAGAATTATGGCCCTGTATGTAAATCCATTTGTACAAAGAATATGCTAGACGCTACTCATTTGTTTGTTTCAGCCCTGAGGAATCGCGAAGGCGATGAAACACGTGTCGGCTGGCTGTAATCTTCATTAAAGACTCCAAGATTTACTCATCTATTGGAACTTTTTTCAATTCTGTCAATTTGGTGTTTGTAATTTCTTGATAATTTTGTCACTGTACAATCCTTCACTTGATATAGAGTGCTTCGGCAATCCACATACTAGTTAGTAGTAAGTCTCTACTTATAGGAGTGGTTTAGGTTTACCCACTCGCCGATTAGCACCTAAGAAACTCAGAGTTATAACCATATGCGTATAAATTGGCAGTGCACCCATTCAGAACTGGTCCAAAAACCTTCATCTCTTTAGCCTAAAGGCTGCTGCACCTGGTACCACTCCTGAACTGCGGCTCTGTGTGGACTACCGTGGGCTCAATGCATTCACCAGGACTGACGCGCACCCCATCGCCAGAACTGATAAGCAAATTGATCGGTTGGGTGCTGCCAAGTTCCTCAGCACGTTTGACTTGATGTCTGGGTACAGGCAGGTTTCCTTAACCGAGGGGGGCAAGGAGAGGTCTACATTTTCAACCCCAGAGGGGCACTACCAGTTTCAGGTGATGTCCTTTGGGTTGTAGAATGCCCTGTCACCTTTCAGAAGTTAGTCAACCAGGTGTTGGCTGGAGGATTTCAATGCCGCCTACCTGGAGGACATTGCAGTGCTCAATTCCAGCTGGGAAGAACACTTGCAGCACCTCTGGGAAGTGTTGAAGGCTCTGCAGAGGGCAGGCCTCACAGTCAAGGCCAGTAAGTGCCAGATAGGGCAGGGCTCTCTGGCAAATTTAGGGCACCAGGTGGCACCCCTACAGCCTAAGATTGACACTATTCTGGTTTGGAAGCCCCTAAGACCCAGACAGAGGTGAGAGCCTTCTTATGTCTCACCGGCTACTATAGAAGATCTGCAAGGGCTATGGCATGATTGCTGCCCCCTTGACAGAGCTGACTTCCAGGAAGCAGCCCAGGAAGGTGATCTGGACTGATGCTTGCCAGAAAGCTTTTAATGCCCTGAAGGCAGCCATGTGCACGGTGCCTATGCTCAAGGCACCCAACTTCTCCAAGGAATTTGTGGTGCAGACTGACGCTTCCGAGCATGGTGTGGGAGCGGTGCTCTCACAACTTAATGAAGAGGTCCTAGACCAGCCTATAGTCTTCCTTAGCAGGAGACTACTCAGGAAATAGAGGTGGAGTGGCACAGAAAGGGAAGCTTTTGTTGTGGTCTGGGCACTGAAGAAGCTAAGACTCTACCTGATTGGGACTCACAAGTTCAGACAGACCACAGGCCCCTCAGATGGTTGATGCAAATGAGGGGTAAGAATCCAAAACTGTGAGGTGGTCCATCTCCCTACAGGGAATGGACTTTACGGTCGACACCGTCCTGGCACAGAACACACCAGTGTTGATGGTCTGTCCAGGTTCTCCAGTCTTAGTGAAGAGAATTCCAATTAAGTTGTGTAGTTCTCCCTACTTTCAGCTGGAGGGGACGTGTGTTAGACCTGGTATCTTTTGGCATGTTTCTCCTGTCTTTTGCTTTCTGACCTCCTGGTTTTGACTTAATTTTTGCTGATTTAGTGTCTCTGCGCCCTCTCTCACTGCTGTTCAATGTTAAAATCCAAGAGCTCCTATTGTAAATTGGATTATGGATTGGTGTTTCCGTGATTGGCATATTTGATTTACTGGTAGTAAAGTGCACTGAGAGTGCCAGGGCCTGTAAATCAAATGCTGCTAGTGGGCCTGCAGCACTGATTGTGCAGCCCACATGATCAATCTTTCAAAGGGTTCTCAGACCTGCCACTGCAGTGCCTGCACGCAGTTTGTACTGCCATGTCAACTTGAAGTATAACTTCCCATTGTGAGAAGATAGGATGATGGGGTTTAGTATGCCTGAACTCAGAATATAAAAATACATCTTTTAGTAAAGATGATTTTTATATTGTGTATTTAAAAATCTACTTTTAGAAAGCAGGTATTCTCTTGCTTAGCTATCCGGTGAGCTTCTAATGGGTTGTGGATTGACTTTGTGGCTTTGGTGTGACTGGGGCTGGGGAGGTGCCTCTCTCCAAACAGCCAGGGGGGGGGGGTCAAGGTGTGTCCTGTCTTTCCTGGATGAGTCAGGGCTGGTCTGAATAGACCTGGGCTGTATTTAGAGTATTGGGAGATTTCCTTGCAACTGAATAGGCCTGGTCTCCTTGAACAATGCTGTCTCTACCTCCTGGCGAGAAGCTGGGCCAGAGAGGAACAAACTGGTTTGGACTAAGCACTGACATTCTCTGCCCAAGATAAAGAGAAATGCAGTGTGGATATTGGGGCCCAAACCTTTAGAACCCGCTTGCATCAAGGAACCTGCCAAGAAGAAGAGCAGGAAGAACTGCCAGGCTTAGTACTGCCCCTTTGCTGTGTTGTTGCTTTGCTGGTTTGGCCTGCAGTTGCTACTTCTGCCTTGGGTAGTGAAAGAACTGAACTGAACTTCATTTAATTGTTGCTGAGCATCTCCAAGGGCTTGAAATAGTACTTGCTTCCTATTCATAAAGTCTCAGGTATAGCAAAGACTTCATTTACCTTTGGGTACCGCGCCTGGAACTGTGGGTTTCAGTTGCCACAGGGGGGGGGAAGCAGCTGACATCATTGCAGGCTCCAGGTCCTGAAGGCACCACAGAGGGTACTGCTGCACTTCGCACCACAACCCTGGTCTCACCGACGATAACCCCTGTCACCACCGAGCTGCTGCTTGCACCGTGACCTGTTGGCACCGAACTCTGCACCACCTCGCTTCACTCCACCGCCTTGGTCTCACAGACAACATCACTGCCCACTGACCATGACACCTGTGACCACACTGTGGTTAGTGGGCACCGCTCGTAAGTTACACGACGTACCACCTCATATCACACCCCAGTCTGGGCTGACCGACACCAGCTCCCATCAACTGGCACTGTCGTTTGCACAGTGACTTGTCAGCACAACTGCAAGCACTGCCTCAGTCCGCACTGCAGCCCTGGGCTCACCGAGGGCGCTGGACGATAGTCACCGAGCCGCTATCTGCACAGCGATTTGAGTGCACCGCACGCCGCACTGCTACGCTTCACATCGCAACCGCTGCGGTTGCCACAACTGGTCTGCACCGACGCAGTTGGCTGGAACCAAAGTTACTGTTTATTAGTCTTCTGACACTAAAGCCGGCCTGCACTGACAAGGTTGGCCGGAACTGTTGGAGTGTTTGTTTTCAGCACTGCAGTAGCCCCATACGGAGCTACCGGCTTCAAGGAACTGCATTTTAGCGTTATTCTTGCAAAGTGCCTATTTTGGATTACTGTATTTATTTATGAAGTTTTATATAGCGCGAACAAGATACCGAAGGATATCAGAGCGCTTTACAATAAGTTGGTGGAGAGGACAAAATGAAATATACACAGCAATTGTGGGGAAAAAACAACACACAATGATAAACAGTAAGCAACGGAACACATAAAAGGTACAATATTAAGCAGACGATATGGTCCGTGACTGTTAGTTGTGCTATGGAGCTAGGAACCAAGAGATAGCAACCTTATGAGTCCCACAACCCCTTATGGTAGGAATTTGCTCATTAAGAATCTCTAGGCTTCCAGTATGGAAGCCGTCATCGTAGCCAGTCTTGGCCTCTGCCTTGAGGACGTCCTCAAAAGGACTGCCTTCCATGCTCGTACGGCCAACTTTGTTGATATCCCTGCTGTTGTGATTGGTTTCCTCCCTGATAGGTTTGTTGGTACTTTTGATGCGAGGTTGTGGGGTGTAGATTACCCTGTCCTGCAGGTCTTCTTGAGGTATGTTGGCTTTTTATCATTTCGGTCTTGTTTGCACAGATAAATATTATTTATTTTTCTAAAACTGGTGTGGTGTCCTGTTGTAGTGTTTTTACTGTATTACTGTTGGTTATGTGCAGCTGCTTTACAGACTGCCTCTGATATAAACCTGTCTGCTCATGCCAAGCTCCCAAGGGGGTGAGCAGGGGTTATTTTAGGAGTGTATGCTCCTTAGCCTGACTAGAAGGAAGGGCCCCTATTTGAACAAAGGGCAAACCATTGCTAACTACAGACACCCATTTCTAACAGCTACAGTCACCTGCATGACAGCAGCGTTGTGATTGGCTTGGTTCAGCTCTTGACAGGGAGTTGAAGCCTGTCATGTTCTACACCCAGGCTGTGCAATACAACCAGGCGGCGAACATGCTAAGTGCGCATGACTATTTAGCCGGCTCAAGACGTGCAAATATTTCCTCCTCCTCCTACTCCCACAGCCAAGCCCCACCCTGCACTAACCTGGCTCGCACTGAAAAATAAAATTATAATAACATTGTGTTATCATTTCCTTTTTCCTTTTTTGCACTGCTGAAAACCAGCGGAGGAGCCGCCACTAGTGGCAGTGTGTCTGTGTGTGAGGGTGACAGAGTAGAAATGTAAGCAAGAGTGCAAGAGATATAGTGAGAATGTGTATGTGAGTGTATGTGTGTTATGCATGCAAGTGTGCTGCTGGTTATTCTTGCCTTATGGAAAGGGAAATAACAGCATATGGATGGGAGGTGTTACATATGGCAAACTGCAGGTCCATCATTGCCTAGGAGACGCTGAACAGGAGAATTAGCTGGGAAAAGGTACGATGCGTTGGGTACGCAACAGCTGGCCCAAGCCCCACTCACATACCCATATGTTACATAACGCTATACGGTGGAGTGGTCCACGTAGTGACGCACATTAACGCCTTTGCTCACCGAGTTGAGATCCATGGTCACACTGACATCTCAATGATTGCCCATGCTGGACAGCCGGGAGACAAATAGTTTGTTTTTGGATGTAGGAGGGTGGGGGGAGGTGGGCGGATGGGGGGCTGTTTGATTGATGATATTTCACTGCCTTATACGATGATTGCCACGACAATTTGAGTAGAATACCTATGTAATGTATTGATACACCGTGGGACAATTACTGTGATGCGAAATGAAGATCTGAGCTGGGGAGAAACCATAAAACCCGGCTGTAACACTCAAAATAATCAATGTAATGTTTGGATTGATGCCTATCAGCTGTGAATAAAGAATTTACAAAAAAAAAAAACAGACACCATCATTAGCTATGGGGACTCGAATTGTCTTACTGCGAAAGCCACTAGCCCAGTCACACCCAGCCACAGGGTATGCACCACCACACCTGGCCAAAGGTCCTGACATTATGTACCTAATTCTTAGCATATGGAGTGGATTCATAGCAAAAGGTGGAACTGATATTTGAGGTAACTCTTGTCATAAGATTTCCTGTACTCATTTTATTGGGCTGCCATTGGCAAAATGCTGACCCTTGTATACGGTAGGGAATTTCTAGAGGTACCCAGGACTGTGGATGAAGAATCCATGGTATATTTCTGGCACTTTCATATTGAATGTACTACTTCGCATAAGGGGCTCACACATGAAAAAATGATGACCATGGTATAGTAGAAGTAATTTCTGACTTAAGACATTTGAAAAAAACAGGATCTACTCCCAGGAAAAGCCAGGCTTCCCTGGTGCACCATGAAGGTACTGCAATATTTCATGAATACCCTATAAGATCTGTGGCGTTTTAGCAAATTTGATCCCAGCAGTTTCAAAACATTCTCAGGGGAGAAGTCTACTCTCCCTTAAATCATCTGTTATCTTGTTTTGCTTGGTGGAATTTGGGGCAAGTATCCCACCCCACCACTTACATAAATGGCTATGAGGTTAGCTTTGACCACATTTCTGGGAATGTGTGTCCTGCCCCTTTGCTGGAAGCAGGACTGGCTTTAGGGTGGTATGACAGGGCAGCTGCACCTGGTGCTGACTTTTAGTGAGGGGTGTTGTGTTTAAAAATAGCTTTGGTTTTAAAAGCACATAGACTTCCTTGTGCATCAGACAGTTTTCAGACAACACTAAAAATGTAAAGATAACTCTGGAGATTAATGTTCATAATGATGAGAGGTCAGACTTTTGTTTAGTTGCAGTTTAGGCCCATTGTAAAGTAGCACAGAGGGTTAATGTGCCTAACCTGCTGAAAAGAATGTGTGCCATGCAGATCACAGAACTGAGTATGCAATAGTGAAAGGCTACGGAAACTGAAGGTAAGTTGAAGGTTTTATTCCCAAAGTACTCGCACATGACAGGCATTGACCGGCCAGCTTGAATCCCAGAAGGAACTGGCTCTGTTCTCTGGAATCCTCGCCTGCCACTCAGTTTGCCAGCACAGGCCTATTTCAAAAAATAACAATGCTTTTTGATCAAAACTATGGTTGAGAGCAGGAGAGGTGCAGTTTGAGCGTGGAACATATTGCACGAGCTGCAACACTGCAGATCAAGCATTGTAATACAATACATTGAAGCAGTATATAAAAATGTTTTGTACATCACGGAGGCTGTGGAGAGATGATGTGCACTGTTGGAGAGTGGTAGTGAGGGAAATCATTGAAAAGACTAGCGAAGCGCCGGGACGCCCCTTCGCTGGGGCAGCTGTGCGCTCAAAAATTTAATTAACATAACAACATAACATAACTACTAGTGCTTGAGCTGGCCCTGGCTGAGAGTCTTAGCCCCCCCGGCAGTTTGGGTCTAGTTGTGCCCCTGGTTTCACTCTTATCACACTTCTCTTAGATTTAGGTGAAGAAGTTCTATGTCCTATGGGGTTCAAGGGCCATTACCCCCTTCCGCCCTGGCCACTCAGTAGAACGCCCGCACCGCAGCGGAAAAAACGCAGAGGTTAAGGCATTAAGCAATCCTTGGTACTAGTGTTGCTTTTGTCCCTGTGACCACTGGAGCCAAACAAAAACTGCTATTGCCATTAGTCTAACTCTGTGCTTGCCCGAGGCCACGCAGTGGCCATCAAGAGGGCGGGCCCCTAGTCACGGAGGGCTGGCTCCGCCCACCTTGTGGCCAGCCACTCCTCACCAGGGCAGGCTTCGCCCGGTAGGAGGTAGGCGGGTCGCTGACGCACGTCCGGGGCGGCTGGGAGGAGCCTCAAGGTGTACATTACTCCCTTGCTCCAGTTTGGAGGCCTCTTTGCCGCTCCGGACGTCGTCGCGTTGCAGCTTCGGGACACTCTTTTACTCTCTGCGGTGAGTGTGGCCTACGGGCCTTACCCCCCTCCACCTACTCCCTCCCTGCGGAGATATGAGTTATGGCTAGGCGGCCCGCTTAGCGTCGGGCCGCTGTGGAGGTGGGGGTTACGACTCAGCAACGAGATATTCCCCCCCGCGCTCTCCCTTCTGGGTGCGGGCGATACTGTTAGCCCACGTGGTCGCTGGGGCTGCCCTCGGGGGTGTGTGTTCCTCCCCCTCCTCCCATGCCCCGTCTCCTCCGGGTGCCGGGCGGCGCGAGTGGCCCATTTAGAGGGAAAAGCTTGTGCGCTGGCCGAGCGGGTTCCCTGACGGTTAGTGCGTGCGAGGGGGCAAGGTTTAGCACATTAATGTCAGGGCACATCCTATTGTCTCGGCCCAGGCCCTGAGTTGGACGTTTGTCGTCTTCGTTCACTCGGGCCAGGCAGGGACCGTGAGATGGCGTTGGATTGCTCCTAGCTCCCTTCCTCTTGTCCCCTTGCGAGCTTATGTGCGGGCCTCTTTGGTATGCTAACGTTGCATCAATGAATCGCATTTCATCCTCAACGGAGTCTTGACTCATCCAATGAGCTATGGTTTGGTCGCTTTGGTGCATCACTGTTTTGTTGTTAGGATATGCTTTGCTAAAGGGGTTACAGAGTAAGATATTTTGCGCGCTCGTAATCACGCGAACGCAAAAACGTTTCCTTTAACCGTATTGCACTGTTGATAGTGGGGATTGGTGTGTTGTTTAGCCATTTTGAATATTGCATTTGCCCAGACATGGTATGCATGCTATCGTTTACTTCATTGATGAACTCGTATACATGCGATCGCTTATGCTATTGATTGTATATCATGTGTGGCGGGCGGTATTCATGTGTGGGGTAGATAGTTTTTGGATGATTGCATCGTGTTTATGTCATGCCTAGTGATTCCAAGCATTATTGTTGATGCATAACGCTTGTCGCCGCTTGCTCCCCAAACCCTCCCCCCACCCCCCTCTGCTTTGCCATGTGGTGGGCGGCTTTGGTGTGTGGTGCCGCCATGTCCGGTTGAGTACCGTGGAGGACTTGTTTGGCAGGGGAAGTAGTTTTCACTTCTGCACGGGGCGGGCGGCAATTGTGCTCAATAGGGAATGTTCCCCCCATTGTTTGGTGTCGCAGGCCGTCTATTGGTGAATCTTACGTACGATTGCGTTTACCAGGCTCCCTCCTTATTTTGCCCGTCCGGGCCTCGTTAGAGCGCAGTTGCAGCCGGATCCATGCCGCGCTGGCCCCCCCCCCCTTTTTGCTGGGTGTAGGGCGGGCTTATGACATGGTCTGGTCATCGCGAAATTGGTTTGAGTCACGGCCATGACGCCGCTGTTCATTTTATCTGTAATTACGTAATCCATGCCTCTATTCTAGGCGGTGTGTTGTGCGATGGGTCATGCCTGGTTTAACCTGCCTGGAGCGGCCGGGTTCTCGGCGTCTAGTGTGCGCCTGCAGCCGGGTGTCGGTCACAGCTGTAGTTGGTCGCGAGGGGCGGCTACACAGCATGTGGTCGCTGCCTCAGGTTCCACGCAGCAGTAGCAGCTTGTGGGGCCTCATTCCTATTGTGTCATTTCTTTGGGTTGCTGCTTCAGGTCCCACGCAGCAGTAGCAGCTTGTGGGGCCCCATTCCTAATTGTGCCATTTCTTTTGGTCGCTGCTTCGGGTCCCACGCAGCAGTAGCAGCTTGTGGGGCCTCAATCCTAATTGTGTAATTTCTTCCCTGTTACAGGCTCCGCTCGTATCTTTTTACCCCATTGCGCACCCCCGGCGCCGCGCGGGTTCAATCAACTTCAACACCCCTGTTGGGGAGGTATGTATACTGGCGAAGCGGGAGGGGCAGGTTCAAGAGGGAGCCCTGTGTGGGGATACTGGTTAAGCTCCAGGCCTCCCTTTGTGGGGGCAGGGTCCAGGGTAAGCCTGATTTGCAGGCGCCCTTGCGCTCCTCCTACTACCTCTGCACCCCTGCCACAGGGCGTTTTGTGGTGTGCGTATATGTTGCCGGTCTCGTCCGGCAGTCGTGGTTTGTTTTGCCATGCCTAAATTCTGTCTTCTTCCACGCAGTACTTGCCCTCGTCTCCGGCATCTGGCTTGGGGAGCAGATCCTTCTACCAGCACCCCCACCCCCCCCTCTTTTGCCTTCTTGGCGCCAGGAACAGTGCTGCGAGGTATGTATTGGTGCCCGTTGGGAGCAGGGGTGTGGGGCATGTTGTGGATTTTTCAATCTCGTGCGGAAAGTGCTTCTACGGTTCTTCTCACATGTCACTTCGCTAGGAGAACTCTTTCTTCCAACAGATAGCATCGTGTCAGTTCTAGGGTCGCCCCCTTTATTCGCGTGAAGGTTGTCTGTACTGTTGTTTGCTCGTCGTTTAGTATTTGGTCTAGTTGGCTCACGGTCATTTTTCTTTCAGGGGAAGAGCCAAAGATAACATGGAAAGTCAGGGGTCCCCTCCGCTTTTCACACAGACGTCTCAAGTCGATGACTCGGGGATAGGACCCTCCCAGGATGCCCAGATGAAGGCACTATTGGACATGATCAAGGGTAATGGAGTGGCGTGGGCCAGTGAACTTTTGTCGGCCAACCCCCCAAAGCCCCCGGGGCTGCCCCTTCCCCCGATGCCCCAGAAATAGACATTTTGGAGGACCCTGGAACAGCGAGGCCCAAGCGTGTGAGGAAGCCGACAGTGAAAGACTTCCCAGCGGAGCCCCCTCCCAAGACCAGGGCGGCTGAACCCGTCAGAAATGTCATTGTGCACGCCCCAGCCTCACCCCCGGTGGTGACCCTGGCTAGCCCAACCTCGCCCGGTGGTTGCCGCTGCGGAACTTGCCACCCGGGAGGATCTGGGTAAGCTCACAGACACCCTAGCTGTATTTATGTCCGAGGTCAGAGCTGGTTTGCTTGCCGCTCCTTTGCATTCTTCGCCTCCGGCGGGTCCCCGGGTGGTGGAGCCTGCTGCTTTGGTTCCTCTTCCTTTGTCGGGGGATGCTGCCGTTGCTCGTGTGTGGGGTGGGATTTCAGTTCTAGGGGGGGACAGCTGCGCAGCGCCTGCTGGCCTCCTTGTTGAGGTGGCCTCCCAGCCGGAAAGCGCACTGCCTATCTCTGCTACTCCGCCTATTCCTGCCTCAGTGCCGCTTCACGCTTCCCCGGTGCACTTCACTGCACCTGCGCTCACAGCTGCTTCTGCGCTTGCCCCTGTTGCGGCCCCCACGTCGCCTCCGCCCATAGCTGTACCTGCACTCCCAGCGGCTACTGCGCCGGCCCCTGTTGCGGTCCCCACTGCGCCAGCGGTACTGATGACTATGGCTCCCTTGTTGTCGGGCAAATGCTCCCTCGCTTGGCAGGTCCCGCAGGCAGCGAAGGAAGGCATATGGCGAAGATAATTCATCGACATCTTTTCTCTCCTTATGTTGGGTGCCGATGGTGTTGATGTTAGAAAAATGGGCTCTAAGGATGAGGAAAAGTAAGCCCGTTTCCAGTCTTGGCCTGAGAAAACGATCAAGAACTGGCGACACGCTTTTTCTATATTGGCTGCAGTTATCACAGAGCGCTTCCCAGAACAGGCGCAGGGTTTATTTCAATACGCGAGTGTCATTTCTGACGAAGCGGAATCCTCTGCTGGCATAGGGTGGTACATGTACGACTGTGAATTTCGCAAGAAAATGTCGGTCTGCCCAGAATTAGATTGGGACCAGGTGGAGGTTAGACTCTGGATGCAGCATATTGGGAAGGGTAAACCCGAAGCCATGGGCAAAGCCAGTATACAAGTTAAGAAGGCTGAAACAAGTAAAGGGTTGGCAGAGAAAAAAGGTAACGTCAGGCAGTCCTTTCGAGGGGGGAGAGGCGGAGGGGGTTTCAACAGACAGGTTAACAGGAAGGGCTTCTCAGCAACATGCAGGTTGTTTAATGCAGGCAATTGCACCTGGGGAAAGGCATGCAGGTTTGCACACTCCTGCAGTAAATGTGGTGGGCCCCATCCTGGGTCAACTTGTGACAAACGCGATGCCACCACCAGCGCTTCCAGCAAAGACAAATAAACCCCTTTCCAAAGCATCTCCGCCTAGCGCCCTTCCTGCAACGCGCTCCACCCCCGCCACCTCCCTGTGTTGTCTCCAGCGGAGACCCCTCCCTCCTTCACTCTAAGGGCCCGTCTCCAGTCATTATCCCGAACTTGTTGGCCTTGCTGCGGTCCTACCCCAATGAGAAAGACAGAAATGTCCTGTCTTTAGGTTTTCTGGAAGGTTTCAGGATCCCTTACCAGGGTCCCAGGGTCAGTAGGGACGCTGAAAATCAGAAGTCTGTTAGGGATCTACCTGGGATCGTAGACAAGAAAATCGGCAAGGAAGTGTCTTTGGGGAGGGTGGCGGGCCCGTTCATGTCTCCCCCTCTTCCTGATTTTGTGGTGTCTCCGTTGGGTGTGGTCCCCAAAAAAGAACCGGGGGCTTACAGGTTAATTCACAACCTCTCCTTCCCAGAGGGCAACTCCGTGAACTCTTGGCTACCAGAGGGGGCCTGTTCTGTCTCCTACTGTTCCCTGGACATGGCTATTGACCTAGTGAGGAGAGCGGGGTAGGGGGCCTGGCTTGCAAAGGCTGACATTGAGGCAGCATTCCGTTTATTGCCTGTGCACCCGGACAGCCAGCACCTGCTGGGCTTCAAGTGGAAAGAGTGGTACTATTTTGACAAATGCATGCCAATGGGTTGCGCCGTCTCATGCGCTTTCTTTGAGGCATTTAGCACTTTTATGCAATGGGCCCTCTCCGCGAAGTATGGCGTCATGGCTGTGTCACATTACCTTGATGACTTCATTTTCATTGGGAGGGAGGGCACGCAGGAATGTCAGGAGGGTCTGAACTGTTTCATCGACTTGGCTAGTCACTTGGGGGTGCCTTTGGTGCCTGGCAAGACTGAGGGTCCGGCACAGGTCCTGACTTTCCTGGGCATAGAGTTGGACACGCTTACGGGTGTGTCTCGACTCCCGGCCGAGAAGGTACTGGGACTGAAATGGGACATTCAAGACTTGCTGGGAAGGGACAAAGCACCGCTAGGGGTCATCCAGAGTCTCCTGGGCAAACTAAACTTTGCAGCCAGAGTTATCCCGGTGGGTCGTGTGTTTGCTAGACGGTTAGCTAGGGCCACTGCCAAGGTCTCCAAACGTCATCATTTTGTAAAACTGTCTTCAGGCCTTAAGAAAGATTAGTTGATGTGGGCTGAATTCCTGTCAGACTTCAATGGGACTGTCATTTGGAGGTCTCCGTGGGTGGAGAGCCCCGAAATCAGTATGTTCACCGATGCCTCTGGACGGAAGGGCTTCGGGGCAATTCTAGGGGAGTTGTGGTGCGCGCAGGAATGGCCCAATGCTTGGCGCAAGCGGGGGATCACTTCCAACATAACTGTCCTGGAACTCTTCCCTATTGTGGTGTCGTTACATCTATGGCCGGTCCCATTGTCCAACAGGAAGGTCCTGTTTTGATCGGACAATATGGCGGTGGTGCAGGCCATCAACGGTCAAACAGCTAGTTGCCCTTTAGTCCTGTGCTTACTACGAGAACTGGCTAGCAGGAGCCTGCGCTACAATGTGGAATTTAGGGCTAGGCACATTGCGGGGGTCACAAATGTCGCGGCTGGCGATCTTTCTCGTTTTCAGTGGGACCGTTTCCGGGCGGCCTGCCCACAGGCGAGAGAGGAGATGACCCCCTTTGCACCAGGACTTTGGCGCATCTTGGAGTGGAGCAGGAGCTGAGAGAGTTAGGGGAAAAGTCTTTAGCCCCAGGTACGAGGAAGCGCTATGCTAGTCACCGGTCCACATTCCACAAAGCCATTGCCGACTTAGGTTTGGGGGCCCTTCCACTGGAGGACAGAGTACAGGCCTTTGTAGTTTGGGCGAAGAAACAGAACAAATCCCACTCCTGGGTCTGCGGCCACCTGGCGACCATCAGTCACGAGGCTAGGTTGAACGGGGTGGGATATCCAGCCAAGTCTTTTGTAATCAGGGCAGCTTTGAAAGGTTGGGCTTCGGAGGAACCTAAGACTCCTGATGACATGTCCCCCATCGAGTTCCCCACGTTGCAGGCCATGTTTGCTGTCTTGCAGTCGGTAGTACACTCGCACTACGAGGCTTCCCTTTTTTCTGCGGCCTTCATTCTGGCATTTTTTGGGGCATTCCAGAGCAGTGAGTTAGTCGCACGCTCCAAAGCAGATCTTTCTGGGGACGCCCTTGGGGTGGCTGACATTTGTTTTAAGGAGGGACAGTCTATCACGCTCAGACGGTCCAAGACTGACCAGGCTGGCAAATGGTCAGCCATTGGGTTGGCCCCCCTCGGGGATCCCCATTTCTGCCCGGTGTCTGCCTTACAATCTTACCTGGCGCTTCGTCCTGCGGGAATGGGTTACCTTTTTATCCACTCTGATCACAGCCCCCTGACCAAATACCACATGGACAAAATAATGCTAGCATGCCTGGATGTGCTGGCCTGTTGAAACAGGGGAAAAGGTTCTCCAGCCATTCCTTCCGTATAGGGGCGGCCACTTCTGCTTTCAAAGCTGGTGTGCTGCCAGACAAAGTTCAATTGGTAGGGCGTTGGGAGTCTCCCTGTTATAAACGATACATTCGCCCTTGACCAAGATATCCCGGCATGTCCATGTTCTTTGTATATTTGTTTGCTGTGTTTTAATTTTAGGCGTTTATGCCTCATTGGCTATTTTGTGTGCACTCTGATTCAATAAACATTTGTGAATATATTGCGTCTTTTCTTTGACAGGGTCAAGAGTGTGGGTCTTGGGGCATTCCACGGTCGACAGGTTGGGCTGGTGGGCAGCAATCAGGAACTGGACTCGGGGCTTCAAGAACATAGACTGTGTTTGGCTGGGTTTCCCTGGCATGCTCTGGAACAGCTTGTTGCACAGTTTGCGGGAAGTCCTCGCTACGGCAGGGCCTCCTCCTCAGCACTTGGTAATTCACCTGGGTGGCAATGACCTGATGAATCTGGGGAGATCTACCTTGTTGCAAAAAATGAAAATGGATCTGGGGGTCATCTGCGGGCTCATGCGCGAGTGTGAGATTTGGTGGTCCGAAATAGTGCCTCGGAGAATTTAGCGGGGCGCTTAATCTAGTGAGGCAATCGAGAGGTCCATGAGGAGAATCAATAGTGCCATGAAAAGGTTCACCCAACGTAGGGGCCTGGGCTTCATCAAACATGAAATGATTCAGGATAGTCAAAGGTTATTTTGAGGCGGATGGTGTTCATCTCACGCCTGTGGGCTTAGACCTGTTCCTCCTCGATTTGAAAGAGGCACTCATGAACAAAGGTTGCAGGTAAAGAGGAGTAGCAGTGGTGGGGGCCCGTGCGGCAGCGGGTACCACTGCACGGGCTGTGGCGGAGTTACTGGGCGATCCGGAAGAAGAGAGGTGCAAACACTGTACTTCAGCGGGCACATAGGGGTGCCAGAGCCTAACCTGTAACCTCATGGGAGGTGCAGGAACTCGTGTCGGCGCCCCAGTAGTCCTTCGGGCGGTTGTGGGCCTGTGCTACCGGGGGTTTGCCTAGTCACGCCCCGCAAGGGGCGTGTGTAGTATAATTATAATAATTGTGCAGCAGTTGGGTGGTTCCCCACTGTGCTGATTGGCTTAACAGGCGGGCAGGTGGCGAGAATGCGGCCTGCCCTTGGATCGCCCGTAAGATAACCCACCATCATTACATATGTTGTATGTAATAAACCTGCAGCATTTTTCCCCAAACTTAACACTTGTGTCTGTGTGTTATTTGCGGGTTTGGGCATTGTGGGGCGGGGGGTTCTTGTGGCCCTGATGTGACTATGTGCTTGCCCGAGGCCACGCTGTGGCCATCAAGAGGGCGGGCCCCTAGTCACGGAGGGCTGCCCCCGCCCACCTTGTGGCCAGCCACTCCTCACCAGGGCAGGCATCGCCCGGTAGGAGGTAGGCGGGTCACTGACGCACGTCCGGGGCGGCTGGGAGGAGCCTCAAGGGGTACATTACTCCCTTGCTCCAGTTTGGAGGCCTCTTTGCCGCTCCGGACGTCGTTGCGTTGCAGCTTCGGGACACTCTTTTCCCGCCCTTCCTCGAACCCAGAGTGTCTGATTGAGGGGGGCTCTTGGGGAGCCTTAATGTGTTCCTTTTTCGTTGCAGGCGGAGTTACTGGGCGATCTGGAAGAAGAGAGGTGCAAACACTGTACTTCAGCGGGTACATAGCGGTGCCAGAGCCTAACCTGTAACCTCATGGGAGGTGCAGGAACTCATGTCGGCGCCCCAGTAGTCCTTCGGGCGGTTGTGGGCCTGTGCAACCGGGGGTTTGCCTAGTCACGCCCCACAAGGGGCGTGTGTAGTATAATTATAATAATTGTGCAGCAGTTGTGTGGTTCGCCACTGTGCTGATTGGCTCAACAGGCGGGCAGGCTGCGAGAATGCGGCCTGCCATTGGATCGCCCGTAAGATAACCCACCATCATTACATATGTTGTATGTAATAAACCTGCAGCATTTTTTCCCAAACGTAACACTTGTGTCTGTGTGTTATTTGCGGGTTTGGGCATTGTGGGGCGGGGGGTTCTTGTGGCCCTGATGTGACTATGTTATATGTGTGCGTCAAGGGGGCGTTCAGGGAAGCAAGCGAGGGGGGCAGAAAACTTTGGAACCTCTTACAGTAAGTAGTGATCTCTTCATTGGTGGTGTTTGTATTTTGTAATATCTGGTATCTACTCGGATCATGTGTCCTCTGCTCTCCAGCAGTCTTCGGAGCTCTGCCCTATTGGCCAGCTTGGATGGCTCTTCTCTACCCAGCCACCTCCTCTCAAGGAGTTAGCCACCTCAGCGCTGCCTCTGCAGGGGTAGACAGAAGCAGCCACTCTCCGAGCTGGACTACTGTTTACAAAATACATACACTTATCAAATGTATATAGCGCCCATAAGTTAGGGTCTCTGGAAAGCGCTAAACGGGCCTGGTTTGTTTATATTGTCATCAGCAGTGAACACGAGCAATGGCAACCTTGTGGGACAGCAACAACTATAAATAATATGTTAAATAAAAGGGGAATGAGGAAAATATAACAAGACCTTAATACTAAAAAAATTTTTTTAAATGAAATAGAGAGACAAGAACCCAATGGGAAGGTAAACAAAGGGAGACAACAGTGGACTGGAAGGAATTATGCAAAATGAAGAGAATGCCACGAGGCAACGATGTAGGAATAAAAAGAGAATGGGAAAAACGGACAAGGAATGTATGGCAACATTTTACAACACACAATCGGAAAGTGGAAGATTTTCAAACCAAACCTGGGAGAATGCATTTTTCGTATTCATTTAAATTGTAACAGGTGGAAGACAGCTACATAAAAGCTATTTTTAACTTCTAAGATGGCGAGTCTTCTGCTTGAATCGGCTCTGTTGGCATATATGCCAGAGCAAAACAAAACTTGGCTTTATATTAATTAAATATTATCATGGCTTTTTAGTGCACTTTATCGGTGCAACGAGGACAGAAGCATTGCACGCTTCCTTTGCTTAGGGAGACGTGCTAAGAGCTCTTAATTGTAATACACATCTTGCAAGGTGGGATTTGTAGTCTTACCTTTTAAACAGCATTTGAAATGTAAACAATAAACTTCAGGAGGACATAAACTGATGGTCAAGTTATTCATACATGTCAAAAGACCCGATTCAAGGAGTAGATTCCCGATTTTGGAAGCCAAAAAAGGCTTCCTTTTAGCTGTCTCCTGCCGAAAAGGCATCTGGTTTAATGCAACTCAATGGGCAAAATACATTCGCTTGTTTTTTCCCCCCAAAAATCCCACTTTTCCGTTCACAAATATAGACATATATGAATTGTGGCATCTAAAAATCAGTATTAATGAGGGACAGATTCCGCTCTGACAGTCAATTTATGCATTTTGTTTTTAAACCTTTCACAATTAAATTGCAAGATTACAACATTGATGGTAAATGCATACCATCTAAATGGAAAGCTTAATTTAAGAAAAAACCTTATGGGGTTTTAACACCTGCTGCACAGATCTTTGTGAAAACAGCAAGTTTCAGTGTATCATAATGGTAAGCTAATTATCAGTTAATGCACCTGCTGGAGAGATGTGTGTGCAGTCTAGTCGTAGGCTGGACTCATCATAAAATAGCAGAGGGATCAATGTGCATGCTTTAAAGCACATTGTGTAACATGCAACTTTATATTTTTGTATTACAGATTTCTTTTCTGCCGATATACTTCTGTTACTTGCAGGTCACAAGCTGCAGACTTTATGATATAGCTTAGAATATATGACGTTACAACGCATACCATTACAGCGCATACTTTTATATCAGTTTTTACGACACAACACATGTTCACAGGGATAAATTAAAACTATCATTACAACACATACCATTAAAACGCATAGTAATTCTTTGCATACCTTTACCACGCATAACTGTCCTATGTTACAGTAAAAATGATGAAAGATTTATTTTTCCACCATCCTCTGGGACGGATGGAAGGGAAACGAGTTTTGGGTGGGGGAGTATATTAATACCCAAGTATTTATTTTAATGCTTGTGTATTAATTCTAATACCGAAGTATTCAAATACATAGGTATTAATCATTTTTGTTTTTTGGTTTAATTTGTGTTGTACAATTAAAAAAAAAAGAATAACTGATTTTTATGCATGTATACAAAGCTTTTTTAAGAAATACACTCTAAAGTCAGTGGCAAAAGCAGCATCTACATACAATGCACACAATGGGTATCCTTCAACTATGTCCATTACAGCAGCAGACCCATCCTCTACTCAAAATATCTGACAATCTGAAACGGAACTTATAAACCAACATTTCACACAACACATAATAAATATACATTCTGTCAGGTTATGAATCACGCAGAACAATTGTTTCCAATTGTATTTTCTTTCAAATTTTCATATACCCCTAAAACATATATAAAAGAAGCCATCCACCATTTTGTGTGACCACACTCAGCAGGAGTAGGAGACATCTAAGACTTTTGAATTACACAGTGCCATCTACTAAATGAAGTAAGTGTACATTTAAAAAGTAACACCTGCTTAATAAGAAGAAATAATTCAAATACTTTAAATTTATTTTAAAATGATTTACAGCACTTCAAAACCACCCCCCATATCTACAACATATAATCCGGAATAAATATTTCCGTTCATACATGAGTGAATATCAAACGACATCTATTTATATCATAAAATCCTAAATCGGAAACAACAATGGAACTTTTTTTAATTTCTACAGATATTGATCATACACAAACCACAATGATACATTGTGGGAAACAATCCTTTGGACAATCATCTGTAAGTATACTATATAATTTATTTTGCCCACTGGTCAGTTATGGGAGGCAAAATTATTATGCTAACTCCTGAGGGTGTTGGCCTCAAGGAAGGTGCTGGTCAGTGGTGGGGTGCAAAATTATTATTCTAACTCCGCAGGGTGTTTGCCTCAGGAAAGGTGCTGGACAGAGGTGGGGGAAAAATTATTATTGTAACTCCACCACCAGCTGTTTGCCTAAGGGAAGGTGCTGGACAGTGGTGGGGCTAAAATAGTTATTCTAACTCTGCCAAGTGTTTTCCTTAGGGAAGGTGCTGGACAGAGGCGTGTGTCACTGTGCAACTGAACCCTGGACATGGCCAGGCGTGGACAAAAATCATGCAGGGAAACCTCCCCTCCCCCAATACAAGTGGCAGTGAAGAGGCTCATGTTCTGCTCCCCACCTCCTTAATCCAGCACCTTCCACTCACCGTCTCCTCCGGAGGGCATGTTCAGAGAGTGAAGTTAATCCAAAGAAAAAGCCTTTATTATTTTAGACACTCTTTTTCTAATTGTTGTATGTGCAGCCAATGTAATATAAACTTCCTTTAAAAAAAATGTCTTCACGTACAACATTCCTATTTATTTAGAACAGCACTGAATGTGAATGACCGTGACTAAGTAAGATTAGGTTCTCAAATAGCAATTTTTAAGGAATCGCTATTTGAGAATTGCAAAATGGAATGTAGGTAATAAATCGCAATTTTTTTGCGAATCCCTAAAATTTGTTAATTGAGATTAGCAAATTGCGAATCGCAATTAAGGAATGAATGGGGATACATTCTCAAATTGCGATTTTCTATGAGAGAATCGCAATTCAAAGGGTGCCAGAGTGTCCAAAGGACACCTGTTGCACCCCTGGAATGTGCCTGTAAGTACATGTGGCACACATACATACCCTAAGGGCATGTCTGTGCGCCACATGGCACTTTGAATTAAAGAAAAAAATGCATTTTGACAGGAAATCGCAAAATACCATCTACTTGGAGTAGGTGGTATTGTGCGATTCTTTAAGCCAAAATCGCAATTTAAAAGCAAAATTGCGATTCCTTAAATGCTTGAGCAAAATAAGGAATTGCAATTTTTGCGATTCCTTATTTTGGTATGTGGCACCTACATACCAAAACGCTGTTTGCGATTCGCAAACTCCTTCCTACAGATGCCCCTTATTATTTACACAACTGTGTTTGGCTGGCCATATCTATATTATCATTAACAAATGTGCATTGTTAGAAGAGTACGTTTGTTTGAATGCAAATTGGTTGGAGCCAATGTACATTTGTTTATATTGCACTGCACGGGTCTCGTCTTAGCATTGTAATGAAGTGTGCTTCTCGTCAGCGTTTTGACTATTGAATACTATTTGAAAATGCGGTTGTGAGGGCTTCATGATTTATTTAGTATTACTTTTTTCGATACAAACCAAATTGGACTGTTGGTTCTGCCATACCTGAACCATTCTACAAAGCAGGGCCTCTTTTAAACTTCGCAAGCAGCTGCATAGTTTTCCGCACTTGCAAATCCTACAAGGTACACCTAACATTCTTTGGGCAAACAAAGATAAAATCTAACTTGAGTTCTTCCTCAAAGTGCAGATGCTCGGAACTCTTTCCATACTCTAAACAAAAGATACTGTCAATAGTAAGGTGCACTTATCTTTTTAAAAAATATATATTTATAAGGCTTTTTTTATTTCATGAAAGGAAAAAAACAGCAAATGCAAATCAATTATTTCACAGTAGTGCAACATAATTAATTACATTCATCAACAGGAGTCCAGTGGTAAAGGAAAAAAAGAAAAAAGAGGATACATCCTGTACACTTTACATTATCCTAAATCCAATCCGTGATGGGTGCCCATATCTTTACTCCAAATAGTCCTCCTCTTTGCCCCTTTAGTTTTATAAATAGCCATTTCAAAATTGTATATTGTCAATAGTCTTTCACGGCAACTGAAAAAAGAAGGGGGCTCGGGATTAATCCAGTCTTTTGTAATAGAAGCTCGAGCCACAGCCATACAAATAAAAAGAAAACAAGTCATAACTTTTGATCTTGGTTGATCAGCCATTCCCAAGCTACAACCCACCAATACCATCTCAGCAGTTAAGGTAATTGTGCGTCCTAGAATGACAGCCAAAAAATTTTCAATATGCAAAAAGAACTCAGAAAGTATAGGGCACTGAAAAAACATATTAATCCGCATCAGCGGCAAATTGACCACACCTATTGCATTTCGACCCTATTGTCATACTCCATTTAGATACCTTCCTAGGGGTAAAGTATAGATCATGTATAGACATAAAATGTTGTGACTTCATCATCCCCGTTATTAACACTCGGTTGGCTAAGATAATAGATTCAAGGGTATTGATTTCAGGTATCCCGAACATGTTTACCCACTTTAATTGACAATTTTCCAAGTCATCTGGGAATTCATGAATCAGACTAGAGTAAAATTGCCCAATAGGTGTCTTTTTGCCATAAATTCAATTAGGGGTATTTTATTCATTTGATGTTCTATTACTGGCCGAGCATTCTGCAAACAAATGTGCATTTGTAAGTATTTGAAAAAGTCATTTTTTGATAAAACAAAGTTAGCTTGTAAATCATTGAATGAAACTAATTGACCATCCTTAAACAAATCACCTAGACAATAAATTCCTTTGCCCCCCCCACCTAATAGCAACTTGATCCCGAAAAATATAGGGTAATAAATCAGATGCAGCAAAAGGCGTATATACATTTAATTTTGGTATACCCAAGTGTCGCCTACTTTCCACACTGCAAAAGCAGCTTTTAAAATCTTAAATTTAGTCTTTTTAAAATAACCAGGTTCGATTATCCTTACAAGACATCCTTTCATCTCTTCTCCCAGAGCTAACTCATAGATTGAGGGGGTATTACACAAAGGAATTCGGGCTTTGTCGCCAATTATGAGTGGGCTAATGGGTTGTAAAGATGCGGCAATATAATAAAATAGGAAATACGGAATGTTCCACCCACCATACTCTTTAGGAAGAATCATCTTTTTATAGGCTTTACGTTGCCGTTTGTAGCCCCACAAAAATCTGGAAGTAACCCTCTCTAATTTTTTAAAACAAGCAAAAGGGAATTCGACTGGTATTGTACGAAACATATATAAAAATTTAGGTAAGATCAGCATCTTCAATACGTTAGCTCTGCCATATAACGACAAATGAAGATGGTCTAATCTTTCTAGTGTCACATTGACTTTTGCCACTACAGGATTTATATTTAGCTCTGGAATATTAGCAACTGGGAGGGCGATCTTAATTCCCAAATATGTAACTTCCGGTACTGTTGATATATTAATGGGCGGGGAACCCCCAACATGCAAAATCTGCGTTTTGGATAAATTCAATTTATATCCTGAAAAGGACCCGAACTGTGCTGCTAAATCATTAATAGCTGGGAGAGCAGTTTCGACATCGGTTGTGACTACTACAATATCGTCTGCATAAGCTAGTGCTCGATAGTCTATATGAGCTAAATGAATTGGTTTTATATTCTCAGCAGAATTTAAACGGTTTACAAAAGGATCAATATATATAGAGAAAAGTAAGGGTGAGCACGGGCACCCTTGTCGCATACCACGATTAATTAAAATGGAGTAAATATTTGACCATTAAGGCGAATAGAAGCAGACAGGGAGCAGTGCATAGTTTTTAAAGCTGTTAAGATGCCAGGACCAAATCCCTTTTTAGTTAAGATATCCCACATATATGCCCAGGCAACCCTGTCAAATGCTTTCTCAGCATCCAACAGGGTGAGACTGATAGAAGAGCCTGTTGGCTGAGCCCAATCCAAGAATGTAATCACACAACGGATATGATCAGCTGTGTCACGTGCAGGAAAAACCCATGTTGGAATTTTGAAACAAGAGGTGTAATAATTCTAGAAATGCGTGAGACTAGGATCTTGGAGTAGACTCTGCTATCCGCATTGATCAATGAGAGATGGGGCGGAATGATGAAGGGAGTAAAGGGGATTTATATTTTTTAAGGAAGACAGTAATTACTGAACTTTGCCAAGAAGGTGGAGCATTACCTCTTTGGGCCTCCATAAAAAGTATAGTCATTTCTTCTTTAAGAAGATTTCTAAACGTCCGGAAAAACTCAAGAGGTATAGCATCAGGGCCCACAGCCTTACCAGAAGCTAATGAGATTAAGGCTGATTCTATTTTTTCCCAAGTAATAGGGGTGTCCAATTGTTCAGACTCTTCTGCTGATAGAGTAATGTTAGGTAAGGAATCCATAAAATCTGGTACCCTTCCTTAATATCTCTGGTATTCTCTTCCATATATAACTCGGAATAAAATTCACGTAAAACCCCCAATATATCCGATGGATTGTCCTGTAGCTGCCCTGAGTTATCCATGATTTTATCGATATTTGCGGATACCACCTTCTGCCTTAATCTTCTTGCTAAAAGCTTACCCGAGTTTTCCCCACCTCATACATCTCTGATCTAAAAGTGGCAATTTGTTGAGCCAGTTTCGAGGAAAAGTCTGGTAGATCCTGGCTTTCAGTATGACTACATTTTTTAAAATTAACTCAATACCAGCCCCTCTATTGCAAGCCACCATCAGCTGAATTTCAATATCTTTGAATTTGGCCATTTCCATCTCAGCTACCTTCCTAATTTTGCGCTGTTTGTTTATTGAATAGCTTAACGTTTCTCCCCGAACCCCTGATTTAAAAGCATCCCACACAATCTCAATTGACGCTGAGCCTTGATTAAATTAAAAAAAACTCGGGTATCCACTTCCCCATATACTGAATATAAAGAGGGTCAAAAAGTAACTTCTGTTCAAAAGGCCAGGGCGTTGGGGGTTGTTTAAGATTAATATCTAAATCAAGTATAATGGGGTTGTGGTCAGAGATTATTTTAGGGATGATTTCAAATCTGAGTTTTTTGGCAGTGTTGATAAATCCAGCCGTAACAAAAAAATAACTCAGATGAAAGTGTTTCTGGTGCGGGGCAGAATAGAAAGTACTCCCAGGAGCACCTCCTCCCATTAAAAATCCTACATCTATCAACCCGAATTCATCGATGATCCCTATGGTGGCCTTAAACACATTTTTCTTCCTACCCCCATACATGTAATTGCTTGAAATGTCGTCTTTCCCGTCCAGATGTAGGTTAAAATCCCCACATAACAGTAAAGGTGACGGCCACAGTGCTAGTTCAATACTCAATTGATTCAACATATCCGGATCATCGGAATTGGGGGCATAAATGGAGCATAAAGTCTGGAGTGTAGCCTCTAACCGTATTTCAATAATTACCCATCGCCCTAGCGAATCCTCTTTAACCTGTTTACTTGACCCTACACCATACCTTTTTAAAATAGCAACTCTTCTTGTAGTAGTCCCCTGCCGAGTGCAGCCTACTAGTTCGAACCCCAAATCTTTAAACCAAATTCTATTTTTCCAGGGGATGTGGGTTTCTTGAATACACAAAATATCAATTTTCAGAGTTCTCAATATATGAGCCATTATACCCCTTTTCCTTTTGTCACTAAGCCCACAAATATTCCATGAACATATTATAAATCTACCCATCTTCAAATCTGGAAATAATCGCACCCATTACTACAATAGAAAGATAACACAAATTGACACAATCTCGATTTTGATTTGCACACAATATTCTTTTACTGTTTTTCCTTGCCCCACACACCAACACCTCCCCCCACCTAACCCTCCCTCTTCTGCTTCCCCCCCACCCCCGCCCCTCTGTGACCCCACCAAAAAGAGGCTTAAGGACCAGGTCCTCAGTGATGGTGAGTGATCAAGCAGTGAGTGAGTCCCGCCATGTCCCTCTTCAGATACATCTCTTTCCGTTACCATGATAGAATACACCTAGAATACACCTAGACGGGGAACTAATAATAATTTCTGCTATACACAGGAGAGCTGAACCAAATTAATGAAAAAATCTACATTACATGCTCTCCACAAACTCCTTTTTTGCGAAAAAAATATATCTTGTTTTCCCCTTAAGGTGCACTTAAGGTGCACTTATCTACTGAGATATCTAACTAACCCATATTATAAAAATATATACATAATTTTATAAATACTAATTGAAATGGACAATGTGCTAGCGAACGGGTTTTTCTATTCAGGGTAATAGCGGGCACTCTGCTAATAGTGGACACAAATCGTTAGTAGCATGGGAAAATTTAGTGTGGTGCAACTGGGTGAGGGGATAAGCCCTCTAATCCCCCAATTGTGTGATGGAAACAACCAACGCACTGTAAAATTTGAACAAGATACCCTATCCACACAACAAACAAGTAGAAAAGGTGTGTCAATGTAGATACATGTCAGTTACAAGACAAAGCTAGCAGAAAATATACAAGGATTTCTTGTTTGGTGTGTCAACAGTTCAGTCTCTTTTAATTCCTCAAGCAAGCCAGCCGACACTTGTTTCGTAGCACAGGAATAGTATTTTCGTGACTCCTCAGGGCTGTATGGGAAATAAGACACGAATGGGTAGTCGCTCCGCCGGTGATAATCCCGACCCGGCAGGGCTCGAGACTCTAGAGGTGGAGTTCCAGTAGGGTGTTGGCGGATAAAAAATAAATCTTTGATGTAAGATCCTAGATGTCCTAGAGAGTTTCAGTCACTCGAAGGATTACATCTGAGATGAGCCAGTTGTGGCTCATTGTTGTGCTGACGCAGTGTGCGCCTTCCAAAAGCGGCAAGCCCGCAGGATACGTGTAGAATACAAAAGGGGAGCGAATAACTCCTTATTTGCGAGTGATTTGTAGTAGCAGGCAGTGCGGGCTTCTTTCCTGCGGGTCGCCGTATTCCAGTTGTGACACACCTTTTCTACTTGTTTGTTGTGTGCATAGGGTATCTTGTTGTAATTGGAATGGACATTGATATGCTGTTAAATCTTATAAACCACTAATGTTTGCTGGCTTTGGTTAGCTGCATAGCCACCAGTCACGACCCATGCTCTGTTCATGTCCACAAAACATCTGAAATAATCTATGACAGCAGTGGACAGATTGCAGATCACATCAACACTGACATCAAAGATGTCATTACTGCTTTAATTTCCAATGTATGGATTGAGTACTACCTTCACCAACCAGGACCCCTTGTGAAAACGAAATAGAGAACAAGTGTTGTTACAGCTGCACTCACTAGTAATATATATCATAAGACATATTATTGGTTAGGCTGCCTGCACTGTTAATATACACATGCCATCATGGATGAAACATATAGAAAAAATGTAGTATTTTCAATGTCAGAAAAAACATTTATAAATAGCCAGCCGTTTGTTGTTCCATGAATGATTTTGATGTGGTATATGATATGATATTATCAGTGAGGTCATGTCTGATGTACAAGTGGGGTTGGTGTGTGGTATATGATATTGTCAGTGAGGTCCTGTCTGATGTCACATGTGGGGTTGGTATGTGGTATATATTATCAGTGAGGTCATGTCTGATGTCACATCTGCATTATCTCAAAGTCTGTTATGAAGTTCTGTGGTTATACTGAAGAAGCAGCTACCTATGTCATTATCATATGAAATCTCTTTATTGATGTCATAACTACACTTTCACAGTTGCTTTATCAACCTTCTCGGTTTCTCAAATTTGCTTGAAAATGCAGTTTGTGCACTATTTTTTCAAAAAGTTCTCGGGGGAGACCCCCCGGCCCCCCATATCATGGTCAGGCTCGTTCACTATGCTTGCTCGCCACATGACTGTCATCTCGAACATTTTCGCCCCACCACTTTCAAATATCATCAGCTGCCACTGCAGAAAACTCTATTGTAGGAGGTGCCTATTCTCCTACCATCGCCTCAAGACCCTCTCCCTCCTCCCACTGTCCCTGCACTGCCTGCTCTCCGTGTACTGCCTCCTGTCCCTGCGCTGCCTCCTGTCACTGCGCTGCTCCCAATCCCTGTCCATGCGCTGCTCCCCATCCCTGCTCCTAGTCTCTGCCCCGGTGCTGCTCCCAGTCCCTGCCCTAACGCTGCTCCCAGTCCTTGTCCCGGCGCTGCTCTCAGTCGGTGCCCCGGCGCTGCTCTCAGTCCCTGCCCCGGCGTTGCTCCCAGTCCATGCCCAGGGGCTGCTCCCATTCCCTGCCCCGGCGCTGCTCCCAGTCCCCATCCCAGCGCTGCTCCCCGTCCCTGCCCCGGCGCTGCTCCCCGTTCCTGCCTTCACCAGAACCACCACCAGGACAACAAATGGACTTTGAAGCACAACCACACATCGGGCGTGCCACCAATGCACTGCAGGTTGTGCACCATCCAGCGGCAGGACCCCTGCCGCCACCTGAAGATATATGTCTAAGAAACTCCAGGTACCCAATTGTCAAAACAACTGTATTTTCTCCCCCCCAAGATCCACCAAAGGACCACACGCTTGCCGACACTGCCACTTCTCCTGCAACACAACCTACGAAAGATCCTGCACCATTCCGACCCACAAGACTACCCTGCGAATGCTCCACTGTATCTCGCTCACTCTTCAAACATGCCATGAAAATATGGAACACTATCACCACCCCCTCCACGGATGTCGCCTTCATCACCAAAAATGGCTTAACCCATCCTCGAACCCTGACATCACCGCCACCACTCTCAGAGGCTACAAAAATAATACACCATGACTTCGTCAACAAATAAGGCAGAGGCATCACCATCATCTTCAAGGAAACCATCAGATGCACCATCACCACTGACGACACCACACCTCTCAGGGAACCTACTACAAACTGATGAAAAGACCACAATACGAGGCACCCTCGACTACAGACCACTGGGACCCAAAGCAACATTCTGCAATGCCATCCCTAACCTCATGGCCCCCCTAGCAATCGACTCGCAACACTACCTCCTACTCAACGACCTCAACTTCTACACAGATGATCCCATATAGTGATAACTCCATCATCCTCCTGGAGAACCTGAACAACATTGGCCTCATCCAACTGGTCACCAAACCTACAAACAAAGCTAGACACACACTCGACCCCATCTTTACCTCCAGCGACAGAATCAAATTCAGCCACACCACAGAACTCACCTGGACTGACCACACCATTGTACACTTCACCATCACAGAAGCCCAGCACACCATCACCAGGCAGTAGATCTCTTCCCATCCCAGTTGGAGAAAGGTCACGAAGGATAAGTTACTTACCTGTAATCCTAGTTCTCTTCCAGGGGTATACTCATCAAAGTCATAAGCACTAAATAGTCCCGCCCACCTGCGGGGATCCCGGAGCAATAACACACACACACACACACACACACACACACACACACACATATGTGTGTGAGCAAGGCCACACGTTGGCCGAAACCCGTCATCTTGTCCGCATGCATTGCGTTTTTATGGACTAAATAAATAAAGTCACTGTATGCCAGCAGTGTTTGAGGGCATTGAAGAGCCCGTTTCTCTCCTTTTGGTGGGCTGAAGCACCGGAGTGGTAATTACATTATATATATATATATATATATATATATATATATATATATATATATATATATATATATATATATATATATATATATATATATATATATATATATATAACGCTCCAAAATTCCTTTTCAAAGCAAAAGAATTGACGGCACTCCACAACTCATTTGTCAGGGTTCAAATGATTTATTCATTAATCCAACAGAACGCGTTTCGGCATCGCGCCTTCGTCTGCTGTCACTCGCATCAGTTTCATTTGCATTATAAATAAAGTTTGGCATTGACGTCAATCTCGTGTTCAATCAACACAAAAGAGAGACCAAAATATAGTAAAGGCGGCCATCTTATAGTGGTTGCCATAATACATCAATTATATGGCATTTGTAAGTAAACGTAAGATATATATCAGGGCTCGACAAATCTAAAAAATCTCACTTGACCTGCAGGTCGAGTGAGTAGACTTTTCTACTCGACCTAACAGCAATGCACTCGACCCACAATTGATCGCATAATGGACTTTTTCAAAACATATGCAGCGCCAACAACCCAGGAAAACGTTGGCCACCCAAATAAACGGCAAATTTCATCCATTTACCTCCCTATGTGTGTATCAAAGTGCTGTGGGGAAGGTTTCTGCGAACATACATGGCAAAAAAAAAAAACTTAACTTTAACATGTATACATATCAGGCTGGCACTTACTTGTAGTGAGGAAGCTGATGCTCAGACTGAGGCTAAGGTTTGCGTTCTTCAGATCGCTGCCTTCTGTCCTTCCCTTTGAAATAACTTTATGGCCAGAGTCAGTGCTTGTTCTTTCAAAATACAGCATTAGCGCTCCGTCAGCAGATGAATGTAGCTCATTTTGTAATCCGTTTATGCTGCCAAGTCCTCAAAGTTTCATTTACATTGCTGTAGCTGTGGCCGTGTTTAATTTGTATGAAAAAAAGTGCCACGGGCCGGGTCAGGAGTCCATGGCTTGGCAGTTCGGGCTGGACTGTTCCAATGAGGCACATGGGTCATCAAGACTAATTTCCATAGCCAGTCCTGAACTGGGGTGGGGAACAGTGAGCTAAAGAACGATGATGGATTCAACCCAGGTCTGTGACTGGGAGTCAGTGTCTCGAAAGGAGACAAACAGCTCCATGGCAAATTGTCAGAAGTTTTATTTAATAAATTGGTCGAGACTGATTTGCATAGCCAGTCCTGAACTGGGGTGGCGAACAGTGAACTAAAGAACGATGATGGATTCAACACAGGTCTGTGAATGAGAGTCAGTGTCTCGAAAGGAGACAAACAGCTGCCACCATTGCAAATTGTCAAAAGTATTCAGACACCACAGTGAATGGTAAAACACAAAAATGCACAAGTTGTTAAGGAAAATAGTGCTGATTTGAACAGAGTAGCATTAAACTGAGTCGCTATCTTCTGAGTCAGTAACAACACTAGTGTTGTTTTGACAAGGATGTTTGTGGCCCATAATATGTCTTGTTCCTGGATTTGCTGAAAGCCAATACAAAACGGCTGGGTTTGGATCAAAAGTGTCTAACTCTGGCCCATCTACTTGGATTTGCATTAAAGCAGACATGGTGTCACTTTTAAGGGACGTACGGAGCTCATTTTTTATTCGGTTCATGCTGCTAAACCCCCGTTCACATATTGCTGTTGTTGGACTGATGGAAAGCATGATTTCTAAAATTGGAAGGACATGTTTAACTTCTTCTGGGCGTTTTTTCAATAGCTGAGTGAAGAGGGATACAGGCTGCAACAACCTCCGATGAAAGACGTACAGTTTAAAATCTAGCCACTCTCCAGGGGCAGACTCAATTTCTTCATCAGTAAGTACCTTTTTGTAGTACTGTACAAGGTCCTCAAATTCTTGATCCCCAAAAACTCTAATCTTTTCAACAGAGTCTGGCCACAAAGTAAAATCAAAAATGTTAAACAAAGAATGCGGCTTGCCTGAGATGTGCTTCAGAAAGCGGTCACTCATAAATGAAAGAGCATTCTCTATTAACTCAATAGTGTCTTCCTTGACACTAGTTTCATTAGAGCTGCCTTTTCTAGCAGGCTTTGCCTGTGTTAGTAACGGGACCCCTGCGAAATTTCCATCTTTAAAAAGCAATTGAAATTGTGTTAGTGCTTTTCCTGGCTTTGTTTTCAGCAGTATTAGCTTCTGTTGAAGCACCTCGATTCTTCTTGCAACTTCAGAAATAAGAGTATCTTCTTGTTGAAATGCCTTAGACACTTGCTGAAGCAGCTCTGTGAAGTCTATCATGAAGTGCAAGAAATAAAGAAACTTCTCCGACTTCATGTCATGAAGCAATCCTTTGGCTTTGTTTGAATATTCATCAGTACCAGTAGCAAGGTGCTCAAGATGAAGTACTGTAGCTTCCCAGTTTGTCTTAAGCGCTGTTACTGCCCTGTGCTGACTTGCTACCCATCTGATTTGCTGCAAGCCACCAAAATGTTGTAACTGCTCTTCCAGATTATCAGCTATCTTTTTAAGTTCCCTTCTCCGCTTAGGTGAATAATAATATAGTTTGAAACATCCTTTGAGCACCTCTTCAAATTTGGATATGTATGAACTCTTTTTTTTAACATCACACACAGCAAGCTCTAGGTTGTGAGCTACACAGTGCAACAACTGCAATGTGATTGCAATTGTCCCATCCTTGATGCTTGGAGACTTCGTCCAGTAGCTGCTTCACAGCACCAGATTTAGTACCGAGGTTCACAGCAGCTCCATCTGTATTCAGACCAATGCATTTCTGGCTCAGAATATCCAGAGATATGCCCATGCTTTCCAGGCCAACCATAATAGCATTTTTCACTCCGGACGCAGTGGAGTTTTTCATGCTGACAATGTCACACAGATGGGTAACAAGGGTGCCTTCACAAACAAATCGTACATAAATAAGTTCCTGTTCCTGAATTCCTTTGTCAGTTGACCCATCTGACAGAACACTGATGAACCTAGCATTTTCTATTTGGGATCGAATTGACATTTTTAGGGTCTCGGAAATTGCTATTACAAAGTTACGGCATGCATGATCAGTCATATAATTTTCGAAATTCCACTCAGGATTGTTCTTTTTCTGCAGTGAGCAGAGTTTTGGAAACTTAATAAAAGCCTCACCTTGTTTTGCGATATAATAGGCTGTATTAAATAAAATGTTTAAGTGCCGGATATTTTTTTCATGCATTTTTGTGATCGATTTGGCTATGCAGGTCTCCTGTGGCTTTTGAATTGCAGCTTCATGTAATATGCATTTTTCATGCAATTTGCTCTTGTGGTGCCATTCCAACGTCTCCCTTTTGAATTTTTCTGTCACACCAACATATAGGGAAGACTTAGTATCTGCAAGATGAGGAAATTTCCTACAAACTCCACAATACAAAACTTGAGATTTTTTTAAACTGGGCTCAACTAGGTCAGCAGCAGCTCCATTACTTTCCTGTTCTTCAATCACTGCCCACTTGAAATCTTCAAGCCATTTCTGTTGTACAACTCTCTGTCTTTTTTTTTATCATACTCCCTTTGCTTTTGGTGGATTTCTTCTAATCTCCTTTTTCCAACTGCTGAACTCTCTCCTGCATTATTCATTGGAGTTTTAGCTCCAGTTTTTCCGGCCAACCACAACCTGATGTCTGCCATTGCAGCTGCACTCTCTGCCTGTTGTCTGCCTTGTCCTCACTAGTTAGCCAGCACTGACTCACTGACTGCTTCTGTCCGCTTTGAGCTAGAATCAAAAACAACAAACTCACTGTAACTAATTTAAAAATTTACCATGAAGTTTGTACAAAACTACAATACTGGCTTATAACATTTGCTTTCAATAATTAATAACATATGATGGTTCCAATATAAATTTGTATGCATCAGATCTGTAACTCAGTGTGGCACTCTCAGGTTCGCACAAAAGCACCCCAATTTGGAAATGCGCTCTAATGGTACTGAACGATGTGCAACACCAGTGCAGCTTCTAAAATAACTCACTATTGAGACTAGTCTGATCTTGAGTATTGCGGGTGGTTCTAATATGGGGGAGGCTTATGCCTGGTCAGTAAAAGGTCTGCCTGACGCTTCCCCCTCCCAAAGCCTAACTCTGGGCCTAAACTACTTTTTGGGGGGAAACTGGGTGGTAATTAGTCAAGTGGTCACACAATCTGCACAAGCCGCACCTTAGGTGATGGTCACACTGTCTTGCAAGCAAAATCAAGCAATGAAGGTGAGGAAACATACAAATAAACTACACAACATTGTAAACCTGTTCTAATGCAACTTGCAGCAGTATAAACTCTGGGAAGACATTTAATTTCCATTACCTTCAGATAATAACTGACAGAGTTCGGGACGTTTATAAAAGTGCATGAACCTACAGCCAAATCAAATTCTCCACATTGCGCTTCATCTGGGAAAAGGCATTAAGCAAACCTTTTTTAAACAGTGAGTTTATATGGGCACAGCACAGACAGTCTGACCTGTAAACAAATTTGCACATAACGCTTTACAGATTCATTACAACATGGACATTCATTTTCAACTCACAATGCACAATAAAAATATTGAATCTTATTAAGACCAAAGGAAAAAATTCAGTGCAGCGTAATAAATTACTGTAAGTAGTTGCATCGCACAAAACACAAATCACTTCTTGGATCATCACACAAATCACTGGTACCCATGACTGTTATCAACCTTGGAGGGAGAAAGGCAAAGACGACCCCTGCATCAGCAGCAGGAAGAATGTGTGCACAAGTGCGCGAATACATACGCACACACACAAAAACACACCGCTAGGGCTTGGCACACCAAGCAATATTATCAACTGAAAATGCAGGTACACAAAGGTCCCACACCAAAAGCGAATGCAACTCTCAACACAATGCCAAACAGACATTCTAGAACTGGCCCGTGGCCGGTCACAAAATAATGCTCAAGGAAGGAGTGTGAAACTTAAATAATAGAGAGGGCTGCATGCAAGTCTATGAAAAATAACCACACTGGAAATCCTAGCCACAGGTAAATGCCCTTTTCATGACTAGCATTGAGGGAACAGTAGTTCACAGAAGCAGACTGATGTGCATGCAGTGTGACGTGGTGGATCTGTGATTCCCAGATCATCCACCACATCACACTGCATGTACATCAGTCTGCTTCTGCTGCCAGTAGCACGTCATTCACACCCACTGCACTCCAGCACTAGCAGCGCCAGCATTAGCAATGAAAGTCCCGGGTGCGCTGCTGCTTTACAAGTGTTCTTTGAGAGTGCAGGCCTGACACAGTGGCGGAGTTTAGTGCTGTTGTTGTCAATGTCACTCAATTGTGCGGGTGCACTCGGACTCTGAGGGATAATACAAGTGCAGGTTACACGACTGTGATGATGCTGATGCACCAAAGTCAAGATCGGCGAAAAGTGCGTGCGAGCTGCTGCTCCCAAATAAATGGTAGGCCTCAGGCTACAAATGATTTACCCTTCCGCTCCGACCTCTTAGCCTGCCTAGAGCCAGGCCAGCCATCATCACCTCGCGCCACCTCCAGCTTGCTCACAAATCCACTGCAATGCCTGCAGAAATAAGCCGGGGCCTACCCTTTTGCTTTTGATACCGGCCGGGTCGCGACGCCCCCAGACAGTGCCATGATCAGGGGATTACATGCATACAACTGGACGGACACTCACCTGCGGGTAGCATGCTATTAATAATAAAATTACGGGGTGCCTCTCTTTCTCACTCGTCTCTCTGGCTCTCTGATGCCTGCCTCCTCGACCTCGCCTCACTACCAGTCATGCACAAGTTTTATTGCGTGACTCAGCGCGCCCCAATGCGCATGATCACATTCACCAGGTCCACTCCAGACCCAACCCTAAGGGTGAACATAAGACCGCGGCGGAGACATTCACTGCTCGCTGCGCGCGTCATCATAGTGCACTGCCAGGTAGATTTTTAAAAATCGTATGATAATAGCCTAAATGAAATCATTTCACGAGGAGAGACACGGAGTACAAATAGTCTGTCTGTCAACAGTCAGACTACTAAACTGACTCTCTGACCCGTCCCGGTCGGTCAGGTCAAGGCCCACATCGGTCCCTGCAACAAAACCGGCCCCCTCTCATAAAACCGGCCCCCACCCCATCCAGCCTACCGGGGGATTGCCCGGTGCCCCGGAATTGCCAGTCCAGCCCTGAACGGTACACGGCTAACGCTGTTGAAAAAGGAAAGCTAACGCTGTTGAAAAAGGAAAACGTAGACTCGGAGGCTGACCTGTGAAGGTGAGACAACATGACGGAGCCTCGTGTAAATGAAAAGAAATTTAAAAGTGACTCACCTCTGCCAAATCGTCCCGCACTTTGCCACTGAGTGCCGACTCCACCGAGGAGAGCGCGTGTGGTGGCGTGCTACGTCACTGCTGCACTTTAAGCAGCACAGCGCGGGGGCAGGCCAGGGCTGTCATTGGTAGCGCTTTCGCGCGCTACAAGATTGACGGCCCTGGCCTCCAAACAATAGGCAGTGTGTGCATGATGCCCCCTAAAGACTTTAACTGCGCACCGCACCACCTGCACTCCGCCTATCGTGCGTGCGTGCATGAACATGCTGCCCCCTAAAGCCTTTCATCGCGCACCGCACAGCAATGCGCTGCCACCTAGAGCCTTCAACTGTAACTGCACCTACCAGATAGCACTCGCCAGGCCGGTCAAGTAGGCCTTGAAACTGACTCGACCTGAACAGAATTCACTCGCATTTGCGAGCGGGCGAGTACATTTGTCGAGCCCTGTATATATATATATATATTACCTACTGGCGATAGCCAGTAGGTATATATAGTTAGGATTTTTTCTCTATGGAACTTTTGAAAATTCTATGTCTAATAACTTTGGCGTTTGTGGATGGAATCGGCTGAAATTTTCAGGAAAATGGCACATTTTGTTTCTGAGCAGCCCCTGAAAATTTGGGGGGGTTCCCTAAGGGGGGGCCGAGAAAAAAGGGGGGCCCCAAAACGCGTTTTTCCCATTCATTTTTCCATAGGGCGTTTGGCCTCACTTTTAGCTCGAACGGCTGAATGGATTTGCACGAAACTTGGCAAAATTGTAGGGACTGTTAGCCCGATGTGCCTTTGCTGGGTCTCAATATATGTGCTCCAGTGGATTTTGAGAAATTAACGTTTAAAAAAACAGATATATCCGTGACAGCGTCCCGGATAGCGCACCAGTTCGCGTACTTTTCGCGTAACGGAGCTTTGCGAAGCGAAGCTGATTGGCTGTCCGGTGTCTGTCAACATTCTAAACAGTCCGGAGCGGCCGCCATCTTGTCTCTCGGTAGGATTGAGAGACAAGAGGAGGCCAAAACAAAGGGTGAAATGAAGGAAAGGGGGCAAGGTAGACCCCTTCTGACCCCCTAGGATTGATGAGGGGGATATTAAAGTGCCCCGCGGGGCCAAAAAAAATCGATTTTTTGTCATAGAGGCGCAAATCGGTACGTGAACCGGGCAGCTAACCGGCAGCGTAACGGGAGTCTGAGGAGAAGCTGATTGGCTGTCAACAGTGTAAACAGTCTGGAGCGGCCGCCATCTTGTCTCTCGGTAGGATCGAGAGACAAGAGGTGGTGAAAAACGAAGGGGAAAATGAAGGAAAGGGGGCAAGGTAGACCCCTCCTGACCCCCTAGGACTGATGAGGGGGATATTAAAGTGCCCCACGGGGCAAAAGAAAAAAAAATGTGCGCTTTTTCACGGTAGAGGCGTTTCCCGGTACGCCAACCGGGCAGCTTACCGGCAGCGTAACGGGAGTCCGACATCTTGTGTTTTTTGAGCATCCGGTTTGCGTACCGGGTAGCGTTCCGGTAAGCGTAACAAGGGGAAAACCAAGAGAAACAGTAAAATAAAATTTAAAGGAATAGATTTCCACCAAACTTTGCAAAATTGTAGGGACTGTTTGTTTGATGTGCCTTTGCAAGGCCTCAAGATATGTGCACGTGTGGATTTTGTCTAATTAAGGTTAAAAAAAATATATATATCTGTAAGCGTGCTCTGGCGCGCTTACGTTACGGGTTTTGTTTGCGCTGCAGAGACGATACGTCACGTTTATGCAACGTGTCATGAGGCGTCTCACGTGGCTACGTGATACGTCATGTAATAAAGAATATATTTTACAGCTATAGATATTAGCTTTTAAAAAACCAATGAAATTCACTGAAAAAAACCATAGGTTATAGACCATATATAGTTAGGAATTTGCATTTACAAAACCTTGAAAATTCACTGAAAAAACCATTGGTTATAGACCATATATAGTTAGGGATTAGCATTTACAAAACCTTAATTTACTCGCACAAAACCATAGAAATTCGCATATATAGTTAGTTGCAATAACAATATATATCGCGCACCCGCAATCCACTGCTGATGATGTCACATATTACATCATTCATGACATGGTCAGTGACATCACTGATGACATCTCAAATGACATCACTGATGACATCTCAAATGACATCACTTTTCTTTTTCAGGAAGTGAAGTGAAAAAGAAAAATTGGCTACAAACAAAGGGATTCGTGAAGTGCTACCACTGCAAAGCCTGTGAAATTGCAAAACCAACCCAGGAAATAACTATGCCTGACAAAAAAATCTGGAAAATCAACGAATGCATTACTTGTAACAGCAGATACACAGTATATATGATTGAATGCCCGTGTAAACTAAGGTATATTGGAAGCACAATTTGCGAATTAAAAAAACGTATCCTTGAACATGTCCGTGCAACAGTGCATAAAGACAGAAGCAACGCAGTTGCTAAACACATGGAGTCAGATCATAATGGAGACTGGAAGCAATTGCGTTTCTGGGGCATTGAGACACTGAACCCATCACCCAGAGGGGGACACAATGAAAAACAGCTACGACGCAAGGAATCAAAACATATCCTTGGCTTCAGAACAATGACCCCATTAGGGCTAAATCAATCGGAGGAGCTTTACATACACTTATGAATGGACTAAAATTGACTTCCGCAAATTCCCGTCTGTCGTGTACTACATTTTAATGAAATTTGTCCCAGTTTTATTTTTCCACTCCCCCACCAGTTTTCACCTTTGTTTCAAGCTCACTCAGGAAAGTACACAATTGGAAGCAATATATGATGACATGTAGAAATGCCCACTGGAGGGCTATATTTTGTTTTGTTTTGTTGTGTACATTAATTAATCAACATGCTGAATTATGAATACCATGCACATGTAGAAATGCCCACTGAAGGGCTATACCTTGTTTGCGTATTAATTAATGAATATGTCAAATTGCGAATACCATGCCCACTGGAGGGCTGTACTCCCTGAGATAAAACTGGTTACAGAACCAACAGTGTCAGAGGGGAGCTATTAATGAATAGATCACCCCACACAATCTGCCAATCATTTAGCAATTAGCATAATGGCTATGCCCTCATAATTACTCACCTGGAATAAGTATTACACACCAAAACAAGGCTAAACTACAAGTCCCAGAATTCTAAGCATGAAAGCCATGTACCATGTGACAAGGGGGCGTGTCTAATTATGTTGTTTGTTGGTTCTTTATAACTGTTGAGCGACACACAGTACACTGACCGTGATCAAGACAGCGGACGCTGTCGAAACGCGTTGGTTGCTATATTGTTTTATGACCCCTGATGGATTTATGAATTACATTGAAAAATTGCACCAGACGAACGATTACAGCCTGTTTCTTTCTGCGACTCCACTCCTCCCCTTTGGTGGGGAAACCCTGTTGAATGCATAGCGGTCTGGCTCGACCGCAGGAGTAACGCGACCAGGATCTAGTAGCGCCTAACGGAAGAAAAGGGAGCCAATTGGTGTATATATATATATATATATACAATGCATATTTATAAATATGCAGCCTTCGCCATACTAGTGTCATATATTCCAAAATTCCATTGAAAATTATTCATTTGAAAACACTTAAACAAACATATAAAATAATATTTTCATGACACCGAGAAAATACCTTTAACTTGTTTTTGAACATAGCCTTTATTTTCAGAGGAAAAAAGGCAAGGTCATAGAGGCAGATTAGCCTAGAGAGGCTGCATATGGAACACTCAGATAAAATTGGTGCAGTGCTTTTAAGACTTCCAGATTCTCATCATGCCCCACAGGTAACAGTCAGATCTTTTTGACGGCGTATAAACATTGTATTCATAACATGAGTAACAGATACATTGTTATGGACATGGTATTCGCCCGGGGAGGAGGGAGGGTTGATTATGACTTTGACGAGTATAACCCTTGAAGAGAACTAGGATTACAGGTAAGTAACTTATCCTGCTCTTCCAGGGGATACTCATGAAGTCATAAGCACTGCAATAAGTAGCAAGCTGTAAAGATGAAAGTCACACCAGTAGATGGCTGATGAATGAGGGATTTATTCTTCAGTATAACAGGATATAAGGAAAACATCCTATCCACACAGCATTACAGGAGCAACTGCTCAAAAGGAACATTCACTGGAACATTGGAATCTCATTCTAGAACAGTATGAGGAAAGCAGTCTCAAGCAATGGTAACAAGATAAAACAAAGCATAGATAAAAACAAGTAAAGATATTACACACCTTTCACCTTTACACAATTATTTCAAGACAAAATCATGAAGAGACGGTGGAATTTTCTTAACACGACAACTCCACCTCAACATGTCTTTTTTTACGGATGTGTTTCATTACGTACATCAGGCATGACTGAGACATTTTTTTTTAAAGGAGCAATTCTATTTAAATTCCATATGCGACCGTCACTCAGCTTGACAGCATTTTGGAAACATTTTTTAACAACAAAAGTAGAAGAAAATTTCGATAAACCACTACATTTCTGGGGTAGGGGAACTTTCACTCTGTCACCCACCTGTACTTGAGTGTGTGAAATAGCATGTCTGTTGTCAAAATAATTTTTCCTTTTTACAGATTTTGATATTTGAAAGTCATTGTGATTGTTCTTAGCATCAGCTCCTGAAACTTTCTCAGGAATAAAATCAACACTTTTGTCTCTCACTCATGACTGAAAAAGTTGGGTATTAGAACTTTGACCTCTAAATAGTTCAAACAGAACTTTATTAGTGGTGGAAGGAGGAGTGAGTCGATAGATCTTTGCACACTCAGCAATTTCTAATTTCCAATCTTTTCTCTGGACTCCAGCCAAATGTATAGACTCCTTAAATACTCGATTGAACCTCTCTACCATCCCGTTAGTTTCGGGAATAATAGAGAGAACACCGCTTGTGTTTAACCCCATTCTTTGTCAAGTACTCCTCCATTTCTCTTGAGACCAACTGGACCCCATTATCAATCAAAAGAGAGTCGGGAAGACCCTCTCTGGAAAAAAATCTCTTCTAGAAAATTGATAACGTCTTTGGACTCAGTGCTCCTTACAATCTTGATTTCTAGCCACCTAGAGAACATGTCAACCAGAACTTACACAAAGTATTGACCAGAAGAACCAGAAATCGGTCCAAGAATATCGAGAGCAATTTCTTCCCAACACCTTGTAGGTTCTTTGCGTATTACCATTGGTTGAACTCTCGCAAATAAGGTTTTATCACATGTATTACACGTATCACAATCTCTCACCACCCGTTCAATTTGTAGATCGATACCTGGCCACCAAAAGTGCATACAAATTCTTTCTTTAATCTTAGACATACCAAGATGTCCTAAGTGAGCTTGATGAATGATTCTTGATCTGACACAGGTGGGAGGCACGAGTTTCATACCCCTCCATAAAACACCAGAACTGAAGGACAATTCATCACGAACATTCCAGTATTTGCAAACATCTTCATCAAGACCTTTCATACTTTTCCACCCTTCGGTCACCAACTGAGATACGTTCATAAGAACCACATCTTCAATAAAAGAATCTTTCCATTCTTTTTCACTCAAAACATCCGTAATAATTTCACATACCTTGCACCCATCGTCATCCCACAAATCACCAAATTTTACAGGATCAAGATTAGAATTGATTTTAACAAGGCGAGAGAGACAATCAGATACTTTGTTTTCAACACCAGATATATAATTCACCACAAAATCATAATCTACAAATTCCTGAGGAAACGGATTCTAAGCTTTTTGTAAAGAGATCCTTCAATGGTTTATGGTCTGACCTAACAATGAAGGAGTTTCCCCATAGACTTTTTTTTAATTTTCTTATGGCCTAGAAGATGCATAAGGTTTCCTTTTCTATGACAGAGTATTGAATTTCTGCTCCCACAAGCGCTCTAGAAAGAAAAATGATGGTCAATTCTTTACCGTTTCTCACTTGTACTGTTCCCAGTGTTGTGTTTCTATCTAGGACCCTAATTCGATATTCCCGATTCATGCCCTTATGTGGTTATAATCAATAATATCCTGGTAAAGGCATAAGAATCATATCCATATTCAGTAATAGCCCATGCAGTCCAAAGCACAGCACGGCTACTCCCATCAACTCCTAGAAAGCACAACGCGTTCTTTAAACAAACCAAGCCTCCAGCAGCCCAGGAAATCCCCCCTGCTTTTGTTTTGATTTGAACAAGAACTCCTAGAGTCCAGAAAGAACCGTTAGTTCTTAGTGACGTCTTATGTCCAACCTTAGGTCAAACTCGGCACCTTTCAGGTATAAATTTACCAATAGTTGCCTTAAGCAAACACACAGTGGTTTGGAGCAGCGCGGCTATCTACTTGCCCGAGAGCCCAGCTGATGCGAGAGCCCACGGAAGCCGCCCCTCCCGTTTGACGCACTGAGAGAGACGCTGTCTTTTTCTCCAGCCCAGAAAATCCAGCTCCGGTGTTTCCAGCCTACCCTTGCGGGTTGCTGGGGGATCGAGTCCTGAAGAAAGAGATACCAGACTTCCCACATTCTATTACCAAGGTACGGAGCTGACTAAACCCATAAGAGAATTCTTGATGCAGATTCTTGGCAAAACAATCTTTACCAACTTAACTTAAACTGCTGCTTACTTACTCCTTCCCAAGTATTAGGCTTAGGTCAGGTACACCGGGGTAGGCGTAGTTAGAAGCACCAGTTGAGTACGTTAGTCAATGTTTTTATGTATGTATATATTTTATCCATTTTAAAGTACCATATGGCTAAGAAACCATATCAATGCTTTTACAGTATTATTTCATAATACTACTTTTACTGTACGCACTTTACTTTATGATAAGTATTGCAATTGTGGCAATTCATTTCTCTTGCATGAGAAAGAAGACTGCTCAATAAATAACACCTTTTATTGAAAACGCCTGTCTCTCTATTTCTCTGCACTCTGGTGAAACTAAGTATGATTGGTTGACTGAGTGAAATAGCTGCCTATTGTTTTCACACGACTCTAGAGATACACTCTTATTCTGAGGGAGCAAAGTTGTCATGTTTATGCAGTTTTCAGAAACTGAATCCCTTCTTGTCTGAATCAGGGAAGTTCATCCCTCCCTATTCATTCAAGAAAGTTTCTAGTGACCTCTGAGCTAGCTGGCGCAAACCTAAATTAAGTTTAACATAGTCAGTAGAGACCTAGATGACCTCAGTCCTACGTCTACACTGCTGTTTATGTTATTCCAATTCGCAGAGCCTATTGGGAATATAGGAACTACACTACACTACTTGAGAAAGCGGTCAAATACCTGTTTTCAGCTGCAATGTTTTGACAGAAGAATCCATTAGAAATATCTAATGTTGTTTTATATCTTTTGCGCACAATGTTATTCATTAGTGCTGCACTATGTGAGTTTTGTACTGCAAATGTTTTACAACAGGAGTTAAGGTGTCTGTAGTCAAAAACTAGACGATATGAATCGTCTGGCTTGGAGACAGGAAACAAAGGATTGTTCATTTGTGAGGTGCATGTTTCAATTACCCCTTGATATTCAAGTTGATCTAAGATCTCTATGACTTGCTTTTTTGCTTCTTGTTTAACTGGGTACTGTCTTTGTGCAGTGGGTTGATTTTTTAACTGGATTTTGTGGTGAGGAGAGTCCTCATCCCATCCTACATGATTTTTATATAAAGCAGGAGCTTGAGCCACTGCCCATTTTCTTGCCAATGTGTATTTTTTATGAATCTGAATATGATTTGAGAAGGCAGGCATAATCATTTCTTCGCCATGAGGGCACTCCCTGACAAACTCTGGTGGCCAGTCTTTTTCAGCTAACAGGATGTCATAGCCTTTAGAAAGTTTACCCAAAAGAGATCTTTTATTTTCCTAGTTTTATCTGCCTCTATACATAATGTTATTTCATATAGTTTATAGGGGCACACTAACTCGTGTGTCCGCAGTTTTCACCTGAATGTATTCATTTGTGTCCACTGTCTCCAGAAGATTCATCAGGATCTTGCGAGCTATTGTCACTTCTGCTGCACTGTCTAGCATTGTCTGTGCCCACTCTCCGTTTTTCAGTTGTGTCCTCAGAATTCTCGGCATGTTTAATCTTAATACTTGCTACCTTCTTTCTGGGATATTGTAATTTTTTACTTTGATGAGCAGGTTCCTTGTCTTTGGACTTGACGTGCTCTTCTCTGTGTTCTGACCGTCCTCTTCTTTCCGATTTCTGTGAGGAAGTCTGAAAAGATCGAGAGGGACGTGTATCAACATCTTGATATCTATCAGGTTTTTTCAAATTATCCCTATTTCTAAGGTTGTATTTTTTCTCAGAGGGCTCCCTTTGGGGAGACTTGTTTCCTCGGTCTGGAGATGTTTCTATCCGTTGAGAAGACCTTTCTCTGGACTGGAATCGTTTTTCCCTGGGAGTGGACTGTTTATTACCATCCCAACTCCTTTTTGGAGTATTTAAATTATTTGTAATAAATGTTTTTTCAGGATTTTCAGTTAGTTGGGGTTTTACCGGTTTCCCACCCAAACTATCTCTTCCTAGCTCTTCATATGATTTTTCTATGATTCTGGCGAGTTCAAATGGTTGGTCTGCTATATCTGTTTCCTTCAATTTCTGGGAAATACTTTATATCGTCCTTTGCCAATTGAACTAATTCTCTATATGCCTTTGTTAATTCTTTTAGTTTAACTAGGAGTTCTTCGCTTGACATTGTTTCAATGTCTGGGTGTGTTGCGTAGCTGGCTAGAACCGGCCCCGTTGCTCCTGGTCTACCTAGTGGACCGAGCCTGGTGATGTGATTTTGATGTTTTAGGGCGTCTTTAAACCAGAGATGGTGCTCTTGGTAATTTAGTGGGATTTCAACCTACTCGAAAGGAGTGTATTCATCCAGAGGTTCCTCTATTTTGTAATAGTGGAAGTCTTTTGTCACAGCGTGTGCTGCTGGAAAATGTATCCATGAATAGAATACCTCTGTCTGCCGATATTCATGTGCCTCTACCACAAATATGACTGTACCACCTCGTGATGTCAGTCCATTTTCTATAAGTTTAAGAGTTATAGTTCTCCTTACATTGACCGGAAAGAGTATAGCACTGGGGTCATTTTCTTAGAGAGTTGTGTCTTCCTCTATTAGTTGAGCTGCCATTCAAGCTCTTTCGTCGTCGCTTTCGGACATTTTTTATTGACTGAAAGTTTTTTGTTGCAGATCGAGTTTCAAGGAAACAAAGATTAGGTGCACAATATTTTGGAACACTGTATCCTTCAACGTTGACTAAACCAAAAACTAATACATAGGATTCTCATCCTACTAAGTTCCGGCGGATATTAACCTTTCACCCACTCCAGACGTCTTTTGGAGTTTTTAAGGGTAAAAAGGGGTCTGTGTGAAAAAGCACAACTGAGTTTCTCTAGTGTCTTGCGTTAGATTATCACTTTACCAAACGTTGGGTGCCATGCAGTGTAGTTCCTATTTTCCCAATAGGCTCTGCGCATTGGAATAACATAAACAGCAGTGTAGACGTAGGACTGAGGTTATCTAGGTCTCTACTGACTATGTTAAACTTAATTTAGGTTTGCGCCAGCTAGCTCAGAGGTCACTAGAAACTTTCTTGAATGAATAGGGAGGGATGAACTTCCCTGATTCAGACAAGAAGGGATTCAGTGTCTGGCAACAGCATAAACATGACAACTTTCCCCCCTCAGAATAAGAGTGTATCTCTAGAGTCGTGTGAAAACAATAGGCAGCTATTTCACTCAGTCAACCGTGCATACTTAGTTTCACCAGAGTGCAGAGAAATAGAGAGACGGGCGTTTTCAATAAAAGGTGTTATTTATTGAGCAGTCTTCTTTCTCATGCAAGAGAAATGAATTGCCACAATTGCAATACTTATCATAAAGTAAAGTGCGTACAGTAAAAGTAGTATTATGAAAAAATACTGTAAAAGCATTGGTTTCTTAGCCATATGGTACTTTTAAATGGATAAAATATATACATACATAAAAACATTGACTAACGTACTCAACTGGTGCTTCTAACTACGCCTACCCCGGTGTACCTGATCTAAGCCTAATACTTGGGAAGGAGTAAGTAAGTAGCAGTTTAAGTTAAGTTAGTAAAGATTGTTTCGCCAAGAATCTGCATCAAGAATTCTCTTAAGGGTTTAGTCAGCTCCGTACCTTGGTAATAGAATGTGGGAGGTCTGTTATCTTTTTCTTTAGGACTCGATCCCCCAGCAACCCGCAAGGGTAGGCTGGAAACACTTGAGCTGTATTTTCTCGGCTGGAGAAAAAGACAGCGTCTCTCTCAGTGCGTCAAACGGGAGGGGCGGCTTCCGTGGTCTCTCGCATCAACTGGGCTCTCGGGCAAGTAGATAGCCGCTCTGCTCCAAACCACCGTGTGTTTGCTTAAGGCAACTGTTGGTATATTTATACCTGAAAGGTGCTGAGTTTGACCTAAGGTTGGACATAAGACGTCACTAAGAACTAACAGTTCTTTCTGGACTCCAGGAGTTCTTGTTCAAATCAAAAAAAAATCAGGGGGGATTTCCCGGGCTGCTGGAGGCTTGGTTTGTTTAAAGAACGCGCTGTGCTTTCTAGGAGTCGATTGGAGTAGCCGTGCTGCGCTTTGGACTGCATGGGCTATTACTGAATATGGATATGATTCTTATGCCTTTATCAGGATATTATTGATTATAACCACATAAGGGCATGAATCAGGAATATCGAATCAGGGTCCTAGATAAAAACACAACATCAGTCCCTTTGAGCTGGCATCCGTAAGAAGAATCGACTTGGCAGAGGTGTCAAAACTCTGAAGCGAAGGTGCATTACCTAAAGCTTTTTTAATGTCATCAAACTCAGCCTTACCTTTGGGAGACCATACAAATTGTGTACCCTTTTTCAAGTGTGACCTTAGAGCATGCATGCGTGAAGCAAACTGAGAAACAAATTTATTGTAATACTCCCCCATCCCAAGGAAGGTAACTAACTCATCTCTATTCTGAGGTTCAGAGAGACCTTCAATGGTTTTAACTAAGTGATCTCTAGGTTTTATACCTCCTTTAGTCCGTTTGTGCCCCAAATAATCTAATTCAGAAAGATTGAACTTGCATTTATTCTCGTGAAGTGTCAGACCATGAGATTTAAATCTGAACAAAACAGCTCTGAGCCTCTCATCATGTTCTTTTTGTGACACACCACGTACAAGAACGTCGTCTTGGTATATTTTAACACCTGCCAACCCCTGTAAAACGTCTTCCATGGCTCTTTGAATGACTGATGCAGCTGAGTTGAGACCAAAAGGAAGACGTGTAAATTTATAAGTTCCAAAAGGTGTAATGAAAGATGTCAAGTTCATTGAATCAATATCTATTTTGATTTGGTGATATGCTGCCCTCAGGTCTAAGGTAGAAAATACTTCTGCCCCTTATAATTGAGTTAACATCTCAGAAATATTTGGGAGGGGATATTTGTCTGTGATAACTGCACGGTTGAGGTTCCGAAGATCAACACACAGCCTAATCTCTCCAGAATCTTTGCGAGCCAAAACGACAGGAGCCAACCAATCGCTCACCTCGGTTCCACTATGATACCCTTTATTTTGAGTTTCTCCAATTGATTTCTCATAGACTCTCTTAATGCTATGGGTACACTAGGTACTTGACATGAGACTGGAATGGCGTCCTCCCTGAGAATAATCTTATGAGTATAGTCTAAGAGACACCCCAATTTCTCTTTAAAAACATCTTCAAACTCAGAGCATAAGTCTTGTGTTTGAGCAACGTTAGCTAGTTTCTCTGTTTCGTTAACTAGTTTCTTTGTATCATCAACTTTACACACTGAAGTATTCTCAACATGATTAGCTGGAGGGGTAAAATAAACTTTTATTACAATACAAGGGGCAGGAACAAAATGCTAATATGACCCTTAACTTTGACTTGGGTATGGGGGCACAGAAGGCAAACCAGGTGACGGAGATTAAAGCGACTAGGTAAAATGGTTGACAAATTCAGCGAGGGTGAAAAGCAGGGAAAAGCGTGCAAAGGGAAGGCATGGGTGAAATACAGAAAAAAGAAAGTCGAAGGAAAGAGGACACAATGAGAAGGGGGCAATTGGCGGTACAGGGGAAAGTGCTTCGAGAGAAAAAATAATGGAAGAAGGTAAAGCGGAGGAATGTACCAAGTGCGACTCCGTAGGAAGTCAGGATCGCTCACTAAAGTTTAAACGGAGGGTGGGGGAGGAGCAGTATCTGGCGGGGCGCTAAATTAAAGATCGCATATAGCGCTTTCTTGTTCTAGATCCCTTCTAGTTTATGAATCTCTGGTTCAGGGGAGGGGTGGATACGTGGAAAGAGCTACTAAAAGCTTGGAACCGATTGTGTGGCCGTTCAGTGCCCGATATTTATGTGTCCGCCTTTCAATCGCTTTTTCTCGTCCAAGCGCTAGGAAGAATGCCAGTACATGAATATTTGCAGTTTAGTTTTACGTCCGATTCCCATCATGCCAGCGCAATACGCGTTATATGTACATTCTGCACCCCACCTACCTCGTTCACATTTGCCTAAAGCGAATACTAAAACAAATCTACTGCATGAGTGTTAAAGTGCTCGCAAACCATTACAGTCCGTCCATCGTCAACATAATGCGTTAGAGGTATGGTTCAACTCCCCCACCACCCGTTTTATATTGTTTGCTTTCAATGGTATGAGTCTGGAAAAACATAGCTTTGAATCTTAAATTGTAGTGTGCATAAAAAGCAGGACATAGCTTTTAGAAGTCATGCTTTTATTTTTAGGCGCTATATTTTTCCACGAACAAGCTTAATCAAAACAATGTGGAGCAATCGGTGAAAATACTGGTTATGTTTAGTCTTTTTGTGGCATAGTTGCGTGCAAAGGGAAGGCATGGGTGAAATACAGAAAAAAGACAGTTGACGGAAAGAGGATACAATGAGAAGGGGGCAATTGGCGGTACAGTGAAAAGTGCTTCGAGAGAAAAAATAATGGAAGAAGGGAAAGCGGAGGAATGTACCAAGTGCGACTCCATAGGAAGTCAGGATCGCTCACTAAAGTTTAAACGGGGGGTGGGGGAGGAGCAGTATCTGGCGGGGCGCTGAATTAAAGATCGCATATAGCGCTTTCTTGTTCTAGATCCCTTCTAGTTTATGAAACTCTGGTTCAGGGGAGGGGTGGATACGTGGAAAGAGCTACTAAAAGCTTGGAACCGATTGTGTGGCCGTTCAGTGCCCGATATTTACGTGTCCGCCTTTAAAGCGCTTTTTCTCGTCCAAGCGCTAGGAAGAATGCCAGTACATGAATATTTGCAGTTTAGTTTTACGTCCGATTCCCATCATGCCAGCGCAATACACGTTATATGTACATTCTGCACCCCACCTACCTCGTTCACATTTGCCTAAAGCGAATACTAAAACAAATCTGCCGCGTGAGTGTTAAAGTGCTCGAAAACCATTACAGTCCGTCCATCGTCAACATAATGCGTTAGAGGTATGGTTCAACTCCCCCACCACCCGTTTTATATTGTTTGCTTTCAATGGTATGGGTCTGGAAAAACATAGCTTTGAATCTTAAATTGTAGTGTGCATAAAAAGCAGGACATAGCTCTTAGAAGTCATGCTTTTTTTTTAGGCGCTATATTTTTCCACGAACAAGGTTAATCAAAACAATGTGGAGCAATGGGTGAAAATACTGGTTATGTTTAGTCTTTTTGTGGCATAGTTGCGTGCAAAGGGAAGGCATGGGTGAAATACAGAAAAAAGAAAGTTGAAGGAAAGAGGATACAATAATAAGGGGGCAATTGGCGGTACAGTGAAAAGTGCTTCGAGAGAAAAAATAATGGAAGAAGGGAAAGCGGAGGAATGTACCAAGTGCGACTCCGTAGGAAGTCAGGATCGCTCACTAAAGTTTAAACGGGGGGGGGGGGAGGAGCAGTATCTGGCGGGGCGCTGAATTAAAGATCGCATATAGCGCTTTCTTGTTCCAGATCCCTTCTAGTTTATGAAACTCTGGTTCAGGGGAGGGGTGAATACGTGGAAAGAGCTACTAAAAGCTTGGAACCGATTGTGTGGCCGTTCAGTGCCCGATATTTACGTGTCCGCCTTTAAAGCGCTTTTTCTCGTCCAAGCGCTAGGAAGAATGCCAGTACATGAATATTTGCGGTTTAGTTTTACGTCCGATTCTCATCATGCCAGCGCAATACACGTTATATGTACATTCTGCACCCCACCTACCTCGTTCACATTTGCCTAAAGCGAATACTAAAACAAATCTGCCGCATGAGTGTTAAAGTGCTCGAAAACCATTACAGTCCGTCCATCGTCAACATAATGCGTTAGAGGTATGGTTCAACTCCCCCACCACCCGTTTTATATTGTTTGCTTTCAATGGTATGGGTCTGGAAAAACATAGCTTTGAATCTTAAATTGTAGTGTGCTTAAAAAGCAGGACATAGCTCTAAAAAGTCGTGCTTTTTTTTTTAGGCGCTATATTTTTCCACAAACAAGCTTAATCAAAACAATATGGAGCAATCAGTGAAAATACTGGTTATGTTTAGTCTTTTTGTGGCATAGTTGTCAAAATCTAATCGTACAACATGACCCCTCGTTAGCCATGCTGTTTCCTGGCAAAAAGCGTGCAATGTGTATTTCTTTGTCAGTTTCTGACAAGGTGGGTCCATCCATCGCATCTTCCGAAGACCCCCGCCTGAACTGTTGTTTATCTGCCTTTAAAAGCCCGCAACCTGCTCCCTGCACAAACTGCTGGCGGGGTTTAATGGGAAGCCAAGTGTCTGGTTGGCCCCAATTAACACCCCGTGATTAGCTGGCATTCCTTCGCAGCGTGTCAGACACCGAAAAGAGAATAAATTGCATTTAATTAATGCTTCTCGGTGACACTGATCGAGGCTGGGTTTAAGGACAGTGTGGGAGGGGACGCCCTCCCTCCAATGTTTGTTTTTTCCATCTTCGATGGCAAGACTGCCGTGATGGAATTGCAGGGGGGGGGCGCTCGGTGAGGGATCGGCTTCGCCCCCCAATGTTTGTTTAATTCACCACCACAGAATTTAATTTCAAGTGAGCCGTCCTGTGCCACAATTAAACAATAGAGTGGCTTAGGTAACGGATGCATGCGCGTACCTGAGCTGGTTTAATTTGAAGATTTATACAGCGCCGCTTACCCAGGTGAGGGCATCTAGGTGCGGTTCATGAGCAGGAGGGGGTAAATGAATTGCCCAGACTCTCAGGCCGTTGCGAGATTCGAACCGGGACCCGGCTCCCAAGTCGGCAGCTCTGGTCGCTGCGCCACACCCAGTGCCCGATCATAAACGGTGCAAGCATCGTTACAGGGTTTGGAAAAGCCACTGCGCATATATGCAGAATTGGCAGGTACCGTTTTATTTTTGTGTGTGGGGGGTGGAGGGTTACCAATTCTATTTCCTTTAAATCGACTGATATTTTTAATATGCACAATGTCTTTCCGTTTTTTTTTTGTGTTTTTTTTTACAGATATCGTGATATTAATGCTCTGCACTTGCCGGAATGAGTGCTCAGTGGAAAGGCTTTTTCAAAATCTCAACTTCCTTTTTAGGTTTCGCCTGTTGAAAGCTGCGCAAGCAGCGTTTCGCGCAGGCGAAATCTAATGACTTACACTGTGTGGCTTTGTTCCGCCCTCTCTTTCCATTAGCTAGCTCCATAAATGGAGGCTAGCCATTGGAAGAGAGATCTGCTTGTCATTCTGTGAGCAGATTCGTGGGCGTTCCGGCGATTTTTAGGCTTTTCGCTACGTCATGCGGTTGTGGGCGTTTAAAAAAAAAAAATTATTTGGGGGAGGTTTTTTTTGGTCATTCCGCCGAAGTCGTCCTTAGTGAGTGCTTGTTTTATCGCGTGATCCACTTCAGTCCTTCCGGCTGCTTTGATGAAAGCGCCCGCTCTCCCACAATCTTCGCCGCTCGCTCCGGGGTGCTGCCTTGTGATTAATGATCCACAACGGCTTCTCGAGTCCAGACATGCACGTGGGCCAAACCCGCCCTACCGCCGCCGTGCACGTTCTTATGTTAGTTCCTCCGGCGCAGCGCAGGGTGCTACTCAGTATTTCTCCCGGCCACCGCTATTCAGGCATGCCGTCAACGAGGCATATGGGCTCACCTTTATTTCAAATATGGTCCATCATCAATACTCTGCATCCAGGGCACCGCCGTGCGTGCCAGGCGTCGCAGCTGCAGTCCAAAGCACAACCCACGGCTTCAGTTTCACTTTCAGCAGGTAGGCCACCGCTGCGCCGGCTTTCGTTCCACGTTTGCAAGTCGTCTTATGTGTTTACAGACGGTGTTTTCGGATGCATGTACCCGTCCTCAGCTTTCCAGCAGCAAGTTTTCTGCCATCATCTGTGTAATTGCAGGATTATGAGAGGATTTTTAGGGCGTTTGAGAGGAGCTCGCTTAAAACGCGGCCATCTTTCTCAGCAGCTAGCTCCGCCCCCCCACAATGAACATTAATATTTAGATGAAAACTAGCCGCTCGCTCCGGGGTGCCGCCTAGTGATTAATGATCCACAACGGCTTCTCGCGACCAGACATGCACGGGGGCCAAACCCGCCCTACCGCCGCCATGCACGTTCTTATGTTAGTTCCTCCGGCGCAGCATCCCCAACCCACTCAGCTGCCCCCTAGTTCTCCCTTTCCTTAGCCTAGAAGGCCATTCCTGCAGATCAGGGAAGTCTACACTGAGTGATTCCAATTAAAGGAGAAACAAGATATGTGAAATGCTTGCAACACTCTCCTGTTTGCTCATCTTACATAGTGCCTCCAGAATAAGACTAGAGACTTCCTTTGTGTGAGGAAGAGGCATTAGAAAGAACTGTCCATAAAGAGATCATGCAGAGGTATTGGCCTTAGAGGAGCAATCAAAAACATTTACTGTATATAGAGACCATAAAGGTGGCAGGCGCACTGAGAGATTCAGTATGTAGGGAGATCCTGCAGGTGTCATATGCACAGAAAACTGCCATATAGACCACAAGGCTCATTCACAAATGCATGTATGAGCAATTAAAGCAGTTCTACAGATGTACTACTTCAAGTACTACCAGTTCAAAACTACCTTTGTGAATTGGCCTAGGATTGCTCAACTCCCTACCAATACAAGTTCAAAAAGGATACACACCTTTGTATTTGTTTTACTCGTATATAAATATTCCTTCAATATTCCCACTGTAGATGTTTTGAGTACAATTCACAAAGGCATTTAAGACTTACTTCACATACTCATAAATACCTTTGTGAATCCGAACGAATGTGTTTAAGGAAATACCATTGAAACATGATGTCCATAGAGAGGCCGCATTCATTTTGCTAGGCATTTTGTCAAGCACAAGGAGATTAAGGGTCTAATTATGACTTTGGCGGTCCAACATCGTCGTAGCCACAGTGGCGGTGGGGGCACCAGTGCATGGGCGGTCAGACCGCCGTATTACAAGTTGGGCAGTCGGACTGCCATGGGACTGCAGCAACACCGCCAGGGATCAGAGATCCCTGGGGGTGTTGCGGTGGTCTTGAGGCCGTAATATGCTTGGCGGTGCCACTGCGGTACCACCAAGCAGATTATGAGTTTCCTCTCTGCCACGGTTTTCATGGTGGTGAGCTTGCTATGAAAACTGTGGTGGAGAGGAAACAAAGGGGGCATAACAGGACCCCCTGTTACCTGAGGGCCATAGGGTGCATGCACTGCATCAACTGCACCGTTACATGCCGTTCAGGAACTTCCTTTGACGCTCCCATTGAGGTGTCTTTTTCATAGGCACCGCCATGGGACCACCAAAGGACCACCAAAGAACCACTTGCCAGAGACTAAAAATGTAACAATCTAATCACCAATGTAGGGATTTAGTGTTCTTGGAGCGGGGCAGCAGCATGGTGGCCCTGCTCCAAGACTGCCAAAGTTGTAATTAGGCCCCGCCGGTTCCCTAGCTTAGATGTTGACTGCTCTATCCGTTAGGTGACAACCTCAGAAAATCCTAAAAATTGCAAGCCAAGTTTTAACAGGCCTCAGTTGGTGTGTGTGTGTGGCTCTGGTGTGTGTGTGTGTGTGTGTGTGTGTGTGTGTGTGTGTGGCTCTGGGTGTGTGTGGCTCTGGGTGTGTGTGTGGCTCTGGGTGTGTGTGTGTGTGTGTGGCTCTGGGTGTGTGTGTGTGGCTGGCTCTGGGTGTGTGTGTGTGGCTGGCTGGCTCAGGGTGTGTGTGTGTGTGTGGTAGTAAGTGCTGTCTGCTGAGCTCGTCTGTAGGGTACAATAGGTCTCACATTTCCGAGAGATTAAGCTAATGGCAATGTAAATGACAATGCCATTTATTTATCTATTTTCAAAACCAACACATAAATAAGAATTTTTTGTCATTTACAATGCCAATAGCTCACATTTTTCCAAAGGCGAAACCATTGCATTGTAAATGCTTGTTTTATTTTTTTATTATTCCTCCGACAAAAACACGAAGGTGTGTTTATCACCCTTGAATAAAAAGATAAACACAAATCCGGGGCGTGTTTATTGCCGCAGGGTATTAATCTGTGTTGACACGTAGCTAGGCAATGAATAGGTTGTACACTTCTTGGAGCTGGTTACGTTATCCGACGTTTGAAACTCCACATGGGCTTCACGAAGGTTTCACGTTGCCCTCCCGTCAGCGTTAGTCAAGCTCCGTGACAAAGGAGATGGAAGAGAACGCACTGGAAGTGTGACTCTGCTCCAGCAAGAAGAATGTCAACAGATTACGCGGGAAAGCGCGAGTCACTACTTTGGCGTGAGGTAAGCGTGAGGCTTAGTTTTGAAAATAAATAAAGCGCGAGGAAGTGCGAGTCAATACTTTTGCGCGAGGTAAGTGCGAGGCTTAGTTTTAAAATAAACAAAGCAGGGTAAAAATAACTTCCGTGTGGTACTTGCAAGGAAGTCAATATTTCGAGGTTATTTTAAAATGAAATAACGGAGTTGTTGATGATCGATCTGTAGAAGAAGAAGGTTTTGATTTCACATTTCTAAACTGTTTCTCTCGACCCAACATGACAGCAACTCCTAGTATTAGCAAATTAAATCAGTACAGTACCTTGAGTTGGTGTCGGAAATCGGTAATGCTTTACCTCATGCACAGATGGTTGTGTTAGGACGTCTTTTCCTTCGTAACGTTTTTCCTTCACAGTTGAATAAAATAAGGATTGAAGATAGAAGAATGTTCATATGGTAGAGGGTTCATTCAGACTAGATCGTTGCCAGTGTAAAGATGTAAGTCACATCAGTAGATGGCTGATGACAGAGGGATTTATTCTTCAGTATAACAGGATATAAGGAAAACGTCCTATCCACACAGCATTACTGGAGCAACTGCTCAAAAGGAACATTCACTGGAACATTGGAATCTCATTTTAGAACTGTATGAGGAATGCGGTCTCAAGCAATGATAATAAGATCAAACAAAGCATAGATAAAAACAAGTAAAGATATTACACAAGCCTATCCCTGGACCCTGCGGACGAATACCAACATATCAATAAACTGTTTTTAATCATGTATTATCCAAATAAATTTCTCCGGGATGCTTGCCCAAACTGAGTATCTGCCTGAGTATCAGAGTCTAAGCAGTAATGGCGCGCAAATGTGTGGACTGAACGCCATGTGGCTGCTTTTTTTTTAAATTAATTATTTTTATTGTTGCATCAGGCAAATCATAAGTACAAGAAACAAGACACCGCGGGGGAGCGTCAACATTCCGCTCTACCCGCCATTACGCAACTTTTGAAAAAGTCAGTTACATAGCATTCATCTTGACGACTTATTTTTCATTTTCACCCCGAACTCTCCCCCCCTCAACTACAAGTAAAGTCATTAACTGAGAGACCTCTTCTCGAAGTCCCCCTTCCCGCCCTCCACTTCCCCCCCCAAGCAGCGTGACACCCTTCTCTACCACCCCCCCCCCCCGACCCTCGTGACTCCCTCAGCCCTCCAAGTTGTGCACATTGAGTATAAGCAATCCCATGGCCCGAAACCTTCAGGGGCAAACATGCTGGAATCAGCGACATACGCACCACCCCGGTGATCCACCCTACCTCCCGCCCTCTTCCCCGATCGGTCTCACCCTCCTACTCCAATCCATGGTAGTGCCTCCACTTAGCCCATATTTGTCGAAATTTTCGTGGGCACCCTCTAGCTTTATAGGTAACTCGTTCAGCTGCCATATACATATCTAGACCCCTTCTCCAGTCCTCTAGATTGGGTTTCCCAGGCGCCCCCCACAATCTTGCAATGTCTCTTTTGGCGACTACCAGGGCCAGCAGCAGAAAAATGAGTAGGTGTCGTGTGATATCCACCTCCGTGGACATTCCCAAAAGAGCCAGTTTGGGGTCCTTAGGTATCTCTACCTCTAGTATCGCACTCAATTCATTGAAGACCTCGTCCCAATATTCCTGTATCACAGTGCACCCCCAAATGATGTGGAAGAAATCGCCTGTTTGGTGCTGGCATCGTAGACAAGTGGTGTCGGTGACCCTCCCCATCCGGAAGAGCCTCACTCTGTCAAAGTAGGCCCAATGAAGGACCTTAAACTGTATGAGGCGAAGCCTCGATTTTATGGCCACTTCTCGAGGGTGCATGAGTATGAGTTCCCAATCCAGGTTCTCCAGCGTGCCCACATCTGCCTCCCACCTCTCCCTGAGAGCCTGTAAATCACCCAACATGTTATTTGTCAGTGTTTTGTAAGTCATGGATACCGCCCCCCTCTGTATCTGTTCTTGCAGTAGGCGGCCCTCGAGTGGTGCAAACTGGGGTATGTCTGTGAGAGATATGTTTTGTGCTCCCCATGCATGTCGCAACTGTAGGTATTTATAGTATTGGGTTCTCTGGAGTCCAAATTCCTGCTGCAGCGCCTGGAAGGTTTTAAGTTCCCCCCTTGCTATGACATCCCCAACTGTGGAGATGCCAATGTCGTCCCATCTTTGAAACCCTTGTAGTTTGTTCAGTTCCGTCAGCCACCTACATGACCATAGGGGTGTTTGGCGGGTGGGCCTTTCATGCCAGCCCATCCTAACCGTCGCTCTGCGCCAAGCCAACAGGGTAATCTTAGTTGCAGGGAGGAGCTGGCGGCGCCCTCTCCCCCCATATAAGAAATGTAGCACCGTCCTATTGTCCCATTTAGATCTCTCTAGTGCATAAGTGGGGTGATCAGCCGGGGCGTGTATCCAATCATTGATCGGAGTAAGGTGTTCCGCCCAGTAATAGGCCTCCAGATTAGGCAATGAGATTCCCCCACTATATTGGTTGCGCTGCAGAGTCGTGAGTGCCACCCGGGACTGCTTCCCCAGCCACAAAAAGGAGCGGAGATCAGTATGGATTTTCCGCACTGTCATAGCCGGTAAGGGATAGTACTCATTTTGGAGGGCATATAAAAACTTCGGTAGTAGGACCATTTTATACAGGGCGGCCCTGCCCAAAATGGTGAGCGAGAGCGGCCTCCACCTATCCATCTCCGCCTTCGCTGCCACCAAAACTCTGTCGACATTGTCTGCGTAGGAGCGCGCTTATCTCGGGTGATAAAGACCCCCAAGTACCGGAAGCCTTCCGTGGTGTGGATGAGCAGCTCAGGCAGTCCCTCCCCTCGTGGTGCACCTTGTGGGTCGTAGAGGATCGACTTATGCCAGTTTATAGTATGTCCGGCCACTGCCCCAAAGTCGCCTAGTTCCTTGAATAAGGCCGGGATAGTCCTAGCCGGGTCTGTCACGTACAACAGTACATCATCGGCATATAGGGAGATCTTCTCCTGGTCAGTGGCTGATTCCCCCCAGTGGAAGCCAGTCACATCTCGATTAAGCCGGATACGGATCGCAAGGATCTCAATCGTGAGGGTAAAGAGGAGTGGGGATAACGGACACCCCTGACGTATCCCCCGGTCTATCGTGAACTCTCTCGACATTCGCCCATTTATTCGCACTCTAGCCCTAGGTTTCGAGTATAGAAGTCGCACCCAATGCTGGAACTTGGGCCCAAACCCAAACCGTGCAAGGGTCCCCATTAGGAAGGGCCAGTGGACCGCATCGAATGCTTTCTCTGCGTCGAAGGAGAGGAACCAATGTGGCTCACTTCTGTCACAGACTTCCTGGAGCCAGTTGTGGGTGCGCCGCAGGTTGAGTTTGGTGGCCCTGTCCGGCAGGAACCCGGACTGGTCTGGGTGTACCAGGCCCGTTATGACCTGTCGTAGGCGCCTTGCCAGAATAGTGGCCAGGATTTTAGTCTCAATATTTAGAAGGGAGATTGGGCGGTAGGAGGAACAGTCTCCTCTGGGCTTGCCTTCCTTGTGGATCGGGATTATGGTAGCTAGGGCCAGGTCCAGCGGGAGGCTTCCGGAGTCTAGCGCACCCGCATATAACGACTTCAAGTGACGTGAAAGGAGGTCCCCCGTTCGTTTGAAGAACTCCGCCGGGAAACCATTTGGTCCCGGAGCTTTCCCCGGTTTCAGGGCAGCCATCGCCTCTGCAATTTCATCTAGGGACAGGTCGGCTTCCAAAGCCTCACTATCTTCGGGGGTCAACTGCGGAACTTCCATGTTACCCAGGAACGACTGCACCACCTCGCGGTCCCCTAGGTCTCTAGCCCTGTAAAAGTCTTCGAAATAGGTCGCAAAGGCCTCTGCTATAGTGTCATCCGTGGACGCCTGCGCCTTACCAGGGAGCTCAACCCAATCCACCCACCTGGCAGCTCGCTCCCGCCTGCTCAGCCATGCCATGAGTTTCCCGGATTTGTCGCCGACATCGTACAGGCGATGTAGGGTGGCCAGCGCCTGTGTACGCGCCTCGTCCGTGATTAGTTCTCTATACAGCCTTTGAGTGTCTAGCAGTATTCTGAGATCTACCTCCTCCTTCGTTCTGTGATATTCGGCCTCTTGGGTCAAGATGTTTGCCTCCTCCTTCGCTATGGCTTCAGTGCGTTTCCTTCTGGCCTCCCCTACCCTGGATTGGAAGCGGTCCCTCAACACAGTTTTCATGGCTTCCCATAGTGTAACCCCGGACAGTACCGAACCCTTGTTTTCCGCCACAAAGACTCTGATGTCCGCTCTTATGCCCCCTAGAATTTCAGGAGTCTGTATATCCCATGGCGACATATGCCACTGTGCCTGACCTCTCCCCCTTCCCCGTCCTATGTGTACGAACAGCGGGGAATGGTCCGAGATACCCCTCGCCCTGTAGTCTGCCGAGTCCCCCCGCCGAGAGTTCCTGTCTTGAAGTGAATATGTAATCTAGTCTAGAGAAGACTTTGTGGGCCCCAGAGTAAAAGGAGTAAGCTTCCTGCCTAGGATGGAGCCACCGCCAAACATCGGTGAGACCGATCGTGTCCATTCTACGCGCCAAAGCAGTCTCTGCAGCCACCGTGTGGGGGTTCCCCGATCTATCGCGCGTCGTGCACATCACGTCATTGAAATCCCCCCCAACAATCTGTACCGTGTCAGCCGTGTCTAGTAGTATGGTCGTGATCTCCTGCATTGTTCGTGTTTGTAATTTGGGTGGAGCATAGACCGACAACAGCGTGTACCTGCGCCTCCTCCATGTCCCCTGCACCCCGGCAAATGAGCCCTGTGGGTCCAACCATGTGCGTGTTACTGTGAAAGGTGTCGTTTTCCTAATGAGTATTGCCGTGCCCAGTGAGTCCATGGTGTATCCAGCGTGCGCCAGGACTATGTATTGCCCGCGCGCTAGAAAAGCACAGCGGTTCCCCCTCAAATGTGTTTCCTGAAGGAAGATGATGTCTGGTGCTACTCGCTTAATATATACAGTAACCAGGCTCCTCTTAATTTTGGAACCCAGTCCGTTCACATTCCAGGTTAGCGCCCTAACCCCGGCGCCTTCACCGTTTGGTGCAGCTAGTGTACTCGCCATTGTATTTCACGAGGACTATCAAGTACCGGACCCCAGGGCAGGGATGGTAGCAAGGGTAAACTTTCTCGAACTCACTGCTTCATGCACATCTGTCTCCCTCCCTCCCCAACGTCCCAACACCCCAACATGAGGTAAACTGTAACCAAACCCCATTCCGCACCCCCTCCCCACCTCCCTCCCCTTCCAGTTGCATCCCAATCCGGGTCTCAACTATCCGTGGGAGAAGGCCTGTCGCCCTCCCACACATCCCACCCTCAATAAACAGTAACCAGTGTTAAGAACACAGAAAACAGTAGTGGGGGTGTGCCAACTTGCTTGCTCCGCATCGCCGAGCCGCCATCTTTTCCCGCTCCCAGTATACCATAGTTCACGAGTGTGAGTCTTGTGTGTCCACATGTCCCTCATGGCCTGTAGAGTCTAGTTCCAGTTGCCGGATTTCTTTAGCCAGAGGGTGCAACGAATCACTCCTTGTATCTTCCTCCTCCTCTCCGGATGCGCGGCCTTCCGATTCCTCCACATCTTCTTCGGAGCGGATTCCATTTCTCAGGCTACCAATTCTCGAGCCCGCCACTGAGTCGGTACCCGGTGACGCCGATCGGCCTCGTCTCCTGTCCTGCAAGTTCCTCGTCCTGTACGGAGTCACCGGCGTCTTGTTCTGTGTCCTCCTCAGTCTTCGACGCTGTGGCTTCGGCCTCTCCCATGTCGGTCGTTCTCGCAGTGACCGGTCGAGCGCTGCCCGGCCCGCCGCCTCTCTACTATTTAGGATAGGGCGCTCCTCGAGCCACTGCCATGCGTCGTCCGGGTGTGGAAAGAAGATGGCTTTGTCCTGATAGATGACCTTGAGCTTGGCCGGGAAGAGGAGCATATACTGGATGTTGAGGGATCTCAGTTTTGCTTTTACAGTGTCGAAGGAGCGGCGCTGTTTCGAGACCTCCTGACTGTAGTCCGGGAAAATCATTATGGTGGTGTTTTCAAAGCGGATCTCGCCCATACCTCTGGCTTCTCGTAGGATCAGATCTCGATCTGCAAAGTTCAGAAATCGCGCTATGACCGGTCGTGGTCTCGCACCCTCCGGTGGCTTGGCCAGAAGCGCCCTGTGCGCCCTCTCTATGATAAAGCACGAGGAGAATCGTGCCGTCGGGAAGGTCCTTTTGAGCCAGTCGAGGAGGAAGGTGGTCATGCTCCTTTCTTCAATCCCTTCTCTAAAGCCCACAAAGCGTAGGTTGTTCCGCCTTGACCTATTTTCGGCGTCGTCCACCTTCCACAGGAGTTGGCGGTGGGAGGCCTGGAGCTCTGCCATGTCCTTCTTAAGTTCAGAAACCGACTTCTCATTGTCCGTCAACCTCGACTCGGCCGCTCGTGAAGCTTGGATGTCCGTTCTAGACGCCTGTATGGCCTCCAGTAGCATGTCCATATCATTGCGTGCGCCAGAGTGCACGGGTTGTGGGTCCACCGTAGGTCGTGGAGCAGCGAAATTGTCCATTGGGCCCTTGGTCGCCGTCTTGGGTATTGTTTCCTTCTTGCCCATACCTGCGTCGTCTAGAGGCCGGGAGCCTCTGAGATAAATCCCCATTCCACTGCGCTACCGCTGTACTCGGTCGAGTGTCTGGGGCAGAGGCAGAGCTATAGGGCGCCCCGACTGCTCAGTTCCCTTGGGCAGCCTCTATTCGTGGTCTCTAGAGTCTCTGGGTCCGTGTACACTTCCCGTCCTGGGTGCAGGTAGCCGGGCGGTATTCCTCTATTCGTGTCTCGTGAGGGGCCTTTTCCCCAGGGGTCGTACCCCCCCGAGCCCGGGTCTCAGGGCGTAGGCACCGGCAACCTAGCGCCGTGGTCGGAGGTGTCGAGGAATCGGCCAGCTGCTCCCTTTCCCGTATGGGGTGCCGGTTTCTAGGACTGCAGGGCCTGGTCCACTTACTCCCGGTGCGCCTCCGTGATCCTGCGTGGTTTGATCGCCGTCCCCTTGGAGTGTTCTACTGTGCGGCCGCCATGCTGGTGAAGGTGTGTGGCACCTCCGATGCGAACCCTCGCTCCCGGCGACAGGTAGATCAGGCCTCGCCCTCGTGGTGTGGGGCCCACCGTCTCTCCGTCTCTGGGGCTGGGCCCTGGTCGCAAAGTCAGCCTGGCGGTGAGTACAGGAGGGGGCCCCGTCGCCGCCACTCTTCGATCTTGGGGAGCCAGGGGGTATTCCTCAGCCCGCGCCTCGTGCGTGTCCCCCCCCCGAGATTCTCACCGCCTCGGTGCTGGATCACCAGATGGAGGCACAGGTGGTGTGGTGCTGGCGGCGGGGGGCTCGCGGTGACATCCAGTCGCTCCCGATCCGGAATGGGCCACAGGGTTTCTGGGGCAGTAGGAGCAAGCCTTCCCCCTCCAGGCAGGTCTCCGTGGTCTTCCTCGGCTCGAGAGCCGTCTCGCCGTGTTCCTGTAGTGCGCGGCCGCCATATTGGTAAAGGCGGGCGCCGCCACCGAGGTCGACCCCAGGGTCAGGTGCCGGACAGGTGCGGATCCCCTCACCTCTGTGGAAGGCTCACCGACGCTCTGTCTCTGGTACCGGTCACAGACTCTGCACGGCGGCGGGATCAATGGGGGGATCTCGCCGTTGTCATTCCTCCGCCACCATGTCGGTCGCCATCTTGGGTAGGTGTTCGGCGGTCGTCGCTGTCCCGCTCCCGTTGTCCGGCGGAGACGGTGTGTGACCGTCCGCCCGGCGACCGATCACCTGGTCAAGCCTCCACCAGCCCGCGACAGCAATTTGCGGGACGCCGGCTCTCGGCGCGCGCCTTTCTCCCCCGGCGCCCAGGCCGCCAGCACGATCTCCGGGATGCAGAGGAGTCACCGTCATACACGATGGCCAGGCGGGGTTGACTCCGTTTCAGGACTGCAGCAGCCCGTGGCAGGTGATCGGGTGTCAGTTCCCTACTTTTGATGGCGTTTCTAGGTCTTGGGGGATAGTGAATGCCGGATAATTAGCGGGCTCGGCCGGAGCTCTGTTCAGGCACGTCTAGTCGGCCATGTTGCTGGCCACGCCCCCCATGTGGCTGCTTTGATATCTCTTCTATAGGTACGTTTTTAAGCATAGCTGTAGTGCAGCTTTTCCCCTCATAGAGTGAGCCCTCAGCTTGCCAGGGAGCTTTCTGTGTGCTAGCTGATAGGATCACGTGATGCAAGACACTATCCAGCGAGCAATGGATCTTTTAGAGGAGGAGAAACCAGTGTGTAATGGACCATAGTTAACAAAGAGGCGGTCCGACTTTCTTGTACCGTTTGTTCTATCCAGATAGAATTTCAACACTCTTTTAAGATCCAGAAAATGTAACGTCCTCTCAGCAGGTGTGGTAGGATTAGGAAAAAATGTGGGAAGAGTGTTTTATTGATTAATATGAAACTCTGAGATTACCTTAGGAAGGAAACTCGGGTGAATCCTCAACACCACTCTCTTAGCATGGAAAACGAGATAAGGCTTTGTAGAGCATAAGGCACACATCTCACTCATCCTGCGAGCAGATGTAATTGCCACTAAAAAAGCTGCTTCAACAAGAGCTGTTGGAGAGAGGTTTTGTAAAATTGGTTCAAATGGGGGGCCTATTAACTTAGATAGGACCACATTAAATTTCCTAGGAAGGGGAAGGCAATCTAATAGGTGGGTAGACCTTTTTTATGCCCTCCAGGAAGTCTTTAACAACTGGCATTTGAAAGAAAGAAGCCTGAGTGGGAGACTTTCTATACGCTGTAATAGCTGTCAGATGTACTCTGATAGTGTGGCTAAGTACAACAGATAGGGTTAAATAACCTGTTCTTGACCCCAGATAGGGTCATGACCATTAGCCGTACACCACAGGTAAAACCGCTTCCATTTGAAAGCGTATGACTTTCTCATCGAAGGCCTCCTCGCTTCCCTTAAGATCAGCATACAATCTTGCGAGAGGCCTAAATGTCCATATTGGAGGAACTCTGGTGCCATGCTGTCAACCTCAGTGACGGCAGATTGGGATGAAACACCTGCCCTCCTGACTTGGTCAGTAGATCCGGATGACATGGCAGTCTCCTGTGTGGCACTTTGAACAGATGTAGAAGGTCCGGGTACCACCACTAAAGAGGCCACTCTAGTGCAATCGGGATCATCTGGGTCCTGGACTTGTACAGTTTGTTGATCACCAGTGGTATGAGAGGGACTAGTGGAAAGGCATAGAGTAATTTCTCTGACCAGTCGATCAACAGAGCATTCCACCTGGCTCCTGGTTGAGGGTATCTGGATGCAAAGGCGCAGCATTTTGTGTTTCCTGCGTCCGCAAAAAAGTCTATGTCTGGTGCGCCCATCTGCGAAAGATGTCTTGAGCTATTTCTTCTTTTAGCACCCAGTTGTGCGCTTTCGTGAAGTTTCGATTTAGGTTGTTCGCTTAAACATTGCGGGCGCCCGGGAGGTGAACTGCAGATATCGTTCTGTTCCTTGCGAGAAGCCATTTCCAGATCGCTTGAGCCTCCAAAGACAGGGGTCTGGACCTGGTCCCTCCCTGATTGTTCAGGTAATACATTGTTGTTGTATTGTCAGTCTGAACTATCAGGGATTTGACTTGATGGATCGAAAAAAAGCGCCTTGAGTGCCAGATGCACACCTCTGAGCTCTAGCATGCTGATGTGGTAAAGCTGTTCCTTTTTGACCGCATTCCCTGGAACTGAAGGGATCCCAAGTGAGCGCCCCATCCCTGAAGGGATGCATCTGTGATGAGAGTTTGCTTTGAAAGTTCCTTGTGGAAAGGAACTCCTTTCAGAAGATGAGATCGTTGCATCCTACAACTTATGGAGATTTGGACTGAGTGAGTTACAGTTATAGTGTCCTCCCAGCGATTGGAAACCTGAGACCATTGGTCCTTCAGAGCTTGTTGTAAGGGTCTCATCTGCAGCCAGGCATTCAGGACAATGAATATGCACGAGGCCATCAAGCCCAGCAGCGATGAAACCTGTCTGCCCGCGGGATGAGATGTTCTCAGGAGAGTTTGACTCTTGTGGAGAATGGATAATGGTCTGTCCTCTGAAGGAAATGCTTTTCCGCTTTCAGCATTCAGAGTTGCACCCAAGTGGTGTATCCTCTGCGTTTGATTGAGGATGGATTTCTTGAAGTTAACACACAGGCCTAACTTGCTTAAAAGGTGAACGCAGCATCTTTGATGTTCCTTTAGCAGGGTGGAAGAGGCACTTTTGAGCAACTAATCGTCTGGGTAATGGTAGACAAAAATGTTCTTCCTCGAGAACTCTGCTACCACCCCCATGCATTTCGAGAAATTGCGAGGAGCTGACTTTAGCCCAAAAGCCAGGACCTTAAATTGGAAGTGGTTCGACTGTATTCTGAATCTTAGGATCTTACAATGCTTCCTGGAGATCAGGATGTGAAAGTAAGCATCCTGAAGATCTATGGAACACATCTAGTCTCCTTGATGAATGTACAGGATGATTTGATGCAATGCCAACATTCTGAACCGTTCTCGCAGAACAAACTTGTTTTATAGCCTGAGATCTAGTATAGACCTGAACTCCTAGTTTGGACCTTTCTTTGGGACCAAAAAGTAACGGGAATAGATGCCCTGTCGACGTTAGTGCCAGGGAACCTCTTCAATGGCATGTTTTTGTAGCAGCATGAAGACCTCCTCTTTTAGCATACTTATGGGATGTACTGTGTTTTTCTGAGGAGGTACAGAAGGTGGAGGTGACTTGAATCTGATTGAGTACCCATTCGTCACAATATTGAGCACCCATCTGTCCTGCGTTATCTTGGTCCACTCATCCAAGTGGAAAATTATACTTTCCCCCCACCGGACTGGGTAACGAAGTTGGGGGAAGCAAGCACTCACTGCTTTGTTTGGTGTTTAGCTGCAGGAGTTTGCTGTTCTGATCCTCCTGTTCCTCTACCAGGATGGCGCTGGAGGTAGTGAGATCTTCCTTGACGTTGCTGCGACGACCAAGGAGGGGTTTGAACCCTCTGCTGGTACTGGTGCCAATCATATGGTCGGTAGCGACGCCAGAAATTTTTTCTTTTTTCTAATCCCACCACCTTCACTGTGTCTATTTCAGTTTTCATTCTAGACATCTCATCGTTAAGCAAGGGATCCAAAAACTGAAGTTCCGTTGAAGGGGAGATTAAGAATCCTATGTTGGGCCTCTGGCTTCAACCCCGTAAGCATTAACCAAAAGGATCGATGGGCACAGACTCCATGAGAATAACCATGGGCAGCAATATCAGAGGCATCTGCTGCAGCACTTATAACATGATTGGCCTCAAGCCCCCTTCGTGAAGGATTTCTTGAAAATCGTGTCTGTCTTCTTTTGATAGCTTCTGTGCAAAACGTGATCAAACAGAATGTCATTTCGGCCAAACAATGCCGACGCGGTGATGCCCTTCATGTAGGCCGCAGGTGTGTTGCACATTATTTTGCCAATTGAGTCCAAGGCTTTACTGTACTTATCTGGGGGAACAGTAAAAGATAATGACCCAGTGTGATTCTTCCAAGCAGCTGACATGATAACAGAGTCAGACCTAAGAAATAACGGGTCCTGCTCAGGTGCGCTGCACTTCTTCGTTATCTGTGATGGTGCTGCTCCCACGGAACCAGGAGTTAGGAAAGTATGGAGAGCCGTTTCTAGTAAACCAGGTACCAGAGGGAGTAGAGGTCTTGAGGAGGACCTGTGATGCAGAGTTTCAAAGATCACAGATGTCGAAGGAGCAAAAGAAGGCATTTCAATGTTTAGCTTTGCAGTCCCTCTGCATAAGACCTCATTAAAAGTCACTATATCATCTATTGGTGATATCCTAGTCGGTGGAGTAGATGAGAGTCAGCGAGTAGTCCACTTTCAAGGGCCTGGAGTCAAAAGACCAAGAAGGTGATCTGCGACTTCGTTCTTTGGGAGAGCAGTGTTGAGATCTTTCAGATCGACTCCTAGGAGACCCTGATCTGTGTCTCCATGAGATTGGCAATCTCTGAGGTGTGGCACGCCTCTCTTGTCTGTCAGGAGAACGAGCAGACCGACTCCTAGGAGACTATGACCTGTGTCTCCTCGAAACTGACGACTTATGAGATGTGGCACATCTTCTTGTCTGTCAGGCAAGTGAGCAGGGGAATAAGAAGAACGAGAATGTCCTGCCAGGTTGATTTTCCTTATATTCCAGTCCTTTATGTTTCCCAACCATCTCGGGGAGATGTTACTAGCATGTTCCGGAACTGGAGAGACTTCTGGTGTGATCTGTACAATCGGGCATTCAGGAAATATGAAGCACTCCTGGAAGTCAGCACATGGATTTCCTTCGACGTCGATTGACCTCTTGATGTCGATACTGGGGACCAATCTTACCTTGGTCTCTGGTCAGGTGGAGATCTGTGTATTGATGTCGACCTTCTAGACGTCGACCTCGGCGATGATCTCCTTTCCAGTGACCTTCTCAACGAAGGAGACCTTTCCCTTGACACCGGGGATGACCTTTGCCCCGTTCTCGACGCCGATCGCCTCAACGTCGAACTTCTCGTCTGCGATTGTCTCGACGGCGATCATCTTGACAGCAGTGATTTGGTTTGACCCGCAGTTGGCGATGACTTCGAAGGATTGTGCTCTACCGGAGTCGATTTCTTTGGTGCGGGTTTCGACGTCGATATTCTTCTCGGCGTTGGAGGTGTTCTCGACGTGTCATATAGTTAATGCTTTTCTATATATTGTGTTAAGTTAGCATGAGTTTATTAAATGTTTAAACGACATATTTTCCTTCGGCTTCAGTTTGCACATGGCACATAATTATTATTGTAGCTTTCAACCTAGACGAAAGATGTGATTTATTGAGAATAATATGTTATTGCTCTGATATCAGTCGTGCCTGGTACACTTGGTACACTGTCTGCACACTGAGAGCTATAGCCTCTAAGAATAACCTAACACAAGGTTGCTGGGAGGCCTGATCCTCGCACCACATTAGACATAACACAAATAATGTTGCTGCCAACATTGGGCTCTACGCGGGTTTAAGATAGAGTTACTGAGAATGCAAAAAACACACTTGATGGTGCTTCGCATGCAGAGAGTTGGTAGCTGATGATGTGATCTTCTTCTGCTGACATTTAGAGGTATGGGCCCGCCCTGCTAAAACCCAAATGAGACCTTCTTAGATATAATATAGTATGCTAAATAGGGTGCGCGAAATATAGGTGATACAGATTTCTATAGATTTTTGCATTATAATATGCTATCACCGTTCGCTTACTATGGACTAGTGACTATGCTGATAACTCTGATTTTTATAATATGTATGTTGGTATTATATAAGATACTGCGTTTGAGAACCTTGCATTGAAAAATAAATATTTCAAACTTGCACGTGTGTTATTTTACTCCCTGTTGTGGTTTGAAATGATTATAGAGCGAAAGAGTGTTCATGTGTTCCACGATACCTGAGGTACCCTAAGTTCATGTTCTGGTTTGTCTAAGTCATTGGGAGTTTGTTATGACCAATGAGACACTGTAGCTAGCTCGGTAAGGGGATTTCTGATACTAAGGTGAGTTTTTGGTCTCCCTAATTCACCCAGGTTCTAGATCTCTGTGCACAGTTCTGTGGGAGAACGGAAACCCTGCTACATGGCGCCCAACGGTTGTTGGCCTTATATCACGACACTCGAGTAGTATATCATTCAAACCTTAACCCCTTCATTCCCGTTTCCGGAAAACGGCGGTGTCGGAAAAACCTACCTATTTTTGAAATAGGTCTTTTCAAGCTTGAATCTATCTAAAAACGGTTTCCTTGAATTACTACCCAGTTGTGCTACAAAGTAATCTTTGTTTTTTCACGTTCCTGTGCAGTCATGGCACAAGCCGTGGACATCCCGCTGCATAGTCGCATTGCGGTGCGTGATCATTTGCGGACTTATGATGTACCTTTGGAAGGCTTGGCTGTGGTTCTGGTGGTGAGTGCGGAACATGCTTACCCGTACGAACTGTTTTATTCGTGGGTGACATTTCCGCCAGTGGACGCGAATTCTGGTGTGTTCCACTCATACACTCCGTCAGCTGTACCTGCTGCATATGCTCCGTACAGAGCACAGGAAGTTCCTATTGATGTTTGGCAGCATGGAGTTTGGTTTGGTGGCGCCCTACCACACGCTTTAACCGCTCCGAGGTTAGGTCCTTTGTCCATTCCGGGCACACCTTGGCCCACTTTGGCTGGATTTACTCCTCATCCTAATCGCGCCACTTGAAACATGGGTGACCTGTGACGTCTTCATGAGGTCGCAGTTGAAGTGATTAGTACACTTGTTCCTTACACGAGTCGTAATGTTCAAGGCGCAGCCCCTAGGGGTGCGCAGCTTCAAGCAGGTCAGGCTGGTTTGAAAATCAGTCCTGTCATGGTGAATTCCGTAATGGGCAAGAAGCCCCAGGATAAGGATGACTTTCCTTTCTGGCTTGCCGAGAAATTCGACCAGCTGGAGGCTGTGTTTCCTAATACGAATCCTGGTGAGAAACACCGGATTCTTACGCTTAGTTTGCCGAAAGATTTGGCCCCTGAGCTTGTTGACTGTGAAACATGGGGTAAGACTTTTGCAGCAGTCTATTCGAGGTGCTTTGGCTCCCCGTCTATGTCCAACCTGTCTGCGGTCCTTAAACGTGTTCAAGATGATCACGGATCGGAGTCAGCGGTTGAGTTGGGTATGCGCCTGTGTGGCTCCTTTGAGGTGGTTTGCGATCTGATCCGTGCGAATGTCAAGGGGGATGCAGTGAACTTCCAGGTGGCTAACGCCTTGGCGTTGATTCCCGACGCGGACAAACCCCGTCAGTTAGCAAGGATAATTGTGACGGCTTATAAAATGGTTGGCCGCAATGCCAAGAGTCTTAAGACTTTTTCTGATAAGGAGAAAAAGCAGCCCCAGGGACAGTCTTCGGAGGCGAACGCTCAGCCCAAGTCCAAAAAACAAAATTGTCCTAAAAAACAGAATCAGGGTAAGCAACAAAAACACAACAAACACAGGTTTCGCGCCCTGCGTCTCCGTTGCCTGCGCAGTCGGAACGTGTTTATGATTTGTGCGATGATTAAGACACCTGAACGTTTTCAGGCTTCTGACCAAAGCTCTCCTCGTTCCTTTCAGGACTCATCGGTTCCGTCAACCGGTGGTGGAGGGGGCGGCAGGGGCCGGGGTAGCCAGCAAGGACGTGGTCAGCCCCGCCAGCGCAACTGTGCAGACAAACAGGAGGGCTCTACGCCTCAGAGTCCGCAGTTTGCCAAGAAGAAAGTCGCAGCCTTGACAGCGCATCGATATGCCCCAGATTGTGAGAACGAGGCTTCGGAATCTGACTTGGGCTCTGACCTTGCTGGACAGCGCGGCGGAGATTACCATAGTGAGAGAGGCCCTCCGTCCACTACTGAAGGTGACAGCGACTGACACTTATGTTGTGATTGAAACAGCAGATACCAGAGTTGCTCCCCCTGATAGACTTTTTGAAATTGTCCTGTTGATTGAAGGTGACATACAGCGTACGGTTAAAGGGGTATTTTGGGAAAATCTTTCGTCTACATATGACATTTTGCTTTCGGAGGCTGACTGGCCCCCACCTTTTGTGCTCGCAGCTCCACGAGGGGAGGAGGTAATCCTCCCCAGTTTCGAGAGTGGAAGCGCTGCACTTTGCAGAAGAGTGGGCTCTGGCGCTTGCACCGGCTGTGTACTGTAATCAGTGTGGCTGGGATGAATTGTCCCCGAACCACGAGATTCCTTTACGGTCTCAGCCGCAGCCTCAACCTCAATATCCCATACGATGTGAAGCCAAAGCTTCGGTCGCAGCGATCCTTGAACAATTGTAATATCAAGGTGTAATTGAAACGTATGTGTCACCGATGAATAACCCCCTTTTTACTGTAAACAAACCGGACGGCTCTTACCGTTTGGTTTTGGATTACCGGCATTTCAACTCGCATTGCCGTAACTGTGCAGTACAGAATACTCACGGCTCTGCCCTTGTAAATAGTCTTGTGCGTAAGCGGTTCAAAACCACGCTTGACATTTCCAATGGTTTTTATGCCCATTCATTGGACAGTCTAAGTTCCCAATGGACTTCTTTCACATGCGGCGGGGTCCAAAAAATGTTTCGGCGTCTTCCAATGGGCTATAAGAATAGTCCTGGCGTATTTTCCGCACGCATTGTCTCTCTGTTGGAGAGGATCGACCCAGATGCTTGTTCCTATGTGGATGATATCTATCTCACAGACGACGAACTTTGGGAGCATCTGTGTCGAGTGAACAGTATTATTTGTAACTTTGCAGACATGGGTTACAAGTTTAATTTTGCAAAATCGCACATTACAGAATACACAGTGTTGTTTCTAGGCTATGAACTAACTAATGAAGGAAAAGGCTTGGCTCCTCACTTCCTGGAGAAGTGCGCACAGTTGCGCTCTCCAACAACACTGAAAAAATTACAATCTTTACTGGGCCTTTGGAATTTCGGGAGGACTTACATTCCGGAATATGCCCAGCGTATCAAGCCTTTGTATGCTTTGATACAACCATCTTTTTCCAAATCATGCTGGCTGCCTGAGCATTCAGCTATTCTGCAGTCTTTGCAAGCTGATTTGCTCGCTTCTGAATACTTACAGACTCGTGATAACCAGACCAACCTGGTAATAAGAATTGTCCCGGGGACGGTAGGTTTCACGTACCTAACTTTTAATGAAGGAGATACAGTACCTATGGCTTACAAGTCACACTTGTACACTTCGGCTGAATTGCGATTTTCCACTGTGGAGAAAGTTTTGACGGCTGTGCAGATGGCAATTCTCAAAGAACGTGCCCTGTTACAAGGAAAACGCATGTTGGTTGTTACCCCATGTCCTGCCTTGGAGGCAGTTACGAAAGCCAGTGTACCAAATTCTAAAGCTTTGCACCCTCAGTGGATTCAATGGGCTGCATCTTTGTCATCCCAGGATGTCACATTTATTTTTGACGCCACTTTACGGTCGCAGGAATTCTTACAGTATGAATTTGTTCATCCTGCTCCTTTAGCAATGCGGCCGTTGGAGGATTTCCATTGCATCATTTACACTGATGGTTCGGCGCAGGTTGCGCATGGCTCTAAACGTGCCTACGTTTCCGCTTGCGCCATTGTGGTCGGTGCCATGGTGAACGATGAGTTCAAGTCCAGTGTGGTGCACACGCAGACGCTTGGGGACTGCACCGCACAATTGGCTGAGCTTCGTGCTCTGATGCTTGCATTGGAGTACGCAGATCCGAGTGTGACGACTTTGGTCGTAAGTGACTCTTACTACTGTGTCCAGTCTTACAATGAGAACTTGTTCTTTTGGATTCAGAATGAATTTCGTGATTCCAAAGGTAGCACTATAAAACATAAAATAATCTGGGTCCGGGTGGCAGAACTCAAAGAGAAGTTGCCACTCGTGTTTGTAATTCATACTCTTGGCCATCAGCGCGTGGGGGTCCACGCTGTCGGAAATTCGCTTGCTGATGAAGCAGCGAAGTCAGCAGTATCAAAATACTTAGTTGCAGCAGTCACGAGGTCCAAAAGTAAGATAGATGATGACATCTTAGCAGCGGTTGCTGCTACTGAGAAGGGAAGTAAATATCCTGCGGGGTTCCCTTCTAAATACGCATACCACTTAAGTCCCGATAAGGTTCCTTATGTGAAAATTCCTGAAGTTGGTGAACGTTTAATTCCCAACTCGGATCGCAGGGCTTCTTTGATTACAGCGGCTCATGAAGGTGTGGCGTCTGCGCATGCGGGCGTCTCGGCCACTGTAACTCAGCTACAACAGAGGTTCTGGTGGCAGGGACTGTACAAACAGACTCGCGATTATGTCCTTCAATGTGACATTTGCCAGCAGATTAAACCTTCAACTGCTGTGCGTCCGCCTCAGACACAGTTGTACATTTCTAATAAACCACTGGGGTGCGTTTATTTAGATCACTGCGGTCCTTTTTCTTCTGATACTGCATATAAGTATATCTTAGTAGCAGTTGATTCATGCACACGCTTTGTGTGGGTTTGGCCCCATCGAGCGCTGATTCACGGACTGTCATTAAGGATTTGCGAGTCTTTGTAGGGATTTTTGCCTGTGGTACCTTCCATTCGGACCAGGGTCCGGCTTTCGCCTCCTAGGCGTATAAGGATGCTATGGTTTCGTTGGGGGTCCAAGTCAAGTTTTCGTCTCCGTACAGACCCGAGGGAAATAGTGTAGTTGAACGAATGAACCGTGACTTAAAGCAATCTTTGACAGCTCAAGTTATAGCCACTGGCAGTAACTGGCTAGCCCACCTCAATGGCGTGCAGCGTGCGCTTAATAATCTCCCTAGAAGGTCTCTGGGTGAGCGGACCCCATACGAAGTGCTCTTTGGTATCAAGATGTACGTCCCTGACCTCGACGGTCTAGACTGCAAGGCCCAGGCCACGTCCTTTGACGTAGATGAACATTGCAATGTTTTACAGGATCTACAAAAGACCAGAGACAGTCTAGCAAAGGAACATTTGCCCTCCACATCGGATGATGCGTTGCAGATCCCAGTAGTTGGCTGGCTACCCCAAGTTGGAGAACTGGTTCGAGAGAAGATCGATAACAAGAAAGAGTTTGGTCCCTCATATCGTGCACCGGTTCGTGTTCTTGGAGTGAAGGGCACAAGAACAGTCATATTACCACCACTTCCAGGTCGTAAGGAAAACAGATTTATCTCTATTGACAATGTCAAGACACACAGGGTGGCCGATTCTTCATAGCATGACACAGGCTATATCCTGTCCTTCCATGGTGAGGCATTCTGTGCTGGCTATTACTTCTGGTGCAGAACAGGAGGTGTCCCTCGAGATGCCTGCCATATCCAGTCCTTTATTAAATACTATTCCTGTTACTAACATTGATGAGCTGAACTACACCTATCCTGCTGACTTATCTGTGCCAGATTTTCAGACTCGTTTGGCCGACCAATCAAGATTCTCTTTTGACTCTGTTTCGGAACTTTCAAAGAAACCCTCAACTATTGCAAAATATGCCACCTTATTCAAAAAACATTTTTTAATTCCCCCTTGGACATACATTTGGTTGATTCTATTTTCATTTTACCTTTTTATGTCGATTGGTTTTGTGTTTTATTTTTTTCGCCTGATCGATGGTAACTATGTTAAAGAAAGAACAGGAATTCGGTACCTTAATGGAACATTGGCCCCTCTTTCCTCTTCACATTCAGCACACAGACTGAAACGAAACCTGAATACAGTCAACATTACTGCTTGGCCTGTCCTTGATGGGATTGTGTGGGATGCGGTTAGATTTCAAATACATGGGCCCACTGAAGTGATTAATGTTCCGAATGTGCTTAGAGTAAACATGGGGGATGTGATTAAACAAAATATACATTCTGATGATTGGGATATTCAGGCCGTAGAAGCATTATTCTCTGATTTGAAATACTATGCTGCCTTTGATGCTGAGGATTTATATTTAGATTCTATTAATTATGGTGATTTGTTTTGTTTTCAACATTATGGTAATCATTTTTTACATAAGACAAATTCCAGGAGGGTTGCTGTAAATTACACACAGTGGGAACATTGCCCTGCTCCATTGAGAGGCAGCTCCAGTACATTTCTGAAAAAATATTCTTATTTTACAGATTTTAATCAATCAAATCCTGATTCATTTTATTTCAAAATGACACAAAAGTCCATGTCCAAAGTTAGACTTATCTATACAAAGTTGCTGTATTCAAAGTCCTTTCTAGACAGATTAGCTGTAGATGGCTACGAGATTTGGAAAGGAACAATTGACCTTAAATCGGTTTGGGGTACCAAAGATTGGCAGGTACAAGGCACTGAGGCTTTGCACCGTGCATGCAGGGCTCGACAAATCTAAAAAATCTCACTTGACCTGCAGGTCGAGTAAGTAGACTTTTCTACTCGACCTAACAGCAATGCACTCGACCCACAATTGATCGCATAATGGACTTTTTTTCAAAACATTTGCAGCGCCAACAGCCCAGGAAAACGTTGGCCAACCAACCCCAATTTGGAATGCGCTCTAATCAATGGTACAACACCAGTGCAGCTTCTGAAATAACTCACTATCGAGACTAGTCTGCTCTTGAGTATTGCGGGTTCTAATATGGGGGAGGGAGGGTTATACCTGTTCAGTAAAACTAAAAGGTCTGCCTGACGCTTACCCCTCCCAAAGCCTAACTCTGGGCCTAAACTTACTTTTGGGAAACTGGGTGGTAATTAGTGGTCACACAATCTGCACAATCCGCACCTTAGAGGTGATGGTGACACTGTCTTGCGAGCAAAATCAAGCAATGAAGGTGAGGAAACATACACATATTCACAAACTACACCCAGAATAGTAAACATGTTCTAGTAATGCAACTTGCATAGCAGTATAAACTCTGGGAAGACATTTAATTTCCTTTGTACCTTCAGATAATACCTGACAGAAGTTCGGACATTTATAAAAGTGCAAGTAAAAACCCTATGGTGCAACACAGCCAAATCAAACTCTCCACATGCGCTTCATCCGGGAAAAGGCAAGCAAACTTTTTTTAAACAGTGAGTTTATATAGGCACAGCACAGACAGTCCTGTAAACAAATTGCACATGGTCTGGCTTGACAACGTAGCTGTCACCAGGCAATTAGAGTGAGCATTACTAGAGAGGGACTTTGGCTCTGCCCACATGTTGGGAGCCATTTGAGTACATGTTTTCAGAACAAGTGCCTCCACAAAAAAGTGCTTTCTTTGCTCTACAGTGATCATTTTGTTTTCTTATGCAGCAGCCTGAGATTGCATTTTCAAGGGCACAGTTAGGACTTGCTTGAAAGTGCAACTGTCATTTCTACTTAGTACAGCACCAATGTCATTCTAATTTGTTGCTTCCACAATAATGCAGCATATAATGCTAATTTGCACGTAACGCTTTACTGAATATTACAACATTGACATTCATTTTCAAATGACATGCACAATATATTGAATCTTATTAAGACCAAAGCGATAAAAATTCAGTGCAGCGTAAGCTAATTACACAGATTACCAAATCAAATGTGGACGGGGCAATGCCTCGGTTAAGCACTAGCATAATCCAAAACCAGAGAGGTAACATAACATAAATAATTTAGACAACGAAACGAGCCAAGGAAAAACCGCAAAATAAAGGAAGTTGCTACCCATTCAGTTCAGAAAGTGGCAACACCAAAAACCCGTTTGAAAGAGTAGTTTACATCGTGTAAATGTCAACGTTTTAAATTTCACTTGTTTCACTGCTAATCGAGTGGCCCTGTCTTATCACAATGACCGTGCTGCCATCTAAGTGGAAATACAAGCTCCTTTATGTCTGTGAAGCTAGCAGCCTAAATACTTTTACAAAACAAGTGAAACATTTTCAGCATGAGTTTTCCAATCGACCTCACAAATAGGGCTGCAACATGTCACACCGAGGAACAAAGCAAATGTTTAAACATATCACATGACAGCCCGCTCCTTGTGAGCAAGGGGTATCTGGAACTGCAGCAGTTGCAAGTGAGGCTGGAGACAATACATATGTTTTCAACACGAACATCATTGCTTTCTCGAATTTTCACATTATACCACCAGTGGCATGAGCCGTTCCTTCTAATGACGACGGCTCACACGTGTGCACATGAACATGCTACCAACTGCCCAGCAGGCGCACCAGTCCCTAAGGCGGCACCAAGTGCACCCTCACTTGGCGCTAAATACCCAGAGGAAAACAGTGAACAAAGCATTTTATAAGCTTATATTTTTCTATTCACGGTTCTCACTCTCAAGCTAAGGTGTCCACGTCTTCGAAAGAAAATCTATAAAACCAATGTAATATTATGCCTCTTTTATTATTCTACGACTTGTATGGCACAAGGGCTGTGGCGCGCCGTTCACCTTCAGCAAAGGCCGTCACACCAACTGCAGCTTTCCCGCCCCCACAAGATGGCCCTTAAATTTATCTTTATTACCCCGAATTACAGTGGGAGGGGAAGTCGTGGCATTATTAATGGACAGGATGCCTATAGCGACCAGCCTCAAATTATTCACAGGCAGTGTCGAGGAGCAGACCATTCTCGTAGGCCTTGGGGAGTGGTAATTACAGGAGGGATGGAGCCGGAGCTAGGCCGGGGAAAGGGTGAGACATGACGGATCAGTCAGCTCAGCTCAGCCTCGTTAGATGAAAAGAAATTTAACCGCAAGTTGTCAAAACTGACTCACCTCTGCCAAATCGCCCTGCACTCTGTCCCGAGTCCCGACTCCACCGAGGAGAGCGCGTGGTGACGTGCTACGTCACTGCAGTACTTAAGGCAGCACAGCGCGGGGGTAGGCCAGGGCCGTCATTGGTAGCGCTTTCGCGCGCTACAAGATTGACGGCCCTGGCACCCAAACAATAGGCAGTGCGTGCATGATGCATGATGCCCATCGCGCGTGCGTGCATGATACATGCTGCCCCCTAAAGCCTTTCACCGCGCACCGCATCGCAATGCTGCCACCTAAAGCCTTCCACATGCTACTGCACCTACCAGATAGCACTCGCCAGGCCGGTCAAGTAGGCCTTGAAACTAACTCGACCTGCACAAAATTCACTCGCATTTGCGAGCGGGCGAGTACATTTGTCGAGCCCTGGCATGTATCATCCCGAATCACATGTTGTTTCTAAATTCGTCTATTTCCCAAACAACATGCTTTGGATTGGCTACTTTTAAAAAATTAAATACACCAATTATCCCCGAATTGGAGGAATATTCAGGGTGGGGTAATTATACTGAATTGTCCATTCATGAGTTGCAAGCTCTATTGCACAATTCGTCCTTTAATATATCCAGTTTGGATTCGAAGGGTTGGCTGATGTGGCATAGGAGTGCTGATTCTTGCCAACATCGTTTTCTGGGTTTGGCTGAAGGGTTCACACAAGTCAGACCTGATCCCCGTTTTGAAACTGATTATACTGTCACAACTTATTCTGTGGGGAAACTGTGTCAGGATTGGTTACAACATTCCACTTTAGCTGCAGTTAAACTACATCTGTTTCAGTTAACTGAAAACGTGGATTTGAATGATTTTATAAAAGGCCCAGCTAAGGGTAGGTCTAAACTGTGGATTTATGCAGTTTACAATGAAATTTGGAAATTTTCGCAAATTGAGGCTGCTAAACGCCTAAGAGCAATTGACCAAGCAAATTTGGAGAAAGTGCTTGCAGTTGTCGATAACAGTATTAACATGCTTTCTTCCCGAATTTACACATTGAACAATATTGTCTCTTCTGTAGTTGACATTGTGAATGATGAAGTGTCGGTATTGTACCATGGACAAAATCAATTGCGTTCTGTGATGCAGTTTGCATGGACACTAAAAACTCTGAAAGCTGGTTCCGTTCCTTGGAGTTACATGAACGTGTCATCACTATTTGCCCCGTTTAATTTGACTGACAAGCAGCGCATGCTTTCCATGCGAGATGCATCATTTTCTATGTTGCACATTGAAAAGTTAGAATCTTTGCCCTTCTCTGTAGCTGAGGCAGCTGCTGCTACATGGCTTATCCATGGTGTTATTACTTTACCATTTGCTTTATATAAATTTACTAATTGTATGAGATATATTGCAATAGGACGATATGAACCACTAGGTAGTGCTTTCCTAAATGAGGCATGGTCTTTACCATACATGTACAGATGCCTGAAGGATGGAAAAGAAGTGAATCTGAATGGTGAAGAATGCACACAGTCGCCTGACCGTTCACTGATATGCAGACACATCCAGTTGCATGGTTCTTGTAATCAAGACCGGCCTAATTTGGCCTGTGTTTTAAAAGGCACACCAGTTCCTGCAATTGTTCCCACATTCACATTATTGACAAACAGTAGTTATTTGCTTTTGAATAACGAGGAGTGTTGTGGGTTAATGGTCGGTATCGCCTATGTGGTTACTGTATCAGAACGTGTGGTGTGTTGCAAGAACGTGTTATATCCACCCACGCATGGGAATTCAGATGTTTCCATCTGGCCGCGCATCCCAACCTTGAAAGCGGAGTTCAATGGTATGAGCCGAATAAGGGCTCTTTTGTCTCAAAAAGAAGTGGCCCTGAGCTCGGCCCGTGAAACTTATGTCCTTCACATAGCTAACACACGCACAGAGGTGCAGGCACTTTTAAATATTGACTTGCCATTTCATTACTGCAAATTAGTTCATCAAATCTTTAATGCCTCCTCCACGTCTGGCTTAGCTCATTTTTTTAAATTGGTTAGCAGTGGTCTTGTGACTACATTTGAAAAGATTTTTGGTGTTATCCCTGCTTTCTTCCATTCAATATTTTCGAGCTTGTTTGGCGGATTTCCTGTTTTGCTGGCTTTAGCTGCAGGCGTTTTGATATTATTCTGCTTCCTAAAATATGGATGCCCATCCTGCGCAAGAAGCCGCTCAGCCCCTTCTGGCACTGTTTCGCGACCGGATGCTTGATTACTATGGCACCCTGCCGCTTGCGACCTTAAGCACGGCATTTGAATTATCGTTTCGATTTTCCTATTACACATGTGTCCAGCCTGTGTCTCATTGCCTGAGCTGCGATTTTGACGGGGCCATTGATTTGTGTCTCTGCTTGCCGTTATCTCCTGGAGTCGATTGTAATCACCTGATGGGCCCCGTAGTTGCTCACGAGTTGGTTTGTTCTGGCGAAAGGATTATGGCCTTGGCAGCGATGCATGGACTAATGGGTCCGTGGGACATCCCCGCAGCGGCGCATGAGTTTCTGGCACATAGCGTTCTTGAGAACCCACCGAGTTGTCCTCTGATGTTGCTAGAGGGTCCGGTGTTGGAGGAGCACGTATGTTCTTTCCCATTGCTTAATTGGATGGCTGAACTGTTTTCGGATGATGACAGTGATTTCATGTTGGAAGTTGTGGCTACCTATTTTGCATATTCTATCCACCCATGAGTGGCTTTGGAGACTTTCACTATACTGGCACGTGACTTTTTAGTAATTCTGAATGGTGCCATTTTTCTTGCGAACAATTTACTTCATATGTTCTAGGCCTGTGATTTTATATTAGGCCTCAAGTTCGAGATTTTTTACATTTTTGTTTGGCCACTATAGGCATTCATGCATATTTTTGTATTGTTAATTTTTAAATACATATACATACATTTGGCTTGGCTCAATATTATTGAACTCTGCTTTCATGGTATGCCTTTATTATATTATTGGCTTGTTTCTTGACCGTCCTCGGATCATTGGGTGGTGTCATATAGTTAATGCTTTTCTATATATTGTGTTAAGTTAGCATGAGTGTATTAAATGTTTAAACGACATATTTTCCTTCGGCTTCAGTTTGCACACGGCACATAATTATTATTGTAGCTTTCAACCTAGACGAAAGTTGTGATTTATTGAGAATAATATGTTATTGCTCTGATATCAGTCGTGCCTGGTACACTTGGTACACTGTCTGCACACTGAGAGCTATAGCCTCTAAGAATAACCTAACACAAGGTTGCTGGGAGGCCTGATCCTCGCACCACATTAGACATAACACAAATAATGTTGGTGCCAACATTGGGCTCTACGCGGGTTTAAGATAGAGTTACTGAGAATGCAAAAAACACACTTGATGGTGCTTCGCATGCAGAGAGTTGGTAGCTGATGATGTGATCTTCTTCTGCTGACATTTAGAGGTATGGGCCCGCCCTGCTAAAACCCAAATGAGACCTTCTTAGATATAATATAGTATGCTAAATAGGGTGCGCGAAATATAGGTGATACAGATTTCTATAGATTTTTGCATTATAATATGCTATCACCGTTCGCTTACTATGGACTAGTGACTATGCTGATAACTCTGATTTTTATAATATGTATATTGGTATTATATAAGATACTGCGTTTGAGAACCTTGCATTGAAAAATAAATATTTCAAACTTGCACGTGTGTTCTTTTACTCCCCGTTGTGGTTTGAAATGATTATAGAGCGAAAGAGTGTTCATGTGTTCCACAATACCTGAGGTACCCTAAGTTCATGTTCTGGTTTGTCTAAGTCATTGGGAGTTTGTTATGACCAATGAGACACTGTAGCTAGGTCGATAAGGGGATTTCTGATACTAAGGTGAGTTTTGGGTCACCCTAATTCACCCAGGTTCTAGATCTCTGTGCACAGTTCTGTGGGAGAACGGAAACCCTGCTACAGACGTTGGTACTGATACCCTCGATGGCGACCTTTCCTGACGACGATGAGATGGTGATGTCAAGCGTCTGATTCCCGCTGTCGTAGCTGTGCCGGATCTGGACCATTTACGAGGTGGTGTCGACTTAGGCCTGGGTTTAGACTTCGTACCTGAAGTCGTTGACTTCGACAGCAATGGGGGTGTCGACTTCGACGCTGAAGGTGAGCATAAGGGTATCTTCAACGTCTATCTGTCCATTAACATCGATTTTGACAGGTGTCTTCTTTTTTCACCCTTTTCCTTATGCTCTAACCTTTTCTGAGAGGAGGGCTCTTCTGAGGGATGTCCTTCCCAACCACTTGTTGACTCCTTTCCTCTCTCCTGCATGGCATGCAGTCTGATATTCTTCCTTTCCCGAAGGGTTCTTTTGGAAAACTACAGACGATAGTAGCACTCATCAGGTCTGTGAGAAGATGGTAGGCACACAATACAGACCGAGTGCAGGTCTGACTTTGCCTTCTTTTTACCACAAGAAGGGCCCTTATTAAATAAGGCCGGCATTCTGACAGTCAAACTTTTTCAGAAGTCAGAAAAAAATAGGAAATTAGCACAATAAGTATTAAAGACGTCGAGTGAAGTAAAAAATAATCACTAGAAATAACCAATTAGTAACAAAAAACAAGTAACTGACGAGCTCAATGCTTCAGGATCCTCACAGAAGGAGCCGGAAAAAAGAACTGACCTAACTGTCACCTGTGGGGCATGATGGGAGCCTGGAGGTCCTAAAGGCACAGTGACAGTTTTTTCTAGTGTGTTCTATATGCAACCTCTCTAGACTAATCTGCCTCTATGACCTTGCCTTTTTTCCTTCGAAAATAAAGACTATGTTCAAAAACAAGTTAAAAGCATTTTCTATGTGTCATGAAAATTTTACTTTATATGTTTAAGTATTTTCAAATTAATATATTTCAATGCAATATTGGCATATTTGAGCCTAGTAATATGGTTTAGGACACACACACACACACACACACACACTCTCTCTCTCTCTCTCTCTCTCTCTCTCTCTCTCTCTCTCTCTCTCTCTCTCTCTCTATATATATATATATATATATATACATATATATATATATATATATATATATATATATATATATATATATATGTGTGTGGATATGCATATATTTTTGTTATTTATCCGGGTTCCGCGCAGATGGGCGGGACTATTAAGTACTTATGACTATTGCTGAGTATCCCCTGGAAGAGAAACTCAGTGGTCACAGACCCTCACCACCTCTCAATCCAAGGCCTCAACTGACCTCAACTAGGCTGTCCTGCGCCGACAGTCGCCTCACTGAAACCTACAAAAATCATCAAGGGCCCCAAACATGCCAGCTGGTACACTCGGGACCACCAAGCGCAACTGCCACCAAATGGAGAAACTATGGCACATAACCAAGAATCCCACAGACAGAGTCGCTCACAAAATCGCCCTCAGCAACTTCCACAGTAACAAAGAAGCCAAGAAAGCTGCTATCACCACCGCATCAACTCAGCCACCAACTACACAAACAAGCTCTTCAAAATAGTAAGAATTCTCCAGCCAGACAGCCACAGAGAACACTATCCAGCCTTCCCAAGAACTCTGCAACACTTTCTCAGACTACTTCCACAGCAAGAGCACAAACATCCACAACGATTAGAACATCCAATCCGCCACCATAAACTCTGATAAGCTCAACCAATCAGCAAACACCAGCCAAACCATCACCACTTGGCCACCCCTCACCGGCCTGACCACCTCAGTCATCCACTCTGGGTTGCCCACCTACCCTTGCCTTCACCACCACTACCACCTTGCAATGAAGGCTCTGCTGACCCCAACAATTAAAAAAATGATGGTCCGATCTCCCTGCTCCCCTACCTGGTCAAAGTTTAAGAAAGCCAGCAACCAGCAGCTCATCAAATTCTTGGAACAAAACCACCTACTGGATGCCTTCCAATCAGAATTTTGTGCCAACCACAGCACTGAGACCACACCGATTGCTGCCACAGACATCCGGACACTCCTCGACCGTGGAGAAACAGTGGCCCTGATCCTCCTCAACCTCTCCACGGTGTTCAACAGTCTCCCACAACACTCATCAACTGACTCTATAATGTAGGCATACGACAAGTCAAACTCAAGTGGATCACCTCCTTCACAGGACGCATACAGAGCATCTGACTGCCTCCCTTCATCTCCGCACCCAAAGATATCATATGCAGAATTGTGCAAGGATCGTGCCTCAGTCCCACCCTGTTCAACATCTACATGACCCCCCCCTTGCAGACATCGTCAGATCCCACAAACTCCACATAATCTCCCACGCCGATGACAATCAACTGATCTTCTCACTCACCATGGACCCTGTCAGTGCCAAAACTAACTTCTGCAATGCCATGACCAACGTAGCCAAATAGATGAGAGACTACTGCCTCCAACTCAACTTTGACAAAACAGAAGTACTAATCTTCGGGAAGAACACTTAAGCATGGGACCACAGTTGGTGGCCTGTAGAACTCGGACCCACATTCACACAGAACAACAAGTTAATCCAGTTGCTTCCTCTTGCTTTCATACACTTTCCATATTTTGCAGAATCTTCAGATGGATAGTCACTCAGGCTCTCCTCACCAGCCCCCCCCCCCGACTACGGCAATGCGCACTACACCGGCATCTCCATCCAGCTCCTCAGAAGACTCCAGACTATATAGCATGATGCAGCCAAACTCATCCTGGACCTCCTCAAACAAACCCACATTGCCATTCACCTGAGAGACCTCCACTGGCTCCCAATCCAGAAAAGATGGCAGTTTGAGATTCTCAAGCATGCCAATAGAGCCCTCCACAACTTAGGACCTGCCTACCTCAACCATCGACTGGACTGCCACCAACACACTAGACACCTACGCTCCTCGTCACTCTCCCTTGCACAAACACCCTGCATCAGTCGCACCGACAGCAGCAGCTGCTCCTTCAACTGCATTGTAGCCAGGAGAAGTGTGGCTCAGGGGTTAGAGGCGGCAGACCCGGAAGCTGAGATCGGCCCTGGACCAGGGTTCAATTCCTCGCCTCGGCGGGTCTTGGGCTCAAAAAATTCCACGGACTCGATAATTCTCGCTCCGGTGCCTTCTCAACTCACGGGTTCACACTCTGCGACTCTGGGCAATAGCTTGCTTAATCTCCACAACGGCCCCTCGCGGCGGGATGCCTGGCTTTCACCTTGAGGATACCCTGCCGGGGTTATCTCACAGGGGAATACCAGGACGGGTTCCCTAAGCAAGCGCCGGGAAACCCTTTGTGGGTAGCTGTGCGCTATATAAGCTCAAATACAATACATTTACACATTTACATTTACAGGACCTGGAACGACTCTCCCCCAACAGACTTGTACGGCCCCCTTGCTGGCAGACTTCAGAAAGAGACTCAAGACCTAACTCTTCTATTGAGACAGTGCCCAGATACTTCTAGAGGTGACAGAGTTGCACTTTACAAATGCAGGTTGATTGAAGGCTGCTGGAATAAAACATGTACTTACCCCAACTGTCTAGCCTCTTGGATTGCCTGTCCAGGTGTGAAAAAGGACATGCGCCACGGGAGGTGGTGACTTGGACCACCAAGATCTTACAGGTAGGGTGGTTGGTGAGGAAATTTGAGTTACCAGAGGCAGGGTAATGGCAGCGGTCGTTTGTCCTATTCCCAGGAGCCCCTGTGCGGGCTTGGACCAGGTTCCCAGTAGGACATCAGATAAGGCTTTGTTGAAGGGCAGCAAGGGCTCCAAGGAGGAGACACATTGCTTCAGGAACTCTATCAAGATATTTGTGTTGACCGTCACGGAAAGGAGTTGAAGGTTCAGGACCTGAGCTGCCCTTCGCACCACCAACGCATATGATGCTCCCTCCTCCATAGCCATGGTAGGGGGGAGAAAGTAGGCTGCAATCTGAAGAGATATCCAGTCTGCTGGCCTCACCGAGTTCCTGCTAACAGCCCATTTCTTGTTAAGGCTAGACTTATAAAGGGTTCAGCGACCAATACCAATCTTCCTCTATTCCTTGCCCTTCAGAATAAAGCTGAGGAAATGACCTAGGACCTAAAAGTTCTGCTGGCACCGGTATCTGTGCCAGTTGGTGCAGATCCAGCTCTAGATCATCAGGAATTAGAATGGGGCTGGTAATACCAGGGGGCACCGGTATTCTCAGTGTTAGACTGGTGCAGCACGACCTGCATCTGGCTGGATCCATAAGGGGGAGGGAGTCATCAGTACCAGAGCCGCTGGCACAATCTTGATGGGGGCCCCTCTGAGCCTCCAGGGTCCAAAGGTGCGGCAGTAGGGCCAACCCACCCACATATGAGGCACATGGTGCCATAAAATTTTTTAAGATGGGTGGGGGTCACTCCGGCTCCTGGAAAGTTGGGAAGCGCGGAGCTGACACAGGCGCAGATTCAGAGGAAGGCGGCCCTAGAACACCAAGGCTCCTCTAACACATCTGCCAATGGACAGGGCGACTTGTGTTTTTTGTGCTTCACACTTACCGGACCGATTTGACAACTTTGAATTAGAACTCCCAAAGCACTGCCTGTACCTTCCTCTCGACTAGGACCGTGAACAAAGACCTTCGAGGAGAGTGACATGGTGACAAACACCAAGCCGCAAGCAAGGGACCGTTACCTCAAAGCTTTCGGGCCATGACTTGGCACTTAAAGCATGACTTCAAGTCATTGTCGCGCTCAAGACACTAGAGTTAAACTAGGTTTGGGTCCACCACCGACATAGCATGTTGACAGGTGCTGCACCGTTTAATACCAGAAGTCTTCTTAGATAAGATGGAAATCGAAAAAAAAGAAAGGGTTCGACGAAACGTCAAAAAAAGCCTGTCAAAAAGTGAGCGAGGGTAGCACTTTTCGAGGATCTATGCTGACTGGTGCTGGAAGAAAAGAACGAACGTCAGTGTGCTGAGGTGGTGCCTATATAGGTGACCCGAATGTGCCACCTCAGGCATGTTACCAAGGCCTACAAGCGCATGGGAAGGAAGCACGAGGAATCGAAGGCAGCAGGGACTTACATGCTCTTAGATTTTATTTTTGTTTATTGGAGATGTTAACATCAACTGTATGGTATATGATAGTATTTAAATGAACTTTAATAAAATGTATATTCTGACTTAGACTGACAAAAAAAAGGAGGTATCTTCCACCTGGACAGAAACTTCACTCAGTCTTACCATTGCCTGATTGCTAATTATAACACTTCATGCTTGTAAGCTTGGGTAACTACTTGCTAATCTCAATACAAATAGGAATCACATAAACGATTTCCCTTGGCCTGAGCAGATTTTCCCCATGAGTCGATGAAACACAACTCCCTTTAAAAAGTAGGTAGTGTCTTTAGAGTAAGCACATCCACCATGGTCTACTTAGTCCAATCATCAACGGACATACCACACGCTGGGTCCAGTAAGTGATTTTATTGTGAACCAAGGAGCAAATGGCAGTCCTTGTGGCAATAAACCCAACATAGGTTGTGAGCTATTGAATGTACAGACAGAGTCCATGGGTGATACATGTCATGAGACATGTGGATGAGATGAGTGTTCCAGTGAGTAGGAGGACCATATTGCTATTGGGGAAGATGGGCCACATCGACTGTCCACAAATTTGTGAGATAATCGGGTAGGAAAGAGGGCAGTACTAGTTGAGATGTACACTGGCAAGGTCATAAGCACAGGTCAAAAGAGAAACTGACCATGTGGCACAGAGAAATGCTACAGAATAGTTTTTTGGGTGTAAAGAGATGAAGTTCACATCTTCGCCCTCTGAAGTGTGTGGTGCCTCTCTTGAGGGGGGTGTTGCTGGTGCTGGAGGCACACACACATCAGGGGATGAAGATGTGGATCCCCTGTCGGCAGCAGCATTTCTCTGCACCAACAAGTGAAGCAGCACAGCACTTCAACGGGCCTGCTTGTTTGCCAGCACACCCACAACATCGCACTGTAAGGCATCCATTGTTGCTATGGAGGAGTCCTGCTTCATTGACTCCAGAATGTTGCGGCTCGCCCCCAGCTGGTTAGCAACATTGCTGATGTCACTTCAAGAGGACAGTTGCTTGTGCCTCTGCTACATTACACCAGCGATGTCAGCCAGAGTGGAGGGTAGGTGCCTCTTATAGCCACTGAGGTGCCCTTATTGGGAGTGAAGCACCTACAGACTCCCTCTAGGGTGCCTGCCACACTCTTCATCCCGCCCGCATCTTATCTAACAGCTCTCTCGGGACTCCTGCAGCACAATGTTGGAATTCAACTTGGGGGTCAGAGTCCAGGGCTGGAGATGTGCTGCCAGCTGGTGATAGGCGGAGCTTCTGGAGACCCTGCAACGCTGTCGGCCCTTCCAGTGACCAAATATAGTTTTTAATGGAGGCCAGGATTTGCTAGTGGGTGTCTTGGTCAAGGGTTGCCAGACTGTCATCCTCAGCAGAATTCTCATTCAGGACAGGCACCTGGTCAGTAGGTGTTGGTACATCCTCTTTCTACTAATTCACTTTCATTGATGCGTAGGATATCTGTTACTCATAGGTACTGAGGCCAAGTTGCACTGTAGTTGCCTTTCGGATGGCATACTGCAACACAGCTACCCAGCTCGCTGGGCCAGCCATTCCTACACGTGTGTTATGAGGTAAAGTCCACATGTGCCTTGGTGATTTGCTTTCTTTTTCATGATGCCTATAATGATTGTGTTTTAACACTGCTACTGTGTACATTGCACCTGCTCCCCAGGGTGCCTATTTTCCCTGTGAGCCGCACTCAGCCCACAGCTCCTGTAAAGGAGGATGTGGGTTTGGTCATGAATTAGTTATGATCCTGAAGTCTGCCTTTCACACAGTACCCACAGTACTCTGCCTTGTTATGCTGACTTGCATGCACATTGTGGATCAATGCTGCCAAGGGTTCTGTTTTTCACAATCATCCTGCACACCTTTACACAGTTTCCAACCTTGCTACACTGCAGGAATGTGTGGGTGCATGCACTTACCCTGGGTTTCCTGTTTGTGTATACACGTGTACTTTCATTGCACTCAGTTGGCTCCATATTCGTGGACAGTGTGTACCAACTCTGAGGGGATGGGCACAGTCAAACTAGGTTGAATGCTAGCACAGATCTTCACCTCATTTCATCACTGCCAGAGTTGGTTATCCGCAGAGCATGACACATCATTTGACTCGGGCCCCTTCACTTGACATGTCTCCTCTGACAAGCCCCATTTTGGGCCAGAAACTCAACTTACTCCCACCCACTGATCGAACCCAGAGCATACATTGACTCTCACATGCCCACACCACCAACAATACGTATTACCATTACTAATGGACTGTTATGGCTGGCTAATTTTGAGGGCTAAGGGTCAAGCTGTACCCCACATGGTAGTAGTGCTGAAGAACAAGTTACTTACCTTCGGTAATGCTTTTTCTCGTGGCTACAGTATTTGCCTGTGGATTTGTCACCTTGTGAATATCCCCTGCGCCAGCAGCATTCCGAATTGTTTTTGTAGCTCTCCACGCCAACGAGGACGACGCCACAGAACCATGGCTCCACTCGCGACTCCGCTGACGTCACTGGAGCCATAAGAGAGCCTCGTCAGCGTGATGACGTCAGTTCCGCCCTTTTTTTTCGTGCCTTTGAGGCACCTAGACGGACCGACACAAAGGTACACAGTACACAGTCTTCAAACCAACACACAAAGTGTGAAATCAATGCAGTAATGTGAAAAGAATTAATCATTTTCTTTGAAAACACCAGTTATAAAACAACATTATTGTAGGTATACAAGGCTGGACAATGGGGAGGCGGGTGGGTCAGTGAGAAATCCACAGGCAGATACTGTATCCACCAGAAAAAGCGTTACTGCAGGTAAATAACTTGTTCTTCTGATGGATACATCTGCCAATGGATTCCTCACCTTGAGAATAGAGTCCCACAGCAGTCCCCACTCCCAGAGGAGGGTGTCCACCCTTCTATACCAAAAAGTCCTGAAGGAAGGAACGCGCAAAGTGTCTGTCCCTCCTCACTTCGGAATCTAAGCAGTAATGCTTCGCGAAAGTGTGGAGGGAGGCCCAAGTTGCCGCTCTACAAATGTCCTTAACCGGAACACCTCTAGATAAGGCAGATGTAGAAGACCTTGCCCTGGTAGAATGAGCTCTTAAACTCTTACCGGCCAAAGAGTAACAAATCTTGATGCACAAGACAATCCATCTGGAAAGTGTGAGCTTGTGCATAGCTCTGCCTTTTCTGCAGCCAGCAAAACCCACGAAGAGCTGGTCATCCACATGATAGTCTTTAGTCCTTTCAAGGTAAAAATTCACCGCCCTCTTAGGGTCCAAACAGTGAAGCCGCTCCTCCTCCTTGGAAGGGTGAGGAGGAGGATAAAAGGAAGGAATGGTAATGGACTGCCCTAGATGGAAGGGAGTTACCACCTTAGCCAGAAAAGCAGCCCTGGTTCTGAGAACCATTCTATCAGTATGAATAGTCAAGAATGGGGGTTTTGAACTTAGAGCTTGAAGCTCACTTACCCTCCTTGCTGAGGTAATGCAACAAGAAATACAGTTTTTAAAGACAATAGTCTTAAGGGACACTTGTGTAATGGCTCGAAAGGAGAACCATTGAGGCACAATAAATGGAGTGGATGGATATTTGTTGGTAAGGCCCTTAATGAATCGTAACACAATTTGCAATTTAAACAAAGACGGCTGGTCCGGCAAGCAAAGGAACGCCGGCAAAGCCGTTAAATAGACCTTCACAGTAGCCACAGCAAAACCCTGCTGGGCTAGAGAAAGAGCAAATTGAAGGATGTTGGATAAGCGAGCCCTCAAAGGGTCAATAGACTTCTCTCCACACTGATGAACAAATTTGGACCACCTACAGGAATATATAGACTTGGTGGAGAAACGTCTGGCGAACAAAATAACGTCCACCACGTTAGAAGGAAGAGAAAAGAATTTAGGTTGCCCCGTTCAATCTCTAGGCATGAAGGTGTAAGCTCTTGAGGTGGGGGTGTAGAACCTGCCCCTGCGACTGCGAGAGGACGTCTGCCCTGAGAAGGAGACAGAGCGGTGGGCACGAGGAGAGGTGGAGAAGATCTGTGTACCAAACCCTTCTTGCCAATCCGGGGCGATCAATATGACTTTGGCCCGGTCTTGGTGAATCTTCCTCAGAACCCGAGGAATCAAGGGTATGGGAGGAAACTCGTAAAGGAGATGTGAGTCCCATCTCAACTGGAACGTGTCCCCCAACGCTCCCTGTAATGGATACTGGAGACTGCAGAATGAGGGGCAGTGAGCGTACTCGTGAGTAGCAACCAGGTCCACCCGAGGAGTTCCTCACATCCGGAAGACGTGACGAAACACCTCCGGATGAAGCCTCCACTCGTGGTCTGCAGAGAACTGCTGACTGAGACTGTTTGAACGCATGTTCAGAACTCCGGCCAGATGATTTGCCATCAGACAAATCTGGATGCAGGACCAGAGACGCAGAGCCTCTCTGCAGAGACAATACGACCCCACTCCTCCCTGCTTGTTGACATACCACATTGCGGTAGTGTTGTCTGTCAGGACTTGAACCGACTGACCGCAAAGGGAAGGGAAGAAGGCCTTGAGCGCTAAACGCATCACCCGCAACTCTAGAAGTTTGATGTGAAACAACCTTTCCTCTGGAGACCAAAGCCCTTGATCTCCAGATCCCCCAGATGAGCACCCCACCTAGAGTGGAGGCATCCGTGATCACTGTGGCCTCCGATGAGGTAGGTGTAAGGGCTTTCCTTGAGACAAGATTTTCCTCCACGCTCCACCAAGATAGATCCGCTGCAGCTTCTCTGGAGATCCTCACAGACTCCCTGAGATCTCCATTGTGTTGATACCACTGCCTGCGGAGACACCACTGGAGCGCCCTCATGTGTAAGTGTGCATGCTCAACAGAATGCAGGAAGCAAACAGATCGAGCAGGCGAAGGACCTTCAGGACTGAAACAACAGCTCCGTTGTAAGACAATGGAATAATTTCCTGAATGTCGAGAATCCTTTGTGGCGGAAGGAATGCTCGACACACAGTAGTGTCCAGTACTGCCCCTATGAACAGGTTGCGCTGAGAGGGCACCAGGTGAGACTGGGGCACGTTTATCGAGAAACCCAATCTGTACAACAGCTGATTTGTAACCTGCAGATGGTGAAGCACCTTCTCCGGCGACTCTGCTTTCATCAGCCAGTTGTCCAGGTAGGGGAAAACAGGAATCCCCGACCGAGATGGGCTGCCACCACTGCCATCACCTTGGTGAAGACTCGAGGTGCAGTAGTAAGTCCAAACAGCATGACGCAAACTGATAATGTTGTGACCCTACCATGAAATAGAGATTCTTCCTGTGCGACTTCAGAATTGGGATATGAAAATACGCGTCCTGCAAGTCGATCAACACCATCCAATCTTCCTGTTGCAACGCTTGAAGAACCTGCGCAAGGGTGAGCATTTTCAACTGCTCCTGCTTCAGAAAAAGGTTCAAGATCCTGAGATCCAGGATTGGACGTAGCCTGCCATCCTTCTTGGGTGTCAGGAAATACTGGGAGTAGCATCCCTGACCCCTTTCTCGCGCCGGAAGCTCCTCTATCGTACCTTTTTTCAGTAATGTTGGGACTTCCTCCTGCAGGAAAAGAAGGTGGTCCTCCGAGTAAGCACCTTGGCAGGGAGGGTAATTTGGAGGGCATTCCTGAAGAAAATGAGTAAGCCGACCCCCCACAGGACCAGCATGATCCAGAATGGTGGATCTAGGGCTGCTTTGCTGTGGTAAGAGGGGAGGAAGGGGAGGAGGAGGGCTGACGGCCGGGTGGGCGACCTCTGTTCTTGCCCCTGTAGGATTTGTATAAGGTGTTTTGCTGTTGCTGAGGCTGTCTATAGGTCCGAAAGGACGACCTCCCAAATCCTCTGTATCTCCTGAACGATGAGCCTCTAGATCGAGCTTGAAGACCAAGAGATTTGGCTGCTGCTTTACTGTCTTTAAATCTCTGTATAGCTGCATCCGCTTTTTTGATAAAAAGCCCAGAACCATCAAAAGGGAGGTCCAAAAGCCCAGCCTGAATATCTGGAGAGAACTCTGATGATTTGAGCCATTCACTCCTTCTAGTAGCCACAGAACATCCCATGATTTCGGCGACAGAGTCAGCAGTGACTAAACCACTTTGTATGACCTGACATGCAGCCGTTTGAGTATCTTGCAAGACCTCATTAAAATGTTGTCTTCTTTGGACAACTTAGGTGCAAGCTGTTTCGCCGAGTCCATTAAAGCATGGATATAGCGACCCAAAAGACAGGTGGCATTAGTGGACTTTAGGGCCATGCTTGCCGAAGAAAACACTTGTTTAGCAGACTGGTCAGGTTTCTTCGATTCCCTGTCAGCCGGAACTTGCGGAAAGGCACCAGAAGATCTTTTTGAGCAGGCAGCTTGGACCACTAGGCTCTCAGGAGAAGGATGGGATGTTAAAAAGTCAGGATCCCCTGGAGCCGCCCTGTATCTCCCGGCAATAGATTTAGAAACTGCCAGAGCCGAAAAGGTCTTGCGCCAGACCTCCATTACAGGCTCAGTGATTGCCTCATTAAAGGGCAGTAGAGACTCTATTACTATAGAAGGACAATGAAGAACTTCTGACAAAATATTAGATTTAAATTCAGTAGTGGGAAGCCGAGGATCTAAAAGTTCTGCTGCCTTTTTTATTACTGCGTGGTAGGGAACCACATCCTTTGAAGGAGCATCAGATGTAGGCGAAAGTTCCCCCTCTGGAGACACATCAAGGCCACTTGCTTCCCTTAACTCTCCAAAATATTCATCTGAATCTTGAACCTCACCTTCTTCCATTTCTTCCAAACGAAACCTCTGCTCCTCTAGAACCCGCTGAACTTCTCTCCTAGACCTCATTCTGGGTACCGGCGTCGGTGGAGCCAAGACCGACTACGATTGATCCGGAGCCGGCATTGTACACGAATCTGGAGGCACAGCCTGTGGCGATCTAGGTCGAGCTGACGGCGCCGGAGAAGATGGAAACGACGTTGATTTCCTTGGCGCCGGGAAATGCCAAGACAGCGCCGTCGGGAGAAATGGCATGAAGGGGCCCTGGGCATAGGCCTGAGGAACCCCCAGATTAAACGCTAATGCACCCATGGGACCCGAAGGCGCTGCAGAGGGATACATAGCTCTATTGAAGACTCCAAACATATCATTAAGATAATGCGAGGGATCTTGACCCGGGCCAGGGAAAGGAGGATAAAAGCGTTACCATGTTCGGGCCAGCCGGCGCCGATGGCAGAGCCAATGGAGTCGCCTGCTCATCCGGCACCAGAACCTCTTCCACCAGAGAATGTTCCGAAGTCGGTGAATGAACCAGCGTCGGAGATCGAGCTGGAGAAGCTGCAGGCAAAGCCGATCTTGCAGGAGAAGCTTGATTCGAGGTAGAAGGAGGCACGAAGTCCTTAAGACATCGACGAACTGGAGAGGTTGACTTCGGCGCCGTTTCTCTATCAGAATGGCGTTTTGAAGAATGCCTCTTCTTCTTATGCTTCTTGGCTCTCAAAGCATGTCCCGACGTCGATTTCGAGCCCGACCTCGACCTGGAACTAGACCTCGACCTTCTTCTACCTCTTTTCTCCTACCTCATCTTCGCCATGAAGAGTTTTGCTTCTCTCTCCTTCAATGCCTTCGGAATAATTTTCCTACAGCAGGCACATCCCTCGTGATCCGACGACAGGCACTAGACACAATCTTCATGCGGATCTGTAATGGACATATGTCCACCGCACTCCCTACAGGGCTTGAACCCGGACTTCCTCGACAACATCCTTGAAAGGAAACAAGAAGAAGCACAGGAATACAACCAGAAACACAAAGTAGCAAGTGAAACTACGGAGAGTCTTGGAAAAACCGTTAGCATTGACGGAGCCGAAAAAAGGGAACTGACGTCATCACGCCGATGAGGCTCTTTTATGGCTCCAGTGACGTCAGCGGAGTCACGAGCGGAGCCATGAGTCTGTGACGTTGTCCTCGTCAACGTGGAGAGCTACAAAAAATTTCCGAATGCTGCTGGCGCAGGGGATATTCACAAGGTGAGGAATCCACTGTCAGATGTATCCATCAGAAATTGGTGACATGTACCTACCCAGGTTTACCACACAACTGAGCCCATCCACCTCAGCCTCCAACCATCCCAGACTACTGCCCTTTGTGGTGGCAAACTAGTTCATTCTATACCTTGACAGATCTCCATTTCACATCCTTTGACTTTGTCTCACCAAGTCACATATCAAATTTGCCTTCAGACTCCCTCCAGCCACATGCTACATCTTTACTCAGGGCCACATCACGTGTAGGATGTAGTACTTTAATGGGCTCTTCTCAGTTATCCCTTCCCAGCTGCGACGCAAGTGTGACACGGTCAGACACAGCAGTTCAAGTGTATTGGTCAGACTACCTTGCAGTACAAATATTCCTTCTCATCTCCTTGCTATGCAACGTCTCACAATTCAGACACAGTGGCAGTTCAACATGCTCAGCCAGGCCTACAATGCACTGCACTACCAGGGGCCCACTAGGGCCACCCACCATATTTTGTTTCAACACACATGGTTCTCTGCATCACTTGCATTCACTCTCACGCCCAGTCCGATTTTGTACATGACAGGAGTTAAGCTGGTCCCTACCATGGCAGCACACCTTGCACATCGGGACAGCTGTGTGCTGTGTAGTGTCATGTAGGTTCATATACGCGTGGCTCTTGGAAATCCAAGGGTTGATATTTCACATGCCCCACACCGACCCCCCCTCCCTCAGTTGAGCACTGTATTATTATTATTAACTGAGCTTATAAAGCGCCTGGTTACACTAGTCAGTGTGTCCCCGCGCTAATAGTGGCCTAAAAGATCCCTAACACAGCCAGAAAAGAGCACTTCAATATTTGGGGAACAGATGTGTCTTGAGTTCCTTGCGGAAAACTTTTTCAGACGGCTCCATCCGGAGTCTGAGAGGAAGAGTGTTCCAACTCCGTGCTGCCAGAAGGCGGAAGGATCTGCCGCCCATCCTGGCCCTGCAAGTCTTCGGGATACACATTAGCCCAGTGCCCTCCGACCGGAGGGGCCTAGTTGGTTTATACAATGTGAGCAGATTCCTCAGGAAACTCGGGCACTTACCGTGAGCGATCCGATGGCCTATACACAGGATTTTAAACTGGACACGCTCTTTAATTGGGAGCCAGTGGAGCGTCCCCAATGCCTTTTTTGGTGGAAGATCTTTTTGGCAGTGATAACACTAGGCGTGCAGCAGCCTAGTGTACCAATATAAGTCCCTAGTATATGGTACTAAAGTACATAGGGCTTTGGTACACCAGGGGTCTCAGATGGGCTGCAGCATGTATTGCCACACATGGGAGCCCATGAAAACTGTGTCTGCAGATGCTGCCACTGCAGCCTACATGAAGTGGTGCATCCACCTTTCATTTCAGATATAAGGTTTTCCTTATATCCCGGGCACTACACTTAAAATCTGTAAGTCGCAGCGTGCATGGTCCTAAGTGTTGGGGTGCTCCTGCATGAGCAAAGCCACCACTACAAACCCATAAGTCCATTCTCTGGCTTTGTAAGTATGGGAAGCTATTTTAAAGTATGCAGTGGACAATGGCAACGTCAGGATGTCCAGCTACATAATGGCTTCACTGAACATGGTCATGTCTGGTATCATGCAACTACACTGATTCAATGGTGGTAGTCTTTATTTGGTACTCACCTCACATTCTATTTTCTTAGTATATGATTTGGCCCCCACGTAGGGGCCATGTGTTTTAATTAGCTGTTTTGAAGTACATTTCATGGTGTTTTGATATTTATAGGTAGGAGATATATCCAAGTAGTTTTAGTGTTGGTGTATAATAAATACAAGGTATTTTGCTAACACTGGTATAGTTCTTTCTTGTGTGTAAGCTTCACTGACTGACTCAGTGGTATTTACCCACAGTTTACCCACTTTACACCCTCCTGAATAAGCCTTAGCTGCTCTCCACAGCTACCCTATAAGCCCAGGAATGGGGAACGGTGGGGGAACGGTGCAAGCAAATATTAAAAAGGCATTCCCCCATGAACCCTGATGGTGACGCCAACTTACCAAGTATGCTCAGACGTGAGTCCACTGGTCTCCATGCCACTGGAATCAAGCTATTCTGGCTAAAGAGGGGTGAAACCCTGAAACCAGTCCAGGGAGGACATGGCTTGGCAGTTTGAGCTGGACTGTTCCCATGAGGCACAGGGTCAAGACTGATTTGCATATGGCTGGGTTCACACTGGAATGGCAGGGTGTGCAAAAAAATAATGGATTTAGGCCCAGATCTCTGTACTGTGATGATGTATGACATTGTTCTGCATTCTGTCCATCAACTGTTGTTTTTGCATTTGTCACCCTGAGTGGGACAGGTATGTTTAGACGTGAGTCCTGGACTCTCCTTGCCACTGGAATCAAGCTAACCTGGCTGAAGAGGGGTGAAACGATGGATTTAGGCCCAGATCTCTCTACTGGGGTGAATGTATGACATTGTTCAGCATTCTGTCCATCAACTATTGTTTTTGAACTTACCAAGTACCGGCAGTTTGCGTTCTCTGTAGATGCGAACAAATCTATATTTGGCTTGCCCCATTGGGTGAAAATGTTGTCTAGAGTGTGCTGGTCCAGTCCCCACTTGTAGCAAGTAGTCTTTAGTCTGCTCAACATGTCCGCTATAACATTTGTTTTCCTGAGACGTACTCCGCTGATACATGCACTTTGTGATGAATCACCCAGCGCTGTATGAGTTGGGCTTCCGGAGAAAGCAGGAGAGATCTTGTTCCTCCCTGTTTGTTGAGATGGTGCATTGTCGCGGTGTTGTCCGTCCTGACAACAACTGATGTGTTTTGTGTTTTTTGCAGAAATGCTTGGAGCGCTAGGTAAACTGCCCTTAGCTCGAGAAGATTGTTATGAAGATCCCTGTGGGAAGGCGGCCACCTTCCGCTGACCTGCAAGTCTTGCAGGAAAGCTCCCCAGCTCTCTAGAGATGCATCCATTGTAATGACGAGAGGAACAGCCTGCGATAGGAACAGCAGACCCTGCGATAATTGGTGAAGTTGCTCCCACCAGTCCAAGGCCGCTATCATGGGAGGAGTGATTCGGATCAGGTCATCAAATGAGCCCTCTATTTTCACCCATTGCTTGTTTAAAGCTTCCTGAAGAAGAGGACGCATTTGGAGACGACAATGCGGTATGTGGGGAATAGAAGAATACATAATTCCTAGGAGAGATTTGGAAAGGCATACAGAAATGGACTTTCTTTTTTGGACCCTCTTTGCCAAGGACATTAACCTTTGTTGTCTCTCCAGAGTAGGATAAGCCTTGATTTCTGTGGTACCCAGGATAGCTCCTAGAAATATCAGTCGACTGGATGGTTGAAGAGTCGATTTTTCTACATTCAAAGTGAGACCCAAGTCCTTGAAGAGTTGGAGACAGGCCTCTCTTTCGCTGCTTCGTACGTGGGGGCCCTGAGAAGCAAGTCGTCCACGTATGGCAACATTTGATGATGTTGTTGTCTTAGACATGCTGCGACTGGTGCTAAACATTTTTTGAAAATGCGGGGAGCGGATTTTACTCGGAAAGGTAACTGTCGGCCACAGTGAATCTTAGGAATTTCTTGTGCTTTTGGCATATGGGTATACGAAAATATGCATCCTGGAGATCTTGCAATGCCATGTAATGGTTTTTCTTGAGGAGGTGAAGCACATCTTGAATAGAGATCATACGGAACGATTGCTTTTTGAGGAATTTGTTTAAGTTTTGCAAATCTAATATCGGTCACCAGTTTCTTAGCTTTTTCCTTATTAAGAACAACCGGGAGTAGAAACCCTTCGCTCTCTGACAGGGGGGAACTCGTTCTTTTGCTCCTTTCTGTAACATGTTGGTAACTTCCATCTTTAAGAGATGTAGGTGTTTTTGGAAGTGAGGCAGAGGAGGAGTTATAGGAGGGATCTCTATAAATTCCAAGGAATGGCTGAATTGGACCCATTGTTCCGAAGTTATGCTCCGCCACTGTTGTAAATAATTGAATATTTTGCCACCCACCGGGATGGAATCAGTGCGATAGAGGCCGACAGCTGGGAGAGGTCTTTGGCGTCAACCGGTCTCCTTACCCTGGCATCCTGCTTTTCCCCTAAAAGCGTTGTTGTAGGCTGCAGCCAGTGGTGAAGTCTGTATTGTTGAGCAGTAGCAGGATATTGTGAATAGCAAGATTGTTGGTTTCCTGATTTGTAAGATTGGTAACCTCTTTCTTGTGAGCCACAAAAAGGAGTCTTTTTGTATTGTAAAGTCCCCAAAGACTTAGCTGTATATGTCTCTTTTTTGATAGCTTGTAAGGCTTTGTCAACGTGGCTGCCAAATAATTCTTCACCATTGTAAGGTAGGTCCAAAATCTTTGTCTGTACCTCAGGCCTGAATGTGGTGGCTGTGAGCCAGCCTTGACGCCTCAAGACGGCCACTCCCGCAAGCTGCCTGAAATCAGTGGACGCTACATCCATAGAGCAGTCTATCACTTCAGAGGCAGTCTGTTCGCCCTCAAGAAGAATTCCCTTAGCTTCTTGCTTGTCATCTGGTGGAAGTTTGTCCAAGAATGGTGTCAAGTCCAACCGCATCTGCCTATTATAATGGCCCAGTAGAGCCAGAGAATTTGCTGCTTGTACTGTCAGAGCAGACATTGTTGAAGACTGCTTCCCAATGTTGTCAAGCTTTCTTCCTTCTTTATCAGAAGGAGCAGTTAGAGGAGCTGAAGGAATCTTCGAGCGTCGCTGTGCTGCTTGCGAAATTACAGAATCTGCTTTTGGATGACCTATTAGGCACACTGGAGCATCATCTGGAGCCTTATCTTTTTTGTCCAGTCTTGGCAATACAGGTGGAACAGTTGCTGGATTTTGCATTATTCTCAGCCCCTCCTTTCATATGTATTCAATGATGAGTATAGATCTCACTGATTTTTATAAGGCTCTTTAAAGTCATACAGAAAACAGTCTTGGTGATGCATAGGCATCGGTAAATCAAAGCGCTAAGCCGATCTCTCTCCAGAAGGTTGTGGAATCCCCCTATATCTTCCGGAGGTAAATACACTCATGGGGGAGATGCAGATTCCACAGTGGGAATTATGAAGGAATCCCATTCATCTTGTTGAACTCTCCTTCTCTCTTCCCTTCCTCATCAGAGGATCTCAACTGATGGACAGGAGCAGCTTGAGTAGGAGGCTGAAACCTAGGAGACTGTTGGGAGAAGAGGGGAACAAACCTGTATTTGTGGCAAACAGGTGGAGAAGAAGGAAGAGGCAGAGCCTGGTGGATGCCCTGTTCTGGCGGAAATCTCCTCTTATAGTCCACCAGCATAAATTGTAGGTCTGTCAGACTTGAAGGGAGGTACATCATCTCCTGTTGATGATATTGCCGTTGCTGATGGTGATGGTAATATTGACATCCATAACCATCATTTTCATCAGAATCCTCCTGATATTTGATGTGAAGGTCTGATGGGCTGAAGGGGGCCCCAAAGAGACTAACATCCTCGGACCCCTCGTCCTCATCATCATCTTCTAAGAACTGAGATGGTAAAAAAGCCTGCACCTGACTAGGTGAAGTTACAGCTGGTGTTAACTGTATTTTTGAAATGTTATGATTTTCCTTTCTTGTGGACGATGTCGTCGACGAGCCCGTCGACATTTATCACCATCCGAATCACCTTCATTGACGAAGCTGCTTTTCTTGCTCCATCAACGGAATTGTCGTCGTCAACTGCACACTTCTGGAGACATGGATCTTCATCGATGGTAACGCTGATGAGACTTCTGACATGGACACGGGTTCTTTCGTGGATGCAGATGCCGACAAGGTCATAGTCTAGAAAAATGAAGATGCTGGCCCTCCACCACTTATCACACAATTTTTGTGAATACAAACAGACAATTGTTTTGTTTGTATGGGCAAATTTATTTAACCCTTTTATTTAATTCTTTTTTTCTTATTTATAGAAACGTTTTGGGTGAGAAAAAGCACAAAAAATACAGACATTTACATTATTTACAGCTCACACGCATACATCTTTCATACCACTATTACAACTGACATATATACAAATAATCGACATATTTTTTACACACTATATATACAAGCTTCTTTGTGAAGAAGAATTCCAATTTCTAAGCCACAGATAATGATTCTCTGTGGAGAGTCAAGTTATTACGACGCCCAACAAGGGTCAAACAACAAAGAGGCAACAGAAAAATAAATTGCAAATTCACTGGTTGAAAATGGTAAATCAATTATAACACAAATGTTAAATCAAAAATGCCTAATTTGCTGTTTTTTGCCAACGCGTTTCGAATCTGAGTCTGATCCCAGATTCTCCTCAGGGCTCTTTAAATGAAGATTCTGCAAAAAAGAGGAAGCTTGCTTTAGCCACTATGCATCTAGCAATTTTGGTTCCCTAAGCGAAGAGATTATTAAAATTTTTACCTCAAAAATGGAAGGCGCGATCCCGCGGTGCCATTTTCAAGTGGGGGCTTTAGTTTCAGAAGAGGTTCTGTTAAAGAAATTATGGCGGTTAACCACCCATCCAGAGACACACAGGCTTTAACGGCTTCAAACCTTCAAAGCGGAAAGGTCCTACCTTCAAATGTGGTAAGTGAGATCGCTACTGTTTCGTTGTGGCGCTGTATTTATTTCACTGTTCAGGCAGAGCTGCTGCAGCCTAGAACAAGTTAACAAGAGCGGCACTAAGTATATGTGAAGTTTAAAATACCAGTGATGAAGAATGCGGCAGGGGGAGTTGAATCATACCTGGTAACTGTTCTCCGAGCAGGAGACTCACTGCATCGCCAGCCCGTAGCTCCTTCGTTTTCGCGCAGGCGGCAGGCCGGGACCAAAACGTTCCCAGAAATCGGTATGATTCACGATGTTTTCTAAGGGGATATCAGAGTAAAGATTTAGCGCTGGGGCGCAAGAGGCTCGCTCATCTAGATACCACGTCTTGGGGCTTAGGTACTAACCTTCTTCTCCAGCTCTGGCAGCAGGAAATGCGGACCCATTGGTGTACCGAAGCCATGTGAGCTCCCTACTAGATACCTGCCTACCGCTAAGCATTATGGTCATTGTAGTGAAGAGCATTTACAAACGTGAAACTTCCGATAATGAGTTAAGTCCCGTTTGTGTGCAGTTAAATTTTAGTATTAAATATGCTTCTTTTTGTAGAAGCAGTTGTTCACAGTTGGTGCCTGGATTCAGATGATTTACATTAAACAGTACAGTCCACTTGAACTCATTCTCACCATGGCTTTTGTCAACGAAATGTTGGACAAGTGGTGCTGTGAGGATTTTGTTCTTAATGCGTGACCTATGTTGTGTCATGCGTGTATTAACTTGCTGATTAGTCTTCCCGATATAGATTTTAGAGCAGGAACAGACAATGGCATAAACCACATTTTTGGTTTTACAGTTGGTAAAATTGGAGTGGGTCCACGTTGTACTCATGTGTTGAAAGATTTTCCCTTCTAGGGTTGTGTCGCACGCGACACAATTCCCACATCTGTGGTGTCCCTCCACTGGTTTGAGGCCCCATTTAGACAATAAATCACTCTTTGGTTTTGTTACTCTAATGTCTGCACGGACCAGTTGTTGGCCAATGTTTTGGTTTTTGCGGAAAGCAAATAAGGGACGGGGGAAGGGAGTTTCTAATTCTTCCAGCAAGTGCCAGTGTTTTAGGACCAATTGTCTTATTTTGTGCGTTTCTGCACAGAACGTGGTGACACAGACCAAGCTCTCCAATTCACGCTTGATTTTTGTTTCAAAGAGGCATTCTCTAGGTGTATATCTTGCCCTCTTGAAAGAATGTTTTAGTAATTTTTTGGGGTATCCCCTTTGTTGTAACTCATCACAAAAATGTTGGCCATGTTGTTCGAATTGTTCAACATCTGAGCAATTTTTCCGGATGCGGAGTAGTTGCCCGTAGGGCAAATTGGCCCTTAAGTTTCGAGGATGCGAACTGCCATAATGAAGAATGGTATTCTTGTCCGTTGCCTTCTTATGAAGTGAAGATTTCAGCATTCCTCCCACATTTTTCATCACCACGTCCAGAAACGTCATATTGACGTTGCTTGAGTCAAGCGAAAAATGGATGTCCTGGTGTCGTGAATTAAGCCAGTGGTGAAAGTCAACCAAGTCTGTGTGGCTCCCCTGCCACAGGAGCCACACGTCGTCGATCCTCCTGATATTTGATGTGAAGGTCTGATGGGCTGAAGGGGGCCCCAAAGAGACTAACATCCTCGGACCCCTCGTCCTCATCATCATCTTCTAAGAACTGAGATGGTAAAAAAGCCTGCACCTGACTAGGTGAAGTTACAGCTGGTGTTAACTGTATTTTTGAAATGTTATGATTTTCCTTTCTTGTGGACGATGTCGTCGACGAGCCCGTCGACATTTATCACCATCCGAATCACCTTCATTGACGAAGCTGCTTTTCTTGCTCCATCAACGGAATTGTCATCGTCAACGGCACACTTCTGGAGACATGGATCTTCATCGATGGTAACGCTGATGAGACTTCTGACATGGACATGGGTTCTTTCGTGGATGCAGATGCCGACAAGGTCATAGTCGTCAGGATCGTCGACGACGTCTTAGTCGGGTGGGTCATCGTCAGAAGTTGACCCCTCGATGATGATGACTTCGAAGACACAATTTGCTTTGTTGACACCAAAGGTACCTTTCCTGTTAACAATGTCGTCGTCAACGAGGACATCGACGCCGCAGATACAGTCACGATATTGACTAAAGACACCATTGTTGTTACCAGAATCACCTAAGGAGAGGATTTATTTCGTTGGCGGTGGTGTAGTCGACGAGCTGCTCAACTGCGGAGCTGAAGGTTTTTTGAAGGTATGCTACAGTTTCATAGCTGGTGTTGGAGGTTCTGAAGCTGCTTTGTTGATACTTAAAGCCTTTTTTCTTCATGCGAAGCTTTGCTGGCAGATTCAGTCTGTTTCTGAGTAGACTCAACAGACTTTTTTGATGCATTTTTAGGTGGCTGTGACGATGAGCCTGCAGGGTCATCCAAAGGTTGTTTGAAGTATTCTTGAGGAAGATATAGAAGATGTATCACTCTCCTCATCAGAGACCACAGCGTCCCTGTTATAGGCCTCTGAAGCTACAAGAGAAGCCTTCCTTCTCAGTCTTAAGAGTCTTTGTAGAAAAGGTGTGACATACCTTGCAATCCTTTGGTTTGTGGTCAGGGTACAAGCAGTCCTTGTGCTTATCATCAATATGCAGCTTTTTCTTCCTTTAAGTTCCACGGGCCCTGAATAGACTTTTTTAGGTGTCTCTGACATGGTGGACATCAGTTTGAATCACCTTAGAAAATCACTGAATTGGTAGTAAGCTGAAAGGGTGAAAAGATACTCCAAATCTTGAAAAATAGAAGAAAACTGAGCAGAGCTCAGTGGAGACTTCCTTAGCACGACGTGTGGTAGAAAATCTGAGGGACTGGAGCTTCTCTCAGGAAAGATCTACAAGGTGGTCTCCTCCGATTGGTTAAGTTCTAAGTTTGGTCCTTTTTTACGGACAGGGATATGTTATGAAAGATTTTAAGGACTAGAGCCTTATGTACTATGTCTAATAGGACATTTACTTTGATATACCGGGGACTCCCATTTCGACGACTGGGAATGATTCAAGCATTTGAATCCATGAAAGTTCAAATACTGAAGTAACAACCACTTCCTTCTTCTGTTTGTATTATCTCTTCACTCTCATTGTAAAGATAGCAACGATTTCCTTAGTAAGATTAATGACAGTTTGGGAAGATTAATTCTCAATGATTACATTAGATGTTAGCTCCCTATATGCTTATATATGCATACTAAGGGTATGAGTGCTTGTGCACATTTTCTGCGCAAATCAATCAGGTGTTACTATAAATCACAGAATTTCGCCTGAATGAGAACATTTTTGTATTTGACAAACACTATTACAAACTATGAGAACAGCGATGGGCACCTGGTTTGCATCCAGCTACACAAATTCATTCCGGAGCTGGAGGGAGCAGCAGGTGGTCTGGACTAATAAGAGTTTCATTCAGCACATGGTTTTATTGGTAATTCTTTCTTCCTAAGTACTGGTGTATCTACTTAAGTTTATTATCAAATTTGGAGATAATGATTTGAATCTCAATCTTCTAACTGCATTTTACATGCTTGTAGTTATCTCAATAAATCTTAAAAACAGTATAAACTATGTGGAAATGTCAGGGGTTAACCGTAACAGCAGTACCAAGGTTGTTTATGAATAAGAGAAACAGTATAATAAAAGTAGGTTTTTGAAAAGTGATTAGTAAGAAAAAGCTATATTTGGAGAGGGTGACTACCCATCTCAAGGAAAAATCACATTTGTTGTCAGGGTGAACTCTCAGTGTAACTAAATTAAAATGAGCTAAAATCACTGCTAGCTATGGCAACAGCACGCAACTTAACTTAGGGCAATGTGTAAAGTATTTATGCTGTAGGTAAACGGTAATAAAGTCGAAAGGCAAAGTTATAAAAATCCTAAACTACATTAGGAAATAAATTGTAAGATTTAATAAACAAAATGAATCACAAAAAAATCTAATAAGGGGAACCGGCTAGATGATTTTTTAAAGTTTTATGTAGGAATAGCGCACAAGTAATTTACTTTCCATTCTGTACCCTTATAAACCACACAACCCACTGAGGCTCTAAAAATACAAATAAACTATTAAATTTAAATATAAAAAAAATGACAAGCAATATTAAGAAGCATTAACTATAAGTATACAATTTAAAACAAATACAATTAAAATATATACGAAAATAAATACAAATTTAAAAATTGATATGAACAATTTTTTAAAACAATATTAACAGATATTTTTAACATCAATATAGATGTTTTACCATCGATAATAATCAATATTCTTGCCAACAATATTTTTGCACATATTTGTGTATCACATTATTTAAACCTGTCATAATCCTTGGGCAGCCCACATGCTAGCTGATCAGGCAATTCCAGAATTGCCGGGGATACTCCTAAAGAGAATCCAGTCAGGGAGGGCGAGGCATGTGCTAAACTTGCCTCTTGACCCTGCGGGTGTCCGGACAGGTCGGCCGCGCAGTTGCTGGGGCACTCGCGACGCAGCTCACCTGGGACCGGAGAGAGCAGGGGCCGTGGCCCGGTGACGAGCCAGTCAACATTAAGCCTGCAGAGGATCCCAGTGTGAATGTGGACCGGGGTGCCGGAGAAGCACGCTACTAATGGGCTGGTGGATGAGCTGCTGGCCCCAGGCTGCCGGTTCGGCGCATGTCAAGGCGGCGGGTTCGGCAGACGGAGTGCAGCTCTGGGAGGCCTAAAGTGCTCGGCTGGCTGAACCACCAGAAGTACGGGGACACTTTCTGATGGATCCTCGTGGATCGAGTGGACTGGAGCCCCCTTCTCTCCCCTAATGCCAGCGGCCTGGTCCCATGACAGCCATCTGGTGGACATTGAAGGTGGGCCAGCTGTGCGGGAGAGCAACGTGCGGGTCCCAGATCTCGGGGGGGGGGAGGCTCTCTGGCTGGTCCTGGTGTGGCCAGACTGCTGAACTGAAGCTGGGGACTTCGGGGGGGGCTGTGACCTGGGGAGGGTCCGTGTGGCCTTCAATTTATGACTGATGCTGCCACCACAGCACGGAGAAACTAGCAGATGGGGCCACATAAAAACACTGGATTGGAGGGGCCCGAGTAAGCTGGGGCTGCCTCCCATCAATTGACTGAGGTGCACGGGCCCCCACAAAACCTCCACCCAAGGGGCACCATATACATTATCGATAGGAATTTCCTAGTTTTTAAGGGATAAATATTGCTGGCAATACTTGCCTAGTTGTCAACATACTCGGGGCATATTCCAGAATTTCCATGTTGCCGATCTTAACATAGGGTCAGAGTAGGAACATTCTCCTGTAGTCAAACTTCCGTTACTCCTTGACGAAAGTATGACTACAGGAGAACGTTCCTATTTGGACCCTGTGTTGAGATGGGCAACAGTGAAGTTCTGGAATATGCCAGAATGTGTTGACAAATAGGCAAGTATTGCCAGTAATATTTATACCTTAAGAACTAGGAAATTCCAATTGATAAGGATAGAGAATAGGAAAATAGGGGGGTCTGTATACTGAAGAAGGCCTATGACCCTTAGGAGCAGTGTGTAGAGGCTAAAACATGTTGATACTGGAAGTGAGGGAAATGGAGACCAATTCTCCAATATACCCTGCCTTAAGTTTTAATCCTGTCAATGGTTGTCCAAAATAAATTAGGTAGGGCACTCCACTTAGACAGTTTTAATACTTTCTCTTCCCTGCATTTGGGATCCCTTTCTACGAGAAAAATGTTCTCTCTAGAACAAAATAATATGCGCTCTACCCCGAGCCTTGGTCTTCCCCAGGGTGTGTCAGTGTGTCAGCGGCCCAATGATGAAGCATACCACTATCTAGAGGGTGAGGGCAGTATTTACAACCTTTTAGGGTTTCCTCCCTAAGTGAGTAATCACAAGATCAGAATTTTAATTCAGAACGTCCAAATGGGATGTTCAGAGCTCTAAGTTTGTTTCTTAGTACTTCTCATTTGGTGAGTCTTTGAGCGTAGCCTTTGGAGAGAAAGGGAAGGCTTAATCTCGAGTCCTCTGTGTTGTGTGTTGGATTACACCGCCTATGTCAGATAGCACAGTCACAGACCCCAATACCAGTACTGTAGGGGCGGATGGCACCTTACTACTCAAACCTTTACAGGAAAAGGGAATTCCTATCCTCTGACCAAATTAGAGAATTCTTGAGGGACATACCACCAGAACCGGTTTCGGACTGTGTACGTTACCAATTGAAAGCACCACTCACAATAGAAGAACTCACCAACGCCCTCCAGGACATGAGTCCTGGCTGGGACCCTGCCCAAATGGGTTCCCAAGCAAATTCCTAAGGCTATACATTTCCCAGTATTGGACAGGATCGCATTATGCACAGACTATGCCATGTTCTTCCTCTCTGACCCCAGGTTCACAGGTCCACGGTTTTTGAGAATGTTTGGGAAAACATCCGGACTCTATACTAACCCAACCAAATCAGTACTATTTCCAGTATGTGTGGACCAGGGGAAAGGCACATGGGCATACCAGCCAACACATGCATCATGGGGCTTCCAATACCTGGGCATATTATTATCACCGAATTCGACACTATCCTGGACACATAACATAAACCCCTTGCTACTTAAAATCCGGGATGAAGTTAAGGCCTGGTCCCCCCTTCACATTTCCCTGCATAGTAGGTCAGGCATCTTCCGGATGGTCTCATTACCACGGATATTACATGGACTCCAGAATTTTCTTTATAATATCATGCAATCCTGTTCAACCAGGTCAATGCTACCCTTAATAACTTCCTATGGGGAAGTGGGGCTGTCCGGGTCAACCTGCGGACATGCATGCAGTCCACCTATTAAGGCAGGATAGCCGCGGCGGACGTATTCGCCTATTATTCGGCCTCTCACCTGCTTAATATAAATGAATGGTGGTATACACCCCAAATAGATCCCGCATTCGCTGTGGAAAGACGAGTAATAGATAATCAAACACTGCTTGACTTATTATATAGTCGGACCAGCCTGGGTCGCCCACCCCCAGCTACAAAGATAGTCCTAATTATGGAGACCAGCTGGGAGGGACGAAAAACACTGATGATCCCATTATGGGAGGGAACCAATGGTCGACAGGTAGGGCACTATCTAGGGTTCCACGCTTGGGACCTCATCGGGTTATACACACTCGGTGAAGTAATGAAGGGGACAGTACTCAAATCCTTTCAACTACTGCAGGAGGAATTCCTACTTAATCGTAGTCAGTTTTATAAATACCTACAATTTCGGCATGCACTGACACCATACATCAAAATACGTACAGACCTTCCAGAATTCAAGCCACTTGAAGGAAGTCTACTAACGGGAGACTTAGAAGCTTCCAAGATCCGACAAATTTATCAAACCCTTGTTACTCACAACTGGACCAGAATGGGGGAAGTTACGGAAAACCTGGGAGGGCGATACTACAGCTCTCTCAGATGATGACTGGACAGAGTCGCTGGCGAGTCCTCTGGGTGCTGCCATTGTGACCTGCTACCACTTGATCCAGTTTAAGAACATTCATCGGGCCTACTATACCAGGTCTCGTCTCTGGCGTATGGGGATATCGTCCCCCCACTTGTCTCAAATGCAATAGGGAGGTTGGTACCATTTTTCACACTGTGTGGAGCTGTAGCGATCGCCAGCCCTTCTGGTGTGGGATAATTGCTTGCCTCGCCAGGGTACTGTCCTGGCAACTCCATTTTGATCCCAAATTAGTGCTTCTTCACAGCACAGAGGAGATCGGAAAAACAGACACAAACAGCACCTCCTATTCTTGATGCTTACACTAGCCAAGCAAGATATCGCCCAAAACTGGAAGGGGTCCACTCCACCAGCCGTGGGATGGGTGGAGGGGAGCTATGGACAGATGTATGGGAATGGAACTGGCGGGATTTCAGCACGGGGTTGCCCGCAGAAGCACAAGAAAATATGAAACAATGGACGGAATACAGGGGTGTAGACTTACCAGCCGTAGCGTCCCCTGAAGCTCTTGTCGAGCTGAAATTGCAGCCCCATGAGGCTTCAGTCACATCTAGTATAGTCATTCTCAATTCGCCGACACTATACTCCAACCTCCTGGTAGGACAGGAGGGTGGGGGGTACCTAATCTGTGCCTAGGTTCACATTGGTTCATCTGTTTTGTTTTTGGGAAATTGGTATGCTGCAAACCTGTATCGAATCTTGTGGATGTATGGGCCTTCAGGCCACACTGTACCATGAATAAAACCGGAATAAAATTTGATATTAAAAAAAATATTTGGAGGAGTACAACTGTGTCCTCTTAGAAAAAGTAAAGCATTTTAGTTGTAAGTTAGATTAAAGAAACCTAGCTAGAAAATGTTTAGATCATTTGATGGTATGGATCTCACGTATTAATAGGACCTCCGATGAAATGGGATGGAGACCTAATGCATGTATCATAAAACAAAGATTATGGGGACCCTTAGCAAGGGCACAGGTGACCGTTTTAAGGTGAATACGGACACATTAAAATCAGAGTTTACCATGCGAGAGGCCTACAATATGGTCATTAAAGGCCAGGTGAGCCGCCTATCTGTTTTCCTCCAAAACAAATGGCCAAAAGCACATCAGTTGTATGCAGACATACTTGTACTAGAGAAGCAGTATCTGCAAACAAATTAGAATGACTGAGCTCCTCCTTAATCTCAAAAGGCAAGAATTCCAAATGGAAAAATGAGGCACAGGATTATTACTTGGTGAAACAACGAAAGTTCTACAAAACAGGGAAACAAGCTAGTAAGATGTTGGCTTGATTAGGAAAGAGTGGGGGAAAATAACAGATGGGGGAAAAAATTAAGAGCCCAGTAGGAGGTAGAAGAAACAGAACTATAGATTGCCAAACTCTCACCATATTTTTATTGAGAGCTGTTCACTGCATGGGGGGCACGCAAGATTTTAGATTTCTTAGCAGATATAAGCTTACCAAAACTCACTAAGGAGTATAGAAATCAATTAAAAAAGATATAAACCCTGAAGAAACAGCAGAAGCCATCTGTAACCAGCAAGAGGGGCTTAACAGGATGCCTTTGGAGCTATATAAAAGACTAGCAAGTGAACTGACCACAAACCTTCTAGAGTTGTAATTGTTCGCTTAGGCACCGGAAGTAGGAGTGCTGCAAGCACCCCCAGAAATAACCATCCTAGAGTTCAGAAATTAAATCACCAATAATGATGCCTTGAAATGTTGTCTTTATCTTTGAGTTCAAAGAAAGAGGCCAAATGTAAGGCTATATCTCTGACAAACAGTTTGTTTAGCATGGACAATGGTGTTTTCATGCTGTGACTACAAAGTGAGAGGATTTTGTACAGTGAACTATGTTGCAATCTTGAAGTAATACAAGGACTCTAAGAAGGAAAAAGGGTAGGGTGTCATTTTCTTTTAACACAGCAACATTTCAATATCTGTAAATGTAACATACAAATATTTCAAAACATATCAGCAGTTAAAGAACAAATTAAGCACTTTTTTTAACAACAATTAAGTATGAATGGTACCAAGATTTTTAATAGGACCAAAAGAAAGACACTTTACTTTTTTTTTGTTAAACAACTTTATTAGGTTTTAAACAGCACAACAATTCATTACACTTTGACATACAGTAGTTTCGCAGTCTTTCCTGGATTTTGTAGCCCCAACGCTTTACAGTTGACATAAAAGTGACCTAAGCCCCAAAGACCTCCCTCAACATCTCTAGTCCATGAAGCCCAACCATTTGGCCCACCCTCGGTCGTATTTGGCTGAACACTTGCGCTCTTCATATACTGGTTTTTCCAGCATGGCACACCAATTGCGATTCTCATATTTACATGCCTAGAGAATCTGGATTTCATTAAAGACACGGAGGCTGACATTATGCAAAGTCTTTTATTGCAGACCCAAGCAGCCGCATACATCACAATAGAGTAAGCTCTAAAACAGAACAATGGCAACACATAAAGCCCATGAGACAGCAATAATCTGCCTATTTTAAATGAACAGTCCAAGAAAGGAAGAACTTCAAAAACGTCTTAAATCCAGGTTAAACTTCAAATGTAGAACGAATGAAGAAAAATGAAGAGTGACAACGATGAGTAAATAGATGATGAAGGAAATCCAACGATGATAATGATGAGAAGCAGAAATCAAGGATTTTCTGAAAAGAGAAAATAAAAATAAGTTCAGAAAAAATAAATTGCAGAAAAGGCAAATAATTTTCTACAATACAAAAATAGAATGCATTATAATCAAATGTAATAAACAATAATGCAGTAGCAAAAGAATGCAATACAGTAAATTATTATAGGTAACAATATTAATAAAACATTACCACTACCACCAGAGGGTGGGATAATGTCAGCCTCTGTGTCTTTAATGAATACCAGATTCTCTAGGCATGTAAATATGAGAATCGCAATTTCATAACAAGACCGGAGGCTACATTATGCATGTTGGTAGCTTTCCAAAACAACATTAGACATGTGCTCAATAGGTTTACAATAATGAGGAGCGAAGGTACTTGCATTAGACCAATCAGAAGCCTTAAAGATGTCGTCTAACGTACCTCCAGACCAGAGAGACTTACTGGCCATAGCGCCTCTTAAAGAATGAGCTTGAAATTTGTCGAAGTCAACGCCAGCAAGACTCATAGCAGTTTTGATCCACCTAGCGATAGAAGCGGAGGAAATTCCTTTATGGGGTTTAACAAAAGAAACAAGCAATTGAGTGACACCTTGAGGACGGAGAAGAACCATCCTTCGATCATATTCTTTCATGCACTCCACAAAGCAGAGTTTAGGGCAAAGCTCAAAACGAGGAAAAAAAATAGAGTCAGACATAGTTTTAGTCCTCCTAAAAATATCAAATTTAACGCCAAAGACATTGTAAGAACGTCTTGAAATTTCAAGAGCTTTGACGTCAGAAGCTCTTCTGCAAGAAATTAGACACAACAAGGTGGCTAATTTAATAGAAAGATTTTCCCTGTTCAGAAGTGAGTTAGGAGGCCAATTGTTGAAGAGATGAAGAACTAAAGTGACGTCCCAAAGGGTCTCATACCTGGCTTTAGGGGGTCTCCTTAAATGGATACTTTTCATAACTCTACAGATAATAACATTTTTACCAATAGTTTTCCCATTGATGAGAATATGACCGGCAGATATAGCAGATCTATAACAATTAATAGATCTATAACTCAGCCCTCTATCAAACTGTTCAACCAGGAAGTTGACTATGTCAACAATAGGGGCCTCCAAGGGATACAGGTCCCTTTCCAGGCACCAACGTATCCATACTCTCCAGAGGATATTGTATCTGTAGTGTGTGCCAGGTGCCCAAGATTCTATGAGGAGGGTTGAAGCTGATTCCGAAAGTCCTGAGATTTCATTAGATCTCCTGACACTTTCCAGGCAAGAAGGGATAAACTCTAGTTCAGAATTAAGGGGTGAATTAGATCGTCTATGTCGGTGAGAAGAACTTCCAGGGATGGAATTAAGAACGGGACACTGCATGTCAGTTCCAGAATGGTTGGGAACCAAGCTTGAGAGGTCCAGAAAGGAGTTATCAAAATGAGGCAAGATTGTTCTTGTCTCACTTTTTGAAGGACCCTCTGAATCATCGCAAAGGGGGGAAAAGCATGTCCCCGGATGTCTTTCCAAGATTGTAGGAAGGCGTTTACTGCTAGAGCACCCGGGTCGGGCATCCAGCTGAAGTACTTCGGAATTTGAAAAGTCAGTCTGCTTGCGAACAAATCTACATCTAGAGGACCCCAAATCTTGTTCAGGGTGTTGAAAACAGAAACGTTCAGTCTCCAATTGCTGAAATCGACAAGGAATCTCGAGTTCCAATCCGCCGAAAAGTTTGCCTCTCCCGGAAAATATTCTGCCTTGAGGGATATCTTGTGTTCCAGACAAAACATCCAGAGTTTTTTGGGTAGGTTCGATAAGTCTGAGGACTTTGTTCCGCCCAGGTGGTTGATATAAGCCACAGCTGACATATTGTCCATCTTCAGACGGACGGACCTCCCTTGAAGGGAGTTATTGAAACTCATAAGGCATAGAGACCGGCAGTCAATTCCAGGAAGTTTATGTGGTGATGAGATTCTTCTCGAGACCAAAGACCACCAGTGTTTTGATTGAGTAAACAACCTCCCCAGCCATGAAGGCTGGCATCTGATTCTAAGACAAATTCTGGTTTGGGGCCATAGATTGCTTTGCCATTCCAGGCTTCCAAATTGTCTAGCGACCAATTCAATTCTAAGCGGGCTTCTAGATCTAAACAAATTCTGTCTTCGTACCACAGTCCGGATCTCAGAGCCTTTGCTTTGATCCTCTGGAGGGCCCGATAATTGAGTTGTCCAGGGAAAATAGCCAGGATGGAGGACGATAGAAGACCCAAGAGTCTCGCAAGCTCTCTCAGAGATAAATCTCGATGTCTCTGAACGTATCTTATCTCTTTTTTTATTTTTGAAACTTTCTTTGAGGGAAGAAGGAGAAGACAGCGTATCGTGTCTACGGTGAAGCCTAAGAACTCTATGGACATCGTGGGAGTCAAAGAAGATTTTTCTTTGTTTATGATGAAATCCAGATTTTCCAGAAGATTCATGGTGATCTTATATGATCTTATCTTGATCTTATATAAGACACAACCGCTCTCATCACCTTGGTGAAACACCAAGGGGCGGAAGAGAGGGCCAAGGGAAGAGCTTGGAATTGATACAAGTGATCTGTCCAAAGGAATCGAAGAAAGGGTTGATGAACCTCGGCCATGGGGATAGTAAAGTATGCATCTTTGAGGTCCAGTTTGACTAACCAATCTTTCTCCAAGAGAAGATCCCTGAGAAGATGGATGCCCTCCATCTTGAAGTGTCTGTAAGTCAAGAACTTGTTTAGGTCTCTTAAGTTGATGACGGGTCTCCAACCTTTTTCCTTTTTCTTTACCAAAAAAAGGTTGCTTATAAATCCTAACTGATCGATAGGGACTTCTAAGATTGCACCTTTTTGAATCATGGAGGAGATATCCTCCTCTACAATTGTTTCTTGCTCCAAAGACATGTGAATCTTCCTGTGAAAGGAAGTCTGCATGGGAGGAGGAGTGAAGTCTATCATAAATCCTTTTACAGTATTTAGTACCCAAGATTCCTGAGTAATCAATTTCCAATTCGTTAAAAAATGTCTGAGTCTTCCGCCCACTTTTAGTGGAAAAGGAGAAGGAAGAAAAACACTTATCTGAGGGTGTGTTAGAATTGCTTGTTCTGCAGGATCTATAACCTCTGCCTCTGCCTTGGCCTCTACCCCTTTTTGGGTAGAATTGTGGGGTATTGAACTGCTGTTGATATCCTCTGCCGAAGCCACGACCTCTTGAGAAGGGCCTTTGATTGTAACGGCCGGAAGATTGGCCTCGTCTTCCGGCCTGTCCAAAAAGGTTGTTGTTATTAAAAACCTTGTGCATGTTCTGTTGCGCCTTATCAAGAGCGTTAAAGGTGGAAACATATTTTCCAAGAGATTTAATTAGGTCCTCTCCGAATAGAAGGCCTTTAGGATTTTTGGAGGGTTCTTTATCGGCCAGATCTCCTAATTTCGGATTTATCCTACTAAGGACAACCCTACGTCTCTCAGAATTAATGGAAGCGTTAGCATTCCCCAGGAGGATAATGGCTCTCTGGCTTTAATCTCTAATCATTTGGGTATCCAATGGATTACCGTCGATGTGGGACTCCTCTGCTGAATCCAGGATTCTGGCTATAGGCCCCAGAACATCCAGGAGACGGTCCTGGCATCCTTTAAAGGATTTTTCCACTCCTGTCCTTGGGTCACGCCCAGGTTTGAATAAAAACGTTATAAGTTCCGGGTCTAAATTAGGTGTATAACAAACTTTGTCCTTCAAGGAAGGCCTTGAGCACTCAGCTCTGAGAACGTTCCGAGTCCCTCTGTCAAGGAGGTTTCTGAGCCATTTTTTGATACATTTTGAGACATGATCTTGAGGTACCCAGTCTGAACTCCTGGGATGTTTAAGATTTTGTGGCGAAAGCATCTCTTCCCCCAAGGAGTCGGGGATCGCGCTTTTGGATGAGGAAGGTAGGTCATCCATAAATTCATCAAAGCCCTCTTGTTTATCGTTAATATCAAAGACATATTCATCTATGAATTCAGAGGAATTAATGAACACGTTATCCTCTATATCAAAATTTGTGCCGCCAAGGGCACACTGGGTGTTAGAGGCGCGAAGGCCTCCACTGTTAGATGAGGTGCCAAGACCTCCATTGTCTGAGGTGCCAGGACCTCCCGAATGGTTGCTTTCAAGGTGATTACTCTTCTTAAGTCTCTTACCCTTTGGGTTTCCATTAAACTGAAGGTGGAGATGAGAAATGTCTTCCAAAGGAAGTGGACGTTTAGAAGCCATCAGGTCAGATAAGCTTTCCATCATACAGGACTTAACATCCATGTGGAGCATTGCCTTAAATGACCCCTTATCCAGACCTGGGGTAGGGGCTGATGCCCCATCAGAGTCCGATTCAGACATTATAGGGTAACTGGTAGTGAAAAATAACAAGGCTTTAAATTAGGTAAGTAAATAAGCCTTTTGATCCATACTAATATAATAAAGAGAGAGCCCAAACCTTTGAGGCGGGTAATCTCAGGAACCACAGCACCAATCACAACACCCAATACAGCGTTGGAAGGGGCAGTTGCAGCAGAAGGACATAGGCTATGCAGACGCCCACAATATACATTTAAAAGGTAAAAGAACCGTGCCAGCAAAGTAGTCCCTTGTGGGCGTGTCTGCATTGTGATGTGGGCGTGTGCTGGGGCGTGACAAACGCTGGGGGCGTGTTGTACGTTTCGCCCTTCAAGCCATGTCTCATATTGTGTGCTAATCCCACCCTGCTCCCTTTAAATACCCCTGCACCTCATAATCATAACCCACCATTACTCCTTAAAATACCCCAACACCCTTAAACACTAACCCATCTTAACCCTATAAATATACCCTGTACCCCAAAACCAAACCTACTTCTGAACCCTAAAATACCCCTGTACCCCAAAACCCAAACCTAGCCCTGAACCCTAAAAATACCCCTGTATCCCTAAACCTAGCCCTGAACCCTTAAAATACCCCTGTACCCCAAAACCCAAACCTACCCCTGAACCCTAAAACTATCCCTATACGCCAAAACCCAAACCTAGCCCTAAACCCTAGAACTACCCCTGTAACCCATAACCCAAAACTATATCTGAACCCTTAAAATACCCAAACACCCCAAAACATATACCTCAGTACCCCAAAACATATACCCATACTTACCTTATCCAAACATTAAAAAAAAACATGCTTTTACCATTCATGCATTTACAGCGAATTTCGTTGTAAATGTATGCGTGGTAAAAGCATATAAAATGTAATGCTATGCGTTATAATGGCATTGCGGAGTCATGGTACTTTCGTAATGAAAGTATGCGGAGTGATAGTATGCGGAAAGAAAGTTGCGGAATAATGGGTGTTTACCCTCCCCCGGTAAGTACATTGGTTGCACGGCGGCCCACATCTCCAGCAACATACTCATATTTTTTCACCACCCATTAAAAAATGCACAGGTCTCTCTCATTGATGGCCAGCACCGACATACACTTTTAGACACACCTCCCGCCACAAGTTCTAGAATTGCGAACTTTAGAGCTGGGGAGCTACGTTTGAATCTCGGCATCAGCTCAACATCCTGTGATTACAGGCAAATTGCTTTGTCTCCCCGTGCCTACCACAAATGAATGTGTTCTTCTGTAATTTAAATTGTGCTCATGCCATGTTGTCGAGTTTGCGCTATATAATATTGCAAGGAAAAATAAAGTAGGGAAACTCGAGTTCACACACGACTGAACGCGCACTCTTAAGTGTATCAGCAGTGCACTGTGAATCGGCGTGTTTCACAGGCCTGTCACAGATAAGAAATGCTATTAAAACGAAATCCTACAAAACAATATACTACTGGCCGGCAGCAATTCATACCTGGACAACGTCGGGACGGGCTGCTAGTAATATCATAAAAGGCAAAAGGAAGTATTCAATGAAATAGATGCAGAGTTAATAACAAATATCTTCCTTGAAATAGATCAGTAAATGCCTTCAAGTAAGAGTTAATAACAAGACTTTATGAGGGTATCTGACAAGTCATATATGCCAAATGTATTGTATGCCAGAAAAAACGAGTCAAATTGAGCTTAATATGGTAGAATTGAACTAACCGGTCAATCCACGAAGGAGAAACAGCTGATCGTAAGAATAAAACGCTCGAGCACGATCAGCTGTTGTCATGGGGACTCCTGTGAGAGCAAGGAGATCGAGGAAAGTACCTTGGCAACAATAACACGCAGCACATGTGTTGCCCATGGTCTTTCCTTCAATCCAACAGTATCGTTTTTTTTTTTATTTAGATGCGGAAAAAAGAAAGGGAAGCCTGAATCGAGCGGAAAATACGTCCGCTACGGAGAGGGGGAGAGAAGCGCTTCCAAACAACACCTAAGGGTAAGGAGAGTGGAGCGCTAGGACAACCGGGGGCGGGGGGCGGGGGCGGGGGCAGGGGTCTTGAGAAGAGCGGAAAGGTTTCCGAAATTAGAAATGAAGCGGTGTGAGTAGGGTTGCTTCAGCCGATTGAGACGTGGATGAAATAAACACTCAAAGCTTTAAACAAGTGAAAGGAAGAAGCGCTTAAGGCGCGAGCGAGTTCAGAGACAAAAAAGCGGTGAAATAACCAATAATGAGCTTATTAAATGCGACGCAAAAAAGGGGTATTTATAAACACGAAATTTAAGTGGTAAGAAGATACGCACGTATAGGGTGAGGAAGGGAAGATAAATTGGAGATCAGTAGGGAAAGGGTGTGGGAAGGGTGGGGTGTAGGCCACTCTACAAAGAAACACACCCTGAAAAGAGAAAAGGTTATTAAAGGCAATATAACAAACAATCCACCAAAGTCAAGGTAAATAAGTAAGAGCCAACTTATCTGCTTGGAGCCGCATTTAAAAGAGGCAGATTATTGCTGTCTCATGGGCTTTATGTGTTGCCATTGTTCTGTTTTAGAGCTTACTCTATTGTGATGTATGCGGCTGCTTGGGTCTGCAATAAAAGACTTTGCATAATGTAGCCTCCGGTCTTGTTATGAAATCTAGTCTCCTGCGCCAGTGGGATATAGTAGGAGCGACAGGGTCCTTCCAAGTGGTTGCGATATCTTGTTTGGCCACCATGGTGGCCACTCCCAGGAACACTGTCAGTGGCAGAGCCCCCTTCCCCCATGTACTCCATAACTCCCAGGATGAGGTCCAAGGGGCTAGGCAGGACCTACTGCCCCAACGTGGCACTTCAATATCGAGTGAGAGCTGCGCAGGACCAGGCCATATGGTAAAAGTCAGCAGGCTCCTCCGCGTAGCGTGGGCATCATGGAGTCAGGAGAAAGCCAGCCCTGTGTAGTCTGACTGGGGTGAGGTAGGCACCGTGGGGATAGAAAATGTGGATCAAAAGCAGACTGGCTGGGATTGGGGGTCATCTGGAGGACCATAAGGGCATCTCGGCAGTCCTCCTCCTCCAAGGGGCCCATTGCTCCCTGCAGTTTCTCAGATGGTCCAAGGTGGTTGGGGAGTTGTTGATGAGAGAATGGTAGATCTGGGACACCCCGCCCCTTTCTCTAGGTACCCATGAGGAGCTTGGCTTCTAGTGGGCTAAACTCAGGGAGTGCAGTGCCCGCAGGGAAGTGGAGGGTTATAGCGTGCCAGAGCTGTAGTTATTTATAGAACTAAGAGAAGGGACTATATTTTTTGCAAGTCTAGAAAGGTACGCAGTTGTTTCCCCAACCATGCATCCCCAAGGTGCGTAGTGACAATTAGATCCATTTCCAGAAACCCTCTAGTGTCAGGCTGTCATTCCACACACTCCCGTGAAATATACAAGGGTATTAGAGTTGATTTGTCTGGGTTCAAGCGTAAGCCAGACGCTTCTACGAATGACCTAAGGATGCAGACACACCTCAGGCCTGAGCGCCGGGTCTGCAACGAAGAGAAAAACATTTTCTGCATACAAGGCAATACTATCTTCATAAGAGCTTTGCCATTGCCAACCTTGTATTTGCTCATCTCACCAGATAAGCCGGGCAAGTTGTTCCATTGCTAGGGCAAGAAGGATGGAGACCCGGAGCAACTCTGTCTCGTTCCTCGACGGATAGGGATGACGTCGCAAAGCACACCATTTACCAGTACCCAGGCTGATGGCTTTATTTTTATTTATAAAGTTTTGTATCGCGCAAACAAGACCCAGATTGGTATCAGAGCGCTTCACAATTTGGAATGTCGGCAGTTCAAAAGGGTGTGGGGGGAGAGGGGAGAACGTCATTTGAGAATGCATGCAAGGACCAGTGAAGAGGGGGGTATCAAAATAACATTACATTTAGATAATATAAAAGTGTGCTTGGAGAATAACAAACATAACGTTTGATAGTATAACCAAACAACTCTGGGCTTCACAAGTGATAGACTCATATAGTAGTGAATCCAAGGGCAGGGTGTGAGATAGACGAGCCATGGTCATTTAATGCAAGAACTTATTCATAAGGAATATTTTCACTTCCTTTTTTAAAGAAGCTGTTGATAAGATTCTGTGGACTTCTGGTGGGAGAGTGTTTCAAATTTTCAGGGCGGGACCTGAGAAAGAGCTGTGCTTCATTCTCTTTTTGCAGAAAATCTGTGGTTTCAAGAGGAAAGAGTTTGCACTTCTTGATGGCCTGCCCCCTCCTGATAGTTCTAGCTTTTGCACCAGGTAACCGGGGTATCATGATGGAGGGCTATGTGAGTCATGCAGGCAATCTTTAGTTGTATTTTTGCTTCAAATGACAACCAATTTAGGGATTTTAGGGATGGGGAAATGTGAGCATTCCTCTTTGTACCCGTAATCAGTCTGACTGCGGCATTCAAGGAAGCACTTAGTGGTACCAAGGTATATTTGGGAAGGCCACAGAGCATAGCACTGCCATAGTCTAGCCTTGGCAAAACCAGCAGTTGAGCCACCTGCTTGAGGTCATCTTGTGGAAGGAATGGTGTGAGATTCTGAAGTATACTCATCTGGCGGTTAGCACCCTTGCATACCTTACTGACAAGATTCTTCATGTTCAGGTGCGTGTCTAGGGTGATTCCGAAAGATTTGGCTGAGTCAATAATATGAGGAGAGCAGTTAAAGGCTGTGAGGAGTTTCATCAAGCGGTCTATCTTGGGGATGTGATTAGGCAGAGATATGGGAAGGAATTCAGTTTTGGAGGTGTTGAGCAGGAGGTGGTTCTCAATTAGCCAGTTTTGAGTATTCGTCAGGGTAGAATTGAGTGAAGTGAAATCTTCAGAAGAGGTGATTTCAAGTAAAGTTGTGTGCCATCCGCATAGATGTGAAAAAGAGTGTTTGTAGAATATAGTGCATTTGATAAAGGTTCCATGAATATGTTAGAGTATAGGAGATAAAGCAGACCCTTGTGGAATAGAGCACACATATAAGCCTCCAAAAGTGTGGACTGAATCCTGCTTTCAGTAGTACACTCTACAGGTATTTGCCAGTCCACCATATCAAAGGCTTTATTAAGTCTATCTGTACCAACGCCAATTAAGGTGAGAGATAGCGATGGGGCAGTGCTACGTGCAGACGCCGTAAGCAGTTCCTCGTGCTACGATGGGGCATAAAGCCACATTGATCAGGTATATTAGAGTGATAAGTACAGATTTAAGGTGTGAGGCTAGGATGGTGGCATACATTTTGACTTCAGTGTTAATGAGAGATAGAATGGTAGTCTGAGCATGAGGGTGATGGTGGGTGTGTCTTGTGGGTAACCACAGGTCAATGTCTGGTGGGAAGGGGCTTCTTCATAGAGGGTGTGAAGGGGTGCTGCCAAAATAGCTTTAAACACAGCATAATATTCTGCCAGGAACCCATTCGGGCCTATCGTCTTCCCAGTCGCCACTTATGATACTGCTTTATCAACCTCTTCCAGCGAGATAGGCTCGTCCAGCCAGTATGTGTCAAGTCAGGTTCCGACGGCCGTTTGAGAGGGACCTCCCGCAGTAACTGGGGGTTAGAGTCTGGTCCTAGGGATAGGGTTGCTGAATAGAGGAGCGCGTAATAGTCAGCAAAGGACTGGGCGATGGCGGTAGGGGCACATTGTGTGTGTCCCTTCGCATCCTGAATCTGTTGAACTATCCTGTTGGCTAGGGGGGGGGGGAACGCGAGCCAATAAAGAACTTCACCGTTTTTATCTCCCCACTCATATACTCGGGTCGTAGATGACCTTCCCATCAGTTTGCGTGCTTCTATGGAGACATGGCATATTTCTTCCCGCAGAATTTAGAGTTGCTGGAAGCCAACGTTGTGGTCTGCTGCAGTAGTGGCCTGTTCCAGACTAAGAGCCCGGGCCTCTAGCTGGGAGAGGTGTTCCTCTCGGACCAAGCTTAACCTGGGAGTCAACCGTTCCTTCGTTATGACGGAAGTATTGCTTAATCTTCTCCCTAATTGCTTATTTATAGTCCCTGTCTTGGAGAAACCAGGCATTAAATCACCAAATGGGGCATAAGACGCCTGTAGGACCTCCTAAGCGAAGGAGGAGAGGAGATTGGTTGGCTATTCCTCAAGCGAGGATTTCAGTATTGGCTCCATACGACACTCGGTGGCGGACATAAATATCAAATCAATGCGGGTGTGATGATTTGATTTTCACATTTATAGAGTGCACTGTGACCCTATGGGTATCCTGGCGTTTGCACACGTGAACAAGATTCTGAGAGCAAGGAGGATGTATATTCAGAAGTTAGAAAATGTTGCAGCTATATCTTAGGAAACAGCCAGGTCTTTAATCTTTTTCTATTTGTAACAAGTTTTCCTCCTGCCTAAGTTCGGCTGGAAGTTTATTCCAGGCTAATGCCGCTGCAGTGCTGAAAGCTCTACCCCCTGTATTGGCTTTCCTAACCCTGGGTACTCTTACCAATTTAGCAGAAGAGGAGCGAAGATTGCGCACTGGTATATACCACTCAAATCTCTTTTGTAATGGCTTGGGCCCAAGACCATTCAGAGCCTTAAACACTACGCAGAGGGACTTGAACTGAATTTGCTGCATGACTGGAAGCCAATGAAGCTCAGAGAGAGCCTGGGATACCGATGAATGGTGTGGTTTCCCTAGAGCTCTGGGAGACTCCAGCAGTGTGCGTTAGAATAATCCAGTCAGCTTAAAATCATGCTCCCTACGACCAATGATCTTGTTTGTATAGGGAGCAATGGAAGGATCCCTTGCAACACTCGAATCAGAGCAAAACAGCTAGCAACTGTCTTGGTCACTTGGGGCTGTACACTTAGATTACAATCAAAACTGACACCTAAATTACGTACTACTCTATCAGGGGTCATTGGTACTGTCACCAGGAATGGCCAGAAGTCCGTTGGCAATGGATGGGAAACCTTCCTGACTGGACAACCCAAAATCTCAGTTTTGTCCCCATTAAATTGCAAATAGTTATTACGTAGCCATGCAGCAGTGTCTTGCAGACATTCGTTAAATGTTTCCAATGAAAGTGAATGGTGGTCTCCAATGACAAAATCAGTTGGGTGTTGTCAGCGTAATTCACGAGACTGATTTCATGATGGCAACCAGAGGTCTCAGATATTAAATAAAATGGGACTAATAGCAGACCCCTGCGGCACACCATACTGGGCATCCATGAATTGAGATTGATAGGGAGGAAGAGCCACCGCCTGACATCTGCCGGAGAGGTAGGATCGAAACCACTCCAGTACCAGACCTCCAACTCTTGCCCCTGCGAGCCTATCCAGTAGAATATTGTAGTTGACAGAATCAAATGCGGTGGACAGGTCCACCAAAATCAGAATTGCTGATTGCCCCCTGTCCGCTCGCATTCGAAGATCGTCCAATACAGTCACTAACGCCGTCTCCGTCCCATGTCCTGGACAGAAACCAAACTGCACATCCTCCAGTTTCATGTTGACCTCAAGAAACTGATGATGAGCAGTAAAGGTGTGTGTATATTGGAGCTATCTGGGATTCCATGTTCACCACGTGTCACATAAGCGAAGTCTGGATGCCCATTCCAGGAGGCATTTAGCACCCAGCCACCAACGGTGGGGGAGAATCCCTGTAGCATGGCAAATGGGGTCTAGGACTACATTAAAGTCACCTCCTATCACTGTCAGGGCTTCTGGGGGAAGAGAGGACAGTAACTCTACCATGTCTCGGAGGGAGGGTTCAGGGGCTGCTGGAGGAACAAAGATCGAGACTAGGTTGAGGGTTGCGGCCCCTAGACTCCCAGTGAGGGCCACAAAGTGTCCTTGGAGATCTCAGACCTCCCGGGTGACTGTGAAAGAGAAGGAGCAGCGCAGGACAATTGCCATACCACGAGAGACTCATGAAAATCCAGTCAGGTAAACTCTATTGTAACTCTGGAGCATGAGGAAAGGATAGTTATTTCCCATGAGATGCATTTCCTAGAGCAGCAGGACGTTAGGGGTGGATCTCGGAATATTTTAGGACAGCTGTGCTTTCACGCTATCTAGTAGCCCGTTGACATTCCATGAAAGAATCTGAAGGAGCTCTCCATCTAGTGGTGCAAAGTCATGTTTACTAGTTATTAGAGTGAGGACGTCTATGTGACGTGCATGGGTATTTGATTGTCCGGTCCCAGGGGCTCCGGTGGAGGCATCGCCCTGTCGTGAGATCTGTAATCTTGCGGACCAAAAGGGTCATGCCAAGTGCTGAAAGTGAAAAGAAAAATGTACAACAACAATGAGAACCGATTCCCTACCACCCCTCAACCAACCCCCACTCCATACTTCTTTCAAGGAAGCATCTGTCACCCTAGTAAAGAAAACTAAAACAATAACAAGACAAACTTTGGCACAGAGTGGCGGAACCTTCCATATTACAGTATTTAGCATGCTTCAGGAGTCAGGGACTCCTTTGTCAGATCTTTGGACTCCGGGAAAGGTCAGTGTCCGCTAAACTGGTTGCAGGAGGACTGAAGGAGCATCTGCAGGACAATCAGGGTTCCAGGAAATTCGGTCAAGCCCCTCGCGACCCTGACAGGTGATGGAGGCTACTTTTTGAGCATTGCACCCTCTGTGGGTGCATCTTCTGAGGCTTAATATCTTTGTTCATTGCAGGTCGCGTTTGGGAGGAAGAGGAGGAAGCAGAGGCCTGTGGATGGAGCAGGCGCTCTTCGGTTGCCCACGTTCCTGCTTCCTCTGGGGTGTCAAAGAAAGGGGTTTTAATGTTGGAAACCAATCTAAGTAGGGCTGGAAACAGGAGTCTGCATTTCGGATTGAGGGCCTGTAGTTTTTGCTTGACCGCAGTGCAGGACCGACGCTGTGCCTATACCTCTTTGGTGAGGTCTGGGTGGATCATAATTTTACTCCCTTGATAGGACAAGTTAAGATGCGATCAGGTTTCATGCAGGATGGCATCCCTGTCCTTAAAGTTAAGAATCTTGGCAATGATCATCCTGTGTAGGGCTCTCGGCATCAGATTAGGTGCAAGAGCTCGATGGGCTTGCTCCACGTTTTACCACGTCCAGGCCTCTACGAAGGCCACAACTTGCGTGGGCCCCCCTCCCTCAGGGAAGCCCACCAGGGGGAGGTTGTTTCAACAGGACCGGTTTTCGGCATCCTCCGCTCGCCTATGAAGTTAATTGTGTGGGACAGCAGCAATGTGACTTGCTCTTTCAAAGTCACTACTTCATCCTCCACTGTGGAGAGGCAGGATTCAGCTTCTGATATGCGAATCAAGAGGAGTGTATGGCTTGAAGGATCATGGCAAGATCCCTTCGGGGGGGCCCTGCCCAAATCGGCCTCACCAGTTTGGCCTTGCCTTTGGTGTACTGTTCCGTGCGGGTCTGAGGTGGAGGAAGTTTTGTCACCTTGTCTTTCCCCATGGTTAGGTTGTGGTGGATGAAATGTTGATCCGACAATACAGTTCCTGGTCACTTTTGGGGGGTATCTCCACCAGGACCCCCGTCAAGTCAGGCATTCGGGATGTTAAAGCAATCCTCCTCTAACCCCACCACTCCCAGTCCTGCTGCAGCTCGTTTCCTCAAGGTTGTAGGTGTGGGAGGGGGAGGAAGGGCATTCCAAGCCCCGACTCACAGCCCGCAGTGGTGGGGCCACCTCAACGTCTGGGTATGGTATGGTTGTATGGCTCTGTTGATGTGCCACCCTAGTCAGGGGAGGCTTCAGTGTTGGCGCCCTTGTAGTGGTTACCATTTGACTTAGTTGCCGCACCTGATACTTGTCTTCCGCCAATCTGTCCGCCTATCTCGGTGACCTAGGGGACCACAGTCTGTCTCCAGCCTTCACCCAAGGAGTGATCACTGAAGAGAAAATGGGCCCAATTAGCCTGGTTGCGACCTCTGGATGGGAGGGGGCCTATGGCACGTTCTGTCCCTTGCTTGATGTCGGGCGTTTCCTTCTATTTCTTTGGTCTAGGGCTTCACGCCTGAACTGCTCCCTCTGGGTCTGGGGGCAGGACACCGACGGGCCAGGGCCTGATTGTTGGGGGAGATCTCCACCCGACTGTCATCAGTCTAGCGCGCAGGGACCGCTGGAGTGTAATTGGGGGCCCAGCCTCTTCCACTAGGAGGCTACCAATCCGGTGCAGAGCAGCTCTCGCTGGCCTCCCCTCGGGCACAGGGCCCACTCAGCTCACTATCCGCTAAGCTGTCTCTTTTCCCTTTCCGCGTGGTATGTTAGTGCAGATGCCCATTCAGGGCGCAGTTAGTGGCAGCCGCCTCAGAAGAAGAGGCGGGGGATCAGCAGGTGTCGCTGGACCACAGGTCGATTGTGACCAACTGGCATGGTTGTAAATTCAGGACGGTGAGTGTAAAAATTCAGGACAAAGGGTCAAAATTCAGGACAAAAATTCAGGACGGAAGGTCAAAATTCAGGACAAAAATTCAGGACGGAAGGTAAAAATTCAGGACAAAAATTCAGGACAATGGGTACATTTTACAGACACTATGAAGGAGTTTGCGCAATGGTAAAATACAGGCAGGCCACCAAAAGGGCATGAATTATGACCACGCAGTTCTGAAGTGTCTCGTTTCTGTAAGCTCAAAAGACTCTCCGGAGCTTATTTACAAGCCCCTTGCGCCACCCATACGTCACTTTTCCCATGTTAAAAAGGACGCCAAAGTGGCGCAAGGGGCTTGTAAATCTACCCCTCCATTATTAAGAACTGTTGTCTGGCTCTACAGTACTCTGGTCTCCACAACTCTGCACATAATTAGATCAGATAGTGGAGAACAGAGAATAAGTAGTCATCAGAAGTTCTGTGGGGCTGTCATTTTTCTGTGGGTGGCCACCTCCCAGAGAGTTCTGACTGTCTTGGCCCACAGTTCTCAACCAGAAACACAACCTATCATGACTTGCATCCGGCCTAAATAATGAAACTTAGGTATTGTTGAAGGAAATAGCCATGAGATCAACACTCCCACCCACCATACTTGGAAACCTGAAGCGCAAATCCCTTCACATAGAATTTCCCGCAGAAGTGTTCTTGAACGTTCAAGATTTTGTCATGGGCATAATTTATGGGTGCAACGGTGACCCTCGGTCTCAGTGGAGTAAGGGTGGTGTCAGAAAAAGGAGTGATGCAAAGATCTAATGAGCCTTGTTTACCTTCTGTACCTCTCAGCTACACCATTTGAAAGTAAAGTCATGAAAGTTCTAACCAGTAGCCGGTTCTTAGCTAAGCTACACACTTGCAAAACATTTATTCCTGAAAGTTGAACCAACCCTTGTAAAAGTAGTCTCTGTCACTCCTCCACCCCCAGAGCGCATGAAGGGAGCATTAAATAAGAATTACAGCAGTGGGGGAGAAATGGGTAAAAGAGAAAAACTATGAGGTGATATGAGGGAAAAATAAGGAAGGAAGAGCATGAAGAGAACACTAAAGAGAGACAGGTGAGATACTGAAAGATAGTGATGTGACAGAGAGAGGGATTAAATACATAAGAGACGGGCGACAGGTGTAAGTGAAATATAGACGTGTGAAAAAGAATGAGGCAGGTGACAGCGATAGGTGACAGGTGACAGAGAGACAGTCAAGAATCAGAGAGAAACGGAAACTGGTGACATGGGATGACAGCATGAGAGTTGTGTTATACACAGAGGCAGATACCGAAGAGAGAGAGGCGAGACCAATGTGAGTGAGGGGGGATAAAGAGACAGGGTATAAAGACTGCTGAAAGGGTGGGCTGGTAGACAGGTGAGAAAGTACAGATGAAAGAAGGGAGACAATTGAGAGTGGGGTGATAAAGTGACAGACAGGTGATGGCGTTTATAGTGAGAGAAAGAAAGAGAAACTGGTGATAAGAAGACAGATACAGGTTAGAAAAATACAGCTGGGGGAGAGGCAGGAAGGAGGAAAGGAGAGAGGTCTGGACCTGACACTAAGACTGGTGCAAAAGAGACAGACAAGGGGTTATAAGAGCGGTGGAAGACAGGCGAAAGAGGTGAAAAAGTGACAGAACAGGTAGGAAAGTCAGTTGAGATTCCTACCAGGCGCGCAACGCCCATTGGACTCAAAGGGCTTCAGCCCCCCCGTCGTGTGTCGCAGCCCGGGATGAGACAGCTTCCCGGGCACACACACAGCCGTACCCGTGTACTTCACACGTCTTTAGAATACCTTTGATTTTAAATCCAGACAATCTATCATGCACTCAAAAGCTGATAAATGACAAATCGAGGCAGGATGAGCAAGCATCATATATTGACAGCTAGGCTGAACATCTTCACCTTTAGAGATGAACAAAACAATTGATAAGGTTTCTTGAATCATAAACCTGATTTACCAAAAAGACGCTGTGATATTGATATATTTTGCTCCTGCTCTCAGGAAGTCTAAGGGGCCCATTTCAAGTTGGACAGGATATTGCTCTCCAGATTCCAACTTTACTGGGTGCAGAAATGCAAACGGTAAAAACAAATGTGTTTCTTCTGTTGAATGTGCAGGCACAAGGCCTCGAATCGGGAAACACATTTAAAATTGAACTTAAGAATTGCATATTCAGCATGATTTCCCCGAATTTGGGCCCAATAACTCGTGACTCCTTGTAATTGGGGAAGACAGTGACTGAAGTCACTAACTTTGGCACAGTATTCCCCATCTTGTTAACAAGCGTTCATCTTATCTATCTAGAGAGTGAAGCATAGTTTGAAGAGGAAAAGGGCGAGAGATAGCTAGAGAGAGCCCCAGAACGAATACACTAGGAGAACAGTGAAAACAGCAGACAAACTTCGCACATTTAAAATAAAGATGAAAAGCACTTTTATTCAACTTACCGACTGTTTGAAGTTCTTTGTGAGGGGTAATGGAGCCCATGGCTGACTCTGAGATAGTCTGCAGGCCTGGCACACGACGTCACTCTCACAAAAATGCAAGAGTCTTACCCTCTAACCACGAAACCAAAACCGAAAACGTGCTTCTGCACGTACTACAGTAATGTAAGGCTGGTGCCCTAAAGCTGTTCTCATTGGCCCTGAAGCATCAGGGCCTATGCGAACACTCCTGCAGTGGTTCAGCGAGCACTAGGATTGGCTGAAGGCTTTCAAGCCAATCCTAGGTTCTCCACACACATTCTTGGGCAACCATTTGAGAGTGAAAGTCACAAAATTATTCTATGGCAGGACGGAGGCTCCGATTATGCTTTCTCAATTTCTTTACTGAACAGCAGCCAATAAGCACAGTAAAGCAAAAACTCAGACTACATTACCCATAAACTCTGGGCAACCATAGAGTCCACATAACTATAAATAAGGTGATAGAGGTTACAACTCCCTCTTTCTTTGCTGCTGCGCAGCCAGTTAAGTGCTTTTCCATTATTTACAATGTTTTAAACGTTTGGCTTACCGCTTTATTTGCTTGCATATTTGATACTTGCAGGAATTGTTGTGGCGCTGTGTGCGTTTTTTTTAGGTGCGGCTTGCCGCTTTATTTACTTCATTCATTGCCGGTTTCGTTATTGCGTGCCCGCTGTTCGGCGCGTCTTCGTTACTGGTCCGGCTTTAGTGCCGGTGCTTTGGGAGCGTGTGCAGCACCTCCCGACGGGGTTCTTTATTTATCCCAGGTCTTTCTGTGGAGCGGGAGCGGAGCTGGAAGGGCGCGCGTCTCTCGCACACCTTCCTAGGCGGCAGCGGCTGTTTAGCGCATGCGCGGTGGTTTGTGTACACGTCTCTTCGAGCGTGTAGTTCTTGACGCCGCCTGTGCCTCAGCCTGACAAGAAGCTATTTTTAGCGCGCCCTACTTGCTGCCGCTTGAGCTCCCTGACGCCCTCTGGAGAATTAAACTTGGAGGGTTGTATACAATTTTACATAGGCTTTGCGGGGAAATGTATTAATTTTCTTCTATTGTTTGTGCAAGTCTGCTCCCTCCACATTCAATTTGTTGCTTAATAACAGGGTTCCCTATTTTCTTCAAAATTGCGCAAGGGGTACCACTCCCCCAATTATTTGGCTTTGCCTCTCTAATTGTTTGACCTTCACTGGGCATTTCTTGGCTGACTTTGTTGCCATGGCAGACTACTGCGAAGACGAAGGTTATGACTATCATGAGGAAGAGGAATCCTCTACTTCCTTTGATGACTTTATGGGCCAAGCACTTTGTCAGGCAATTGCGCCTCTGAAAAAACATCTGGCAGATTATGCTGCGCAACACAGCTTGGTGCCTCCTTCCTCTGGGCGTTCTAAAAAGTCGCCAAAAAATCCGCATTCCAGACATTTTGAAAAACCTGCGCAAACCCTTTCTGCTCCTTCTTCAAAGAAGCGCAAGGTGTCCTCTCGGTCAGATCCTCCTTCTGATACGGATGTTGGTTCGTCCTCGTCTTCATCCTCCGAGCCTTCAAAGCCTCCTCCCTCCAAAAGGTCGAGGAAAGAACATTATGTTGATGCTCCTACTGCACCGCAATTATTGACCTTTAACCCCTCTGACATTATCCATCCTCATTCTTCTTCTTGGATGCCTTCCCCCGAGGTGGCTCTTTACATCCAATCCAACATCCGTCATTCCTTTGATAAGGATGTGAGAGCGCGTTTGCGCTCTGAATGCCCACGTCCTGACTTGGCAGACAAGCTGGCAGCCACTCCTGATGTTGATCCCACTATGATCACTTACATGAGAAAATATTCTAAGGACCCTACCAAAGGTTTGGATAGATCGTGGCGTTCGTGCCAAGACAAGCTTTTAGATCTCTTGGCCCCCCTCACAAAAATTCTGGACTTGGGATACAAAGCCAAGGAATCTGGTTCCCTCATTGACCCCGATGAGCTGGTCGGCTGGGCTCAACGGGCTGTCTGTATGTTTAGCAACGCCAACTGTGCCTTGTCCACTGAACGTCGGCGTTCCATCTTAATGAAACTGGATCCAAGACTTACAGATTTGGCCTCCTCGGAATCGGGCCCTCTAGCCCAAGGTTTGCTTTTTGGTGCACCTTTTTTGAAGGAGCTGACGAACTTTGTTTCCACCTTTAGCGGCCTTGACAAGGCCCAATCTAATTTGAAACGGGCATTCCGTCCGATTTTTGGCAGGGCCGGCCGAAGGGGGCGTTCGTCCGGCCGTGGTTCCGACAATGCCCCCCAGCGAGGGAACAAGTCCCAACGAGGCGGTCAACAACAGAACTCCTCAAACAAGTCTTCTTTCTACCCCTCTAAGAGAAATAGAGGGCAGCCTGGCAAAGGTGTATACTCCGGAGGACAAGGAGGACGTCAAGACTCTTCCCCAGCAGGGAAGCTTGATTCCAGCTGCTACTGTAATCTTGGAGGGCAGGATTCATTTTTTTCTAGACAATTGGCGTTTGATCTCAAACGATGCCTGGATACTGGAGACAGTGCAAGGGTACAAAATAGAATTTTACTCTCACCCTCACCAAGATCTTCGGCCTCGCCCCCTTTGTTTTTTCCCGACAAGATCAGGAGTTCATCTCCGCGGAAGTTTCCTCTCTTTTGACAAAGGGAGCCATCGTTCCCACTTCTCCTCATCCCAAAGGTTTTGTCAGCAACGTTTTTCTCGTGGAGAAAAAGGGGGAGGATCGCGTTTAGTCCTGAATTTGAAGGACTTCAATGGCGGAGTGGTTTATCGCCACTTCAAGATGGAGGGCATTCATCTTCTGCGAGACCTTCTTCAAGAAGGAGATTGGATGGTTCGTCTGGACCTAAAAGATGCTTATCTGTCAATTCCAATTTATGCTCCGCATCGCAGATACCTTCAGTTCCAATGGTTAGACAAGTGGTACGAGTACAAAGTTCTTCCTTTCGGCCTGTCCTCCGCTCCGTGGTGCTTCACGAAGCTCCTTCGTCCTGTGATGGAGTCTTTGAGGTCACGCGGGGTGCGTCTTATAGTCTATCTAGACGACATTCTCCTTTTGGCTCAATGCCCTTCTCTTCTTCAATCTCACTTACACTGGTCCATAGACCTTTTACAATCGTTGGGTTTTCTTATCAATCCCCTGAAGTCCGACTTTTCTCCATCCCAGTCAATGTCCTTCCTGGGGTTTCAAATAGACTCTGTCTCTTGTCAGCTTCTTCTTCCAGGACAGAAGATAAGGTCCATCAAGAGGGACTTGAGGTCGTTTCTTGCACAACAGACTGTTTCGCTAAGGTCAGTAGCCAGGATTGTAGGTCTCTTATCGTCTTCCATTCAGGCGATCTTTCCGGGCCCTCTGCATTATCGGGCTCTTCAGCGCCTCAAAATATGTAATTTGCAGAAGGGTCTTCGGTATTCCGATCACATTCTCCTGTCGGAGGATGCCAGGGCAAAAATGATGTGGTGGTTGGATCACATGGAATCCTGGAACGGCCGAGCTCTCTTTGGGAGCACTCCCGATGTTGTGATAGAGTCCGATGCCAGCCTTTGGGGCTGGGGAGCTCGTTGCGGCTCGGTTTCGATGGGGGTCGTTGGTCCCCAGAGGAATTGACCCTGCACATCAATTGCCTGGAGTTGCTAGCGGGCTTCTTCGCGATTCGGTGCCTCACCCCTCAGAAAACGTATTGTTGCATTCTTCTTCGAATGGACAATGTTTCAGCGGTTCGTTATGTGAACAAACTGGGGGGTACCAGGTCCTGTGGTATTGGGTTCTCCAGGCCTACATACTCCGCAGAATACCCTCTACACCATAAGAACAGTTGGCACGGAAACTAGAAAATGCAAAAGACAAGTTTATTAAGACCCCATGGGGTGGTGGTACATTCCTACAGCACCCTTCGGCAATGCAAGAAGTATCACACCGAACATCGGTGTAAGTCCTTCTTTTATACAGTTTTACAGACATTAAAAAGATGGGCGGTACATGGTTACAGAGTTTTAAGTACATACAACACCACTGGTCAGTTTGGCGAAACATTCCTAAGCGATGACTGGTCAATCAGAACTGTGCATGTGCGGGCTTGACCGTTACTAAAAATAGCCTGTTGCTGGGCAAACTCAAGTGGTCAGTGGTACAGAGAAAGGACTGAAGGGCATGCTGACCACGAGGCGACGCATTCTCTAAAATGGCCGCCGTAACATACAAAATGGCGTTTAACAACTATAGTCAAGATAAGGGAATAATGTGTAGCAAAGCTTAACGCTAACCCAGTCATTGTCAAATTACGACAGACGACCCTTTTAGCGTCTAGCTGAAGCTACCTCATAATGGACATAATCAGGATACTCATCTTCTATATCGATGGACATAATCTGGGCCACTTCTTTATGAATCATTTGTTCATTTTTAGCAAAAGCTCGTCTGGATGGAATACAAGCTGATAGACACATAGAACACAATGTAGGGCCACATTGAATACATAAGCATAAGAAGAATAATATCCCAATTATTATACATAGAATCGTCAGTAACTTCCAGCCCCATGTACTAAGCATTGACCAAAACCACCCCGAAAAGGTCCACGTACCATTGTCAGGATGTATCTCAGCAGCAATTTTATGTAATTTGGATATGGCATCATACACAGATGGTGAATTATCTGGCATGTAAACACAGCAACTACTTCTGATAATGCGGCATGCCCCCCCTCGGTCGGCTAGAACTACATCTAGAACCATCCGGTTCTGGAGCATTACAATTCTAGAGATCCGAAGCTCTTCAGTTAAATTCCCTAATGCAAAAGCAGTATCATTGGCAACAGCTTCAACAACACGAGTTAATCGTCGTATTTTTCGGCTATTTAGAGCAGCTCCCACAAAAGAAAACAAACCCAAATTGAAATCAACATATTGTTGCAACGCAGTGTCTGTTTGGTCTATCTCATCAAGAACTACTGCTCTCTTGACTCTATTCAATATAAAATCATGGTACAATACATAATCATTATGATACATAGGCGGAGCAATAAATACAGGGGGCAATACAAAAGAGATGTAGCATGTTCCTAACCATCCTAAAGGGAGACGATGATAACCTTTATTGCCACATATGAAGTACGTATTTCGGGAGGCCACAAATGAAATGCCATTCGGGGTATCAAAGGTGAGATTGGTGTTACATTCACTTCTGCCAACTGGGATTGTACCTTTATTACGTACACAGAGATCGGCTTTTGTATCAATAACATTAATAACATGAGAATTGGACATGTTAACACTTCGATGATTACTGTAAACTCGTGGTGCAGACACATTGTCCGGGCGGTATTCCTCCCATTCAAACTTAGTTCCTTCAGCTTGTGGATAGCCATCTCGATCATTGAAACAAATTTTATTTAAACAAAAAAGCAGCCCCCCTTTTGTTGGCCATCGCAAAGTAAACAGGAGGGTGTAGCAGGCATTGCAAGATCCATTGTGAGAAAATGGGAGTGGGATAAGCGGTGTGCCTCCTTTCTTCTGATGTCCAGGCAACATCCCACATACCCAGCAGTTAGAAGTGTTCGTCATATTATGAGTGTGATGCAGAATTTGAATGAAACTATTGTTCAAGTAAGTCTGTCGGTGCCGTTCTTCATGATATGGTAGAGTGAAATGAAAATGTTCAGATGGAGCCGGGGTAGTCGGTAGCAAATGTTCTCGCACAGGTACCACAAGTTCTACTACCCAGGCTATCACAGCTATTACCACAATTGTCAACACGAATAATACAGCACCAAGAATTCTTTTGTCTCGTGCTGCAGAAGACGCCATAGTTCAAAGTTCACAATGTCTCAAAAGTACAACTAAAAAAAATAAAAATATGAGTGCTGAGCTCCGAGGTAGCCGTTGGTTTCTTCTCCGGGGTCAAGACGGGTGTCGCTACACTTGGCAGAACGGATCCCCCCCCTTGAGATTCCCGGCTTCCGTTTCACAAACCTGGAGCGGTAACTCAACCAGTCTCGCACCAAAAAAAATTCTTCTTATCGTGGTCGCAGATTGTATCTTTCTCGTCCAGAAACAGTGTGGTCCGGGAAGGCTCCCTCCGATTCGGCAGCCGTTACAGCTGGGCTCTTCTCCTCGTCCAAGATGTCTCGGTAGTCAGACAACGAAGTCGGGCTCACCAGATCCGGAGAGACACGACGGCAGTGAGTAGAGTGGACCCACCGCTTCCTGTTGGTAACTCGCACAGCCGTTCGAGTTGCGAGCAATACCTGCTCGGGGCCACGCCACCTCAGTTCCAAGCTGTTCGTCCTCTCAAACGAGCGAATCATCACATGGTCGCCAGGACGAAGATTGTGAGCCTCTCCAATGGAATTGTCAGGGAGCGCTTCTCGAACCTTTTGATGAATGGAAAGTAAATCATTTGTTAATCGTGCCAAATAATCGTTCATCATTATACAAGGCACATCATGTAACAATCGAGGCTTAGGAACTCCCCATATGTTCATCGGCCTTCCAAACACCACTTCATAAGGTGTGAGGCCAGTTCGGGAATGGGGCACTGATCTAATAGAGAGTAATGCTAAAGGCAGGGCATCCAGCCACTTCAAAGATGTGGATGCCACAATCTTTGCTAACTTTAGTTTCAGAGTAGCATTGTACCGTTCAACAAGACCTGCCGACTGAGGATGGAACACAGCATGAAACTTCTGCTGGATTCCCAATCCCTTCAACACGTACTCCACAATTTTCCCAACAAAATGAGGACCATTGTCGCTCCACAAAAATTTGCAAACGCCGTATCGAGGGAAGTACTCCTTGAGCAAAACCTTAGCTGTTGTCAACGCTGTATTATCCTTCGTGGGGAAGGCCTCAACCCATTTGCTGAAAGCACACACCACCACTAAGACATACTTAAGGTTATTGCAACGCTCAAGCTGGATGTAATCCATTTGCAGTACTTCAAATGGTGCAGTAGGTGGAACGAACCCTCCTTTCGGAGTATGCGTCCCTTTTTCAGGATTGTGCTGTAAACATATCAAACAGGTCTGCACTACTCTCTTGGCCGTATTGGCAATCTCAGGATGCTCCCAAACTCGCGTTAGCAATCGAGTAATTGCAAGAGCTCCAACATGTGCCAACCCATGTGTCATCTGGACCATCGCTTGCAAGTAAGCTGCAGGCAATTTCCATCGTTCCATATCTTTGCTCCTCCAACAACCCTCATCATCCAGTACTCCCTCTGCTGCCCAGGTTGCAAGTTCTGCTTCAGTCGCTGATTTCTGAATGTCTAATATCTCCGCTCTAGCATCATGCCATAGCTCAGCCTGCGACTTCACCACATACATTGGGGAGTCATTTCGTGACATAGCTGTTTGTCTTGCTATACTGTCTGCAAAAGCATTGCCTTGTCCCACTTTGTCAGTGACCTTTTTATGTGCACTGCATTTGATTATCGCCACTTTCTTTGGACAAAGTAACGCATTCAGGAGATCACGCACTAGCTCTCCGTGCATAATGTGTACTCCATGCGAAGTCAAAAACCCACGCTCTCTCCAGAGTAGGCCAAAATCATGCGCTACTCCGAAGGCGTACTGGCTGTCTGTGTAGATATTCACACATAAGCCAGCACTCAATTCGCAGGCTCTTGTCAAAGCTATCAGCTCCGCTGCTTGGGCCGATTTCTGTGGTATTTGTGCTGTTTCTACCACTGTCTTAAGTGTCGTGATCGCATATGCTGCAGAAGTTGTGCCATCTGGCAGCCTTAAACACGATCCATCAACCCACAGTTCCCCATCCACATCTAGAAGTGGCGTATCCTGTAAGTCGACACGACCCTTTGTTTGTTCTTCAGTCAGGAAAACACAGTCATGGTGTTCTTCCTCTTGGCCCTCCGCAACCAGATACGGCAATAAAGTGGCAGGGTTCAGGGTAGCACATCTTTTTTGTGTGATATGTGGCACCAAAAGTGTAAGCTCATATCCTGTTAAACGTGCACTCGTAAGATACTGGGTTTTCATTTGGTTTAGCAGAGCGTCCACCGCATGGGGAACGAACACCAACAGTTTGTGTGACAAAACTATTCCCTCACTCTGTCGTATAGCTACTGCTGTTGCTGCTACTGCTCGGAAACACCCAGGTAACCCTCGTGCTACAGGATCAAGAATGGCCGAAAAGTACGCACAGGGCCTCTGCTTATCCCCGTGTGTCTGCACTAACACTGATAATGCGCACCCATCTTTCTCGTGCACATACAACGTGAAAATCTTTGTGTAATCTGGTGTACCTAACACGGGTGCAGAACAAAGGGCCTGTCTCAATTGTTCAAAAGCATTCTGACATTCATCTGTCCATTCAAGGGGCATTGGTGTAGTTTTGGACAGTAACGCTAACAAAGGTTGTATAATATGCGAAAACCCCATTATCCACTGTCTACAAAAGGACGTTAATCCTATGAAGGCACGTACATCTCTCTGAGTGCGGGGGACTGGTGTATCTAAAATTGCTTGAATTCGATCAGATGTTAATGCACGTCCCTCCTTAGACAAAAGATGACCGAGGTAGGTCACCTTTGGTCTACAATATTGTAACTTTTTCCTAGAGACTTTGTGATTATTCTGAGCCAAAAAGGAGAGCAAGGCAAGAGTACTCTCCTCACATTGTGCATAGGTGTCTGCAGCCAATAGGAGGTCATCAACGTATTGAATAAGAGCTACTCCAGATCGCAATTCAAAAGAATCGAGCTGTCTTTTTAAAGCCTGGCTATAAATGCTAGGACTTTCTGTGTAACCTTGAGGAACACGACAAAATCTATACGATTTATTATTTAACGTGAAGCCAAATAGCTATCTGCTGTCGGGATGGATGGGAATGGAAAAGAACGCATTCTTAAGATCAATGACAGAGAAAGTAGTGGCAGTGGGGGGGACCAAAGTAAGTAAGGTGGTGATGTCAGACACCACCGGGTACTGGGGTACTACAATTTTGTTTATTTCTCTCAAATCAATAATAAATCGATAGACTTTGTCGTCAGTATCTTTCTTAAGGATCGGAAGAATAGGGCTGTTACAAACATTGTAGGGAACTTCCTCCACTACTCCTGCAATAATCAAATCCTGAACGATGTGCGTCAGGGCAATCTCACCTTCTCTGGATATCTTATACTGCGGTACACGTGGCAAAGATACTCCCTCCTTGACAGTAATTCGAATAGGCGGGATGAGCATCTGTCCCACATCCGTATCTGATGTCGCCCATAACGTGTGTGGGAGAGAGGCTAACGCTTCAATTTCTTGCATGGTACATAGTCTGCCTGCATCTGGATAATTGTCATTCAGAATAACCCGCACTCCTTCAGGAGCGCAGCGTATCGTTGCTCGAAAATACTTGAGCAAATCTATGCCCATAATATTGTCTGGGGTATGAGGCGACAACAAAAATGGGCATAGACCAAAAAATTTATCAATGCAAAATGCAAGAGGTTGTGATAATGGGCTTGGAGAGGGTGTGCCATCGAACCCTATACATGTAATCGTTTCGCCAGACAGGGGAGCCCTAGGAACCAAGTTTTTAGACAGAGCACTACGAGTAGCTCCTGTGTCAACTAAAAACTGATCAGTAGAACCCAAAACGCCCGCTGATACATATGGACCTCTTTGATCTACTGGCACTTCAACCGATTCCACACCCCATCCTACGCAATCCTATGCGTGCACATAATCCCGACTCTCCACATTTTCACCCTCCGATATCTGATACTGATTTCGTCGATCAAAAGTATTTCGTTCATCCTGACCACGACCCCTCGCCTCAAACCTACCACGATCACTCCCTCCACCTCTCGCTCCCGAATAACTATTCCATGACCTTCCACCACCTCGACCACGCTGGCTACGTTGCTCACGAAGCACCGGACAATCTTCAGCCCAATGCCCAAACTCTTTACAATATGCACATTGGTCCTCAGCAATATCGGTACGACCATACGACGCATTACCCCCTCCTCGCCTGCCCCTATCATTCCCTCTAGATTGCGCACCACGAACCTGCGCCAACATCACCTTCGTCTTTAACTCCTTCGCTTTCTTGTCGACACTTTCTTTAGCCTCTAATTCCTGTCGCTCGTAATACTGAGCCATAGTTAACAAAGACGCAGGGGTCGCCGTGGTCCAAGAACTTTCACTAGTTTTCAACCGCTTTGCAATCTCCGGTAGGAGATTAGCCACATACTTGTCGACAAACAGATGCCTAACCGTATCATCTGTTAACAATTGTCCACTGTAATCATGAAACGCTTCTTCAAAACGTGTGAAGAAGTCAGATACCGACTCGTCTTTTTTCTGTTTGCACGAGGCTAACATAGTCCAATCAATCTTTTTAGGGGGAACAAGCGTTTTCAATTTATTCAAAATAGCTGTTGGGAGATCTAAAATCAGCTGACAGGGTTTACATGCAGGCTCCCTGTCTAAATCAGCTTGGCTTATATCTTTCCAATTTGCTCCTAACATCGTTTGATCATCAAACTTACGAATCGCTCTCCACATATCAGGGGGGAGTATTAGTCCAAAGAAAAGATCTATATCAACTAGCGTCATAACACAGGAAGAAATAGCCCCCTCCACTCCTTCATAAAAAGCTGCCGGATTTTTACGGGGATCAGGTAAAGCATTTTTCAATGCCATCACATCAGCTCCATTCCAAGGCGTATACACCCAATTATATATGAAATACCCTTTTGCATCCCCAGACAATTTATCATCACTAGTACCTTGCCCTTTAGGGAGAACATACAAAGGTGCAGCTTCACGCATAGGCATAACATGCACTTTAGAACTCTTATCTGCTCCAAAGATAGGACACTCTTTGGATTGCTCCGTCGACCCCGGCACGGACTTCTCTGATGCTTTTCATGCTTCCCGCAATCTGGGCGCCTCATCCCGTAGCTGGACCAATCGTAGGAAAAAGGCATCCGCATCTGAAATATCAAATAGACCTTTACGCATATTCTCATGATGGACTGATATATCCTTAGATTTTAAATCCTCTGAATTCTTACGAAATCGTTCAACAACTTCATCTGCAAAGGTACTTAAAAAACACAACTGTTCTCGTTCTGACCACTTATTCCTTTCAGCATTAATCTCTGACATAGTTATTTTATTCAAATTCAGTTTCCTAGCGAAACTGCGCAAATCCGCGGCTCTACCAGCAGTTAACCTCGTACTCGCACTATCTCGATCTTCATCACCAAAGTCCTCGTCCGGAGCCGTAGGCAGAGCATACGGAGGCGGAGACCGATCTAATAACGAAAAATCATCAACTTCATTAGTAAGGACAGGATAAAGCGGACGTCGAATAGGAAATTGACCACTCGTTTGCAAAGTACGTTCCCGTGCCTCCCTCTCTTTCTTCTCTTGCAACTCCTTCTCCTCCAGCTGTAAAGCTTTATCTCGAGCAGCCTTGCGCTGCTCTTTTTCCGCCAAGGCAATTTCACGCTTCATACGTTCACGCACTGCTTTCTCCCACATTCGCACACAGTCAAACATATCCTGTCTAGACTTGCGTTGAAACAAACATTGCTCCACAAACTGAACCTTTCGTAAATCAAACGACCCATGTAGTGGCCATTGCAACTCGGGATCAGACTTGGTGTATTTGTTCCATAATTTACTATACAATATAGGGGGAAGGCCGAATTTAATATACATTTCACGGTTAGGAGTCCCCTCTGGGGGAGCCGGCTGAGACTCGTTTAATCGGTATGTGGTACCATTCCCAAGACAGCACATCCCTCGGAGTGTGCTTAAAACAGGCATGTTCTAAAAGTACCACGGAAACGTGATACCGTAAAAATGGCACTTACTATACTTCACACAAATGTGCCGCTCAAAATACAAACAAAGTTAGAGAAACATCTCTACATGCCTGCCTATGTGAAGTGCACTACACATATAGGATCAATTCATAGAACCAAATGTTAGCTAACTCAAAACTTATTCATATTCATAGAACCACAGTAAGCGTCCGCAGACTACCTTACCAATCACAATTCTTACCCAAATCTCAAATATCCAGGTTCCAACTGCCAATGTCTTTGATCAAATCAGCCAAACCGGCACTGTACGACAACGCAGACGAGCACGATCTCAGTCGGGGACCGGCGCCACCTGGAAGGTCAGATCAGAAGGAAGGGAAGAAAACACCGTGGGTGCCAAGACTCGGGTCACTCAGTGGCAGCGTACGCGTCCATGGCAAGTTTCCAATCCTTCGTCACGACCTCTCCTTCGGGCATCCGAGTCGCCGATGAGTCCCTTCGTGGTCGCCAATTTGTGGTATTGGGTTCTCCAGGCCTACATACTCCGCAGAATACCCTCTACACCATAAGAACAGTTGGCACGGAAACTAGAAAATGCAAAAGACAAGTTTATTAAGACCCCATGGGGTGGTGGTACATTCCTACAGCAGGCAATGATCCGGGGGCAGAGACAGCACAAGCGCCGGGAACTTCCCACACGCTGTCTGGGACCAGAGAGTCCCGTTGCCACCTGACTGAAGCTTCTCTCAGAAAATACATTAGACAAATTCCTGAAAAGACGAGAATTCGACATATATCGCTACTACACAAATGGTGCTAGTATTTTTCATTTAATTGTTGTTTGTATTGTGTACCTGTCCTGACGAATGCTCCGTAGACCCGGCTGGGCGATATGGAGCAGAAACATGTTGACGCTATTAAAAAGGTATAAAGAGATCCATTAACCCGATCTCCTATTATACCGCAATTTATTTTATTAGCAATACTTCACCCCCCCTTTTTAATAAAACTTTCACCGGTGCAGTATTAGCTTCTTAACCTCCCCTTTTTTTGGGTGCCCTACCTTCCCTTATCTCTGGACACTGCCACTAACGCCAGAGGTTGCCTCGGGTTGAGGCTTGGCATACAGCACGTTATTGGCACACTCGATGATAAATGCCATAACGCGTGTGAGGGGCGGAAGAAAAACATACACCGCACGAGTAACACCGCGTTTATGAGAGTGTCCAATTTTAACCAATGGTTAAAGTGGTAACAAGTGTCCATTCTTCTTTTTTGATTACCAAAAAACATTCCTACAGCACCCTTCGGCAATGCAAGAAGTATCACACCGAACATCGGTGTAAGTCCTTCTTTTATACAGTTTTACAGACATTAAAAAGATGGGCGGTACATGGTTACAGAGTTTTAAGTACATATATGATCATTTTTGGAACACAGCCAACTCATGGGAGGGGTTACACCACTGGTCAGTTTGGTGAAACATTCCTAAGCGATGACTGGTCAATCGGAACTGCGCATGTGCGGGCTTGACCGTTACTAAAAATAGCCTGTTGCTGGGCAAACTCAAGTGGTCAGTGGTACAGAGAAAGGACTGAAGGGCATGCTGACCACGAGGCGACGCATTCTCTAAAATGGCCGCCGTAACATACAAAATGGCGTTTAACAACTATAGTCAAGATAAGGGAATAATGTGTAGCAAAGCTTAACGCTAACCCAGTCATTGTCAAATTACGACAGTCCAAGCTTCTCTTGGAGATTGCGAAGGACTTCTGGCACCTTTGTCTGGAGTGCAAGATCACGATTATTGCAGAATACCTGCAGGGTTCTTGCAATCAGATCGCGGACTGGAACTCTCGTCACCTGAGAGACTTCAGCGATTGGAGGCTCCATCCTCGTGTGTTCCGCAAGCTGTCCCGCTTTTGGGGGACTTGTCATCTGGATCTCTCTGCCTCCCGGCTCAACACCCAGCTTCCCCGCTTCTACAGCTGGCGTCCGGATCCGGAGGCTCTGGCCACGGACGCATTTCTCCAGACCTGGCCTCGCCATCTGTGCTATGCCTTCCCACTGTTCCTCATGATTCCCCGGGTGCTGGCCCGAGCACGTCTATTCTTGGCGGAACTGGTTCTAATAACCCCTCTTTGGAGGGCTCAAGCATGGTTTCCAGTTCTTCTGGAGATGAGCTGCTCCACGCCGCTTCTTCTTCCCCACATGTGGAACCTGCTATTGGATCCGCTTTGCGAGCCTCACCCTCTGGTGCTGTCCGGTCAACTCCTTCTGGTAGCATGGAGAATTTCGGGGGACGCTGGCAAATCCAGGGCTTATCGAGAGACGCTACCAGATATATCAATGAGGCTTGGGCACCCAACACAAGCAACCGTTATGCATCAAGTTGGAAGCGCTGGTGTGATTGGTGCTCACAGCGGTCGGTGGATCCCGTTTCAGCGGATCTTTCTTTAATCCTTAATTTTCTGGCATCCCTAGCATCCTCTGGGCTAGCTTACAGAACAGTTAATAACTTTCGTTCTGCAATTTCTGCAGGCCATGTGCCTTTGGACAGTAAACCAGCGGGAGAACATCCCTTGATCTCTAAATTGTTAAGGGGCATCCGGATGGAAAAACCTCCTTGTCCCAAATATGTAGCCCTTTGGGATGTCTCAGTTGTCTTGTGTTTTCTGTCAGCCAGGCCTGGCCTTCTAACTCTCTTTTGACACGCAAACAACTTTCAGCCAAGCTCACTATGCTTTTGTGCTTGGTCTCTTGCAAAAGGGTTTCTGATGTACGAGCCTTGGATCTCGCTGGTCGGTCTTTTTCTCCTGAAGGTGTTACCTTTATTATCTCAAGGAGGACTAAGTGCAATACGCCTTCAGTCTCTTACCCTTCTTTCCCCCACAATCCTCAATTGTGTGTAGTTCAATGTATTAAAGATTATGAGGTAAGCACTGCACCTTTTCGGCATGATTTACAGGGACAATTACTTATTGCTTTGCAGAAACCTTTCAAGCCGGTAACTCCAGCGACTTTGGCACGTTGGTTACGTTGGCTCATGCATGAAGCGGGCATTGACACTTCTCTGTTTGGTGCTCATTCTACTAGGGGAGCCATGGCTTCCAAAGCTTTTTCCATGGGTGCCAGCCTTCAGGACATCATGAAGGCTGCAGATTGGTCATCTGAAACTGTGTTTAAGACCTTTTACTTTAAACCTATTATTGATGTTGCATCTGTTGTGGTGGCGAAGCTTTAAACAAGCATAATCGGAGCCTCCGTCCTGCCATAGAATAGAAAATTTGCTAACATTCGTGCAAAGAATTTTCAATTCTATTAAGGACAGGAGGCGAGGATTATCCCACCCTTCTATTTTCATGTTAATGAAATATTTTGTACATTTCTACTGCTTTATGATACTGTTTATGCATGTACTCTTTCCCGCCCTGTTGTGATTCTAATGATCCGTTGGGGATGGTCTTTACGGCTTTGTTCTTACTCCTTTCAGGCTCCGGCTTTAAATGAGATGTGTGCCGAGTTTCTCCTGTTGGTTGGACTTTTGCTGTTCCTTTGGCTCTGGGAGGTTCCAGTTTCTCCTACCTTTGGATGATCTCTCCGTTGGACGTCTTGGCCTCTGGATCTTACTGTTGAACTTTATTACTGTTTGCAAAGAAAGAGGAAGTTGTAACCTCTATCACCTTATTTATAGTTATGTGGACTCTATGGTTGCCCAGGGTTTATGGGTAATGTAGTCTGAGTTTTTGCTTTACTGTGCTGATTGGCTGCTGTTCAGTAAAGAAATTGAGAAAGCATAATCCTCGCCTCCTGTCCTTAATAGAATTGAAAATTCTTGGCACGAATGTTAGCAAATTTTCTATTGTCTGTCACTCAAATGACCAGAATTACGGACAAATGGAGTCCGTTAATGATATTGTCACGGGCAACGGACAGACGGAAAAAAATACAGACTGTCCGTGAAATTTACGGACGGTTGGTCACCGACGGGGCCCGATCGTCGCTGCTCCGTAAAGTGGGGCCACTGCCGCGCGAGCAAAGGTTCAGTTCCCCTCCAGGTGGCCCTGCCCCAAAGTGGAGCGGTCCAGACAGCCCCTCCCTCGCCACGGGTCCCGCCCGGTCCAGCGCCCACTATGCCAGGCCTCCTCACCTGCAAAGACGTGACCAGTGGAACCTCTCAGCTTAGCCGGCACCGCACTGGAGCTGCCATAGAGGCCGCACGGGGAGCCTCGAGGGGCCCATGCAGGTTGTGGCCTGCTGCCGATCTGCTGGCCGATTGCCCGCCTCCCCTCGTGTGTGTGGTTGAGTGCTTGGCAGTCAGGGGTGCCTCAGCGCAGTTCTTAGCGCTCGGGCCAGGCCAGCAGTGTCCCTGCTGGTTTTGGGATCTCCCCACAGAAATCCGCAGCAGGTGAGTCGCACAGACCATTTTACCCCATTGCGTCTGCTGTTCAATGTGGCAGCAGTCTCTACAGTACGTATGAGTCCTCTGCAGTGACGGTATCAGCGCAGACAGGTCACTCGTCCATTTTGGAGCAGTTGGAAGTGTCCCTCACTCCCAGAGTTCTGCGTGGATGCGAGTGGATTATTTAGGGGTCTGGAGCACTCCTAGAGGACGACCACCATCTTGACGCTCGTATCCAGGCCCAGACACTTTACTTAGTAATGTGGAAATTATAAATATTTGCCGAAACCTGATTTCCACACATTGTCGTTTGGTTGTTATAAAATTTTATCAACAAAACTTCATGTCTGAAAATGTTGTGACAATATCAATGAAAACTGTACTGTTTATAAATGATGTTGTGCTACCGCACCATACTTTAGTAATATATTTGAAACAGTGTGCTCCAAAATGCACCAATGGCTACAAACCACAACCTTATCATTGTAATGGTGAATGTTCATGGTTACTTTGCCATACTTGTTCATTGTGCGACGCTTGCATTTTTCACAATACCTACGACTTCCGTTATGTAACACTGATGGCAGCACCCCCACTCTGAAAATTGTAACAGCACCACTGCTTGACCGAAAGAGAAAAGGGCAATCAATCAAGGATCTCAAGGTGGCCACAATAGTGTCATTCATAAACCTGTGTAACAGCCATTATAACGCTGCCTTTACCACACATGGTAAGTATTGGTAAGATCTATATATATAACGGTTAGGGGTGGGCAGTGATAAAGGTTGATAAGGGTAATATTAGAGTTTAAGGGCGGTAGAGGTCATTTTAGGGTTTAGGATGGGTAGTGGTAAGAGTACATTTAGGCTTTAAGGGTGAGTAGTGGGAAAGGTTAATAAGAGTAATTTTAGGGTTGAGGGTAGGGTAGTGGTACTGGGTGTTAATGGTGTTTTTAGGACTTAGCGGCGAGTAGTAAAAGAAGGCTTGGAATAAATTGAATAGAAGGGGTGGGGATGGTTTCTCCCCTCCCCAAAAAATACATATAATAATTAATATGAATATTTTATTATACTTACCACACATGGTAAAGGCTGCGTGGAAAAGCATGCATGGCAAAGGCATGCATTGTATTGTCAGACATCCCCCAGGATGAATGTTCATTGTACAGGCCAATTTCTCTCTTGCATGTGGAAACTAGGATCTTGGACAACGTATGGTAGCCCGACTGGAAGAGGTAATAACTGCATTCATGCATCCAGACCAATCAGGTGTTGTGCCCCCACATAAGTACTACAAAGTTTATAAGAAGATTTTGTTGTGTGATATATACTGAGAAGGTAACTAAACCAGCAGTAGTGTTGTCACTGAATGCATCAAAGGCAGTTGACTCCCTTCAGAAACCCTACTTATTAGAGGTCCTTAAAAATATGGGTCTTTAACCTCTTGGGTCGTGGCCCAAATCTCCAGCTGTCCACTAGAGTAAATCAGAAGGGGTTCACATTCCTGTGTATACAGATCACACATGACTCAGACAAATTATTTAATTGTAATCTGTACAATTTACTGAATAGATTAAGGGATAAAGTAAAATGCACCTTTTATCATTGGAGCGAACAGACATCTTAAAAATAATAGTGCTTTCTAAGTCCCTATATGCCCTCAGACAAAAACAACTTACTAGGTTCCCAGATGTGTTTCCTTCAGAAACTGGAGTGTGAAATCAGATAACTTCTATGGGATGGGGGTTCACTACTAATATCACTTCAAAAGTTGGTCAGGGGTGCCTACGACTGAGCAACTGCACTTTTGGACTTCCGGGCATACTACTGGCTTCACAACTTGCATTTCTGAAAGAAAGTTTTTTTCTCCTTGGGAGGGACCATGGATCATTGGGGACGCCTTTGGGTCACAAGATTACATAGCTGCACTATGTGTGTGTGGGGGGGGGGTGGTAGGGGGAGAAGACGTAGGGAAACAACTGATCGGCCCAGGGGAAGTGGGAAGAGCCTAGCAGGCTGTGACAAAACACCTTGAATGGGAGGAGTTCTGACAAAAGAAATCCTCTATAGGACAGAAGTTGAAAAGAACTGAGCAATTTCCAAGAATTTTAAAAAATGGGACCTAGTAGGAATAAATGACGTAGGTGATGTGAGTGAGGCCCGAGCACAAAGTTCTTAAAAATTGAATATGAAATGACAGATGCAGAGATGTTTCGCTACATGGAGCGTAAGTCTGCCACTGCAGTACATGGTGTTAAAACAACAAATAGAAGAAATTAACAACTCAAAGGTATCACAAACTGATGGAAAAGTGGATAGTATATCTAAAAAGAGGAGGAATAGATCGAAGCAATAAGACGGTCTAGGGAGGTGGCAATCAAAGCAGGTTGCACATTTAAACAATTAGGAATCCTTTGCAGGAGTTAAAATTTTAGAGGACAAGTTGTTAGATCTGGTAAAACTAGTACTGATAATAAATGTCTCAGGGGGTGCGTTCTAACTTCTGGCAGGCCCCTTCCTACACACACTATAGGACTGCCCCCACCCCCCATTTAAACCCTTGTTGGGAAAGTGTAAAATCATGCCTAGCGAGTATTACGGAGTTTCCAATGGATCTAAAAGTGAAGCTGTTTGTAGTGGGAATGTGGCCAGAAGAAACACAATTAGGAGGGAACGCTCCTATCACGCCCCCTCTTGGGCCCAAATTTCTTTTTAAAAAGGTAATCATAGAGGAGGGTCAAATGGAGTGAAACTCCCAAAACGTACTCTATGATTTATAGCCCACCCTATGAACATGTCTGCAGTACAATGGTGAATGTGTTCATGCTATATTTTCTGAACACAGACTACAAAAGTGAGCTTCTGTCTTCAGAAAATAACAAAAGGAGGACATTTCTCTTATGTGCGTTTTCTCCAAGAGCTTATGGGCCACTTTCTGTCTGGAACCACCATGGATTAGATGGCTGACTTAGACAGAGAAGAAGCTGTCGCATATTAAGGAAGCCCTTACTATGCAACGTCTAAGTACCATCAGATGCCCAGTAAAGAGTTTTTTCCATAGGCAGAGCCTGTGCCAGCTCCACCTCTGTAAAACCAATATCCCAGCACCGTACGGGATGCAAAAGGTGTGTTTATGACAGGCAGCCAATGTTTGGCAGCTATCCCTTTGCCACCCACATTTGAGCCCCCAAGTCTGTTTTCTACCTAACACAAACATACCAATATTTGAAATGTTTTTTTTAAATGTTATTATTTTCAAGTGGTTTTGGGCAGGAAATTTCTGAAGGTGGCACCTGTACTTCTGCAAGTGTGATGTTCGCTCCTAGATCTCTGCCATGTGGTCTTCAAGAAAGCTGCAATTCTTATGCACCAAAAACATTAGGCACTGGCGGTGGGAATTCTTGATACGATTCCAGCTGAAAGCAACAAATTCCAAAAGCGTCATTTCAGCAAAAGTGATATTATGCACCAGAGACCACATCAACTAATCACAAAAGCCATGAGTGCAGGCAGGCCCTATAAGGCCATTGCGTCTATTACAAAAAAACATCGGACAGCCACTGTTAATTAGTAAACCTAGCAATGTACAAACTCTTGTTTCATTTAGCACGCTCATGACCAAGGCAATGTTTTAAAACATTCGTCAAAAGTTGTAATTTTACCAAAAAAGGGATTAAACATTGTAAATAAGAAAATGAGTTACTTACCTGTAACTACGGTTCTCCAGTATTGGTATCTTTCATAGATTCACATGCTTGAATCATCCCTGTGGTTGTAGTGGGAGTCCCACGGAGGCGTGGCTACGGGGCCGATGCGGATGGCAGCGTGAGCTCCGTGCCAACCCCATCATTTATCCTGCTGGGGGCTGTTTTCTTAAGGCCAAAAAGACTCCTGGTAGCATGGCACACGATTCCAGAAGTGCTGGTGCCACTTGCTTCTGGACATGACTTCGCCGCTGAGGACCGGTAACTGCAGTGCGGCGGGACCCTGGTCGCTCAAAATGGTGCCGGGTCTGGCCGCAGAGAATGGAGCTGCAGAGGAAGCGGCGATAAATCAGCTGAGCCGCTGCTGCCTGCTGAAAGCTCAGGACACTCGGTGTGTACTAGGGCAGGTGCAGCGGGGGCGGTGCTGGAGCGGCGGCGACCGCAGAGAGAAGCGGAGCCTTCCCCCTCCCCTCCCGTTCATCCTCCCCCTCTCGGCAACGCAAGGAGTGCCCGAGAGGGCAATAACGGGTGATGGGTGGCTGCAGGGGGGCCCCGGCGCCCACAGGAACTTATTGAGGGCACGAATCAGAGGAGCTCCCCTGCCTGAGGTCACAGGCTGAGTGGGACACAGACTGCTTGCGGCCCCTGCGCGGCCGCCATTTTGTGTCTCGGCGGAGCGGCGCTGCAGGACAGTCGACTACAGGGACAGGCTCGTACTGCATCAGCAGTCAGATTGCAGGGGGGAAGACTCCTGTGGCATTGGATCCAGCAGGGCGAGGCAGCGCACTTGTGCCTCACGTTGGAGCCCCTTATCACTGATTCAGAGCTTGGGGAACCACCCGGACCTTGCAGCTGTGGCAGGAGGAAGAAGTGAAAAGGTATGTGCAGACATACTGGGGCATGAAGAGGACTATCTGGAGTTGGCACTGGAGCTGCCCCCTCTGGTGATGGAGGGTCCCCAGCGACCTGGAGATGACGACATCGGTTTGCTGGTCTGAGGGTATCCAGCCCCAGCGCAGTGCCAGGAGAGGAAGCAGAGACTTCTGCCTGCTGGTTCGGACCTGGGCGCAGGGATTGAGGACCCTGGAACACCACATACAGCTGGGTGTGATGGCGGACAGGGTGAGCATTCTTTGCCAGGAGCATCACATTTACGACAGGGATGGTTACTACCATTGATGCCACCCATAGTACTGAGGGGAGCTCCTGAGAGTGGACCCGCCTGGAGGACCACAGGTCTGGTTGAGCGCTGCACTGGGAGGAGTCGTGACTGGCAGAAGGGACCCTGGAGGGTGCCCCGAGAGCCTTGCAGGCCGTGGGGTGTCCGGCTTCTACTGAGAGGTGAGGGGACAACACTGAGGATTGGTGGTGATCCGGTAGTCAGCCACCATGGTCACCGGGCATGGGGAACGGGCAAAGATTGGAAAACCACAAGGCAAACAGGGGGGTTCACCCCCGGAACAAGAAGAGTTTACTACGGATGACCGGAGGACAGAGGCGTCGGAGTTGCAGCCTGAGGGGATGGCGCAGCAGCAAGTGGATATGATACTTAAGGGCATCACGGATACTAGAAATGCCCTTCAGCAGGACATAGCACAGGTGTCAGTGGGGCTGGGCCTTCTCCGGGCGAACCATGTAAAATTAGCGGACCGGGTAAAGCAAACCGAGGCCACTCTGGAAGTATTGGATCCAGCACAGAAGGCGCTTGAGACACAGATGGGGGATGTGCACCGTCGCTTGCAGATCTTGGAAAAGAGAGCTGAGAACGTCGAAGGGCGGAACAGAAGGAACAACATACGGGTGATTGGACTGCCTGAAGGAGTGGAAGGAACCGATATGGCGACTTATCTGTAGGCCTGGTTGAAGTCAGAAGTCGCCCTGGACGGACTGTCCCCTTTCTTCACCTTGGAAAGGGCGCATAGAGTACTGGCGCGTCTGCTGAATCCTGGGAGGCCACCCAGACCTGTGGTGGCACGTTTGCTCCACTAAAAGGACAGAGATCTGCTTTTGAATAGAGCGCGCACCGTGGGACCCTTCAAGGTGGATAACAGTAGTGTGATGCTGTTTCCCGACTATACCTTTGATGTGCAGCAACAGCGATCCTCCTTCTTGAAGGTCAAGAAAGCACTCCGCACAAAAGGTTTGCAATACTCTTTGATGTTTCCGGCTTGCTTAAGAGTGGCCATGGACGGTGAAACCTTTTTCTTCAACACCTCTGAGGAAGCATGGGACTGGCTGGAATCTTACAAAGCGGGACAGGGAGAAGCCGGTCGAGGCCGGTGGGCCGCTGAGGGGATGCCGTGTCCCCCTCGGCCGCGGCATGCAGAGACGGCAGCTCTGCTCCCAGAGACCAACGAAATCCCAGACGGAGAAAGGAAGAACAGCAGAGCTCAAGGCGGTGAAGGAGCTATCTCAAGAGCAAGGGCAGGATTCGTGGGGAGTGACTGAATCTGAGACGGGGTCAGCTGGGACAGCATCAGAGGAATCGGATTCAGCGAGCGTCGCTCTGCCACATGACCAGGACTGAGGATGAGCTGGTCGATGCGTAGCACAGTAAGACATTATCCAGGACTGGGTGGTGCTTTTGTATATTGACATTCCCCATTGTCTTCTTAATGGTGTGGATTGTGGGGTGCTGGTGGGGGGGTGCGAGTAGAGGGGTGGGGGGGGGAGGGCATTGGGGTGGTGGCCCCCCTAATCTGGGGTACCGCAGCAGTAGCTGTGGCGCTACAGGGAATGGGGTATGGTGTGAGATGGTTGTTTAATTTTTGATTTAGCGGCGTTTGGCCCCTAGCCACCCCCCTGTTATTATCGTTAGTGTTCCCCGGTAGCTACAGAGGAAGCTGTTTAGTGGAGAATTTAGATAGGAGCTGTTTTGTTAGGACCTGTTCTGGGGAGGGGTAGTTGGGGAAGTTGTTTGGGGTTATAGGGGCTGATGGTGTGTCCATGGTAAAGATGCAGAGGTACCCAGAAGTGGAAGAACAATATGGGGACCCTACTTGATCTTAAGTACCTAACGTGGAATATGAGAGTGATGCATACAATGCGGAAGCATTACAAGGTGCATGCCTATTTGGTGCGGAGGGGGGTGCATATAGCCTTCCTGCAGGAGACCCATATTGATCGGGTGGAGAGCAGCGCATTGCAGCGAAGGAGGCAGGTCCAGGTCTATTGTACGACGTACTAGGCTTTTGCTAGGGGAGCATTGATATGGGTTCGAGCGGGGGTGCCCTTCCAAATGACTCGCCAGTTTGCTGAGCCAGATGGGAGGTTCGGTGTGGGGGGGGGTGACTGAATGGTTTAGATGTAACATTATGTAGCGTATATGCCCCTAATGTTGACCAGATGTCCTTTTTTACCCTCCGCCCTACTTTACTGGTCCTGTGATGTTCGGAGGAGATTTCAACTCAATAGCTGATGTAGATATGGATAGGTCGCATCCCCCATTTCCGGAGGCCCCATCATATAAAATATCTAAGGGGAGAAGAGACTGGCAGGACAGATGGGGATAGATAGGGACTGGTAGATACCTGGTGAATGCATCATTTTGAGGAACGTTACTTATTCTTTTCTTTCTGCATTGCATGACCTGCATGTGCGCTTGGATGCCGTATTGTGCACACATGATATACCTGAAAAGGTGCTACACAGCGAGTACTTGGCTAGAACAATATCGGACCATAATCCTCTGCTCCTAACGATTTGGTGGGTTCAGGAGAGGCCTGCAATTCCAATGTGGTGCCTACCACTGGAGACGTTAGAGGACGCTGTCTTCCGTGGTGATATAGAAATGGGCATTGAGCAATATTTTGCTGAGAATGAAGGAACCGCATCTGCAATAGCGATAGAGTGGGATGCTTTTAAGGTGGTGATGAGGAGAATGTGATTGCCAAACAGGCAGGTGTAAGGAAGACGTTACTATGGGAAGTCGAAGTGTCAGAAGCTCGGCTGCGAGGAGTAGAGAGAGAGCGGCCTGAGCACACCAAAGTGCAGGGTGAACTATCGGGTGCAAGGGAGGAAGTGGCGAATCAGATAGAGAGGTTTCGTTATGATTATAGAGCTTATTTAGCACGGGCGCACGCAGAACGTGACAAGACGAGTACACTGCTGGCTTGGCTAGCTAATCCGGCACCCCTATAATGGTGCTGAACTCTTCCCTAGGAGTTCCAGTCTACACCCAGAGAGGGATTAATGACCTGTTTCTAGAATATTATGCTGGGTTGTATAGGAGTCGCGTGGGGGGCCCTGATGATACGCTGGAGTAATTTTTGGCGGGTATACAACTGCCCCGGCTGAAGGAAGAACAAGCGACGCTGCTAGGGCAGGACATTACATTGGGGGAAATATAGAGTGCCATTAAGCACATGGCACGTATTAAGACGCCGGGATCGAACGGCCTGCCTATTGAGTTTTATTTAACTTATATTGATAAACTGGCTCCAAAATTGGTGAGGGTCTATAAGGAGGCCCGAGCAGTGGGGAGGCTTCCAACTTCTATGAGGGAGGCTGTTGTTATCCCACTACCGAAACTGGGAAGGGACTCAATGGATAGGTGGGCGTACCGCCCGTTATCCATGCTGACATCAGACTACAAGATATTAAGTAGGATTCTGTTGACTCGACTCTTGCCCCGTATGGTACATTTGGTACACCGTGATCAGGCGGGTTTTATTCCAACTCGGAACACAGCCGTTAATATATGTTACCTCCACCGCATATTGTATGCAGATCATGGAGACGCTCCTGGTACTGCAGTACTCTCAGTAGACATAGAGAAGGCCTTTGATAGCCTAGAGTGGCCGTATCTGTACCATGCTATGCGTGCATTTGGCCTTGGTGAGGCGATTGAGGGATGCATGGGCTTATTGTATGGAGATGCGACAGCTAGGGTGTGGGCAGGGTCGACAATATCCTCCCCCTGTGCGGTAGGTCGAGGAACGCGACAGGGATGCCCACTGTTCCCGCTGTTATTTGCATTAGCTATCGAGCCATTGGCTGTACAGGCTAGACTGGGGCGCCATTACCAGGGCCTGGCCCTGCGGGGCATTGAACAGTATATATATATCCCTGTACGCTGATGATCTACTAATTATTTGGGCCAACACAGGGGTAGCACTGGGCGATGCGACACACCTGCTGCAGGCGTTCTGTGAAATGTCAGGACTGGGGGTTAGTTAGGGGAAGACATGCCTCTTCCTGGTGTTTCCAAAAGCGGGAGGCCCTGATCGATTAGCTGGAATTCGGTGGGAACCACCCCGTTTGCCCTATTTAGGACTAATATCTATCATTCCCTTGCGGATCTGCTGGAAGGGAACATGGGAAGGTCCCTGTAAGGGCTGCAAGGGAATCTGGCTTTCGGAAGTGCTCTGCCACTCTCCGTTGCCGGAAGGGTGGCGCTCCTGAAGATGGTGGTGCTCCCCCGCCTGCTATATTATTTTCGGACATTGCCGATTTGGATACCGGGGCAATTTTTTGGCAGATTAGGTCGATGGTTAGCGGTTTCTTATTCGGAAAAGGCAGGAAGCGGTGGCGTTACCCACCATGACGAGACCCAGAGTGGACGGGGGGCTAGCGGTACCTGATTCTGAATTTTGGGGTTCAGTGGGCCAGGAGGGTCGGTGGATCCTGCGGCATGTACTCTCATTTACCATATTGCAGTAACCCTTGCATCTTGGGTCGCTCACTGCTGAGGAGCGGACATTTAGACAATGCTGGAATCGGAGCCACCGCAGAGTCAACATTAGTCGCCCATATGCCTCGGAGATCCCCCTGGGCATGTACACCGCCGTCCCCACACAGGGGGATTGGTCGGCACTAGCAGACTGGGAAGCGATGGGAGTCCAGGTTGTGGGGGATTTGAATGAAGACGGGGTGCTACTACCTTTTCACACATTACCGGAAAGGTATGATCTGCTGCAAGGAGACTATTTTCTACATGCCGCTTTGATCTCAGCTATACAGCGCCACTGTAAGGAAGGGCTCTCGGAACCCCAGACTTTTATGACGTGTCAATACGTGGTGATGGTTGCAGGGACGTTTAGGGTGATTACATGTCTCTACAGGCGCTTCACTACAGAAAGCCTGCACCCACTGACGGAGTTACAAGTAAAATGGGAGAAGGATTTTGGGAAGGAAATACCGGAAGTAACGTGGGCTCAATTGATCCGAAGGGCCTGGAAGAGCACACGGAATGCAGGTTTCAATTAATACATTTCTTTATATTGCATAGGGCTTATTTAACCCCAGCCAGAATCAATCGATATTTCCAGATGGATACCGCCCAGTGTCCGCGTTGCGGCCTGGAGGAGGCAGAGTTACCTCATATGCTGTGGACTTGTGGACAATTGGGAACTTATTGGGAGGAAGTAGTCGAACGGCTTTGTGGCGTTACAGAGCACAGTATAGAAACTGATATGGGTACCTTCATATTACATTGGTTTCCACACACCTCTGAGGCAAAAATTACAAGCAAGTTTCTGGACATAGATATACTGCTGGCTAAGAGAGAGAGAGATCACGGCCCAATGGAAGTCGCGCCGGGGTTCCTACGATAGGGAAGGGGAAATCGGAGTTACTCAAATGTGCTAAAAGTGTGAGTACGGTTAGATTGCAACAAGCTATAGGCACTAATAATGAGAAGGCGCTGGAAGAAGCCAGAGTGTGGGAAGCATTAGTGATAGCACTACAAATGCCGGAAACTGATTTGGAGGTGGCCCCTGCTGAGGATGCCCCAGAGGGTTCCCCTTGATCAGCCGTAAGTAGGGAAGGTTAGGGACCAAGTCCGGGGGTGAGTGAAAATGATACAGTGGAACGCATGGCTATGGGCAGGTATAGTCCCCAAAGTATCCCGAAAAGAGATGAGAAGATTCTGATGTACATATTGGATTCTGCGATTGGGAACTTGGACACACCGGAGGCTGAGGGGGGGCGGGGGAGGAAGTTTGATTGGGTTTGCCTATTGCTCATTTTTTGGCTTACACTGTTAAGAAGTAGACATAACACGATTGACAATGTGCTCCTATTATTATGGATATGGGTACGACAGGATGATTATTGAGAAATAACCTATATTGTGTCAGATTTTGGAGGGACCATAACTCATAATGCGTAATTGTGGGTGCACAGACATTGTTGATATGATGTAAGGTATTATGTTATACATTGATGTATGATTGTTATATGTGGTTTATAAAACAATAAAAACAGAGTTACAAAAAAAAAGTAGTGGGAGTTCTACGGTATACATATAAAAGCAGTAGATAAAATCACCAGAGGCTACCATACAATGTAAAGTCAGGGCAATTGCCTATTGACATTCTTGTGTAAAAAAAGAATCAAAACTAACCAACATCCAATCAGGCTATGGCACCCTCTAGAACAATCCCAAGAGAGGCTAGGTTCCTCAGGATTTTCTAGCACAAGTGTGCAAGCATAAACCTTAGAGAATAAAGGAAGCCTCTCCGGTGAGGAGGGTGGGTCGCATGTGAATCTATGAACGATAACAATACTGCAGAACCGTTACAGGTAAGTAACTAATTTTCTTCTCCAGTATTGGATCTTTCATAGATTCACATGCATGAATCAGAGTAGATAGCAGTTTTATAAACATGCATGGTTAATAGCACTATAATATGAACTCTTGCACCTTAGAGTATGGTGGGTTATAACATACATGCCAATATAAAATACCTAATGAGATAATACTGAACAACATATCAATCATATAAACATATACATACGTGTGTTCAAGATCGCACTGGAGCGATCGAAATGCGTCATGGCGGACATTTGTCTGATTTCACTATGCGGTGATATCATGAATAAAAACATTCCTGCGAAAAAGCATTAATCGAGCAGGGGCATTTCGTGCTCTGTACCTGGAAGGAACCCCCTCAGAGAAGAAGGTGAGCCAGGATTGCTTAAACTTGTGTATATATATATATATATATATATACATATATATATATCTATATGTGAAGAAAAGCTGAGACAACGCAGAGAGGCCGCGGCAATGCACGGAGCATTGCTTGATGTTCGATGTTCCACGATAAAGTCAGCTCCGCTCCCTGCTCATCACCCCTACTTAAGGGGATTAATACGGATGTCAAATTGAAATTTAACAGGCAACCTACTCAAGGATTATTATACACTCACCCCAAGGACTACAAATACCATCATTCCCGATGGACAAGTTGAGAAGCCACACCCACTAAGGGCAGTTACAGTCAAATCAAATAAAGGTTGATTGAAAAGGATGAGTTATAAAAAACAACAAGGGCACCCAATCGAGTCAGCACAGGACCTTGGGGAACATATGAGTAAAGACAACAGCGGTCCTATGCAAGGAGGGATATAGTCAATAGGTAAATATAGACACAATGGAAACTATATTGTAAATTGACTTGCCCAGCCGGGCAGAGGTCTAATATTTAATTTAGAACCACAATATTAGGAGATACCTTCAACAATTTCTTGGAGATGGGCACAAGCCTGTGCCCAGACGATTACAAATTGTCATGGTTAGCGGAGTGGATAAAAGGTAGAGAAAGGTTTTTAGGCAAAAGCTATTGTTTTCTGTGCATATAGCAATAACAAAATTCGCATTTACACCAATACTTGAAATATAGTAACAGATACACAACAGAGTATATGGTGTAGAAGTTGTCGACGGCGTTTCGATCCCATTACATAGTTACAGGGATCATCATCAGGACTGAGTAAAGCCTAATCATTCCTAGCCATGATAGCCGCATTGGGCGAGGCGCACACAGTGGGTGCCGGCCGGTGGCAGGGAGTGGGGGGCAGCCGTTTTCCGCGGAGGAACCGGATAGTCCCAATTTAAACGGGCAGCTTAAACGGTGATTACGTTTCTGGCCCCTACTCCCTGCCACCGGCCGGCACCCACTGTGTGCGCCTCGCCCAATGCGGCTATCATCGGCAACTTCTACACCATATACTCTGTTGTGTATTTGTTACTATATTTCAAGTATTGGTGTAAATGTGAATTCTGTTATTGCTATATGCACAGAAAACAATAGCTTTTGCCTAAAAACCTTTCTCTACCTTCTATCCACTCCGCTATCCATGACAATTTGTAATCGTCTGGGCACAGGCTTGTGCCCATCTCCAAGAAATTGTTGAAGGTATCTCCTAATATTGTGGTTCTAAATTAAATATTAGACCTCTGCCCGGCTGGGCAAGTCAATTTACAATATAGTTTCCATTGTGTCTATATTTACCTATTGACTATATCCCTCCTTGCATAGGACCGCTGTTGTCTTTACTGGAAAGGATGAGTGTCATGCCTGTATACTTCTGAAGACCCCATGAAGAAGAGGAGTAGCAGCCTTGAAACGCGTCGGGCGCATGGCACACAAGAGTGGAGAACAAAGTTTGCGGAGCTACGAGGGGCTTACATAGCTGGATGGCAGGAGGATCGAGAGTGCCTTTCGGAAGAGCAGGAGCGCATTGCTTGGTTTGAAAAAAAAAAAAAAAATATATATATATATATATATATATATATATATATATATATATATTTTCCAAAAACCAGAGTTTGCTCTGCATAGAGACGCCACACAGTTTGTGAAGTTTCACCTTCCTTTAATGCAGGCAGCGAGACAAAGCGTGTCAACCCCTCCACGAAGTTGCGCCACTTGGGATTTATTTTTTATGTTAGAAGCCGTCTCAGCTTCCACTATGGTTCCTGCAATGACTACTGGCCCCAGAAAGCAATGGTGCAATACGAAGTCTCATTTGGGCGGGGTTAACAAGTAAGTATATAGTCTGCAATTGCTATTGGGACTTCTTTCATATTACCAATGATTAAGGGCATGGAGCCCGAAACGCATCTGGCGCAACTTTGTGGAGGGGTTGACACGCTTTGTCTCGCTGCCTGCATTAAAGGAAGGTGAAACTTCACAAACTGTGTGGCGTCTCTATGCAAGGGCAAACTCTGGTTTTTGGAAATTAAATTGCGGCGCGCCTCGCAGCGGAGACACCCCGCCGCACAACCAGCGGCCCTCAGCGCCTGGAATGGTGGGCGCTTGGAGAGGAGTTGTGAAATCGCCGCTGATGTGGGGATAAACATTGGTGAGAACAGCGCTGTTTCCCGTCCACATAACCCACTTGGGATTTATTTTTTATGTTAGAAGCCGTCTCAGCTTCCACTATGGTTCCTGTAATGACTACTGGCCCCAGAAAGCAATGGTGCAATACGAAGTCTCATTTGGGCGGGGCTAACAAGTATATAGTCTGCAATTGCTGTTGGGACTTCTTTCATATTGCCAATGATTAAGGGCATGGAGCCCGAAACGCGTCTGGCGCAACTTTGTGGAGGGGTTGACACGCTTTGTCTCGCTGCCTGCATTAAAGGAAGGAGAAACTTCACAAACTGTGTGGCGTCTCTATGCAGGGCAAACTGGTTTTTGGAAATATATATATATATATCTCCTACTGGCAGTCGCCATTAGGTAGTTATAGTTAGGACCTAGTTACCATAGGAAAATGGCAACATTCTAGTCCCAATAATTTTGGCGCCGATTGACGAATCTTCGTGAAATTTACAAAACAAATTCTTTGTTGAGGTCAGCTCCTATGTTCGGGGTGATTCCTCAAGGGGAGGGCCGAAAAAAAGGGGGGTCTCAAAACGTGTTTTTTCAATGTTAATTTTCATAGGACACTTTAGACAATGCTACAGGTCGAACGGGTGAACGGAGCCCCAAATTTGGCAGGGAGAAGGGTCTTGGTCTAGAAAGCACGCTTTTATTCATTTGGTGCAAATCCGTTCAGTAGTCTTTGAGAAATATCAAAAGTTACAGATATCGATATTTGGGAATTCTACCATCTGATTGGCTGAGGCATTCCGAGCTTGCTGCTGATTGCCTGCGAGCAGTGCAAGCAGTTGCAACTAGGAAGTGTTGGCCGCCATTTTGTGATTCTGTTGAAGTGAGTAAGGGGAAATAAGGGCGAAAAATGTGGGAAAGAGGAGGGTAGGAGCACTGTAACCTCTGTGGAGTGTTTAGCGTGTGCTATAGAGGAGGTGCGAAGCAAAGTATTCACCCCTACCGGTGTGAAAGTGCTGGTTTCATTCTTGATGAAGTCGGAGCTTTACATGCAGTGTGTGAGGAAGAAAGAATTCAATGCGTGTGTGATATTTGAATTCTGGATAACAACTACAAAGGTGAGTTAGAAATGAATAAGGTGTGTTATGTGTTCTATAATAGTGATTACGTATTGGCGGTGATGTTTTTAATTTTGAAAGTATTTTTTATTTCAAAGTAATATAGTGTTAGTAAAGGGTGGTGTTTGATATTGGTTATAAAATACGCATAAAATTTGAGCTGTTAAATAAGTACTTTATATATGTTTAGGAATTTTTCGCAGAGAATAAGTAGTTTGTCATCTTTATAGGACTGTATGGTTTCGAAAATGAGGTACAGCGTTAATTTGGGTGTGTAATGTACTCAGGGAGATAAACGAAATGTCGCACGTTTGCAAATGATACTTTTTGTGGAAATAGTGGGGTGGGGAGGTGGTGGTAGGAGATGTATGTGTTATTAAGTTAAAAGCGATAAAACAAAATCTAGAAATGGTATGTGGGAAGGTAGTGCTCTCATATGTGACACTGAGAGGTTGATTTGAATGTAAGTCAAGGTAGGTTGTTGTACAGTGGGGCCGTCTACAGTGTTTGGAGATTACATGGAGAGGAGATGGAGATAGGAAAAGTGATATGTTCCTTTTATATGTACGTATATTTTGAATCATGTGATCCTAGGTTGAGATATAATATGAACATATATAACTGGTTTGCATTTGGGTATAGTTAATAGTTTTCGTAATTTCTGACTAGTGAATAATAAAAAGGTAGATATACTAAAATATATGGTAATAAACGTATTACTGATTGTCTGTTCTTATGGAGTAAAAGTTGTTGGAGGGTGCTTCTTTAGAAGAGATGTTTTATAAATGTGTGAGATAAAAAAAATTAAATGTGCAGCATATTTTCTGTATGACTTTGTTGACATTAGAGAATTAAATGTGAATATAAGTGATACTATTTGTCAGGCTGTATTGCTGTGGTGGATATGTGTAGGTGTTGAAGTGATCAGTGTTTTATTGATGCTGAGCTTTACTATCCCTTTTGAGACGCTTGTCAATTTATTCAACCCATTTAATATCTTTAATATAGATATAGTAAAGGGACGGTATATCAAAGGTTTGGGAATTAGCACTTTGTTTACACCCGTCCATCCCCTGCTATACACTCTACAGAGTGAACAACTTTCGTAACATATAGATGTCTAGCTAGTAAAGGTGGTGTAGTTTGACTGGGTCTATTTATAAACTGTGCTATGGGATGGTTTATGTTTTACTCTACAAATTTGGCTGTTTGAAAACTTTTTGCTGATAAGTATTCCGGCAGACACTTGTTAAAATTAATGCTGTATATGGGTATAGTGGCGCTAGTGGGAATGGAGGTTTCTGTTTGATTTCGAATGGTTAACCAAGGGCGGGGTGGGTGTGGAGGAGGTGGTTATGTTGCTGATTAAAACACAGAATATAGTAACGTGCAGATGTCGAGCTACCAAAGGTGATGTAGTACCAGTGGGAGCACTTATAAAGCGCCCTATGGCATGGAATATCTTTTACCCACAAATTTGCATGTTTTAATATGTTTTGTTGATTACCTTTTCGGGAGACATCTGTTGAAATTAAGCATCTGTATGGCTATAGTGGTGCTTCTACGTTTGCAGGAGCTCTTTCTTTTATTGGGTAAAGTTAAGCAAGGGCAGTTGTTGAGGTGGTGTAGTGGTACTGTGAGTATTTATAGACCGTCTTATAGTATGGTGTATGTTTGAGTTGCACAAAAGCAGGTTTGAATAACTTTTGCTGATGAGCGTTCCGGCAGTCACCTGTTGACATTAAGTCTATGTATGGTTATAGTGGCAGTAACGGGAGTGCTGGGGCTCATTGTTTGATTTCGTAAGGTTAAGGAAGGGTATGGGTGGGGGTGGGGGAGTTGTGTATGTTGCTGATTATTAGACAGATATTTGTAACGTGGGCATGTGTAGTTATTAAAGGTTATGTAGTTTCACTGGGCCCATTTATAAACCGTGCTATGGGATGGTTTATGTTTTACCCGCCAATTTGTAGGTAGACACCTGTTAAAATTAAGACTGTGTATGAGTATAGTGGTGCTACTAGGAATGGTGGGGGTTGTTTGATTTTGTATGGTTAACCAAGGGCGGGGGTGGGTGTGGGGGATGTGGTTATGTTGCTGATTGAAACACAGAATGCAGTAACGGGCAGATGTCGAGCTACTGAAGGTATGTAGTACCAGTGGGAGCAAACTTCTATGTTTTAATACGCTTTGCTCATGAGCGTTCTGGTAGACAGTTGTTGAAATTAAGTTCCTGTATTGCTATAGTGTGTCTACTAGGTTTTGTGTAGCTCTTTCTTTTAATTTTGTAAAGTTAAGGAAGGATGGGGAAGAGAGTGGTGCAGTGGCAGTGTGCTCATTTATGAATCGCTTTATGGTATGGTATGTGTTTTTCTGGCACAGTCCCATGTTTTAATAGCTTTTGGTAATAAGTGTTCCAGCAGACAGGTACACTAATGACACAATATTTCTGTGGATAAGGAACCTTAGTGCTGATAGATACTCTTGTAGTGTGGTAGAAGGCTGATAGCGTTGATGGAAAAGGATGACACTTGGTGCCATTGTAGATTTCAATAGAAGTTTACACTGTTTCTTTGTTACTACGGTGTAGTTAGGGTTGTAAGTGGGAGAAAAAAGTGGGGGTGCTCTAAAATGGGGGGGGCAAAGCTCTTAAAGGAGTGTGGGCTATGCAAGTTGGGCTGTGGTCTAAATCAAGATAAGTATTGTGGGCTTTAGAAAATCCTCTCCAATTATCCTACGTTTGGAAAAAACATTCTTTAAAGGATTTCCCTTCCTTCTTCAACCTAGCATGATGCCTCAAGTTCTCAGTAGTGAGCAAAATAAGCATGCGTACATCGATGTGCATGCTCTCACTGCAGTGCAAAAAAAAATAATTGACTGTTTGCGAGGACTGAAAATAAAATTGACTATGTTTGCGAGGGCCGAAAATAGAGCCCAATAGAGATCTGTTTGGAGGCTCCCTGAAAATAAGTGATGGTCCTCAGACACGGCCCAATTAAAGCCCAGCATCCATCTATCCTAAGCACTGCGCCATCCAACCATCTTTTAATTGATGTATACATTCCTACTTATATATATATACATACATCTGTTCCTGCACTTATCTTAAGCATCTATGAGTCCACTCGCCTATTGTAAACACTGTGCCATTCATGCAGCCATACGCCTATATATCCATAGATACATCTGTCCCATAACCAATCCTAAGCATCTATCAGCCCACCCGTCTATCATAAGTACTGGTCCCTGCATTCATTTAGCCTTCCATCCATACATTGATACATCCATCTATGTATCTATGCATTGATGTATCTGGCCATGCATCCACTCGCCCTTTATTCAACTATACGTTCGCCCCGATCCTAAATATGACGTATTATACTCATACATCCAGCCTCTTAAGGGGTCGAAAAGGCTTGCGAAAAGCATTGACAGGCAGATTATTTTATAAAGAATAACAAAGCTTTGAGTTGCTCTATGCGGAGCATTTTTCACCATCCTTCTCTGGTGGTGTTTTAAAGAAAGGTACATATAGCAAGCTTTTAAGTGTAAGATGTTAATTTAGAAACAGAACGTTTTGTCGAGTTTTATATAGGTACACTGTTTAAAAGTGGCTGTGACTGACAGATACTGAATACCTGTATTTCTTACATTTGAGAAAGTATACCAGAGAGGTAATTTGGTGTGGTGAGAACCTTGATTTCTATATTTCCATGTAAAGCACAGTATAGGAATATAAAAGTAATTGGAAAGCTTTTCAGTTTTTATTAAAGTGGGGGTGTGAGAACTAAGTGAGGCAGGCAAAGCGTGTTTTTTCGTAGCACTAAAACAAGAGAATGTTTAAGGTCAGAGCAGGTTCGTGCTGGAGTTGCCTGCTTGTGGTCGTTTCCAGAGGCGCAACCAGAGCGAAATTTCGGGGGAGCCTAATTCTTTCAGCAATAGGCAGAGTGGGAATGTAGGGGTTGTAAAAAGAGGTGAAAAAGAACAGAGTCTTCTTTACCAAAAAATGATCTTTTGAAGACCTGTGAAGTACTCTGGTGCAGCTGTGTGTGTGCACCCAGGAAGCTGTTTGAGAGAGTCTGGGGCAATGGGTGTTGCGCGCCTGGTGGTCTGTTTGCTAATTACCCCACGGTGATGTTGCTTTTGCGTTGTAAAAAGAGAAGGGAAATTCTGAGAGAAAATTTGTCTTTTTAAAGGATTTCCCTTCTCCTACAGTGCAAGTCATCTGGCATGATGTCTGCACTTCTAAGTAGTGTGTAATGTGCATGCTTTCACAGTCTCGCTGCAGTGTAATAAAGAAAAAAAAACAGATGAGGTTTGCGAGCCCTGAAAATAGAACCCTCATAAAGACCTGTTTCGAAGCATCCTAAGATAAAGTGCTGGTGCTCAGACCCCTACAGGCCCCCCCTCCACTTAAAGCCAGGGGGCAGTGTTATGTTTGGAAAGTTGTAGATAAAATTGTAGGCTAATAATGGTAATTTTTGTGTGTGCTGTTTGGTTGATATCATCTTAAGTACATAGATTAAACATTTTAAAAATACTATCTATAAAGCTGTCTGCGGTAGGTTGTAGAGAGAGTGGTGTGGGGTGCGGCGGAGAGATGAAAAGTTTGAGGTAGTGTAGTTATATATAAATTGTAAAGGTGTATGTAAATATTTAATAAATACTTGCTGTTTGTTCTATGGCACTACTTGTCATCCTAGTGCTGCTCTGTCGTGCTCAATCACGTTGCAGCACTGGGTGTGGAAGTGGTTAGTGGAAGTTTTGTAAATGTATGTTATTTAAACATAATGAAGAATTGTGAAAAATAATTGAATCTATTTTTTGTTTTTCAGAAAATTATTTTGTTTGGATTAAAATTTGGAAATGCCAAGAAGAAGTAAAAAAAGAAAAAAAGAAAAGAAGAAAAATATATATTTCAGGAAAAGGCAAACATTTGCGTTAGAAAAAAATGGGAGTACTACAGAAACAGTTTGTTCTACTATAAGTACAAGATGAAAAAAAAGATCACACGAGGAAAAAGAAGAATTTTCAAGTAAGGTGACACAGAGTTCAATTTCATATACCAGGAAAAGGAAAGATGATAAAGAAATAGTATCTGTTACTCGGAGACAAAAGCAGTTTTATGAAAATTGTCAGAGACTTTTTCGTTCTAAAGTGATTCAGAATTCAGTGAAAAGAATGCTGCAAATATAAAATGAACTTTTTTGAATTGAAAGAGAAACAGAGTATTGAAAGTATAGTGGATAGTGCTTTCAATTTAAAACAGAAGTTATTCATTGTGATTTTGAAGAGAAAGTATTAAACAGAACGTTTAGTTGTTACAAGGACCAGATCCATGTCACGTTAGAAAATATACTGAGAATAATAATAATAAAATATCTTTATTCGATTGTTTACATATAACAATCATAAAAGTGCATTTCATAAACATTTATCACACAATAAAATTGATAGGCAGAATGTTTGTAACCACATAAACACGATCACAAGCGGAATTACAAATTTATAATTAAAAAAGATAAAAATACAATTTTAATTTAAAAAAGGTTCCTGTCAGTAGCAAAATTAATTAACCTTCCATGCTTTTTCTATGTTTAAGTGCTAGTTTTAAAAAACTGCATACAAACAAGGTACAATCGCTATTTAGCATTTGAAGGTAATAAAGTGCTGGTCTGAATTGTGCAAAATGTAGCTGTTTTAGTAAAGGTTTTAAAAACAGGTTACGAGGAACTGTATAATACAAGCAAAAAAATAAAAAGTGTGCCAGATCTTGCGGAGACTTATTGTCGCAGCCGCAAGCTGGCAACACTTGACCTCTATTGCCCCACTTGGCACAGCTAACAATAGGTGGAACATATCAAATCGGAACCTGGTCAGCAAAAAGCGTTCATAACTCGACAGAGGCCAGACTAAATAGGGTTCCATGTGAAGACTCGTTTTTGTGAGAGCGTGCAATCTCACACTGTTTTTCTTATACTCTCGCTCCTCCCTTGCCAGGTACCTAGATGTCATAAAGGTGTTCTTCACATAGATTACATCTGTTTTGGTTATTTTCTCAGGATCTAGAAAAAGGTCCGGCCGACCTAATTCAGAGAGACATCTTCTGATATATTTTATCCACGGGATCTTATGCCTCCCTTCCCACTCTAGTGCCTCTCGCAAAATGTTTCTGGTGAGGGGTATGTCTATGTTTAGCCAGCTATTTAGCCAGCATAGCAAGGGATTTACAGCTATCCTGTCACTTAGATAGGGCATACCAAGTTCCTCATGAACAGAAAAGTTTGCCGTACCCCTAGGGAGCCTTAAAACCTGCTTTAGAAAGTTATTTTCGGTGACCTCAAGGGCATCTAGGGGTTCATATCCCCAAATTTCACTCCCATAGCACGCAACTGCAATGCTTTTGGCTTGATATAGCTTCAGGACAGCGGCCACCGGGCTATTACCCATTTTCTTAGCAAAATCCATTATTGCTGCGTTAGTGCGCACTACCTCGCCCTTTTTCTTTTGTATTGCAGGTGCCCATATTAATTTATGGTCAAAAAGGACGCCAAGATACGAAAAAGTCTTTGTTGTCGGTATTTTTTCGCCATTTACGGAGTGGGGGTATGTTTTTTTTGGACCTGAGCCTGTCATCATTGCAAAAGATTTCAAATTGTTAATGCTCAGACCACGGGAATTCATAAATATGAAAAAAGAGTCCAACAGAGTTTGAAGGCCAATCGCCGTTCTAGAGATTAGGACGGCATCGTCCGCATATAGCAGGACGGGCACGCCCTTCCTCCCTATGTATGGATAATCTATTCCAGTTTTTAATAAATGTTCCTCCAATTCGTTAATATAAAGATTAAAAAGGAACGGGGCTAAAATGCACCCTTGTCTAACCCCCCGATTTATCCTAAAATCCCTGGTTACTTTCATATCTTGTGTAAAACGCACATTTGCTCTTGTGTCCGAGTGGAGATCAGCTAGAAAGTTAATAAGATTTTGCTCCACACCCATTTTTTGCAAGACCTCCCAGAGCCTGCTTCTGTCAACGCAATCGAATGCGGACGATAAATCCATAAAGGCCATATATATGGATCCTTTTCTTGCCATGGTATATTTGCCGTTTATTAGGTACAGGTTCTACCTCCCCCACTGTAAAACACAACAATTCTTCATCAGGAATATTAAAAACAATGTCCGCTTGTGGCTCGTCACTTTTGAAAATTATACTATAATGTGACATCCACTCTTCCTCAGGTATGTTGGTCCCAAGCGTAAAATTACTGGGGTCGTCGAACAAAGGCTTGTTTATAATATTCCAAAACTTAGAACTATTTCCCAAAATTACGGGATCACACAGAGATTCCCAGATGCCAGCTTTCACTTATTTTTTCCGAGCAGCTAAAGTTATCTTGTAGTTGGTTCTCAGAGCTTTTATAAGGACGGGATCTCTTGGTTTATCCTTTAGTGCTTTTTTTAGATTACGTCCGACCTTGGAACAGGCTTGGTCGAACCATCTTGGTTGGGATTCAGAATGTCCCCTTGCTGGTGTAGTTAGCAATTGACCAACTCTATCGTCCACAACGGAAAAGGCGGTTAAGGTCACTTCAGGCAAGGTGGTAGTAGAAACACAGAGTGCTAGTTCTTGGCCACAGCTGTTATTAATTGAATTATATAGGGTGTCACTGTTGACGTTTGACCACTTCAGGCGACGATTTCAGTTTATTGTCTTTAGAGAGCCACAGTCCTTCCAAGGCTTCCGGAGTTCAAAAAAGCCTCCTCTAATTTGAATAGAAATGGGGTTATGGTCACTGAAAATACTTGTTTGGATTTCAAAGTCAGTAGCTAGATCAGCAAGGTCTCTTGAAAGAAGAATATGATCTATATAAGAACCATTTCCAGGACCTTTATACGTGGGGACATCAAAAATGTGAGAATCCTCCGATATGGACATTGCAGCAGTCAAATTCCTGTTGTCGATTAAGTTGTTAACGTAGGTACCACGCAGCGTATGGTCAAAATGGAAGCCAGATCTGTTGTTACATCCTAAAAGACCAATAGGTGTCACTACAGGGTTACCGCATGGATGTGTATTAAAGTCTCCAGCAATAAGGGTGCTTCGGGGCAGACTTAATGCTTTAGCTTTTAGGAAGTTATGTAGATGGAGAATATTACACTCCCTGTTTGAAGATACAGCATTGTAAAAGTTAATAAGGGTCAATGCCCTTTTGCCCCTCCTGAGCACCAAGACTTGGATATGTCTGTTATCGGATTCCCTGATTGAGACCTGGCAAATGAGTGCAAGACTGATGTAAATTACCAGGCCCCCCTTTGATCTTCCACTATTCGACGGGGCTGCAGGTTGAAAAAAACTTTGGAAGCCCTCAATATGTACATTTACTTCTTCCAACCATGTTTCTTGGAAACACAGGATGGTATAGTTTTTTATAAATGATATCCATATGGGGTCCTTTACCTTAGTGGCCAGGCCAGCTACATTCCAGGATAAAAGTTTTATAATACATGCTGAAGTATCGCCTAGACCTGCTACCTGGGCGTTGATTGTAGATGGAGATATCACATGCTCCCCTTGAGCAGTTATTATATCTACTTGTGTTTCATCAGTGGTGTATAAGGGGTTTGCATCACTGGGAACTGCACATTGGACTGGAGTGGGAAAATGTAAAGGACTAAGCCCATTTAAGGGCGGCATGCTCTCTAATTGACTTACTGATAAAGCTGCCTTGAATGTTTCCCCTGACTCTTGGATGAAGTTATTTGTGCACTCTGATGTGGTACTCGCTGTTTTATGGGAAACTACTTCCCTGTATGGAAACTCAGAGTGAATAGAGGGGGGAATTAGGGGTACTATTTGTCAATCAATCTCATCCAAATAATCTGGGGCGTAAAGAGTGTCAAATCTGTTTGAGATAGAAACCCCATATTGCGTGTTTAGGTGATGTGGATGTGGGTAATACTGTTGCTGTGGGCAAAATGAGTACTCCCTTCTCTCGTGTTGTCTTGTGGGATAGCAATTTTGCCTACTCGGCCATGGGGGTTCCTGCCTATGGTTTATATAGTCCGTTGAGGTGGACGGGCCATAAGGACATGAGGTTTCCCTAGGTTGGTAGTAAGCCATTGGTTCGAGCGAACCCCCCTGTCCATGGGTTAACTGTGATTGTTTTACATTATGACTAGGGTTATTAGAAGGATAAAAATAGCTCAAATCCATTGTGCGAATCAAACTATTTGTCGCGCCATTTTTCCAACTATTGACAAAGCTAGCTGCACGACTATCACCAAAAGTAACCACGATACAGTCACCCTCAGTTGATTTAAATCTGGTACCCACCCAATCTACTCTTTTCACGTGGGAAATATGGCCATTTATATGTTGGGGAATCGGTCTGTGGGTTGTAAGCCAGTGACTCACCTTGATTTTTAATTCCACTTGAGATTCTGTTCTCTCTTCCGTTAATTTAGGTACACCAATCATAACGGTGGTGTACAAACTGGATTCAGGAGGAAGGTTTATGTGGAGTGGTCTTTTAGCTACCACAGGTTTTAACAATTTATCTCCTGTTTGTTTTGTGGGTATACTCAATTGTGGAGTTTTAATTTTGCTCGGTAGTTCTATATGGGTTGGTGCTAGTTTAGCTGGGGAGCTCTCGGCGGCCCATTCACTTTCCTCAGTTTCAGTGTCAGATAGAATTTGGGCATTAGTTAGAGTTGTGGGCACTATATGAGGGGGATTGACTTCTGTGTCTAAGTTTTTATCAGGTTTGGTGGAGAGAGTTTTTTCCTGACGAGCTGGCAAGTTTTGTTTACTAACAATGTTATGAGTAGCTTTCTTTGTCTGTGCCTTTTTGTTGTTGATTGAAACAAGGGAGCTACTAGCTGGTACAAAGGTGGAAGTTGTTTTTGGTGCGTTCAGTATTTTGAGCAAGGTAGATGATGCATCATTTTGGGCCCTTTCAAATTTTCCTAAAGCCTTCTCGATGTTAATAACTCTCTCGCTAATGGGCATCAAGAGAGTCTTAAGTAGGACTTCTAGTTCACTCAGAAGTAGTTTGTTATTTATTAATGGGTGATCTGTCTGCTCTGTATGGTCTATGGTCATGTGTGTAAGATCTGTCTGCTTTTTGCTCAAGAGCGGACCTGAAACCTGGCTAGTTGTAGATGGACACAAGTTTACTGTTTTTGATATGGGATTAGCCAATCTAAACGTGGACCAAATATCCTTAGCTGAGTGATGTTGTTTAGCCTTTAGGCGAGACATTTTTTTGGCTAAAGAGGTTTTTTTACTTCGTGTTCCAAGACACCTATTTATGTTTTTAATCGCTTGACTTTTCCCTGGGACAGATTCTATTGCTGTAGATGTTAAACCTACCATAGGTAGGGGTCCTTGTTCTGGGCGGACCATAGGCGACAAACATATGTTGGTGCCGTTTTCACTAAGCAGCATAAGACTATTGTCCTTACTATTGCCTATAGAGGGTATAGACAAGGCTGTTGAGGTGTTGTCTCTGGTTTGGGGACTAGGAAGCCCCGTAAAAGACAACATTAAGATGGACTCTTGAGAATTCATTGTATTGTCCTTAGAATTAACATTTTCAGTAGTATGTAGAGAAAGGTCCGGAAAACACAGGTCTGGAGTTAAAGATAGACGTCTTTCTGTATCCTGGATAGCATCTGCCACTACGCTAATCGTTTTCTGTAACATTAGATCGATAGCGGTTATTGTAGGAAGAGGGGTAGTGGAGACACTTTTTATTCTTGTTGCAGATCTCGTGGCCACAAGTGTCTTTCTAGTTTTAGACATCTTGACTTGAATTAACTAATGACTAACAGTTGTAAAAAGCTCCTTTAGTACGCAATATATAGGATACAAGTCAAATTAATCACCTTTGCACAGGATATCAAGGGGGGTGGCCCGTCCCGTCCTCCTCGGTCCCCTGAGGGCCACAGAGGGCCCGCCCTTTGCCCGGGCTTAGCCCGGCGCTGCCCAGCGCGCTCCCACGACGCGGGAGGTGAGTGCCGTTTCATAGCGCCTCCTGGCCCGCTCCGCCTCAACGCGACTTCCGGTCGCGGAGGCCGCTGGGAGTTGTGGTTTTTCTCTGTGTCTCCCCCTCACTGCGGCAGCATGTTGGAGTGAGGCTGCGGCGGGGGGATGACAGGCAGCGGTGGAGCGGCGTCGTAGGCAGCAGTCCCGGTGTCACAGGAGTCCCTCAGGCAAATTAGGCATCCGTTTACTGTGTGGCAGGAAATAGTTTTACAAGCGCCCGCTCCTCAGCAGGTGAGTGCCGATTTATAGCGCCTCCTGGCGCGCTCCGCCTCAACGCGACTTCCGGTCGCGGAGGCCGCTGGGAGTTGTGGTTTTTCTCTGTGTCTCCCCCTCACTGCGGCAGCGCTGTTGGAGTGAGGCTGCGGCGGGGGGATGACAGGCAGCGGTGGAGCGGCGTCGTAGGCAGCAGTCCCGGTGTCACAGGAGTCCCTCAGGCAAATTAGGTATCCATTTAACAATGTAAAAAATGTCCAATGGGACTCTCGTCACGATTGTTTGGTGTAACAGTTGTATAAGGCGTCCAAAGATGATCTTTCTGTACACAGTAAAAACTCTTCCGATAGTAGCTTGTATCGATTCTTCACAGTAACAGGGGCAGAAGTGTTGTCAAACAAAGTTATTTCAGTACCTTGAATTCGATTAAAGTCGCGTGCCGCCCGCACCCACAGTCTGCAGCAGGACCAGGCAAGAAGAATGGTGGACTCCACGCGCGACGGGAGGGGCGGGGCGGGGAGCGCGCGGCGCGTAACGCGTCACACTGGCTGGATACTGAGAAGTATGGGCATTCTCTGGTTTGTCTTTGAAGAAAAGTTTGTAGAAGTGTTTTTGATCAGTTGAGGATGTTAGCAGTATGTGATTCACAAACACGGAAGTTTATGAGGAAAGTGTACTATTTAAAAAGTTCTGCAATATTTTTAAGTGAACGGACTACAAGTCTTTTATATGCTTCTTTATCACTTGTTCCAAAAAAGTGTGATGATATCGAAATGTGATATTTTGGTTCAGAGGGGCAGTTCAGATGTTGGAGGAGATGGGAAAGTGATTAGCACAGTTTGAAAAAGAAATTGGAAAGTTTAATGTAGTGTGGTCTGAAATACGAAACTATGTTTGTGTTTGTTGTCGACGTACTGATTATAAAAGTCAAAGTAGGAATGTTGATTTGTATTGGAAAAGTGAAAAGGCGAACAATGTAAGTGGCTAGAATTTACAATGTACTTGTTGGTGGAAGGTCAATTTGAGTTAGGTAGTGATCAACGTATATGTAAATATTGTTATAACAAATTAGAAGAGAACAAAATGCCTTTTAGAGCGGTACATAATAACTTAGAATTAGCAGCTATTCCGGAGGAACTGGCAGAATTGAATACATACGAGTCTGTTCTAATTCAATGTGTTCATTCTTTTCAAAGTATAATTTGGATGGAACCTAAAACAGGTAAACTGCAATCAACAGACTTGCAAAGATGTTTGAAGGAAGAGTGGTGTAGTTACATTTGGTTTTTAAGAAACATTTTTAAACTATTGCTGGAGTGAAAGAAGAAAATTAGGCATTAGTCATTCTAGGAAATGGTGTAGTAACAAAAAGTCGGAAAATATGGCAAGAATTTGCGGGTGATATTAAAGTTGAAAAGGCTACCTTATATCTTATAGAGAACAATATTTATTACAAAACTGTAAATGTGGGTGAACAGGTAATACGTATAGAAGATGAATCTTGTTGACCGATATTCTGAAGCCGCAATCTATGTAGTTTGGTCATTAAACCTTCCACCTTCTCCTGTAGGAAACAGCTGTGGAAAATAATGATCTTCCACGGTTTTCTCCCATACACTCATTAGAGTTCCCTGTGCTTTTTTTATTTCAAATAACTTAATGTTGCTTCCTATTACTTCTTTTAAATGCAAAGATATACTGTGTAAGGTTCATAAATATCAATGCTTGACTTGTCCACTTTCTCAATATGATCACTTGAAATTTCAGAATATATTCTGAAGAGCATAGATTTCGACAGTGCATTTTATAAATATTTCACCTTTTGTTTGAAAGTGTTGTGTCTTCTGTGTTGTTTGCAGTGACCAACATACTTAAAACTAAAGTTCATCAATAAGTTCCTTCTGCGAAAGAATTTGTGGAGAATGTTCAAGAAAGAGATGGAAATTTAGCAGGACACTTACTCAATTTGATGGCATGTCAACGTGGAACAAATGAGTATTGGTATTGTCGTCATGAAGAACTCAAGTGTATGTTATGGAACGTAGGTACAAGAACATGGTTTGTCTCACTTAGTTGTGCAGAGTATGCATGGGAAGATTTGCTTGACGTTGTAAGAGAAGCAAATTCCAATACAAAAAATTTTGAAATAAAGACTAGTGGTGAACTGTGTTCATAGGATCCTGTAAATGTGTTGCAGATATGGATAAGTTACTTACCTGTAATCCTAGTTCTCTTCCAGGGGTATCCGCATCAAAGTCATAAGCACTGATTATTCCCGCCCATGTGCGGGACCCCGGAAACAATATAAAAATATATATGTAAAGAGCACATATATCTCGCTCCACATATATGTATGTACATATACTATTTTTCTCACCACAATGCAGCTCCATAACTGAGGGTAAAAACAATATAAACACATATACATGCACTGCAATTATTTAGGAAACAAAAGAAAGCAAACACATTAGGTCAAATAATCTTTGAACTTTGTGTTTTAATGAGTAAACCACTCATAAATCCTGAAAATTGCTTATAAATAGACATTGTTAGCCCTCAGGCTGCATTGTAAAAACAATAGCATAGAAAATGAAACCATTATCAACAAAAAACTGGCACCGTGCCTTTAAGGCAGCCATGACCCCAGGCTTCCCATCATGCCTCAGGGGTGACAGTTAGGTCAGTTGTTCTTTGCATAACCCTGAAGACAGGGCTCAACCACAAGATTGAAAAACAGTACCGAATCTCATTTACCTGGGGAGGCGGGTGGGTTGCTTATGACTTTGATGAGGATACCCCTGGAAGAGAACTAGGATTACAGGAAAGTAACTTATCCTTCTCTTCCAGGGGATCCTCATCAATAGTCATAAGCACTGAATAGAATAGCAAGCCCATCAACCCCCTGCAGGTAAATGAGAAGTACATGACCCAACCAAATTATAACAGCCAAATACTCGGCTGTTAAACAGATTCCTCAGGGAGGCCTGGCCCACCTGGGTATCTGCTCTCGTGTCAGAATCTAGACAGTAATGTCTGGCAAATGTATGGACGGGCCTTCAGGTCGCCGCTTTACAAATCTCAGACATGGGCACATCATGCAGGTAAGCTGCCGTGGCTGCTCTACCTCTAGTGGAATGCGCCTTAGGAGTACCCCCTAAAGGCTTCTGCGCCAATTGGTAAGCAAGCTTGATACACGAAACGATCCACCTGGAGATAGAACGTTTCGAGGCAGCATGACCAGTTCTGATCGATCCCTAGTTAACAAACAATTGATCAGAATGTCGAATAGACTTGGACCTGTCCAGATAGAACTTTAAAACCTTTTTCAGGTCCAAAGAGTGTAACGCCCTCTCAGCTGGTGTAGAGGGATTAGGAAAGAAAGTGGGTAAAGAGATAGCCTGATTGACATGAAAATCTGATACCACTTTCGGCAGGAAAGAAGGGTGCGTTCTAAGCACCCCTCTGTTCAAATGAAAAACTGTATACGGTTCTTTAGTACAGAGAGCCTGAATTTCGCTCACCCTACGGGCTGACGTAATCGCTACCAAAAAAGCCGCTTTCCAGGAAATATGCTGTAAAGTAGCTTTATGAATGGGCTCAAAAGGAGGGCCCATCAATTTTGATAGGACTAGGTTCAGCTCCCAGGGCGGAGCAGGAGGCTGTGCAGGAGGGTACACCTTTTTCAGACCTTGCAGGAAATCTTTTACTGCTGGAAGCTGAAAAAAAGAAGTTTGTGAAGGTGATCGCCTATAAGCTGTTGTAGCGGCTAAATGCACCTTAATGGAATTAAACTTCAAACCTGCTTTAGTCAGGTACAACAAGTATGGGAGAACTGCTTCTTCCTGACTCTTTACTGGATTGTGACCATTCTGCATGCACCACATATAGAATCTCTTCCACTTGCATGCATAAGAATGTCTTGTGGAAGGCCGTCGTGCTTCTTTCAGAATGGACATGCAGCCCTGTGGCAGTCCTAGATGGCCGTACTGGATGACCTCAGGAGCCATGCTGCCAAGTTCAGTGACGGAAGGTTGGGATGGTGAATCCTCCCGTTCATCTTCGATAACAGGTCCTGCCTGCATGGAAGCCTCTTGTGAGGAGACACTGACAGGTGAAGTAGGTCCGTGTACCACCATTGCCTCGGCCAGTCGGGGGCAATCAAGATCATTGTTGTGCACGAGTTGTTCAGCTTGCTCACCACCTTCGGGATCAGCGGAAGGGGTGGAAAGGCGTACACAAACTGCCCTGACCAGTCGATTAAAAGAGCATTCCCTCTCGTTCCTGGTCGATAGAACCTGGAGGCGAAGCTTGGGCATTTGGTGTTTTCGTCGTCCGCGAAGAGATCTATGGAAGAACGACCCCATGACTGGAAAATGTTGTCTAGCACTTCGTCGTTGAGAACCCAGTCTTCTTTGTCTTGGAAGTGCCGACTTAGTGCGTCCGCCCTCACGTTCTGCTCTCCTGGGAGGTGGACTGCCTGAACAGACAACTTGCGAGCCAGAAGCCAATGCCAGATGCGCTGAGCTTCCAGAGACAGAGTCCTTGAGCGTGTTCCTCCCTGCTTGTTCAAATAGTACATCGTGGTGGTGTTGTCCGTCTGTACTAGAACCATTTTCTCCTGAAGCGAGGTAAGGAACGCTTTGAGAGCCAGGTGAACCGCTCTCAATTCCAGCAAGTTGATGTGATATGTGCTTTCTTTGGAAGACCACAGAACCTGCACTTGTAGAGGACCCATATGCGCCCCCCATCCTTGTAACAATGCGTCTGTGATGATCGTTTGTGTGGGAGGAGATTGATGGAACAGAATCCCCACCTGCATGTTCTGTCTCTTCGTCCACCACTTGAGGGAAGATTGAGCTACCTCCGACAAAGTGATCTGATCGTCCCATCGATCTGAGTATTGGTCCCATTTGTCCTCCAGATCCTGCTGAAGAGGACGCATCCGAAGTCTGGCGTTCGGTACCAGGAAAATGCAGGAAGCCATCGACCCCAAGAGTGAGGCTATCTTCCGCACCTTCTGAGACCTGTGGTGAAGAATTGTCTGGCATTTGAGGGCTATCGAAAACTGTCTCTCCTCCGAAGGAAACACTTTTCCTAGCTCGGAGTCTAGCAGAGCTCCTAGGAAGTGGATCTTCTGAGTGGGTTGAGAAACAGACTTGCTGTAATTGACATGCAGTCCGATACGCTGACACAGTTCTATGCATGTCTGGAATTGATTCCTTACGTTGTCTGGAGTTGGACCTTTCAACAGCCAATCGTCTAAGTATGGGTATACGAAGACTCCCCTGCGGCGTAGAGCTGCCGCCACCACTGCGACACACTTCGTGAACACCCTGGAAGCCGACTTCAACCCAAACGGAAGGACTTTGAACTGGTAGTGGGAGGTCCCCACCCGGAACCGAAGGAATCTCCTGTGATCGGGCCGTATTGGTATATGAAAGTACGCATCTTGAAGGTGCATCGAACACATCCAATCCCCCTTCTTGAGATGTGGATATATTTGGTGAAGCGCCAACATGCGAAACTTTTCTTTTCGTACATGCAGATTGAGTGTTCTCAAGTCCAGAATGGGCCTGTATTCTTCCTTTTGGCCCTTTTTTCTGACCAGAAAATACCTCGAGTACACTCCTTTCCCCCTTTGGGACACCGGCACTCTCTCGATGGCTTCTTTTTCGAGGAGTGTAGCTACTTCCTTCTTTAACCTTTGTAGCTGGTGGCTCGATGTTGACATCGGGGAAACGGGTGGAGGTAGACGATGGAAACGAAGACAGTACCCATTCTGCAGCGTAGACAACACCCATTGATCTTTTATGATGGCCTGCCACTCTGTCCTGTGATGCGCAATGCTTCCCCCCACTGGAGTGGGTAACGGCGCTGGGGGAAGTGAATACTCATTGCTTCTGCTGAGATTTATTGGAAGTTGTTGCCTTGGCGCTGATTTCCATTTCCTTTGGAATTGCCCTTGCCCTTGTATTGAGACTTTTGTTGGCTCTGCTGGTTCTGGCCTTTCTGCCAGTGAGGGGTTTGAACCCTCTGTTTCGAAGAACCCTTGTTGTTCGAACGGACTTTCTTCCTGAATTCCTTTTTCTTCTCAAGCCCCACGGCTTTGAGGGTGTCCAACTCAGTCTTCATGCGTTGCATCTCCTCATCCGCACTTGCTCCAAAAAGAGATGTGCCTGAAAAAGGAATGTTTAGGATTCTGGCTTGAGCCTCTGGTTTCAATGCTGTGAGGCGTGACCAAGAGGTTCTCCTTGCTGTGATTCCATGTACATAGCCATGCGCAGCCAGCGTTGCCCCATCTTCCGCCGCTCCTATAATCTGATTGGAGACTTGACCGCCCTCCATCAGAACCTCCTCAAAATCCTTTCTATCTTCCTGAGGAAGTTTAGCAGTAAATCTCTGAAGTGAGTCCCACAGAGCTCTGTCATACCTGCCGAGCAGTGCTTCCGCATTGGAGACTTTGAGGAAAGAGGCTGAGGTGTTACAAACTCTTCTCCCCCATGAGTCTTGCACCTTGCTATCCTTATCCGGAGGTACCGTGGATGAGGAAGCTACCGCATTGGATTTTCTAGCCGCCGCAATGATTACTGAATCTGGCGGGGGATCAGCCTTGAGGAACAGAGGATCCTCCTCCGGAGGGCGATACTTTTTGAGAATCCTCGCTGGAACGGACTTCACCGTTGCCGGAGTGAGGAAGACTTTGTTTACAGGTTCCATTATACCCGGAACCATCGGCAACAACGGTTTGGGTGCTGTTCTGTGTTGCAGGGTTTCAAATATGACAGTCGTCTTGATTTGTGGAGCTGTCATCGGTACTCCCAGCTTCAGGGCTCCCCTGCCCAAGATATCCTGGAACGAGAAAATATCTTCAATTGGAGATACCCTCGAGCGTGGGCTGCTTGTAAGGGTCGGAGAGTAAGCTCTGTGAGAACGGGTTCTGGAAGAACTTGAAGAACTACGTGACCTCCTGGACCTAGATCTTCTGCTTGAACGCATTTTAGAACGAGAACGCTCTCTGTGACGAGAATGTCTCTTACTGGAATGCTTAGAACGAGACCGTCTCTGCAGGGCAGAGTTTGGTCTCGATATCTTTTTAGGCGATCTGCCGTCTCCTTGTCCTTTGCCCAGTGGTGAAGAGGTCTATTCCACCTTGGGGAAAGATGAATAGAAGGAGATTTGTGGATGGGATCCTTCACTGGTGAACGTGACCGTGGAGGTCGATCCGTTCGATCCTGTTGCGATCTTGCAGGAGATTTGGACCTCTCCCTATTCGATGCGCAGCTTTGTCCATCCGAGTATCTGCCACTGCAAGATGATGAGGAAGATGAAGAAAGACTCACTAGAGATCCAGAGGAAGACCTCGACCGACATCTCTCTTCCGCAATCCTCCGTCTCTTGGCAGGGGGATCTTGCACTGGAGATTGTCCCACCTCCGCAGCCGATGCTGAACCTGGAGAACCCAACTGTGGTCCTAGGACTTGAGCCTGGTCCAATGAGCCACTTTCTTTGACCTGAACCACCTGTGCCAAAGGTGACGTCTCCTTTGATCTTGCAGGAGAAATGTTCTCTGGCTGCGAAGAGCTCCGTTCCCTGGATCTTTGCTGATCCATCGACGGTGGTCGTAACGACGTCGAGCGCCGAGCAGGCAGACGCTCTCTCGACGTCGACCGTGCTTTCTGTAAAGTCGACCTCGGGTGGCGATGACTGTCCTTCGACGTTGAAGGTTGTTTGCTCGACGTCGATGGAGGCTGTTTCGACGCCGATCACCGTTGGTTCGTCGGCGACTGGGCGTGCCTCGAGTGTGAATGACGCTTCGACGTCGAACGCTCTTGACCAGGCGTTGACGTTGGCTGCATCGACGTCGACCGATGATGTGTCGACAGAGGCTCCCTCGACGCCGAACGACCATGACTAGTTGTCGACGGAGGATGACTCGACGTCGAACGCCGATGGCCCGGCGTCGACGGAGAATGCCTCGATGTCATAGCATGACGATGCTGCTTCAACGTCATATGACTCGCCGTCGAGCTCTTCCGCTTCGACGGGGATCTATCCCTCGACGCTGACTGTAGCGGAGGTACCTTAGATGTAGACGCTGAAGACATCTTCTTCGTCGCCGTCGACTGCTTCTCCAACGCCGATCCCGACGTCGAATGTGAACCAGTCGGGGCTTCTCTCGACGTCGACCGCGCCTTCCGACTTTTCTGCTTCTTGGGAGATCTTCCTCTCTCAGAAAGCCCATAAACTCGAATCCTCTCACGTTCCTTAAGAGTCCTGGAAGTTAAAACCTGGCAGTGTTCACAGGTTTTAGAGGAATGAGAATCTGGTAAGCACAGGATACAGACTGAATGAGTGTCTGTCTTGGCCATCTTCCTTCCACCCGAAGGACGTTTGTCAAAGAGAGATGGCATCTTTGACAGGAAAAACACCTTTTTTAAGCCTAAAAAAGGTTTAAGCAACACCCTATGTCAAAAAGACATCGAGTGAAAGCAAAAATTGTAGATTAGTTGTAATATTTTTTGACAGAAAGTCAAAAAAGAAAGGAGCTGTTTCACCAGGGTCCTGACTGAAGGAGCTGGAAAGAACAACTGACCTAACTGTCACCCCTGAGGCATGATGGGAAGCCTGGGGTCATGGCTGCCTTAAAGGCACGGTGCCAGTTTTTTGTTGAAAATGGTTTCATTTTCTATGCTATTGTTTTTGCAATGCAGCCTGAGGGCTAACAATGTCTATTTATAAGCAATTTTCAGGATTTATGAGTGGTTTACTCATTAAAACACAAAGTTCAAAGATTATTTGACCTAATGTGTTTGCTTTCTTTTGTTTCCTAAATAATTGCAGTGCATGTATATGTGTTTATATTATTTTTACCCTCAGTTATGGAGCTGCATTGTGGTGAGAAAAATAGTATATGTACATACATATATGTGGAGCGAGATATATGTGTTCTTTACATATGTATTTTTATATTGTTTTTCCGGGGTCCCGCACAGGGGCGGGAATATTCAGTGCTTATGACTATTGATGAGGATCCCCTGGAAGAGAATGTAATGATAGGTTTCAACCTATCATATCTGCAATAAAAAGAATACACCTCTTGGAGAGGTTACCGATTTCCTTTGAAGAAAGGAGTATCAAGCAAGAGGTGCACCTCATATACATATTCTATTATGGATCAAGGATGAATCTAAATTTGGAAATGATTCTGATGGAACAGTATTGTCTTTCATTGAATAGTATGTGACGTGTGAGATACCAAGAGAAGAAGGAGATAGAAGCTTGAGATAGCAAGTGTTACGTTTCCAAAGTCACAGTTGTTGAAAGTATTGGAGAAGAAAATACAAGTCTAAAGGAACATTTTACACCAGATGTTGATTTGATTTTTCCTGTCCAGTCTTTTGTAAAGGAAGAGTAAATATTTTTTTTATTCTGAAAAGCACACAATAACTTGGAAATTTCCGAAGATTAACTACAAGTTAAAAAGAAGAGAAGTGTCAAAGTATATCAAATATTACAATCCAGTAATTTTTAAAATGTGGAATGCGAACATGGACATTCAGTAAGTTGCAGATAACTCAATTGCTGTTGCATGTTATGTTACATCGTACATAACAAAATCAGAAAAAAAAGAGATGAATGAACTGTGGGAAGAAATTGCACAAGAGAAAAGCCTTAGTAAAGAATTGTCCAGCTTTACTTTGAAAATGTTTTCCTACCGAGAAATTGGATTGTATGTATGTTCAGACTGATTGTGCTCTTCAAGTTTAAATTCAAAGTTACGAGGAATCATTTGGGTAAGTTTAAATCTTGCCTTCAAACGAAATTGAGTCTTGAAATCATTTAAAGAAATTGAACAATTAGCAGTAAATGAAGCAGACAGTACAGACAATCTTAAAACTAATATGTTGGACACGTACTAACCAAAAAGGAGTCAGCATCTGGAACAGCTATTTCTGTATGAAGTACTTCAACATTATAGCTTCAAAAGAAATGTGAAAGAGAATGTAAAAGAAGGAAAATATGCAGTAGTTGGATGCCATGGTTGTTTAGAAAAACATGCAAAGAGTAATCTCATAAACCACAAGAAAGTTAGTTGTGAAACTTTAGATAAGAGAGAATTTTACTATTTAGCACTTCTGCAAGGTATAGTGAAAGTAAATTATTTGGAGACTTTGACGGTTACGAAGATTTTTGTAATACATGTAAAGGTAGAGTTGCATGTACAATTTTCGCTATGTATTTAAAAATGTTGAATGATGAAGTTGAACAGGAAAAGACTATTACAGCTGAAATTAGTAATGAAAGTGCTCAAGATAGTGAAACTAATGGTCCATGTAGTCACAATCTTCTTGGATGACCAATACTGGAAAATGAAGCAGCGATTGCTATGCATGAAGTTGAAATTGCAATGCGGTACAGCAGGTCCGAACAATGAAACAGTGCCTTGATTCTATGATTGAGAATGACAGAAGTTAAAGTCTGTGATAATTTTTGTGTACCCCCTCTTACCAGGTGCAATCAACTGTAGGTCCCAACAGTGGAATGGTGTCTTGATCCCACAATGGATGATGTTAGAATTGAATCTGGGAGGGGAGATGAAGGTACTCCCTTTAACTGTGTGTAACCAACTCTAGGTTCCAATAGTGGAACGGTGTCTTGATCCCACAGTGGACGATGTGCGATATAACTTGCTGCTTGTTTTTCACAGAACTCCCTCTGTTGAGGTGGATCACAGTGTGTTCTTATGTAGTCAACTGTTGTAAAGGATTATTGGGCTTGGTTGAATGTAGTCGCTGGACTACAGCATGCTATAGCAGGTCCAAGCAACTCTAGGTCACAACACTGGAACGGTGTCTTGATCTCACAATGGAAGAGGTCCGATATTACATGTTTTTTGGTTTTCATCGAACTCTCTCTGTTGAGGTGCTGTACACTCTGTGCTTCCATAGCTAACTGCTGTACAGGATTATTGGGTTTGGTTGATTGTAGTTGTTGGAGTACACTGCGGTACAGCAGGTCTGAACACTGAAACGGGGTCTTGATCTATGATTGAGGACGTCAGAAGTTAAAGTCTGTGTTTATTTCTGTGTACCACGTTCGACCAGGTGCAACCAGCTGTAGGTCCCAATAGTGGAACAGTGTCTTGATCCCAAAATGGAAGATGTCAAATATTATTTGTTGCTTGGTTTTCATAGATCTTCCTCTATTGAGGTGCATCAGACACTGTGCTTGCGTAGCTAACTGTTGCACATAATTATTGTGCTTGGTTGACACCAGTCAGTGGAGTACATTGTGCTACAGCAGGTCCGAATACTGGAACGGGATCTTGATTCTATGATTGACGATGTCAGAAGTTAAAGTTTGTGATGATTTCTGTGTACCCCTTCCGATGACGTACCTCAAACTCTAGGAGTGGAGATGAAGGTACTCCTTTTGACCAGGTGCAACCAACTCTAGGTCCCAATAGTGGAACGGTGTCTTGATCCCACAATGGAGGATGTCCAATATAACGTGCAGGTTAATTTTTACACAGGTCCTTCTGTTGGGTTGCATCAGACGTTGTGCTTCCGTAGTTAGTATTAAATCTGTTTATTCTTAGCAAAAATACCGACCCATGCTTATGAAGGCACCGGCCACACAATTACAATGCTAAGTAAAACCATAGCGGGTACCAGTCTCATTCAGGATGCATTAAACACAGCAAGCCGCCTACAACCCAGTTGGGCCGGCCGCGTTGAAAGGCAATGGAGCGTGTCGGATGCTGTAATTATCTGTGCAACAAAACAAAACCCCGAACAACCCCAAACGACCCCCCCCTTCCCTTACCCCCCACCCCCCTTCTTGTCCGCGGAGTAAACCCAAGCAAAACCCCTCCAGCCCAACAGCCCTAAAGGGCCGGTCGTCGAAGTGGATCATATCTGGACTCTGCACCTGCGGGTCGTGGCCTTAGGTTCAGTGAGCGGGGTGTCTGCGAGATGCAGCAGTCGTAGATATCGGGGGCAGCTCAGCTCCCGTAATTCCCCGGTAAGCAAAGTCAAAAATGGCCGCCAGAGATCTGCAAACTCCTCGTTTCGCCCTGCTGCTGTCAGGGACAGCTTCTCCATTCCCAGGATCGTCCAGAGTCGATGTAGCCAACCAAGTTGTATGGGGGGCTGTGGATCTCTCCAGCATGCCACAATGTTCTGCACCGCGGCTCCCAGTGCTATGGCGATCAACCTCTCTCTCATGGATTTCAGGCGATACATCAGCGCATTTGGCAAGCCAAGAATGATCTAGGCAGGGAACCTGGGTGTCTAAGTGCGTGTCTACGAGATCTAGGATGGTGGACAAATGTTGTCGCAGCCGCTCACCGCTCCATAGCAGGTGTTCAAGTGTTCCCCGCTCCCCACATCCCCTCCAACAGCGATCGCCCGCCTGGGGGTCCCAACGATGAATTCTCGCTGGGGTATGGTACCAATATGTGGCTACTTTCGTCAGGGTCTCTGTGAGGCCGGTGTGATAGGCCGAGTGCCTGGCTCTGTGATATATCCCCTCCCACTCCTTACGCGTGAGTTGCCTCCCCAGGTCTTCCTCCCATCTAGCCTTCCCAGGGTGGTAGGTGTATATGTTGGTGAGGAGCAAGTGTTGATATAAATCTGAGAGCAGTTTCTTCTCAGACGTGCGCGTGAGAAGCCATTTCTCGTATGGCCTGAGGAAACGCTGCGCCCCCGGCTTAATGGAGGGGTGTAAGACCCAGTGCCGGACATTCAAGTATGGAAGTTGGTCTGCCTCCTGTATCCCATACTCCTCCTTCACCTTCTGAAAGGAGAGGATGCCCTCCAGATTGAACATGTGGCCCGCTTCCCTACAGGGAGTGGTCCTCCACGTTTTAAAAAGCTGTGGGTCCAAGCCCGGTGTAAAGTCGGGATTCCCGAATATTGGCGTCAGTGGGGAGGGAAACGAGGTGAGTCCTCTCCGGACAGCCACTTGATCCCAAACTTTCATCACCGTGCCCGTGATGTATGACGCATAGAGGTTAGGGGGCCTATGCCGCCGCGGTAGAAAGGGTACACCCTGGAGCTGTCGACCCGCTACGGCTTGGTCCTGGAAGAGCCAATGCTTGCAGGACTCAAGTTGGTACCATTCCACCAGAGTGCGCAGCTGCGCTGCTTGGAAGTACAGGGTGAGGTGCGGCAGGCCAACGCCTCCATGAGCCGGGGGGAGAGTCGCGATCCGCTGCTTAAAGCGGGGACGACGCCCGTTCCAGACATAGCGCGCTAGATCTGCTTGTGTCTTCTGTAGCCATCCCGTCGGTGGGCGTAGAGGAATGGTCTGAAAGATGTAAAGGACCTGTGGTAAAAGGGTAATCTTGACCGCCGCTATACGTCCGAGCCAGGAAAGTGTGAGGCGATTCCATTTCGGCAGCGTCTCACTAATTTGTGTGCTCAGCCTGGCGTAGTTGGCTTCTGCCGTACCCGGCACCGTCGGTGCTAGTAAGACCCCCAGATATGGGACCGTGGAGCTGGACCACTGCAGGTCAAACTCGGCTTTGGCATCCGCCAACACTTCGGGGGGCAGGGACACATTCAAGGCCACAGATTTTTCCACGTTAATTTTAAAACCCGAGGCCTGTGCAAAGGAGTGCAGTTCGACCAGAAGCGCCCTCAGAGATTGCATAGGGTCCATTAGGGAGAGCAGGATGTCGTCTGCATATAAGCTGATCTTGTGCGTGTCTCCCCCAAAGGGGATGCCTCTAATGTGGTGGTGATGCCTGACCCTTTGTGCTAGTGGCTCCATGTAGAGCACAAACAGGAGAGGAGAGAGCGGGCAGCCCTGCCTGGTCCCTCTGCCTATCGGGAAACGCGGTGAGGTATGACCATTAACTCGTACCGTCGCGGTGGGCTGTCTATAGCAGTTAAATATCCGGTTTCGGTTAGTCTCCCCGAGGCCGAATCTCTGAAGCGCCTGTTCTAGATAGGGCCAGTGCACCCGATCGAACGCCTTCTCGGCGTCGATGGTGAGAAGCATACAGCCCGGCCTCGTGCGCGATCCGGCCTCGATAAGGTGAAGGACGTGTCTGGTATTATCGCTCGTTTGCCGCTGAGGGATGAAGCCGGCCTGATCGGGTTCGACCAGCTGCTGCATGTACGGCGCCAGCCGGCTCGCGATGATACCCGTATGCAGCTTAAGGTCGACGTTCAATAGAGATATCGGCCTGTAGGAGCCGCATCGAGTGGGGTCTCTGCCGACTTTGGGAATTACCGAAATCGCTGCCTCCAGCAGTTCGGGGGATAGCCCCGGCCTGGTCGAAGGTGTTGAAGAGATCCCGCAGTAGGGGGGCCACTCGCTGGCAGAATTTCTTGTAAAAAGCCGTGGAGTAGCCATCCGGGCCTGGAGATTTCCCCAGCTTGAGGCGGGAAATCGCGGAGATGACTTCCTCCAGACCTATGGGCCTATCGAGGAACTGAGACTGCGCTTCGGTCAGCGATGGAAGGGTTGCCCCGTCGAGGTAGTCGCTACCACGTTGTATGTCTAGCCTGTTTGCCTCATACAGGTCGGCATAGAAGGTCCCGAATGCAGCCGCTATGGCAGCATCATCGGTGAGTGTATCCCCTTGTGCGGGTCGGATGGCGTTGATGCGCCACTGCTGCCGCTGTTCGCGTAGTTTGCACGCCAACAGTTTCCCGCAGTGGCCCCCACCTGTATAGTAGGCATGCTTCAGGCGTATCGCGGCGAATTCCGCAACATCCTGATCTAGTGCAGCTAGCATTTTCCGCTCCGTGCAGAGCTGGCGCCATGCCCTGGCCGCCCCGGGGGTTGGTGCAATTGTTCCAGCTCCTTTACGCGCTGTGTGAGGTCAGCCCTTTTCTGCGCTCGCTCCCTATTGTTGGCCGCTGTCAGGGAAATAAACTCGCCACGGAGGACAGCTTTTAGTGTTGCCCATTGGGTAGCTTTGGAAGTGTCACCGTTAGCATTGTGTGTAAGGAATTGGCTGATGGCTGCCCTGATCTTCTCCACCGAAGAGGGGTTCTGCAGCAAGCCGTCTCGCAAGCGCCAGTGACGTTGTGGGCTGGGTGTGTCAGGCACGAAAAAGGATGCTGTAACCGGGGAATGATCAGAGAGCGAGGCCGGGTGGATCTCAACCTCCTGTACGCGTGTCGCAAGTTGGGCGGAGCAAAGCAGGTAATCTAGTCGCGCATAAGATTTATGGGCTGCTGAGTAGTGAGTGTAGGCTGTGGCGTGGGGATGAAAGTGCCTTCACAAATCGATCAGACCCAGGTCTGCAAGGCGTGCGCGGCCCTCCACTGACAATGCCCCTACCTGGCCCACCTCTGGTTGGAGCGATCGGCGACGTTGTGAAACACCAGGTTCAGGTCCCCCCCCTAGTAGCAGGTGTTGGTGCGTGTTAGCTGTGGCCGCCTCAAGCGCGGAGTGCAAGTACTTTTCTTGTCCTTCATTGGGTGCGTATATGGAGCCTATTAGTAGCGTCTGCCCTGCCACAAGGAAGCGGTGGACTAGTAGTCTACCTTTAACTTCCGCCTCCTTCTGCAACACCCATCCCTTAAAGGACCTTGCCACCAGTATGGCTACCCCAGCCACTTTCCTGGACGTGGACGAGAAAAGCTGCTCAGGGAAGGCACGGGACCGAAGCCTGTGGTGGTCCTTGGACAGCAGATGTGTCTCCTGTAGGAGGCAGATGTCGGCCTGCGAGCGCTCTAGGAAGGAGAGGATCGCCCTGCGCTTGTTGGGGCAGTTAAGCCCCCTGACATTTAGGGAAAGAATAGTCAGCGGATGCATCATTCCAGGCACGGAATGGGGGCAAGTGCATGTGTAATGGGGGCTGGTGGCCTGAAGGATAAAAATTCAACTGTACATCTCCGCATCCGTGGACAAGAAGGTTCCCCCCTTGCCCCCCTCCCCCCCTCCGAAGGACCCCCCCACCAAACAACGTACCCCTCCTTGTCCCACCCTGACCCCAACTTGTGGTTCCCAACTCAAAATCATAGTCTCAGGCCTATCCAAAGTCAGTTCAGGCCCGCAGATTAGAAAAGTAAAGGAGACTGTGGCAGTGGCAACCCCCGCCGCTCCCACCCCTCACCCTCCCCCCCACTTTCAGAGAGAGTGCGTTAGGCATGGCCCCTTGTCTGAGGCACACTAGGATTTAGCGGTAGTGTCTTTGACAACCTCTTTGATGGCTGCGGCTTTGTCCTTGGCAATCGTCCCCGGGTCCGGGCGTAGACGCTTTTTGGGCGCGCGGCGTCTCCTAACTTGCTGCCAGTCTCCCCCAGACGGCTGGGCCCGGACCGCCTGCGAGGGTCCCGGAGTGGAGTCCCCGCCCGAGGTGTCGTCGGGGAGCTTGAGGCCCAGTAAGGCACAGGTGTCTTGAAGCGAACGGAGTTGGTGCAAGGCTCCCTCCCATTTGAAGATCAGGCGGAACGGGTGACCCCAGGAATATGGCACTCCTTTGTCTCTGAGGAACGTGGTGACGACCTTGAAGTCTTTGCGCTTCTGGAGAGTGATGGCAGAGAGATCTTGAAAGAGTTCGATGGGGCAGTCTCGGAAGCGGATGGGTTGCGCTCGCCGCGCGTCTCTCAGAATCCTCTCCTTCAGGGGAAAGTCCGGGAGGAACGCCAAGATGTCTGGTGGTAGGGCAGGAGCCCGGTGAGGGAGTCCCACACGGTGTGCCCGGTCGATGCGGATGGGAAAGTCAGCAGGTTCTTTGAGGACCTCCCGAAAGAGGTCTTGAAGATATTCGGTGACGCTATTCCCCTCCGCTTTCAATGGCACTCCCCGCACCCGTATGTTTTTCCGCCGAGAGCGGTTCTCGAGGTCCTCCGCGTGGGCCTGGAGGCCCACCTACTGCTCCTGAAGACGGATAACTTCTTGCTGGAGGAGCGGCAAGTCCTCACAGCGCGCATGATTAGATTCCTCCACCGCCACCACTCTTTCCCCTAAACCATCCAAGTCTCGGCGCAGTTCCCTTTGTTCAATCACCAGTTCTTGCTTTAGAGTCTGAAAGTCTTCCCGTAACGTGTTGAAGAGGGTTTCCAAAAAGGATTTAGTGGGCATCTTCAGCCTCCTTGGTTGGAGTGGTTGTCTGCGCCTTTGGTGATGTGGACGCTTGAGATTTCTCCGTTTTAGAGGAAGTCTTCATCAGTATCTCATTAATCGGCCGCCCCCCCCCTCCGGTTGGCGTTCGACATTGTGGGGTGTCAAGAAGAACAGACTATGCCCGGGAGCAGTTGAAGTACAGCGTCAGGTTAGGGCCTGTAATTCTAGTCCCTTGAGCCCCTCTTCACTGGGCCTCGAGATGTGTGCGAGTGCGGAGTATGCCCTACCCCCGCCGGAGGTCCGGTGTGTGCCCCCCCTGTTGGCAGGGGGCAGCACAGACAAGGGCAACACGCTACTGTCCAGTTGGTCCACAGAGCCCCCAACACGCGCTTGGGGTGTGTCCGGAGGTTAGCTCTCGCCCACTTGGGCGCCAAAGGCCGTTTTTACGTGGATCCGGAGGGGGGTCCGGCCCCGGATCGACACCAGCTCTCCTCCCGCCGGGGGCGCGACCTCCAGGCCCCCCGAGTACCCCCAACTCCTCACCTCAGGTGCAGCTGTGCTTCGTATCGTCCACTCCCCAGCCGGGTTGTCGGTGCCACACCAGGATCTCTCACGCCTGGAAGGGAGGCCTGGATTCAGAGGCCGGGGCAGGCCTCGAGTGTGCACAGCAGCCACCTCGGGGTGGGAACCCCACTCCCCGCCTCCTCCTAGCTCATGGTCGCAGCCGGTGAGCCCAGGCCGGGGCTTGGTGGAGGTGCTGGCGTCTGGGGCACACCACTATCGCCCCTGGCGGGCTTCTTGCGTTAGCGCGCCAACTGCTTTTCCCCCCTTCGGCGTAAGCCCAAGCAGGCCCAAGCCGGGGCCTGGCGTGCAGCGCACCCCGACCGCAGTCCGCCTCAGGTGCGCCGGCCACGGCACCCTCCGCTCCACAATTCTTGCCCAGAAGGCAAAGGGCTTGTGTCGATTCCAGGCAGGCCGCCTGGATGGCGCAGTGCAGGAGCCGCTCCCGCCCTCACCACCAGGTCTGAGGTCCGTTTAGGCCGTAGCCGGGGGCTAAAGTTGGGGGCCGCCCGGGATCCGGCGTTTCCCCGCTGCGAGGTGGTTCGGCACTCTAGGCAGCTCCCCTGTGCCCTTGAGGGCCCCGCACGTCAGGGATCAGTCTCCGCTCCGCTGCTGTGGCTCCGTAGCGCGAACCAGGCGGCCACAGGGCCGGTGCGGGCCGGCCCGCGCAGGGTCCGTGTCCGGGCGCGGCCGGCGGCGGTGGCAGGTATGAGCGGCCACAGCTCCGTTGGCTCCCACACCGGAGTTCCGGGTCTGCCCCGCGTTGTGCGGCGTGCGGGGGGGCCGAATCAGCTGCTACAGGGGGCTTTCGTGGGGGTTACTGGGGGTCGGGGCGAGGAGCTCTGCAGCTATGCGACTGTCCCGGTCGCTATCTTGGCCACGCTGTGCATCCGTAGTTAACTGCTGCACATGATTAATGACCTTGGTTGACTGTAGTTGGTGGAGTACACCGTGGTACAGCAGGTCCGAACAGTGAAACAGGGTCTTGATTCTATGATTGAGGATGTCAGAAGTTACAGTTTGTGAGGATTTGTGGTAACCCCTCCGATGAGGTGCATCAAACTCTATGTCCCAACAGTGGAACGGTGGCTTAATCCCACAATGAATTATGTTAGAACTTCATTTGAGAGTGGAGATGAAGGTACTCTATTGACCAGGTGCAAGCAACTCTAGGTCTCAACAGTGGATCAGTGTCTTGATTCCACAATGGAAGATGTGCAATATTACTTGTTGCTTGATTTTCATATAACTTCCTCCATTGAGGAGCATCCGACTCGGTGCTTCTGTAGCTAACTGTTGCACATGATTAATGTGCTTGGTTGACACCAGTCGGTGGAGAACACCGTGGTACAGCAGGTCCGAACAGTGAAACGGGGTCTTGATTGCGGATGTCCGAAATTCAAGTTTGTTATTATTTCTGTGTACCCCCTCTGATCTGCTGCAACCAAGTCCATGCTTTCGAATTGATTGGTACATTGCTGTTAGGTGTTCATAAATAGTGAGTCCGGCCTACAATGCAGACAGAAGTGTCCACAATTCAGATCGAGTGCTGATTGTTTAATTATAGAATCCAGTAGTCAAGTAACTACAACGTGTATTGGAATATACATATTATGTTTTCAGTGTACTTGCTTGAAGACATTTTTTGAAATTACTTATAGGTTTACTACAATGAGCAAATTTAATTTGCAAGTGCAAAGGAACACTGAATAGTCTACACTGTAGACAGCAGAAATGGTATTTGAATTGTTTTGTTTTATTGTAGATTCTTCTGCAATTTATGTTGTTGTCTTTTGTAAAGAGGAAGTAAGAAAAAGTATTCATGAATGTCTGTGTGAGTACTGTCTACAATTAACACTGCAGATAGCAGTGTTAACAATTCAGATTGAGTTGGTCTCGTAGATGACGCAGTTCTGTAGGAAAAGACATTGCTGCAGTGCGCTCTGTCTACACCATGCATACCTATTATTACAGGCTCCAGACACTCTTTTTGTTGCTTCACGTATGACAAACTGTATCTCAATTCCACCTTACGTAGCTGTGGGCCCTTACTGGCCACTCTCTGTGGCCTACACTGCAAACAGCAGTGTTCACAGTTCAGATCGAGTCGCTATTGCAGATGAAGCTGTGTTGATGGCAACAGATATTAGTCCTAGTACAGCCTGCCCTTAGCACGCATCGCTCGATCAAGCGTGGTAGACTTCTGCTACGGGACTGTAGTTTTCTAAAACAAAAAAATTATATACATATTTTTGGGGGAAGATATGAAACATTACATCATTTTTAAAGTTCAAAAAAAGGATAATAGAGTTGCAAAATATAAAAAAACTATTAGAAAAAATATAGGTTTCATAAATATTAAAACATGAAATTAACATTTAGAAAACCTTTGAAATTCACTGAAAAACCCATAGGTTTTACAGACGTTATAGTTAGGAATTAGCATTTAAAAAACATTAGAAATTCACTGAAAAAAACCATAGGTTTCGGAGACATTATAGTTAGTTGGACATTTGACTCATATAAAACCAGAGAAATTCGCGAATTTCCCTGGTTTTATATGAGTAAAATGTCTAACTAACTATAACATCCCTGAAACCTATGTTTTTTCAGTGAATTTCTAATGTTTTTTAAATGCTGATTCCTAACTATAATGTCTGTAAAACCAATGGTCTTTTCAGTATACATATATATATATATACATATATATATATATATATATATATATATATACATACATACATACACATATATATATATATATATATATATATATATATATATATATATATATATATATATATATATTAAAACAAATGCATGTCTGTCTGTTTGTCCTTTATGCTTTACTACACCATTCATCCGATCGCCATGAAACTTTGGAAAGTTGTTGAGAACACTCCGGCGAAGGTTTCTGGCATACATTTTTTTTAAATATCGGCCCTCCAGGGCCCTTATAATCTTTCGAATACTGATGTACGCACCAGACGGAAAAACAAAAAATCGTTATCCACAAGCACTCGAATAAATAAATAGAATTAAAACAACACTTTGAAATGTTTACCATATTAAAATGAATGTGTCAATAAAAATTACACAATGTAAATTGAATGTTATCATAACGAGTTCCCTTGAATTTCCTTTCTTCGGAGATCGCAGCAACGGCGACGGGTAAGCTAGTATATATATAAAATTCTGTTTTGCTCGGGTTTACCCTGCCGCAGCTCCTAAGCGAAGGGCGTGTCGTTAAGAGAGACCTCCAGAGCCTGGTCCCGAATATACAAACAATTCCTCACATAAAGGACGACGACGCCATGTCTCCTTGTGCGTGTGCAATTTAATCACAGCAGTGACCGGTGATTAAATTGCACACACACAAGGAGACATGCCGGCGTTGTCCTTGTTGTGAGGAATTGAATATATATATATATATATATAACACATATATATGAGAAGAAAGAATACCTCTATAATTAGAGGCCTACCGCATTGATATAGATAGCGCAGGACTGCCTGTCCCACTGCTGCCTTTGAATGGCACAATTGAATAGTGTGATACCAAAGAGGATGATGGACTGAGCGTTAGAGCAAATCAAACACTCACCCCCAGTCAAGTGATCTAGGTTAAATCCATCACCATTCTTTAGCTCACTCCACCACCCTAGTTCAGACATGGCCATATGCAAATCAGTCTGACCCTGTGCCTCATGGGAACAGTCCAGCCCGAACTGCCAAGCCATGTCTTCCCTGGACCGGAAAGCATCCTGGGACCGGTTTCGGGTTCACATCCCTCATCAGCCAGGCTATCTTGAATCCAGTGGCAAAGTGAGCAAGGGACCCACGTCCGGGCATACCCTGCCAACTTAGGGCGGACAAACCGATACCAAAGGGAATGATGGGGGGGAGCATTAGAGCAAATCAAACACTCACCCCCAGTCAACTGATCTGGGTTTAATCCATCATCATTCTTTAGCCCACTCCACCACCCCAGTTCAGACATGGCCATATGCTAATCAGTCTGACCCTGTGCCTCATGGGAACAGTCCAGCCCAAACTGCCAAGCCATGTCTTCCCTGGACCGGAAACAGCATTCTGGGACCGGTTTTGGGTTCATAACCCTCATCAGCCAGGCTATCTTGAATCCAGTAGCAAAGTGAGCAAGGGACCCACGTCTTGGCATACCCTGCCAACTTAGGGTGAACAAAGCGACGGAATGGCATGGTGAGCAAAAAAACGATGGATTTAGGCCCAGATCGCTATCCTGGGGTGAATGTATGTGATTGTTCTGCATTCTGTCCATCAACTTGTTTTTGTATTTGCCACCCCGAGTGGGACCGGTATGCTCAGATGTGGGTCCAAAACCAGTCCTAGTATGCTTGTTTACAGCCCAGGGAGGACCTGGCTTGACAATTCGGGCTGGACTGTTTCCATGAGGCACAGGGTCAAGACTGATTTGCATATGGCTGGGTTCAAACTGGAATGGTATGGTGAACAAAGAAACGATGGATTTAGGCCCAGATCTCTGTATTCAGGTGAATGTATGACATTGTTCTGCATTCTGTCCATCAACTGTTGTTTTGTATTTGTCACCCCGAGTGGGACGGGTATGCTCAGACGTGGGTCCCGTGCACTCCATGCCACTGGAATCAAGCTATACTGGCTGAAGAGAGGTGAAACGGCTGGACTGTTCCCATGAGGCACAGGGTCAAGACTGATTTGCATATGGCTGGGTTCAAACTGGCATGATGAGCAAACAAATCGATGGATTTAGGCCCATATCTCTGTATTGGGGTGAATGTATGACATTGTTCTGCATTCTGCCCATCAACTGTTGTTTTTACAATTGAATAGTGGCGGCAATCCATTGTGCGACAGTCCGTTTTGCAACAGCAGATCCTAGTTCAACAGGTACATAGGAAACTAGGAGTTGATCCGTTCTGCGTAGATGCTTTTTCCTTTGTAAATAAAACATCAGGCATCTTTTTACATCTAAACAGTTGAGAGATTTCTCCGCTGAAGATGAAGGATTCGGAAAAAAAGTGTGCAAAATTACAGGTTCATTAAGGTGAAATTGGGATGGCACTTGTGAAATAAATGTAGGATTTGTCCGTAACATAACCTAATCCTCCGTGAAACATAAGTAAGGTTCTTTAATGGTGAAGGCCTGAATTTCACTTACTCTTCTGGCCGATGTAATTGCTAGAAGCCAAACTACCTTCCATGAGAGAAATTTGAGCTCTATCTTGTGGATCAGCTCAAAAGGTGGTTTCATTAACTGCGAAAGGACCACATTAAGGTGCCAGTCCGGTGGTGGAGGCCTAATAGGAGGAAATGTTCTTAACAGGCCTTACATGAACTGTTTGATGATGCAAGCAGAACGAAGAGAAGAGATGTCAGACATCCATCTATATCAAGAGATGTCTGCAAGGTGTACCCTTATTGAAGTATACGCCAGACCTGATCTTGCCAGAGATAAGGCAGGATTTTATCTGGGAATAGGGTGAGTATCATTTCAATGGTACCAAGAAAAAAAAAACGTTTCCTTTTCAGCCTGTATGTTTTAGTAGTAGACTCCGCTCTTGCCCTGGACAAAATATCTTTACAATCATGAGGGATCACTAAATCCTTGTACACATTGTACTGAGGTTCCAGGCATGCAATTGAAGAAAAGCTGGGTGCGATTGTAGGATCTGTTCCTTGTTCATGGTTATTAGGGTGGCTGACATAGGAAGACGATAAGGATTGGACTGCAACAGCAGGAGCCGCTATGAACCAGTGCTGACATGGCCAACGTGGAGCAATGAGGATGAGTTGGCACAGTTCCCGTTTCATTTTCATTAGCACTCTGGAGATTAGGGGATAAGGGGGGAAAAGCGGACGCAAATATTCCTGACCATCTTATCGAAAACGCATTACCCCATGACCCTATATGAGGTTCCCTGCTGGCAAAGAACCAGCATTTCTGGTTCTGAGACGCAAATGGATCCAAGTTGGGTGTTCCCCATTTTTTGAAGATGTGGTTGAGAACCGATTGGTTGAGTTCCCACTCGTGATTTGATTGATTCAACCTGCTCAAGGTGTCTGCCAGGTTGTTCTTTATTCCTGGGAGATGCTCCGCTTTGATAGTTATGTGATGTTGTAAAGACCATTCCCATATCTGTTGAGCTTCCCAAGATAGGATTGGAGATCTCGTTCCTCCCTGCTTGTTCAGATAATGCATGCAGGTGGTGTTGTCCATGCGTATGAGGACTGAGGATGCTCTTATACTTGGGAGGAATGATTGGAGGGCTAGAAAGATTGCCCGTAGTTCGAGAAAATTGATATGCAGTTTGGAGAGAGACAGACACCATTTGTCACTTATTTGGAGGTCTTGCAGATGTGCTCCCCAACCTTCCAAAGATGCATCTGTTGTCAGAACAAACTCTGGAAGAGGAGAAATGAATGACAGTCCCAGAGAGAGATTGCGAGGAGATTGCCTCCAAAGGAGTGCATCCTTCATGATCGGTGTTATCCGAACTATGTTGTTGAATGACCCTGATATTTGAAGCCATTGGGTGTCCAACTGCTCTTGAAGTGGTCTCATCCTTAGTCGGGCATGAGGCACCATGAGAATGTGGGAAGGCATCATCCCTAGAAAGGATTTGAGGAGACATACAGAAGTGCACTTTCTTTTGTAAAGGTAGTGAGCCAGCGATAAGATGGCTTTCAGTCTTTCTGTTGACAAGTATACCCTATTTTGTAGTGTCTATTAGAGCTCCTAGAAACGTTACCAGATGAGAAGGAGCTAGAATGGATTTTTGACAACTGACTGTCAGCCCTAGAGAGCGGAATAGTTGTAGGCAGAAAGTGATGTCTTCTGGAGCCTGACAAAGAGAAGGGGCTTTCACCAGCCAATCGCCGAGGTATGGGAAGATCTGAAGGCCTTTCAGCCATACGAATGCTGCCACGGGAACAAAGCAAAACCAAAGGGGATGATGGACGGAGCGTTGAACATTGCAAGCACTCACCCCCAGTCAACTGATTTGGGTTTAATCCATCATCATTCTTTAGCTCACTCCACCACCCTAGTTCAGACGTGGCCATATGCAAATCAGTCTGACCCTGTGCATCATGGGAACAGTCCAGACCGAACTGCCAAGCCATGTCTTCCCTGCCAAGCATCCTGGGACCGGTTTCTGGCTGATCAGCCATCATCAGCCAGGCTAGCTTGAATCCAGTGGCAAAGTGAGCAAGGGACCCATGCCTGGGTATACCCTGCCAACTTAGGGCGAACAAAGCAAAACCAAAAGGGATGATGGAGGGAGTGTTGAACATTGCAAGCACTCACCCACAGCAGATAGTGTGCCTTTTTGAGAGTGTTCATGTTAATTTGCGGCTCCTGACTTGCTTTTGCTCGGGCTGCATTTAACATAAAAACTTTCAAAAAGGTACACAAACTGCTGCGCTCTGGGATGGGTATGCTCAGACGTGAGTCCTGTGCTCTCCATGCCACTGGAATCAAGATATCCTGGCTGATGAGGGCTGAAAACCCGAAACCGGTCCTAGGATGCTTGTTTCCAGTCCAGGGAGGACTGGCTTGGCAGTTCGGGCTAGACTGTTCCCATTGGGCACAGGGTCAAGATTGATTTGCATTTGGCTGGTAATACTAATAATAGAAGTAACCCATTGGAGATAGTAGAGGAAGGGTTTGGAGTTGCCTCCACTCTGGAATTCTTCCCAGCCCCATCTGAATTGCATTTTATCAATGTAGCCCAAAGCATCACCTCGGGCTCCCCCCGGGATCCCCTTCCGCCTGGAGTCTGGAAGGTCTTTGGACGGGAATCTTTCTCCTGGCTGCGGGCAATCTGTAACCAGTCCCTGGCAACAGGTGTGGTACCAGAGGCCTGGAAACAGGCAGTAGTCACTCCTCTACTCAAAAAACCGTACCTAGATCCTGGAGTCCCAGCTAATTTTAGACCCATTTCTCTGTTACCGTACCCAGTCAAGATCGTGGAGAAAATAGTTAGCAGGACTCTGTCAGACTACTTATAGGGACAACCATCTATTATACAGGGATCAATTTGGCTTTAGTCCGGGCCATAGTATGGAAACTGCCCTGGTCACCGTCATGGACAACTTAAGGATGCAGGCTGACAATGGAGATCGATCAGTGCTGGTGTTACTAGATATGTCAGCCGCATTTGATACGGTGAACCACACCATTCTGGGAGAAAGACTGAATAGCCTAGGGGTCAAAGGACGAGCCCTGCAGTGGCTGCAATCCTACCTATCCGGGAGACAACAAGAGGTGTCAATGCCGCCGTTTGAGTCTAGCAAGTCCCCAGTACATCACGGGGTGCCGCAGGGGTCTGCGATAAGTCCCATTTTGTTCAACATATACCTACGCCCTCTGCTTACTCTGGTCAAGTCCTTTGGAATTGAAGTGATCAACTACGCGGACAACACCAAATTGGTGTTTTCCCTGGAAGGGAAACGGGCGGTGTCTATGAACAAGTTCCAGGAGTGCATGTGCCAGACAGTAAGCTGGCTCAAACAAAACTCCCTACAATTCAATGGGGGGAAAACAGTGGTGATATTCTGCCTTAACCCGCTAGCCTACAGCTAAGACCGATACCAGAGTTTAGGCTCACCCCTGAAGAGGCTCCTCTTGTCCCTGCAAAAACGGTGCGCAACCTGGGGGTATTAGTGGATGGAAGTCTCCAAATGAAATCTCAGGCTAATAAAATGGTCAGCGTCTGCTTCTCCCTGATGCGGATGTTGCGACAGATTCTTCCTTTTCTGCCTAGAGAAACCCGCTCACTGGTGGTGAGGAGCGTAATACTCAGTAGACTGGACTACTGCAACGCCCTGTACTTGGGTGCCCCAAAATACATCTTACAGAGCTTGCAGAGAGACCAGTCTAGGTAGCCAGGTTGGCGGTAAATCGGCCACGAAGGTCCTCTACAAGCTTAGTCTTAAGGGACCTACATTGGGTGCCTATTAAGGAGAGAATCTGCTTTAAAGCTCTCTGCATCGTGTATAAAGCAGCTCATGAGGAGGGCCCGATTACTCTACAGGAGAGGTTTGTATGGTATAACCCAAACAGACAGCTTCGCTCCTCGAATGCAAACCTTATCAATGTCTCCAGGTTCAGGAAAACTAGAATGGGGGGCAGAGCCTTTGGGGTGGCCGCTGCACGAGTATGGAATGATCTGCCCCAGACCATCAGACAGGCCGACTCATGGACCTGTTTCAGAAAGAACCTGAAAACCTGGTTATTTCCCAGGATGGATAACTAGTTCTCCCACTGCCTATTACTGGCTGTTAACGTACTGTCCATCACCATATCTAAAAGCGCCAGGATACCCGTAGGGTGACAGTTTTGCGCTATACAAGTGCTTTTTACATTACATTACATTACATTACAAACTGGAATGGCATGGTGAGTAAAAGAACAATGGATTTAGGCCCAGATCTCTGTACTGGGGTGAATGTATGACATTGTTCTGCATTCTGTCCATCAACTGTTGTTTTTGCATTTGTCACCCTGAGTGGATCGGGTATGCACAGACGTGAGTCCCGTGCTCTCCATGCCATTGGAATCAAGCTATCCTGGCTGATGAGGGCTGAAAGCTTGAAACTGGTCCTAGGATACTTGTTTCCAGTCCAGGGAGGTCCTGGCTTGGCAGTTCGGGCTAGACTGTTCCCATGGGGCACAGGGTCAAAACTGATTTGCATATGGCTGGGTTCAAACTGGAATGGCATGGTGAGCAAAAAAACAGTGGATGTAGGCCCAGATCTCTGTACTGGGGTGAATGTATGACATTGCTCTGCATTCTGTCCATCAACTGTTGTTTTTGCATTTGTCACTCCGAGTGGGACGGGTATGCTCAGACGTGAGTGCCGAGCTCTCCATGCCACTGAAATCAAGCTATCCTGGCTGATGAGGGCTTAAAGCCCGAAACTGGTCCTAGGATGCTTGTTTCCAGTCCAGGGAGGACCTGGCTTGGAAGTTCGGGCCGGACTGTTTCCAAGGGACACAAGGTCAAGACTGTTTTGCATTTGGCTGGGTTCAAACTGGAATGGAATGGAATGGTGAGCAAAAAAACGATAGATTTAGTCATAGATCTCTGTACTGGGGTGAATGTATGACATTGTTCTGCATTCTATCCATCAACTGTTGTTTTTGCATATGTGACCCAGAGTGGGACGGGTATGCTCAGACATGAGTCCCGTGTTCTCCATGCCACTGGACTCAATCTATCTTGGCTGATGAGGGCTGAAAGCCCAAAACCTGTCCTAGGATGCTTGTTTCCAGTCCAAGGAGGACCTAGCTTGGCAGTTCGGGCTGGACTGTTCCCATGGGACACAGGATCAAGACTGATTTGCATATGGCTGGGTTCAAACTGGAATGGCATTATGAACAAAAAACCGATGGATTTAGGCCCAGATCTATATACTGGGGTGAATGTACGACATTGTTCTGCATTCTGTCCATCAACTTTTGTTGTTGCATTTGCACGGGAACAAGGCACTTGGGGCCAGATGTATCAAAGGGTTTTGCCCATTCTGTGTCCATGGGGAAATGTGTTGATAATATGGCCTTTGGTGATAACCCGTGGAGCTGAGCGAAGGCCAAAGGGAAGGACCTTAAACTGATAATGCATGCCTGCCACAGAGAAACGTAGACATTTTCGATGTTTGGGGTGGATAAGGATATGGAAGTAGGCATCTTCCAAATCCAGGCTTGATAAAAAATCTGAATGGTTCAGAAGTTGTAAGATCTCCTGAAGAGTAACCATGCAAAAGGATTTCTTAAGCAGGTATTTGTTGTGTTTTCTGAGGTCTAAAATGGGACACCATTCCCCCTTCTTTTTTAATCGGGAAAAAGCGAGAGTAGAAACCTTATCCTTTCTGACATCGTGGAACACGATCTATTGCTCCTTTTTGAAGCATTATCAATGTCTCCTTCTTTAGTAACTGAAGATGGGGTGGTGTTGATCTTTGAGGTGGCTGATGAGGTGGCGTTGTGGTGAACTCCAAGGTATGGCCATACCTACTTATATCTAGGACCCATTTGTCTGATGTTATTTCTTCCCAAAGATGTTAAAAATGTGAGAGAGGGGTTTTCTTCAGAGAAGACTGAGGTGCGGCAGGCGGCGAAGCGTATTCACTGTTTACGGCCCGAATCTCTGGGCTGAGTCTATTGCTTTTGTCTAGGCTTTTGTCTAGGCTAGCCGGAGTAGGTAGCCTGTGGTGGTTCACGATATTGCTGTTGCTGCTGGTAGGACGGCCGGTAAGAGGTGTGGGTTTGAGGCTGGTACCTTTGATAACCTCCTCGAAAAGAATAATTCGGCCGGTAAGAGGTGTGGGTTTGAGGCTGGTGTCTTTGATAACCTCCTCGAAAAGAATAATTTGGCCGGTAACAGATGTGGGTTTGAGGCTGCTACCTTTGATAACCTCCTCGAAAAGAATAATTTCCTCTGCCCTGCGCTCCACGAAAGGGGGTCTTTCTGTATTGGAGAGCTCCTAGAGCCTTAGCCGTGTCTGTATCTGTTTTGATGGTCTGCAAGGCGTCATCGATATGCTTGCCAAAGAGTGAGTCACCATCAAATGGCATATCCAAGATCTTGATTTGAACTTCAGGACGGAACATAGTTGCCTTCAGCCAGCCCTGGCGTCTCAGGACAGCGGCTCCAGCAAGCTGACGGAAAGCCAAAGAAGCAATAGCCATGGAGGCATGAATAATTTCGGATGCTGACTTTTCTCCTTCAAGCAGGATTTTTCTAGCTTCCATTCTCTTGTCTTCCGGAAGGAGATCTAAAAATTGGGCAATGTCTGAACACATCTGTCGATCATAACTGGCTAAAATCGCAAGAGCGTTAGCAGTTCGAACAGTTGCTCCTGATGTATTCGTGAACCTTTTCCCAATATTATCCCAGCGCCTCTCTTTCCTGTCCGGTGGAGCAGTAACGGGCGCAAGAGGGTTCCTCGATCTCCGCTATTCGGCCTGAGAAATTACGATGTTAGGCTTAGGATGACTTATTAGACACGCTGGAGCATTGTCCGGAGCCTTGTATTTCGTATCAATTCTAGGCAAGACAGGGATAACCGTGGCTGGTGTCCCTCTTCCCATGTGTGGTCAACAATAGGTAAAGACCTAACCAATTTTCTAGATAAGTCTTTAAAATCATAAAAAAAAGAAGTCTGATTGCTTTAATGTTAGGGATAGCTGAACATGTGATGCTGCTCTCTCAATTAACAAAAAGGGGAGTTTGGACCAAAAGACAGTAGCCAGGTAGTGCCGAGCTAAGTAATACACAACAATGGACCAGGCTACTCATTCATTTAACTGTTGCACTGTTTAAGCAAAGATCACTGGAACCAATCCAACTTGATCTGGTTATCTATTTAACCTTTTAATATCTCATTCTATATGGAGCTGGCGTTTGGGGACACGCGGACGTTAGTGCTCTACAGGTGGCAGAAAATTTATTCTTAAGATTCCTTCTTGCAGCACCCAGAGGAGTTTCTACATATGCATGCCACATGGAATTATGGATACCACACATAGAGGATCTGGCAAAAATCCAACCTTTGCTACTCTGGCGACGTATATGGACCTCTGGAAAAAACATGCTAACAAAGGCAATTGTGGCAGATACAATGGCCCTAGACTATTCGGTGAAAATCAGGTGGCTTCGTTACATTAGAAATTTCCTCACTGATATAGGCCTAGAGATTTTCTATAACACACCCATAAAGATCAAAGAGATATCTAAGAAGGATCTGAAACTAACGGCCCTGAGCCATTTAGAAGGACTAAGGCTTGCAAATGAGTCAGGTAAAGCCTCTGTCCTCCATTCAACTATGGTTCAGACCACTGTCATGATTCAGCCTTATTTAACGCTTGACATTAGTATCTTTGATCGCTTTCTATTAACCAGATTTAGACTAAATCTCTTCCATCGCCTAGTAGCCTTTCGGACGAGGAAAACTTGGGAGCCAACCCTCAGACTTTGCCCCTGTGATGATACATCAGCACAGACTACCATACACACTGTGTTGTTCTGCAAATTTTATCATGTTCACCGCAAATTTTGGCTGTTATCACTGTTAAAGCTGTGGGGTTTCAGACAGTACCCTCCAGCTATGTTGCGTCTCCAATATTTAGAGTCCGAATGTATCTGCTATCATGTGGTTAATTTCCTGAAATGTATTTTTAGGCACATGAAAAACCTCTGAAGGAGCATGTCTAAATTCCAGAATAATGTTTTTAAAGTGCAGAGACTTTGTTCTAATCATTTTTATGGGAACGTAATTTTAACTGTGTAATTGATTAACTAATGTGTATTGATGTGGATAATGTTGCTTTTATGGATTTCTATTTTGAAATACCGAATAAAGAAATTTATATAATATCTCATTTTGTAAATATTTTTCTTTTTTCAAATAATCTGAGATGAGACAAACACTTGTTCATTCAAAAATAAATATACCGTGCAAATACAGACAACATGTATATACATTTTGCATTCGTACATGTGAAACAAAACAGATTTTGATACACCAAGCTTAATTCACAAAAGGGGGCAAACCCTTCAAATTATTATTCCTTTCATCATAGAAGGAGGATGCCCTACATTGGGAACATTAATGAAAACAGTTGGGGTTAAATTGACTTCATGGTTCCCTCCAACGGTGAATAGCTACCATATGGCTCTTCCTCAATGTAATTCCAAAATGCTGACGCGTTTCAAGACCCTTGTCAACTACAGGGGCTCTCATCAGGGCCTCATATTTAAATGAGTTGGTGTAGTCTACAAAAAAAAAGGACATGGGATATTTAGGGGCTTCCCTTTTAATAAGCTAACCATATAACAAGATTACTTACACTTCAAGGGTATTCCTAAAAATTACCTGATGGATGTCGCTTATTGCCATCAGTGAAGTCCCTTGTGAATTATGTGGGGAGTGTTTAAACGGAACCCTTTTTAGTGCAAGAGCTGCTGGAAACAAACATTGTATATGGGTTTTAGTCTCTACATATGCAGAAAAAGTCAAATCCACTAAGGTCCAGAAATTGAAAAGGCTTGTACCTGTGATGCAGTAATTTTTAGAACTGCAGCTTGGCTCCTCTCTATTTTACCCATAAATTCCTTAAGCGACATCCATCAGGTACATTTTGGGAATACCTTTGAGGTGTAAGTAATCTTGTTATATGGCTAGTTTATTAAAAGGGAGGCCTCGCAATATCCCACGTCCTCTTTTTATAGACTACACCATCTCATTTACATATGAAGCCCTGATGAGACCACATGGAGTTGACAAGAGTCTCGAAACGCGTCGGCATTTTAGAATTACAGAGAAAACTGAGCAGAGCTCAGGGAGACTCCCTTGCACACGACGTGCGGTAAAAAATCTGAGGAACCCAGCCTCTCTTGGGATTGTTCTAGAGGGTGCCGTCGCCTGATTGGCTGTTGGTTAGTTTTGGTTCTTTTTTACAAAGAATGTGGATAGCCTATTAAACTGACTTTTCATTGCATGATAGCCTATGGTAATTTTATCTACTACTTGTATATGTATACTGTGACGACGGGGATGATTCAAGCATGTAAATCTATGAAAGATCCAATACTGAAGAACCTATTTCCAGACAGCAAGAGCCTGCCTTCCTTACGGTGGTTGACAAAACCGGTTTGAAAATACCCAGAAAAGGGTACGGCCAAAGTAAAACATCTTAAATATAAAATCAGTACATCCAGGTTTGACTGCCTCCTGGAAATCATTCAATGTCACTGAGTAATTGATGTGACAAAGTTAGAATGGTAAAGAACATGGCACTAGTCCTATAAAAAGAAGTGGTGGGACTGACCAAGATGGGGATTATGCAAATGACATCATGACACGTGCCATCACAGCTCATGACGTCACGACGCATGACTATTAGGAATGGGTATCAAGCTAAATAAACAATAACTCAACTGGTATTATTGTATAGACAGTTAAACATGCATGCAGAAAGCATTGCAAGAACATTGCCTCTTCCGGAAGTCGTATCCCGGTTGCGGCCCGATTACACCGTCCCCCACTGATTCATTCAGACCAAGGGTTGGTCCTACACAGGCATCACCCTCTGACCCTCTATGGAACACGCAGCCTCCCGGCCTTACCACCGCCCCGAGGATACCAGACGTCCCCCCGCATGTCCCCAAGATCATTCATATCCCGACCTGCCGTCCTGACCTCTTGCCCCAAACTTCGCTGCTCCAGCACCGTTTTTCAGGAATACAACCCGGTCCTGATGAAAATCCTGATTTACAAGGATCGAAACGTCGTCGACCCCTCAGCTCATTAAATGGCGCATCCCCCAGTTTGGCTCATCTGAATCATTGTTGCTAAAAAGAATACTTACCTGTGCATTGTAACTGAATTTGAGTCACACTATGCGCCGTTCACGCTGAACACAATTGTCACTTGCGTCGCCATCCATGTGTCACTTGCACATACCCAGCACCAAGTCCAATTCGGGTTGTTTTGTTATTTATTCATGTACAGTGCTGATACAAATGTGTTTTCTACTGTTATCCTAATTTTGTTGCCAAATATAAGATGCCATGTGCACGTTCTAAAACAATTTGAGTCTCCTTACTTCTGTTCTCGCAATGCTTTCTGCATGCATGTTTAACTGTCTACACAATAATACCAATTGTGATATTGTTTATTTAGCTTGATTGCCTACCCTGATCCCAACATGGTCTATGGGGCATACTCCTGTAGTTAGTTACATGTTGGGAATGGGTAGCAGACAACGTGCAGGAGCTGTTGAATGTGTCCCGCCATCTGAAAAAGACACTGGGACAAGTTCAACATATTTCTGTGGGGCCCTACTTCTTGGCAGGGTGGTCGGTGTCCATCCTGTGAAAATAGTGGGTGGAAGGCGTGTACCTTTACCCCCCCCCCCCCACTCGTGCCCTGGTAAAGTCACACAAAAACAACATTGATCCATAATATACGGTTGTCTTCTGGTTCCTTGTTAATCTAATGCCCCAATTACACAAGTATAGGACTACTTTCCAATATGCTCATTAACATTTGTTACGGAATTCATCAGAATTCTGTATCTCGGGGCAAACACTATACCCCTGCAATTTTCCCCAGGTAAAGTATAGCACATCAAACCTTCCAACATTTCTCAGGGGGAAAAAATGCAGGTGAAAAATCTGATGCGTGTGAAATTGGTGTGGTTTACATTAAATTCCAGATGTATGACTTCGCTTTTCGCTTAATTTTTTTAGTATCAGATTCTCGTTCATTTAACTGTGACCCAATTCACTCCGCAGCCACCAAATTGTATGTTGGATCATTAAATAAAAAAATACGCCTGGACACTGCCATTCTCACATGCTCTAACGGTCCTGGGGGACCGCAACGCTCACCACTGAATCCCTGTTGCTACCGCTGCCTTGCCACCACCAGCACCGGTCTAAGGACTCCAAGTCCCGGCATCCCTCCTGTGGCGCCTGTCAACCACGCCATCAGCAAGCACCAGGAGGAGCTTGATAAGCGGAGTGGGGCTTCTGCTCTTCGGGCATCGCGAACGCCCGGACACTGCCATTCTCACACGCTCTAACGGTCCTGGGGGACCGCAACGCTCACCACTGGCTCCCTGTTGCTCCTGCTGCCTTGCCACCACCAGCACAGGTCTAAGGACTCGAAGTCCCGGCATCCCTCCTGTGGCGCATGTCAACCACGCCATCAGCAAGCGCCAGGAGACGCTTGATAAGCGGAGTGGTGCTTCTGCTCTTCGGGCACCGCTAACGCCTGGACACTGCCATTCTCATGCTCTAACGGTCCTGGGGGACAGCAACGCTCACCACTGGTTCCCTGTTGCTCCCGCTGCCTTTCCACCACCAGCGCGGGTCTAAGGACTCCAAGTCCCGACATCCCTCCTGTGGCGCCTGTCAACCACGCTATCAGCAAGCGCCAGGAGGAGCTTTATAAGCGGAGTAGAGCTCCCGCAGCGGGGACGCTCGCGGGGCGCGCGCCGGGCGAAGCCTGTGCCAAGGGCAAGCCCGTTCGAGACTGGATGAGACTGGACTGGGCCACTCTTCCGACAAGTTGTGTAAAGTGAGTCTCTATGTGACTGTTTGTACATTTTTAAACTGTTGATGTTCATTATAGCCTGTTGACGGGCCTAGAAAGAGCAAAGATTTTGGCCATTAGTGTTCGAAGCATTGCAGAGAGTGTGCTTGTCTTATTACTTGAGATCAATTACATCCTTTGCCCTTTTCTTGCTCTGAGCAATCCTAGCTATCACATAAGCATGGGGGAGAGCCCGCCTCCGCCTGCAAGGCCCAACACCCGATATAAAGCTTCTGTGCGCACACCCATATCGAAACTAACAGCTATCGATAAAATGTTACGGCAGGCAATAGGGGCTGTCTCTAACGAGATAGAACGCACAGAACGGCAGCTTTCCACGATGCAAATAATTCCATGCTCTCCCATGGTTTTGGAAACAGGAGTTTCTGATTTGTCACAGATAGTAAATGTATCTAATACTCCTGGTCTAATGCCAGCTTCGTAAATGGCAACTCCTGTAATTGTTCATAAATCTGACACAGTGACAATTAGGAAAGGAGGTCAAAGGAAACAAAAAGCCCACAGGGGGGGAAGCAAGTGTACTCTTCCTTGAGATCAGCGCCAAAGGCTCAGACTGAAGGCAATATAGCTGGTGGAAGTAGCCCACTAGTATTGGAGCCCCCATTATGGGCCACAAATATGGCAAGAGAATTTAAAACTCATATGGAAACCTATATTCGTAGTGAGATAGAAGTCGTAAAGAAACACTCAGAGAAGCTCACATTGTTGGTTGATTTATGGGGAAGCAAAATGGACACTCTTTCTAATACTTTGGTCAATTCCAAAACTCTAGACTCAGCACCCACCCACCATAGCAACCAAGTGACCATATCTGCCCATACTGCCCTTGTAGACTCTAATGCCGTAATGGGGCCCCTCTCCCTAGCTAATCAATCTGCAGACCCGGGTGGGTCAAAACCTGGGGCACCAAAGGAGGGGGTTGATGGCCAAGGCCCTTTGAAAATGTTAACAACCTTGGGCCCGCAAGTGGAACTTAATTTTCCTAGTAAAAGTAGAGGATATTATGGGAACAATGGTAATTCTAACAGAACTACACTTAAATCCAATTTGCAATGTATAGATCTACCCACGGCCTCGACCCCCTATACTGTTATCTTAACTGGAGTCCCTGAGCTGGAAACAGATAGAGTGGAGTCATATCCTGAATTAAAAATAACGTCATCTTTTGGTTAAACAAACATAGACCATTGCCCTCCTCAATCCAGAGCGAAATTCTCTTTACTATGCATGTTAGTTGGCTGGGTCAGAGGAAGAAAGATATCCGGGGGGGGTTGCGTTTTGATCAATTTCAGGGACACCAGGGCGGTTCAATATATCCTAAACTGGGACCAAGTAAGGGAGACTAGCGGCATAAGGACGCTTTCTCTTGGTTATTTCTCTCCTTCTACTCCCTTGATAGAAAGAATGGGAGGTGTATATAAAAAATGAGAAAAGAGAGCCCAGACTGGCCACTTCCTAACAAGGGCCGGGCCCTGAAATAATCCAGTCCTTTAACATTCCAATTAGCAATAGATTTAGCAGCTTAGACCTAGTTGATTGACTGGATCCCTCAGTAGAATCAGCCGAAGGTATAGCCATCCAGTCACTACTGCTACAAAATTGTGATAGATTTGAGTTTGGGGTTCGCCCTCTCGGGGGAAACACTTGAGGCTATAGTAGATCCGGGTGGACTGGAAGCCCCGCTGAATACATTGGGGGACCATTCGGGAAACACACAAGACTGGGAGTGGATACTTTGTCAAACACTCCAGCAGGAGGTGGAAACTCTCAATCTTCTGACTGAAAAAACAAAAGACCTACATAACACTAAGGTTCTATCATGGAACATAGCAGGTCTTGCTTCCAAGCTGGACCATCCTGACTGGGGAGACTACATTTATATGCATGAGCTATGTCTCTTCCAAGAGACATGGTCTGCTGATCCACTATATAGGCTAGGATATGTAGCTTACTCAATCCCAGCCCTGCAAGGCCTTAGAGGGAGACCCTTAGGGGCCTATGTATTTGGGATGCTATGCATCTGGGGTGTACAATTAAAGTCCTTGATACTGGATCCTTGGATATACTGTGTATTCTCCTCTCACTTGACGACCAATTTAAATTGGCTGTCATAAATGTATACTCCCGTCCAGTGAAGTTGGGGAAAACCTCACAGACCCTAGACTCTTGGCTTCTTTTCTGCTTACTCTACCTGAGTCTGTCCACCTAGTTGTAGGGGGGGACTTCAATTGTCACTTCGAACCTCTCAATGGTATAAAAACCAATATCACAAGCGAAGAAGACTGTCTGGTCAATCCCTGATTGTAATATTTATCCAACAAGGGGTTGGTCCCCCCTTGTTCTTCAGATGACCTCACTTACACTTACTTATTCGCTTAGGGCCTGTAATGGTCGATTTCCTTCAGTTAGCCCGGGAAAACTAACTTTTAATAAAATAGGACAGGCCTCCACAATTGATTATATTTTGGTTGATGTTGAGAATTGGTCCAAAATTAGGGATTTCACTGTCCAACCACGATGTGAAAGTGACCATAATCCATTAATACTTGAGATATCCTACCCCCAATTCAGTAACCACCAGGGCTTGCCAATACAACCCCCACCCCCAAAATGTAATTGTGAGAGAAGGTGGCAGAAGAGTTTTCTGGGGTACATTAGCTGCATCAGATGAAAAATTGCTTCTTTGTACACAGAGAATATCCTTTTTTAGAGTTTGCTTTCTGTGCGACTGAAAATTACCAAGGCCATGAATCTATGCTGTCGATAAATACCAACCACCGTGATATGTTCTTAAAGTTGGCAGACTTTTTCTATAAACAAGAAAATAATAACATGCTCGACCCCAAACCAAAACATCCATGGTTTAATAAAGCGTGCAGGGAAGCTAAAAGCGCAATGATACATGGAGTTAAGAATCAGTATGTCCTAGGTACCAGAGCAGCCAGTTCTCATTATAAAAACACCATGGCTGAAGCCAAAACAGCCTGGGAGAAAGAAAAATGGGCAGCGATCAAGAAAGCTTTGGACACTAAAGATATGAGAGGCTTTTGGAACCTAGTGAAGACAGGCTACTCCGAAAGCAACTCAGCTGCTGCTCCAAATCTAGTGGACGAAGCTTGGAGATTGCATTTTAAAATTGTATACTTTAGGTCCCTAGATGATACTGTAGCACATGGGAAAGTAGATGTTCTTCAAATCCCCTCAAATATTGATCCACCACCTTGTACACTGCTGGAAGTCACTCTGGCATTGGGCAAGTTACTTCCTAATAAGGCACTGGGTCTGGACAGAATCCCTGGTGACCTGTTCAGAACTGAACAGGCTGTCTCGGCACCCTATCTGCAGACATTATTTAATGCTATTATCCAAGGTATGGAGCACCCCCCTCGACTGGGGCTGGTGCGGAAATTATTCACATTTTAAAAAAAGGCTCCCCATTAGATCCAGAAAATTATCGGCCTATTAGCCTTATTGATGTCACCCAAAAGATATTTGCTCTTGTTCTCCTGGGGCGACTGCAATCATGGATGGACGAGTCAAATGTCCTAACCCCTTTACAAGCAAGATTTAGGTCTAAAATCTCGACTATAGACCAACAGCTAGATTCATGAAAGGAAATTGCGCTCGCAAAGGGCCAGATTCTGAGAAACTGGCCCTTTGCAAGCACAATTTTTGCATTTGGGATTCATCATCCCAAATGCAAAAATCGCTATTTGCGAAATCGCATATTTGCGAGGAATTGCATTTAAGGAATCTCTATTAGAGATTCCTTAAATACAATTCATTAACCCATTTTAAATTGCGAATTTGCAATATTTGGCCGCTATTTACCCCGAAGTCTGACTTTGTGGTAAATAGCGAAAAAATAGAAAAATGCACTTTAGTGCATTTTTCTCTGTTGCATGTGACACACACACATGTCCTTTGGACATGTGTGTGCGCAACACCTGTGTAAATTTGCATTTCAGGGGTGCTACAGGGTGTCCTTTGGACACCCCTGGCACCCTTGAAATCGCTATCTTATTTGCGATTAGCAAATTGCTAATCGCAAATAAGGAATACTCCCCATTCATTCCTATGGGCCTGCCTTTAGGCCCTTAGGAATGAATGGGGAGTATTCCTTATTTGCGATTAGCAATTTGCTAATCGCAAATAAGGAATGTGTAGGAATTGCAATTTATTTAGCGATTCCTACATGAATCCCGTTTTGCAAGTCCTTAATAGCGATTCCTTAATAATCGCTATTAAGGACTCGCAAAACGGCTCTTTGATGAATCTGGCTGCTAATCTTTTGATTGCAATTTACTGGAAAACAGTAACCTTGGAAGAGGGTAGCCTTTATCTGACTTTTGTGGACCTTAGGTCCGCCTGTGATATGGTCCACCATGAGCAGTTATGGGGACTCCTACACAACTTGGGGCTGCCGGTTTATCTTTGCCAGCTTTTAAAGCTCTTACATAAAGGCACTATGCAAGGGTAAGATTTGGCAAGAAAGGAGAATTGAGTGCTCCCTTTCCTGTGGAGAAAGGTGTGAGGCAGGGATGCGTGTTAGCGCCAACCCTCTTCTCCCTCTTCCTGAACGGTTTAATTGATACTCGTTTAGCTGCAAAGGATATAGACTCACCAAGGTTAGCAAATAGGAAAATACCAACCTTAATGTTTGCTGACGAGACGCTACTTTTGTCTAAATCATCTATGGGCATGCAGCGCGTTTTGGATGCGTTTAGTGCATTCTGTAGGAAAAGGAATCTGGTGATAAATGTTAAAAAAACAAATATATGGTCTTCCACGCAAAAACTACCAACTGCCCACATCCCCAAATGGATGGTAGGCCCCTAGAGAGAGTGCCCATCTTCGACTATTTGGGCATTACATTGAATGATAAAATGGACTGGTGGACACAAATAATGAAGGCCAATTTGAAATTAACGCAGTCAATGGGAGGCATCCTGAAAGTCCACAAAAATTGTTCCCAAAAAGTAATTGGTCCCCTTGGCTGAAATCTACAAAATCCAAGCAAGGGGAGCATCCCTATATGGAGCCGAACTTTGGGGTCACTGCCCATCTCACACCTTAATGGTGACTGAGAACACATTCATTAGGCAGTTGTTGGGTCTTCCAAAAAGTACGCCCTTAACTCCACTTAGGATGGATTTGGGTATTGGCCCCATTTCAGATCTAATTGCCTCTCATCCTCTCCTTTTCTGGCGTCGTATTTGGAGCACGCCAGAGTTAATTAGTTTTAGGGAGGAATTGAGGGATGTTATGTGCAAACTGGGGGCTATCAACCTACCATGGCTGTCCTATGTTAGGAGTGTCTGTTTTTCATTGGGGTTTGGTAACTTGTGGTCAAATCCGGAGGAGACCTGTTCCAGTACTTCCAAAAAGACCCTAGCTCTAGCTCTTAAGGAATTTAAACTTGCCCAATTGACATGAAGGTTTCTGGATGCCTAGCAGTAGTTTAAACTCGAAATGACCTTGGACAGTATCCAACCATTCATGGCAAAAAAAATGCTTCTACAATTTTGGCACGGTACACTTCCGTTACGTGCATTTACAAATAAATGGAAGGGTGCAGCCAAATTAGATTGTCCTGGCTGCTCCGCTTCGGAAGAAACAGAACTCCATATAATGCTCTTCTGTAATGCTTAGCATAGGTCTAGATCGAAGTGGGTTATTCAATTATGCAGACATTTGGGGCTCAGAAACCACATTGAGGTTTTCAGGCTACTTAAATTCAAAACATTCCCACTATTTGTAGTTGCTACCTCGAAATTCCTCTTTGCAATGTGGTGCATACGTAGAGGAATCCTAAAGGGGAAAGAGATGGGCAACAGTTGATGCTGCCCTCCAAAGGATATTTGTAGTACCCTTTTCTGCTATATAGTGTCATCCAGAGAATTGTGATGACAATAATTGTTGTTTATTTTTCTTGTGTAGGTAATGTAATTTTGAATGTTTTTCTTTTTAGGTTTTGCCTGTCGTAAGCTGCGCAAGCAGCGTTTCGCGCAGGCGAAATCTTTTGTTTAGAGTATGTGAGTGTAGTCCCGCCGCTCTGTTCCATTGGCTAGCTCCATAAATGGAGGCTAGCCATTGGAACAGAGATCTGTCCGTCAAGCCGGAGCGGATTCGTGGGCGTTCCTGAGACTTTTAGGCTTTTGCCTACATCATGCGGCTGTGGGCGGTGATTTTTTTTTGTCGGGGGAGGTTTGTTTTGGTCATTTCTCCTGGAAGGCACCGCAACGAGGGACGTCTGCCTGCCATCGGCTAGCAGGTAAGCGGCATATTTTACTCCCGTTCCCGCCCCCCCTCCCGCTGTCCGTGAGCCCGCCCGCCCTCCTGCTGTCTGTGTGCCCGTCCCCCCTCCCGCTGTCCGTGTGCCCGTCCCCCCTCCCGCTGTCCGTTAACCCATCCCCCTCCCGCTGTCCGTTAGCCCGTCCCCCCTCCCGCTGTCCGTGTGCCCGTCCCCCTTCCCGCTGTCTGTGTGCCCGTCCCCCCTCCCGCTGTCCGTGTGCCCACCCCCCCTCCTGCTGTCCGTGTGCCCGTTAACCCACCCCCCTCCCGCTGTCCGTGAGCCCATTCACCCACCCCCTCCCGCTGTCCGTGTGCCCGCCCTCCTCCCGCTGTTTGTGTGCCCATTAACCTGCCCCCCCTCCCGCAGTCTGTGAGCCCGTTCACCCGCCCCCTCCCACTGTCCGTGTGCCCGCCCCTCCTCCCGCTGTCTGCTACTTTCACTCTTGCTCCTTAGAGCACCCGCGCGTGGGAGATGCGCGGGGCGCTGTCCCACCAACTCGGCGACTTCCCTGACCTCTGATCTGGAGGAGGACAGAGCAAACTATGTATATTTCCCCCTTTGTCTTTCAGAGCGCGGTGTTGTTATTCACCGCCCGTCTTCAGGAATTTATTGTTGCTTTCAAAGTAAACTGCTGGGGGAGGAAAAGAAAAGCGGCCGAGGGGCTGACGAGGAGAGGGCAGGCTCCCCCCAGCAGGATACGACACCAGGAGTGCTGTAAAGGCTGTCTGTCCCCCTAGAGATGGTGCTATTGTGCCGGCTGCCTTTATCTAAGCGCTTGGTGAGTGCCAGCGAGCCCGTCTCCTTCAGACTCCCCAGTTCCTTCCACGGGCCTCTTTATTTGCAAGGGGACCATTCAGGGACTGTCACTCGGCGCTCCCCACTTATTCACCAGCGTCATCAATCAAAAGGACGAGCAGCGGGCAGGTTCCCCCTTTGAAATGGGAGGACAATGGGGTTCTGAGCTGAAAGCACCCCTCTCCACTTCTGCCGGCCCCCTCCCCCCAAACGGGGTTTGAATTTTTTAAAGCCGCTGCCCCCGTCCCGGCTCCGTAAATATTTGGAGGAAAGAAGGTGCATTAGAGGAGAGAGAACGCAGTAAGTGGCCGGGACCTTTAAAACCCAATGTATCAAAATGAGCCAGTCGAAAAATAAGGAGCATCGACCTAACGCCGCAAAATCGTGTGCGGTGTGTGTAGTTCGTATGTGGGTCATGTTGGTATGTACGTGCATGCCACATTTGCTCTTTGTAGTCTGCATTTTATCTTGATGCGGGGTAGGCCGGTTTATGTGTGTCACTTTTGCTTTGTGAGTATGTGGGCTTTGTGTAGGGAACGTCAGGGTGTGCACCTTTGTGTAGTTGTGCATGGCACCTTTGCTTTGTTTAGTCTATGTTGTGTCTCTCTCGATATAGGGAGACTGCTCACTTCTTTGCATAACTTTGGATGGAAAATGTTTAAAGATGTCCGTGACGCCAGTTTGGTAGCAGCAGTGTTAGTGTGGGCTAAATGCAGAACTCTGTGTCTGACACTTACACCTGTTGTTGGAAACTCGCGTCCCCTGTTGCGGCAGACGTATCCCATGCCGTTGAGTGTGCAAGTACCCACTCAAAGGTTTGATCCGACATGGACTAAGAATCTTATTTCCTCAAACATGGAGTAGGCTCATGTATTTCACGTCACGTTGCTGCTTTCTGCAACCTCTCACCGAACTCCCTCCACCTTGCCACCAACTTTTTTGCACTCATTCTTGAGCCTTGCTCTACTCATAAACATAAACCCTCTGGTGCTTCCTAGTTAGGTGCTTCCTGTACCTCCAATTCACGTGTAAAGGTGCTATGATTGTGAGTTGCCTCACCCTTTTATGCGCAGGGATTATTAAAGCGAGGCTCTACTACTGCTGGCCAGTGGATTTTTGTGGGAAGCGGTGGTCAAGAAGTGGGTGGATAAACCTTTATGTTAAATTTGTGATTTTGTGTACACACTTCTCATATTCTTTCCATGAGACAGTCAAACGCATTTAAAGTGATTTTCAGTCCGTAGAACAGACTGCACTTTTTTTGTAATGTTGAGGTTAGCACTGTTGTGGTTCTGCTACAGTAGTTTGTAAAAAGAGGTTGTACATTTTGTATATTGCCTATTCCTTCTGCATTTTCATTTGTTATACTTTTTAGGTTTCGCCTGGCGTGTGTGTGTGTGGGGGGCTCTGGGTGTGTGTGTGTGGGTGTGTGTGGTTCTGGGTGTGTGTGTGTGGCTCTGGGTGTGTGGGTGTGTGTGGGGCTCTGGGTGTGTGTGTGTGTGTGGGGGGGGGCTCTGGGGGGTGTGTGTGTGGGGGGGCTCTGGGTGTGTGTGGGGCTCTGGGGGTGTGTGGGGCTCTGGGTGTGTGTGTGTGTGTGGCTCTGGGTGTGCGTGTGTGGTAGTAATTGCTGTCTGCTGAGCTCGTCCGTAGGGTACAATAGGTCTCACATTGCGAGAGATTAAGCTAATGGCAATGTAAATGACAAAACCAACACATAAATACAAATTTTGTCATTTACAATGCCAATAGCTCTAACTTTTCTAAAGGCGAAACCATTGCATTGTAAATGCTTGTTAATTTATCTTTTTAACAAGTAGTGCAATAAAATCTGAAAATGTATTGATACTGGTTTTAATAGTTTTATAATCCTTAAGTAAGAGACCCCGGATTTACTGACGATTCGCAAGCCATTATCTCGGGTAGTTATTTAATGACCGCTAACGCTGTGGTAAATATGTAATCTATCTTTGTTTATTAAGGAATGTCAGTTTTTTGAATATTTACTCCTAAATGCCCTTTTCAATGTAATATCCTATTCTATTTTATTGATTGTAACATCTGTTGTGCTTTTAAGACTGTATAGCCGAAGTGAGGGTTGCTGGGGAAGCCAATAGTAGGTCTACAGATACAGCTATTGGCGAAGCTTTTAATGAGTTCTTTCAGAATATTTACACAGAGGAGCTCAATGTTAACCGGAACGAAAGGAACGAATGGTTGAGTAATATAACTCTCCCAGAATTGGAAAATCACCAAATGGAAAAAATAGATAAAGCTATAACAGAGTTGGAAGTTTCTAACACTATTAAGCAACTAGCTCAGGGCAAAGCTGCGGGCCCAGATGGTCTCCCAGGAGAATTATATAGGGTACTCAATTCTACTCTTACCCCTGTCCTTACGAATCTTTTCAACAACATAATGATTAGGGGGGAGACACCACCAAGCTCTTGGGGAGAAGCCAATATAGCTTTAATATTGAAAACAGGTAAAGACCCAGCTGAGTGTGGATCATACCGCCCAATCTCGCTCCTCAACAACGATTACAAAATCTTTACTTCAATCTTGGCTGAGAGATTGGGAAGCGAGATTGGCACAAATATCCACCCAGATCAAAAGGGATTTATTAGGGGCCGGCAATTGGCCGACCTAACCTATGACTTGGTGGGAGCTGTCGATATTACCTCAACTTTCGGTCTACCCCTGGCCATCATGACCCTAGATGCTACTAAAGCATTTGATAGGGTAAACTGGGAATATTTAAACTTAATTATGAAAAAATACCATCTGGGCCCTAAGTTTTGCAGGGCTATAAGTTTATTATACAATAATCCTAGAGCATCCCTATTAATTAATGGTACACGGACCACTCCTTTCAAAATTAGTCGAGGAACAATGCAGGGCTGTCCCTTATCCCCACTTCTTTTTAATTTGTATGTAGAACCATTTGCTCAGTCAATTAGGGAGGATACTAATATACCACATTTTAATTTTTCGGGTTGGGAAAAAAAGATTGGTTTGTACGCCGATGATATAATTATTTATACAACTGATCCTGCGTTGGCATTTCCAATTATTATAAAGAGAGCGGAGGACTTCGGTAGATTTTCAGGATATGAAATTAACGCAGGGAAAACCGAAATTATGGTCTCGAACATTCAAAATCTTCAGCTTCCGATAAAATCTTCGTTGAGGTATCTGGGAATTACAATTACTAAAGAGTTAGAACATCTGGCCCAAAACAATTTAGCTCGTATTTCTCGAGAATCTCAAACCTTGATGAAAGCTTGGTCCTTTCTCCCGCTTACCATCTATGGGAGAACCAGCTTGATAAAAATGAGTATCCTCCCGAAATTTACTTTTATTTTTAATTCCATCCCGTTCTCTTTTGACACTAAACAGCTTGTAAAATGTCAGCAAAATATCAATTCATTTGTTTGGGGGTATAAATCCAGCAGATTATCCTGGAAAAAACTGAGAAGGAGAAGAGAAAAAGGAGGGCTCGCACTGCCAGACCTAGAATATTACTCCTGGGCATTCCATCTGACCCACTCTAGGATGTTGCTTAAGATTCCTTGGGAAAATGCAAATGGGCTTATGTATAAGGCTATGCTAATAGGTTCGGACCTTCCTGTGAACGGATTCCTCTTCAAGTTCGGGCACCAGAAGTTCTTCAAAAAAATTAGATTAAAAACATTATCAGGCACTGCAAAAGAATGGTTTCGAATAAAATCTAAGATTGGGATAGGTTACCTATCCAAACATGCCCCGATTTGGGATTTACCGGGATTAACATCACAAGAAGCCAACACAGTTAAAAGAGTTTTGTTAGATGCGGATATCACACAGTGGGGCGATATACTGGTGGAAAGATCAATCATAAGCTGGGATATTTTCAATCTTAAGGTAACATCACCACTCTCTTGGTTAGTATATTTGCAATTAAGTAGCTGGCTTCGGGCTCAAACTAAGAAGAAAGCAATGATGGGCGAGGAGAGCTTGTTAGAAAACACCCTAGTTGAAAGACCTCCTGGGAAAAAGGAAGTAGCACTTTTTTACTGGCATATCATAGAGGATGGAGAGAGAGACCTCAACCTACCGGAAAAACTCTGGGGTGCGGAGGGGGAATCACATATGGAGGACACATGGGAGGAATCTTTTCTCCTTCTCTATAAAATTATCAAGCCTGCATGGTTGCGGCGCAACCACTTTTATACACTTCATAGAGCATATTATTCTCCTAAACGGTTGTCAAAATTTCAACCAGGGAAGTGCTGTTCCAAATGCTCTCTTCCAGCTGCCTCGGACCTCCACATGTTTTGGGAATGCCCGAACATAGCTACTTTCTGGAACGAAGTTAGAGCAACACTTGAATCTATTCTTGGCTTATCTATCCGGTGCTCATGGCTTTTGATCATTTTTGGAACCAACGATAACATCAAGGGACTAGAGAGAGAATTTCTGTTTTACGCCATTTTAATGGCAAGAAGGGAGATCTGCAAAAATGGAATAAGCATAAACCCCCCAACACATGCAGAGTGGCTGTCCTCATTATATGTAATATCAAAGCAGGACTTATCCAGAACATGTAGCCCCCGATCGTTGAGATTTTGGGATTTTTTGGTCAATTGGAAAAGGGACAGTTAGCCAACCCCGGGTCCGATGATTAGACCTAAAATCTCCTTGTCCAAAGGGAGGCACAGTACAGATATTGGGCAACTGGTCAAACTGGCCTGAAGGGAGAAGGTTCGTCCAAGCTCTGCGGGCGACATCGGGGCGGACTTTCGGTGTACTGGGAGTTCATTGTTGGGCTTCGCGGTGCTGAGTAGAGAGCTGCCCCGATGGCTATGCGGTTAGGAGCACAATTGGACCAATCCAAGGGCTAATGAGGACTAATAAAAAAAAAAAAAAAAAAAAAAAAGACTGTATAGCCGAAATAAAGTATCTTTTGACTGACTTGAATGACTGTATATGCGATCGGGTGCTTTAATTTCAACGTCCCTCCGTTCAGTTACTGTGCCTATTTAAATTGTGCCACCTCGCCTCAACACACACAATCCGATATTTGAGGCATTCTTAGAACCAATCCATTACCTTCAGCTGTACTGCAACGATTTTAAAGCAGTCCCATGGAGAAGATAATACTGCATTTGACCCCACACCTGCTCTCCAAGTGAGGTCACGCGCTATGAAAAGAATTGCATAGTAGAACTAGTTTAAACCCTTAAATTCAGCTGTGACAATTAATGCAGAAACATTTTCATTCTATACGTTAATTATTTCCCTTTTTCTAAAGAGAAAAGTGGTTATTAAATCGACGGCTTACACACACTCTCCTCTCATCGCACAATTGGCCCCAGTACCCACTGTATAAAACTCATATGGTGTACACCGCTGTTGTCATCATACCATTATATCTGTTTGACATGTTTTAACAAAAACTTTTGGCTTTTTGTTTAATAGCTGTACATATCGGCGCTTCACGTTTTTTCTTTTGTTTCTTCACCTTTTAGAATCATATCATCTGAGAAACGCTCAATGTATCGTGATGTAAGTATTATAGTTTTTTTTCTTTTCTCTTTTTCCCCAAATAATTGTGATTTTATTTTAAATTCAAATATGGAATTACTATATAGTAAATCATTAATGCCCACATGCATCAAAGTCAATTGCATTCGCAAACGGTGCGAATCGCATTTTTCGGCCGTTTGTGAATGCAATTGACCAATTTGGAATGCATCATGCATTTCGCAATTTTAGGAATCGCAACCATGTTGCGATTTCTAAAATTGCGATTGCATTTAAGAAATCGCAATTTCAGATTTCTTAAATGCAATGCATGATCATTTTGTAATTGCGAATTCGCAATTTGGAAGTGGTAAATTAGCATGAAGTTGAACTTCATGCTAATTTGGAAGTGTTAAATTAGCATGAAGTTGAACTTCATGCTAATTTACAGAAAACTTTCAAATATGCACAAATTGCATTTTTGACACTTTTAATTTACACACGCCCTTGGGGCATGTGTGTGGGTAAATTGCATTCAAAGTTAAATTTCAGGGGTGCAGGGAGGCGTTCTTCGGACCCCCCCCCCTGCACCCTTGAAATTGCATTCACATTTTGCGATTCGCAATTTGAAATTCGCAAAATTTGAATGCCTTCCCATTCATTCCTATGGGCCTTTTGGCCCATGGGAATCAATGGGAAGGGTTTTCCTTAATTGCGATTCGCAAATTGTGAATTGCAATTAAGGAAAAATACTGAATTGCAAAAAATATTGCGATTTTTTTTAATGCATAGCATTTTGCGATTCCTTAATTAAGAAATCGCAAAATGTAACAATGATGCATGTGGGCCCAAGCTCCCTCAAATACAATGAATTGGAACTCAGTCAGGTAGCAATGAAGAGAATCAACTGTAATATTCTGTAGAAATATAATTTCCATATCTAGTATACAATAATATTGTTACCCAGATTAGTCACCATAATATTGATATCCTAGTATTTAGTAGTATTCCTCTTTTTTTGTCAGTAATCCACCATTTCGGTTTAACCTTGTTTGAAAGCAACTTTATGTCAACACTATATTACGTTTTACGTACCTGCAACCTATATCTCTGCAACTCTATCAAGGTACATATAATGGTAAACCATAAATATAACATTATTACATCACTGCATGATGGACTCACATGGATGTCATGTTTTTAACTTTTAGTTTATAAAGGTTACAGTTTTGAGCAGATATTGCGCTGTACAACTGACAGATACAACTTGGTGACCACTATCATAAAAAATAGGGTAAATTCAAATTTTCTTTTACCCTCCCCTTATTCATCCAATTGGTGTCCACAAGTAGACACATATAGGTTTCAGTTGTGTGAAGCCTTGATTCATATCTTGCAGGTTGGGGCTTTTCTATTAGTCACTATGCACGTCATTCATCCACAGTTTTAAATCCCTCTTATATTATTTTCAGACTATCAACACCCATCTCACTCGGAGATAGCTGAAGAAATTCCTTCTCTCCACCTCTGATATATTTTCCATTCATCACCTTAATTCAGTTAACTGCAAACATAAAAATTAATTTTGCACACTATCTAGATGCTTTGTATCAATTATTTGAAAGAACCATTTATATGAAATATTGTCTTTTCCGATATCATCGTTGTCTGATTGTGGCCTTTCCTGATGAAGGCACCCCTCCAGTGCGCGTAGAATACAACAGTCACAAATTATTGTGCCACACTGCTTGTCTATGAAAATGAATGCTAACTATCAATCTATATGAACAATTTTTTGTCATTAGAATGCTGTTTTTCTTGAACATATGCAGAAATGGGCACGCAAATTCTTTGATGCCAATCGGTACAGCGCATCAAGGAATTCTGTGTGGGATTCATTTAAAGCAGTATTAAGGGGGGAGGTTATTAGTTACTCTGCGCAGTCTAGGAAAAAAGAGCAAGCCACTAAGGTCAGGCTTTTGGGGGAGCTAGGCAAGGCAGAAGAACAACACTGCCAGGATGGTACACAGACAAAATATCGATTTTTAAATATCGATATACAAAAATATCGAAGTTTAAATATCGATGGGACAAAATATCGAAGGTAAGTAATATCGACAGTCTTAATATCGATATTGGTATGATATCAGTAATATCGAAGTTGTAAATATCAATGTTAATAATATCGAAATTAATAACTTTGATGTTACTAATATCAATTTTTAAATACATTTAGTGTATATTATATTGTATTTATTATGTTTTATTATTTATTTTTAATGTAATTTAATTAAATATTGTCTTTTACTACTGTAGCGGGTTGTGGGTTTATAGGGGAATAGGGTGGGAAGTAATTTAATTATGTTTAATTAATTATTAATTAGTAGGAATTATGTTTAATTAATTGAGAAATAATTTTTAATTATTTTTAATTAATTGATTAATTGATAAATATGTTCTGTAGCGAGTTATGGGTTTATAGGGGAATAGGGTGGGAAGTAATTTAATAATAATTAATTAATTGATATATGTTTGTACATATTTTAATTAATAATTAATTGGTGATTAATTTTTATTAATTAGTTAATTAATTAATATAATTTTTGACATATTTATAATTATTAATTAGTTGGTAATTAATTAATAATAATTATTTAATTACATTAATTATAGTAATGTTTTTATATATAATTTATTGTTATTCTTAATTAATTAATTGGGAAAAATAATATTAATTATTAAATTAAATTAATTACAGCAAATGTGCTAATATATTTACTTTATTGTTATTGTTAATTAATAATTAATTGGTAATTAAATAATATTAATTAATTTTGGGTAAAGGAGTATTTTTAGGGTTCAGGGTCAGTTTTCAGTTTTTGGGTAAAGAGGTATTTTTAGGGTTCTGGGTCAGTTTTCAGTTTTTGGGTAAAGGGGTATTTTTAGGGTTCAGGGTCAGTTTTCAGTTCATGGGTAAAGGGGTATTTTTAGGGTTCAGGGTCAGTTTTCAGTTTTTGGGTAAAGGGGTATTTTTAGGGTTCAGGGTCAGTTTTCAGTTTTTGGGTAAAGGGGTATTTTTAGGGTTCTGGGTCAGTTTTCAATTTTTGGGTAAAGGGGTATTTTTAGGGTACTGGGTCAGTTTTCAGTTCATGGGTAAAGGGGTATTTTTAGGGTTTAGGGTCAGTTTTTAGTTTTTGGGTAAAGGGGTATTTTTAGGGTTCAGGGTCAGTTTTCAGTTTTTGGGTAAAGGGGTATTTTAAGGGATAAGGGTCAGTTTTCAGTTTTTGGGTAAAGGGGTATTTTTAGGTTTCAGGGTCAGTTTTGGGTTTTTGGGGTACAAGGATATTTTTAGGGTTCAGGGTCAGTTTTGGGTTTTTGGAGTACAGGCGTACAGGGTAAAAACAAAAAAAAATTACATTAAATCAAATAAATTACATGAAAAAAATTAAAATTACTTTAAATTATTAAGTGCTTTATTTATTTTAAATGTATATGTATTAGTTTTAATTTTGTTTTAATATTTTTATTTAATAGTTGTAAAATTATATGTATTTTAAATTTATTTTTACATTATTATTAATACATTTAAAAAAACGATATTTTTGATTCCGATATTTTTGTACTTCGATATTATTTTTTCGATATTTTTGTACTTACCTTAATGAAGATAGGATTCCGATATTTTTGCTGTCGATATTTTTGCTCCGATATTTTTGCATATCGATATTCTGTCTGTCGATATTATGCCAGACATTCTGCCAGGATATAACCCAAGGGAGGGAAGGTAGAGAGAGCCAAATTAACATCTGCCTAATTAAAGCCGAATTACAAAAATACTTTGCAGAAAAGGCGGCAGCAGAATATTGGACATACAGGGGAGGGTATATGAAACTGGGGAGCAGGCTGGTAAGGAATTAGCGCTAAGGATCAGACAAGATTATACTAAGAGCATAATAACAAGCATTCGTGAGAATGGACGGGATGTGGTGGAACCCCAGGGCATCCTTTCAGTCTTTGCTAATTTCTACGAAACCCTGTTTAAGGAGGAAATGGATGGGACATACGTAACCAGCGGTTATCCAGATAATGGGCCTAAACTGGGATCAGTAGAGAGAGAAAAATTGGAGCTGGATATAACGGGGGATGAGATCCGCGAGGCATTATCTGACCTGGCTGCTGGCAAGGCGGCTGGGCCAGATGGCATCCCTCTCGAGATGTATAAATGCCTCTCAGGAGAGCTGGGTCCAATATTATTGGACCTATTCAATGGCATCATAGGTACGGGTAAGATCCCGGAAACATGGAAAGATACCAACATCATAGTTTTCCATAAAAAAGGAAAGCCGAGGGAAAACCCAGAGTCATACAGGCCTGTATCTTTGATAGACTCTGATAACAAGCTTTATGCCAAGATCCTGGCTATGCGGTTGGGGAGGGTTATTGGCGAACTCGTCTCCCCATGGCAGCATGGGTTTATCCCCGGTCGTGGAACGGCGGACCATGTTAGAAGAGCAATCTCACTGTTTGAGGCCTATGCTGCTGGGGGGAGAGGAGTCGCCATGATCCTCCTCGGCGCAGAAAAAGCGTTCGACCGCGTCAGGTGGGTCTATCTATGGAATGTATTGATGGCGAGAGGGTTTGGCCCAAAAATTAGGACGGCCATTATAGCCATGCATTGCGACCCAATGGCCCGAATACAGCTGATGGGCCAGAGTTCGGAGGGGATTGTGATAAGCAGGGGCACCCGTCAAGGGTGTCCCTGCTCACCCATCCTGTTTGCTCTGTATATCGACCCCCTGGTTAGGCAGATTCTTGAGAACGGGGGAATACAGCCGGCAGTAACAAATGGATTTACGAGCAAAATATTGGCATACGCCGATGACCTGGCAGTAATTACACCAAAGCCAGCTGAGGCTATGCAGATATTGGTAGAGATCGCTAGCGAGTTTGGTATGTATTCGGGGTATCGCTTGAATGAGTCGAAGACCCAGGTAATTTGTTCTAGGGGGATAGTTAAAATCGATCAATCGACTCGGCCACTTATCTCGGGGTAATAATTAATGCTGAAATAGGCTCTATTATACAAGATAATTACCTCCCGCTTTTTAAGAAAATCGAATCGGATTTAAAGCGGATGGACTCATTGCACCTTACACTCATTGGGAGAGCCAATGTGTTAAAGATGACCATGCTACCTAAATTACTGTATCTGTTTAGATGTATACCATATTTAATTGAGGAGGGTATGTTAAAAAAGATCGAGTCTATCTTTAACAGTTTTTTATGGCAATATGGTAAAACCAGGAGGGCATTAAAATTTATGACCCTCCCCCAGGAACGCGGAGGCTTGGCGATTCCAAATATCAGATTCTACCACTGGGCTGGTTTGTTAACTCAGATGTCCATATTATTTGAGCCAACTTCCAGAGAGAGATATACAAATAATCCTACCTCAGATTTATATGTTTTACCTTCAATTTACGAACTACTGATGGGAAAGGAGGCTGTGGGGGTTTTGTTGAGAAAAACCAGTCGCAGATTTTTTTTTAAATCCTGCTATAAGGCGGCTTTAAGTGCCTGGGATTTGTGGAAAATTCTGCAGAAACTGTTCCATATCCCTAAGATAAATATATATACCCCGCTGTGGAACTCAGGGTATACACCAAATTTGGGTGTGGATGGGGCTTGGAAGTGCTGGGAGCAGTTGGGTATTCGGACTGTGGGCAAAGTGACGTTGAATGGAAGCGTCGCTAGCTTCAACTGGCTGCAAGAGAAATATGGTCTCCCCAACGACCAAATCTTTAAGTACTTCCAGGTTTCACAAACACTTAAATCGGCTATGTCTGATATCTTGCCTGAGTCATATTGCCCTGTGCTGGGGTATTTGCTAGGAGGAGGAGATAGGATCAGCAGTATATATCAAGCACTTATTGAAAAATCCCCCGACGATCTTGAGAAACACGAGGTTGCCTGGGCAGTTAGACTTCAAGATCCAGATACCGATTTCGACAAGGCCCTGAACTTGGATAAGCAGGTACTTCGATCCTCAAATTTGAAGGTTCAGCATTTTAAAACACTTTTTAACCTGTATTATACACCATCCAAGCTACATGATTGGGGCATGAGAAATGACAGTAACTGCCCCAGGTGTCAGAAAGGTCCAGGGGTTTTATTACATATGTTCTTTTACTGTGAGCAGCTTAGTTCAATTAAATCTGAGATAGAGAAATTTTTAGAGGGGCTGCTAGGCTTAAAGATCTGCCTATCCCCGACAATAATGATTCTCGGGAGTGACAGTAAAACGGCTCGTCTGAATAAAGAAACAGAGGCTTTTATCTTTATAGCTGTTGCTGTTTTACGTATCCTACTATCAGCTGCTTGGAAGGATCCTAATGCCCCAACCTTCCAATTGTGGCTGACCAGGCTTCTTGGTATTCACAATATCGAATCTACTCTATATTCTTATAAGGGTAAGAAAAAGCGGGATTTTGGAAATAAGATATGGGACCCCTTTAAAATTTGGAGGGAGGGGCAGCTTTGATCACCGGACGATGAGTTTCTAATATGTATATTTATTCGTATATGCAAACCCCGGCACATTTATTTATTGAATGACTAGCGTTATGTATGATGTTTTAAATGTATACTGAAACGTATTATGAAATAATGGAATTTTTCTTCATTAAGATGTATCTGTTTTTTGTACCAATGAATTTTCAATTAAAAAAAAAAAAGAATGCTGTTTTTAAGTGTAGACTGTATCAGATGCGTGATTGGGTAAACAACCTTTACAACAAAACTTTTACAACGCACTACCATTACGACGCAACTTTTACAAAGCAAACCATTACAACGCATTGCGCTGGGGGGCGCTCTAGGATAGGGAATAGGTTTAATGTACTATCCAACACCTTCCCAACTATCCACGGGGACTGGAGTTGGAATAGTAAATTAAACTATTCACTATCCAGCGCCCCAAAGCACTATGCGTTGTAAAGGCATGCGTTGCAAAAACCGCGTTGTAAAGGCATGCGTTGTAAAAGCATGCGTTGTAACGTCATACATCCGCGTGATTGTAGACTCGATTGGAACAGTTTGATTGGGGTTTCTTATTTCTGAAATGATTACTAATAAAATATATTTTGTACTTTTGAAGATAAATAGTTTTGTTGGTTCTTCCTTTTAACCAATCCTTCTGTTATTATTGATCACTCAAATGTTTATTGTTCTGTATTATTATTGTTGCCTTAAATATTTACACTGACTTCGCTATTTACTGCACCCGGTAAATACCCCATGTTTTTCCTGGCCACTAGTAGGCTAATCTCTGACACTAATGTAAACTTCCGTTGCTGGTTGTCTTTACAGACTGAACATTTGATAAACACTATGGTTCATGGATGAGTACAGATAGCAATCTGTGCTAAACAGGAAATTTTACGAAAACGTGATAAACACAGAGAAAAAAACAAAGATCAGAATTCCGAGTTTGGTAGTACTTATCAAATTCAGTAATTACCTGTTGTAAAATTGGCAGGACAAACCTGCCAACATTTATCAAGGGGAAAATGTACGTTATTTACCTTCCCATGTAGTGTCTGGCGGGGTAAGCATCAAATTCTGCATGTCATTCCCCAAAAACTTGTGAGGAACAAATTACTTACCTTCGGTAACGCATTTTCTGGTAGAGACTCTATCCAGCTGCAGATTCCTTACCTTTGAATTTGCACAGGCATTAGGCTGGATCTGGAAACATTTAATTGAGCAATACCTCTTGTGCGCAGTGGCAGGTGGCTCAAATCAGCTCCAAGTAACCTAGTCACCTGTCACCTATATAGGCGCTACCCAGGCACGTGGACATCAGTAATTTTCTTTTTTCCTCAGCAGAAGCGCAGAGTCATGAGTAACTGACTAAAATGTGTGCTAACTAGGGCCCTGAAAAAGGGGACAACCCTAGTTCTAACAAAGTCAGTCCGCAAAGTGGGGAGGTATGAGTGTGCCTGTAAGGATTCTGCAGCTACATAGAGTCTCCACCAGATAATGCGTTACCAAAGGTAAGAAACTTGTTCATCTGATAAAGGCTACAAGCCACAGATTCCTTACCTTTGAATTAGATACCCAAGTCATACCATTCCGGAGGTAGGTTGCGGACTAGGAAGTCCTGCAGGACCGAACAGGCAAAATACCCGGTCCTAGAGACCCTACTTCCAGGCAGAGGCGCTTGGCAAACGTGGGCAAAGATTCCCACGTTGCTGCAGATCTTAATGCAGGGAACGACCCAGCAAGAGATCTTCCTAATCTACATTGCCCACCCCTTCTTAGCACCAACTTACCCCACAAAGAGTTGGTTGTCCACCAAGAACTCTTTGGCTGTCCACCAGGAACTCTTTTGTGCAGTCAAGGTAAAACAACAACGTTCTTTTTGGGTCCAGGCAGTGGAGACTCTCCTCTTCCTTAGAGGGATACGTCATGAGCGTACGCACATGATTGACATCAGACTGCACTGACTGCTGTAGGGGATGTAAGCTGGAATCTGGAGATGCCGATGGAGTTCCAGGCTTCCGATGGGGTTCCAGACTCCAGTTGTAGCTCGTCGCGTGCACCGTTGTGTACTTTCCAATATACACACGCTCCTCTCCAACCGTCATCAACAGGAAAGAAGTGAATCCAAAGTAATTTAAGTAAAATACATTATATGAATCAGCAATTGTACGCAGTCGTATCGATGTCAATCTTCCTTCAGACAAATTCCATTGAATTTCACTTCATTTTATCGAAAAATGCGAAAAATCATTAAATCGTGGTAACAGTTGCATAAATTCTCGTATCACCAGACAGCAGTCATTTGTGGCTGGAATCGTCAACAATTTTGTTAAGATAACTAAGTTTTAGGATATTTAATTAAGAAGCAAATGACTGCAGGAGATGCTCCCTTTCCAGGCAGCAATCAACTGTCTGTCAAAGGAACACACACTGCAGGAACTACAAAAAATATTCTAATGCAGACCCAAAGTACATCATATCAATTAAAGCTGTACAACAGATCATAACATATATACAATGAGGGACAGCCGGGTTTCCCCACTATGCAATGGCATTCCATTATGCTACAAAATGAGATACACTGTGTGAGCTGCTATTCACCCAAAAACAACAGTAACTATCCGTGTCGCAAGGCCCATCATAAACACGTTCTAAATCAAAAATGTCATTGTTCTCTTATTTTGGCAGGAGGTTGTTACTCATTAACAATAACTTTTACCCTTGGTTTGTTCTCAAACTTTATTTAAAATTAAGAGAACACTTATGGAAATGTGCAGCGTCAAGACACAAAGTTGATGCTCTGGAAGTAGGAACTGACATTTGCAGTTATAGTTAACAACTTTTTTTAAATGGGGTTCAGTCTGATATGCAAATAATCCCCTAGTACCACGGCGGCCTCATGGACAGATCCTCCTCACCCCCACCCAATCCACAGGAAATAAGTAAAAGAGCAGTTGCACAGATGCATAGAGAGTGGGCTCAGATCCTACAACCAGCAACTATATTGGCTTACAAATCTATGCACTACTGTGCATTTGAAGTTTGTCCTCCCTACGCGTGTGATAGCCACAGACATGAAAACTAAGATTCCCTTCAAGTAATGCAAACTTTTGTAAAATACAGGAACAATGCCTACCCAGAGTATGAGAACTGAGCAGTAGCATCTTTGCAGCTCCTGCTGCTGTTCAGCAGCGGGAGACAATCACCCATCATGGATGCCACTGGGGAGCCAATACACTGCTGTTAAAACACTCACGATGCCCGCCCTAACTGCTAAAAAGTCAACAGAAACACAAAATAAAATAAAAACATTGCAGTCAGTAAAGCAGGAGGGCATGTCACATGGCACTTAGAGCCCGTGACCAATCAAAACCTGGGCTGCACTTATTGCCTGCAGGACCAGAAATTCATTAAAGGAAATAGTGCTCACTCACTAGATAAAGCAGTCCGTGTTACGAGCCAAGTAAAAGGTCCAGCCCTTATGGGCAGTAACACATGGAGATAGGGCAGTCTCAAATGGAGACAGAGCGGTAACAAGGAGGGACTAACAAGCCTCATAATGAATCGGAAGCCGGCGTTTACCAAGACAATGACACCAGCCAATAAAAAATATGGACAGCATACCCTACTACAGCATGCCTCGCAGAGCGAGCAGCGCATGCACGCTGCTGCTAGGCTCGACCTAAAAACAGGGTTGTCTGAAAAAGAAACAAAACAAGCACTTTCAATGCAATAGGTCTTGCATTTGTGAAACTTAGAGCTATCGGCGCTGTAAATGACAATGTCTTTTACTTAAGTGTTTTGATCTGGAGTGTATGGATGTGGTGTGGAGCGACCCTTGACCCTGCTCCAGGCAGGTCACTCCCCACGCCGCACAGCACCACCTGTTGTGCTTGTGTCACTCAGCTCGCTACTGCTACCATGCCATGAGTTCGAGGCCCTCCTCAACCCGCAGGCTACAACCTGCGCCTCATCCCTGGTGGCCAAGTGGTGGGCCATCGGTATCGGGATACTCGCGCTGCCACTGTTTCCTGTTTGCCTTTTTAACTCGGCACTCTGTCCTTATTATTGTATTCAGTCTGTTTCTGCTTGTATTATGTTTTTGTCCTTGTATTTCCTTTGCTTGTTGTGCCTTGTTTTTCTCTGCCCGTTCCGATCTCCAGTTTCCCGCCGCTGCGTCCCCTGCGGCCTGCCACCCGCTCGCCCATTTGTACCACTCCCGCCTCCCAGCAGCTCCTCCCCCCCCACCTCCCCTTCTTATGGCGGCCGCTGTGTGGTGAGGAGAGCGACCCTTGACCCTGCTCCAGGCAGGTCGCTCTCCACGCTGCACAGCACCACCTATTGTGCTTGTGTCACTCAGCTCGCTACTGCTGCCCTGCCGTGAGTTTGAGGCCCTCCTCCGCCCGCAGGCTACCACCTGCGCCTCATCCCTGGTGGCCCAGTGGTGGGCCGTAGGTATCTGGGTACTTGCGCTACTCCGGTTTCCTGTTTGCCTTCTTTTTTAACTCTGCACTCTGTCCATATTTTTGTATTCAGTCTGTTTCTGCTTGTATTGTTTTAGTCCTTGTACTACCTTTGCTTGTTGTGCCTTGTTTTTTTCCCCTGCCCGTTCCGATCTCCAGTTTCCCGAAGCTGCGTCCCCGCCCCCTGCTTGCCCATTCGTACCTCTCCCGTCTTCCAGCTGCTCCTCCCTCCCACCTCTCCTTCTTATGGCGGCCACTACGCGGCCGCACCGCTGGCGCACCGAAGGCAAGCCCGTCTGTGCCCATCTGCACCTGGACCGCGCCCAGTGCCAGAACCCCTGGCCCCTGCGAACACCATGACACCCAATGCCACTACGACGCCAGCAGCCTCCACGCACTCAATGCTGGCCGATCACACACCTGCTACCAGGCCACCCCAAAGCGGACCCATGGACCCTTCTCCTGCCGGATCTTCAGCTACACCAGCCTCCAAACCACCACCACGCCCACAGGGGTAGGTCGCAACATCCTCCGATGCATTCTACTCGACACCTGCTCCGCCCGCAAACATGCCATTGAACTCTGGGACCTGGATGAACCCCTCCTCTGCACCCGACATGGCCATAGCCATCCCTGATGGTTACAAGATCACATACAGGGACTGCACCAACCGAACAAGAGGCGGAATCTCCATCGTCCACAGAAACACCCTCAGAATCTCAACCAGCACCGACGACACGCTTATCACCGCCAAACACCTGCACTTCCAGATCCACAACGACCCAACACCACCCTCAGAGGAACCCTCATCTACAGACCACCCGGCCGCAGTTCAGTGACTCCATCGCCGGCTTCGTCAGCATGCACGCCCTTGCATCCACGTACTACATCCTCCTCGAAGACCTGAACTTCCACCTCGAGAACACCAACAACAGCAACACCACCACCCTGCTCGACAACCTCACCAACCTCGGACTCGAACAGCTCGTCACGACTCCCATCCACTCCGCCGGACACACGCTCAACCCCATATTCTCAGCCAGCAACTACATCACCTTCAGCCACATCACCAAACTCCACTGGACCGACCACCGCTGCGTCCACTTCACCTTCGAGAAGCCTACTACGCACCACCCTTGCCTGAAACCCACCAAAGGACACTACAGACACCAACTCCGCCGCCCTCAACCTCAAGCAATAGATCGACGACACTCTCGCCCCGATCAAGAAACCCTCGAACAGACGCACCAACAGAAAAGTCATCTGGTACACCACCGACCTCCAGGCATCCAAGCAGGCCTGCCGTAGGCTCGAGAAGAAGTGGCACCACAAACAGACACCGGACAGCAACACAGTCTACAAGAGCGCCATCCGAAGACACCACCAATTCTTCCAAACTGCCAAAAGGACCTCCTTGAAAGAGCGCATTGACAACAATGCACACAACAGCAAAGAGCTCTTCAACATGGTGAAGGAACTCCCCAACCCCAGCTCCAACTCCAACGACATCCCTCCATCAAAAGACATCTGCGACTCCCTAGCCACCTTCTTTCACCGCAAGATTGCAGACATCCACAACAGCTTCAGCAACCAGGCCCCCCCCGACAGACACAGAAACTTCAGACTCACCGCCTCCCAGCCACATCAACCCCTGCTTTCCTGGACCCCCGTAAATGACGAAGACACCATCAAAATAATGAACACCATCCACTCCAGTTCACCATCCCAACCCTGCACGCACCACATCTTCAACAAAGCAAGCACCATCATCACACCCCATCTCCGCAAGATCATCAACAGATCCTTCAAGACCGCCACCTTCCCGGAGAGCTGGAAGCACGCCGAGATCAACGCCCTACTCAAGAAACCCTACGCTGACCCCAAGGACCTCATGAACTTCCAGCCCATCTCCCTCCTCCCGTTCCCGGCAAAAATAATCGAGAAGATAGTCAACAGGCAACTGACCTCCTTCCTGGACCCATCCAAATCCGGATTCCGCAGCAACCACAGCAACAAAACAGCGCTCATTGCCGCCACTGATGACATTAGGGCCATGATGGGCAATGGAGAAACAGCGGGCCTCATCCTCCTGGACCTCTCGGCTGCCTTCGACACTGTCTGCCACCAAACCCTCTGCACACGCCTCCACAACACAGGGATCCGCATCAAAGCACTGGACCACCTCCTTCCTCACCGGCAGAACCCAGAGTGTCCGCCTCCCCCCATTCTGCTCTAAAGACTCCAAGATCATCTGCGGCTTACCCCAAGGATCGTCCCTCAGCCCGACACTCTTCAACACCTACATGGCACCGCTTGACAACATCGCCAGATCGCACGACCTCAACATCATCTCATACAACGACGACACACAGCTGATCCTCTCCCTCACGAAGGCTCCCACCACTGCCAAATCCAACCTCCATGAAGGAATGAAGGCCATCTCGGAATGGATGACAAACAGCCGCCTGAAACTGTACTCGGACAAGACGGAGGGCCTCATCATCGGATCCACCCCTTCCGCCTGGGACGACTCATGGTGGCCGGCCACACTGGGAGCTGCACCGAGGCCCACTAACCACGCACGCAACCTGGGAGTCATCCTGGACTCTGCATTGTCAATCACCCAGCAAGTAAACGCCGACTCCTCATCCTGCTTCAACACCCTCTGCATGCTCCGCAAGATCTACCGATGGATCCCCATCGGTACCAGAAGGACAGTCACCCAGTCCCTCGTCAGCAGCAGACTGGGCTACGGCAACGCCCTCTACGCAGGAACCTCAGCCAAACTCCAGAAACGACTACAACGCATACAGAACGCCTCTGCATGCTTAATCATCGACATTCCCCGCCACAGACACATCACATCCCACCTTAAAGACCTGCACTGGCTCCCAGTCAACAAGAGAATCACCTTCAAGCTCCTCACCCACGCTCACAAAGCTCTCCACAAGGCCGGACTAGCATACCTCAACAAACGACTCACCTTCTACACCCAAACCGCCAGCTTTGCTCCGCTGACCTTGCCCTCGCCACCGTCCTGCGCATCCGCCGAGCGACCGCAGGCGGCAGATCGTTCTCTCACCTCGCCGCTAAAATATGGAACATCCTCCCTATCCGCCTACGACAGACCCAGGACCTGCTGGCCTTCAGGAGACTCCTCAAGACCTGGCATTTCAAGCAGTAGCAGCACCCCCCACCCTTTCCCCCCCAGCGCCTTGAGACCCTCACGGGTAAGTAGTACACTCTACAAATGGATTGATTGATTGAGTATTGATTGGAGTGCAATGTTTGGGTTGGAGTGGAATTGTTAGTTGCTGAATTGTGTGTGATGGAATTCTGTGTTACAGAGTGAACTTGTGTAGTGGAAATATGTGGCAGTGTGCAGTGGAATTATGTGGATAGTAATTATGTGGTCTTGAGTGAACTGGAATTATGTGGAGTGGGATTGTGTGTTATGGTGTGGAATTTTGAGGAATGGGATTTAGTGCTCTGGAGTGGTATGTAGTGGAGTTTCATTATGTGGTGGGCATTTGAATTTAGTGGCATGGTATGGAATTCTGTGGATTGGATGTATGTGGTATGTTGTGTAATTGTGTTTTTGAATTGAATTATGTGTGTTGTTTTCAAATTATGTGGGATGGAATTGAAATGTGTAGAGTTGAATTGTGTGGCATGGAAGTGTGTGGCGTTGAGGGATGTATGACGCTACTACGCGATCAAAATGATCGCGGTACATCACATCACAGCTTTTACAATGCAAGTCGTTACCACGACTTGCGCTGTAGGGTGTTGGACTTAGGAAAAGTATGATTTACTATTCCAACTCCCTCCAGCCTACGTACAGTATGGAAGGTGTTGGAATAGTAAATCACACAATTCCTTAGTCTAGAGCGCTCACCAATGCAAGTCATGGTAACAACTTGCATTGTAAAATCTGCGTTGTGAAGGTATTGCAGTGTTTTGACAGTGTAGTAAAGGTTGTTTCCCGGCGTTGAGTGAAATTATGCAGATTGGAAGTATGTGGCATGTTGTGGAGTGGATTGTATTACCAAGTTTAAAAATGATTAAATATAATAATTTAAAGAAATGCCTCCTTCACACAAAATTAAAACTTGTTGTTTCCACCAAAAAATCTCAGAAACGCACAAATGTCTCTTTAATTTCAGACCTAAGCATGGAGGTGCTGCAAACACAACATACATGTTCAATATGAGTAGAAAAAAAAGAAAATAGTCCTAGGACCAAACACGCCAACACACCAGTGGAAACTTACCAGAAATGTAACATGTAGTGGCTTTAAAGGTATGAAATTAGCTCATTTTTCAAAGCTTGTATGCGTAAGCCAACAGAGGTGTGCTTTGAGAAAGAAAGAAGTATCAACCTTAAAAACAAAGTAATAAAATGAGGTAGACTGAGTTAGTGATGGTGGTAGGAAAGATGCAGAGGAAGAAAGAGAAGAACAAGTTGCTTACCTTTGGTAACAATATATCTGTAAGAAACATTAGTTAGTTAGATTCCTTACCTTAGAATAACCCCCAGGCATCAGACTGGATCCGGAAAATTTTGCGTAGCAGTACTCTTGCACGTCGGTAGGCGTCATCTGCAGCTCCGCGTCCGTCGTCAATTCTTATACACAGCTTTTCCGTGCCAGAAACGCAGAGCCATGATAAAAACCGACACTGGTGCCATGAAACTAGGGCCCTGAAAGGGATGACCTTAACCCTAGATATCGGTTCGTAGAACAGGGAGGATGGGTGGGGTGGTAAGGAATCTAACTAACTAATGTTTCTTACAGATATATCGTTACCGAAGGTAAGTAACTTGTTCATCTGAAAGAAACATGTTAGTTAGATTCCTTACCTTAGAATAGATACCCCATTAATACCAACCCCAGTGGTGGGTCTGCGAACCAAGATAACACCAGAAAGTCCCGGAGAACGGAACGGCCAAAGAAGCCATCTCTCCATACTTGGCTGTCCAGGCAGTAGTGTCTTGCAAACGTGTGCAGCGAGGCCCACGTAGCTGCCTGACAGAGTCCTGCAAGGGGACTCCCTGACCTAGGGAAGTAGTAGCCACCGTGGCCCGAGTGGAATGGGCCCTCAGCCCACCTGGAGGCTCCTTCCTCGCCAAAGACTAGCAAATCTTGATGCACAAGACGACCCACCGAGAGATGGTTAGTTTGTGTACCGCCGGACCCTCCTTAGCGCCCACGTAACCAACAAAGAGTTGGTCATCCACCCGGAACTGACGTGTGCGATCCAGATAATATGAGAGCACACGTTTTGGGTCCAGACGGAGCCTCTCTTCCTCTTTCGAGGGATGCGGAGGATCTTGTAGTCGGTGGTCAACATTGACAGCGGCCTGTAGTCAACTGTATCTGTACCCTCCCGCCCAGGTTTTAATAATGGAATAACAAGCGCCTCCCTCATTGATCCGGTGAAGAGACCTAACTCCTTCGCTTCTTTATAGACTTCCAATAAACACAGAGCCAGTAAGACCACATATTGGAGATAGAATTCTACAGGCAATCCATCCACGCCTGGCGTCTTATTGCGGGCCATGTGTTTAATAGCGCATCTAATTTCCTCTAGCTTTATAACTTGGCCCAAGCATTTCGCCTGTTCTTCCTCCAACTGTGGAAGCAGCACTCCACCCAAGAAGGCGTCAATGTCTGATTCCCCGGCTACCAGCGAGCTGCCATATAGTGCCTCATAATATTTTAGGAACCGGTCTAAAATCTCACGCTGAGTAAAGACAGTTCCACCATCCTGATCTTTCAGTGCTAAGATGGAAGAACCCCGTTTCATGGGGACAGCCAGCCACGCTAATAGCTTCCCTGATTTGTCCCCCTCTGCATGCTCTTTCGTAACATATGTTTTGTAATCAAAGCATCGTAGTCTCTCAACCTCCCCCGCCACCGCCACCGCTACCCTAGCTGCCACTACTTCTGCTTGCTCTTTAGGATGCTCAGGTCGAGCCAACTCGGCCAACTTCAGTCAGCTCTGTCCACGTCTTGCAGTAGGACCTTCCTCACTCCCACATGTTTACTTATACAAACCCCCCGTATTACCACCTTAAAAGCGTCCCATTCCATTGCTCTCGTAGATGCAGTACCTGCATTCTCATTAAAGTAATGCGTTATTCCCTCTCCTACCTCCTTCTGGAAAACTTGATCATCTAGCATTTCAGGACGGAGCCTCCAAGAGGGTACATCAGATTTTACTATCATCCAGTGCATATTAAACATAAACGGGTTATGATCAGATAGTGTCCTAGTGAGATATTCAGTGTGTACTATGGAGGGTACTGTCTGCGTGGAACATAAAACTGCATCCAATCAGATATGTAAATCGTAAAACGCTGAAAAATAGGAGTAATCTCGGTCTCGCGGGTGCTATGTTCTCCATACATCCACCAATCCCCACTGAGTTTGCCAGTCCCGCCTACATTTGGCCAATCTATGGGTGGGAGAGTCTGTCAGAGGGTAGTGCGATCTGTCCTGTACAACATCCGCTATGTAGTTAAAGTCACCTCCCACCACTACCGGTCCTGTAAAGTAATGTGCCAATGTACTTGAAAAGCATTCTAAAAAGCGTGCCTGGTCGATGTTTGGTGCATATATACTACAGAGCGCTATGTCCTTTCCCCGCAGCCTCCCCTCCACTGCTGCGAATCTCCCTTCTGGATCAATAGTCTGTTTCGTTACCTGGAAAGGCACCCCAGCTCTTACCCATATTAATGCTCCCCGTGGAAACGCCGAACATGTGGTGCTAAATACCTGTCCCCTCCACCTTCGCTGCAGCGCTAAACCCTCTCCCTAAGTAAGATGAGTTTCTTGGAGCAGTGCTATATGTATACCTCTCCTGATCAAACACGCATGAATCTTATGTTGCCTCGTCATTGTATGCAGCCCCCTTACATTCCAGGTAATACAGCGCAAATCAGGTATTCCTCCCATCACAAGACAGTAGTATCCACTTTCCCCTTTGTACTTTTGTAAACACACCTGTTACCCCCTTTCCCCATCCGTGTCCTCAACTCCCTCCCCCCCCAAGAACAGGACCTAGAACAACATTGCTAGTTCCCAGCCAAACCATATCAACAAACAACACAAAGTTAAGTCCACCAGCAGTCACTGAAGGCAAGCCTTATGGGCAATAGGGGTGCTCGGCGCCAATAGGTGGCTTCGTATATTCCAGATCTATTGCCGCTTCGAAACCCCAGATGGATCTAGCTTCCACCCTCCCCCACTTACTCAGTCCCTGTCGTTCAAGGTTACTTTACCAACAGTCAGGCCCACCATTGCAGAACAGCTCCCGGAGGTCCCCCTCCATACCACTCCAGGTGCCAGCCTGCTATCTCCGTTATAATGTTCACTAATCCCTACCCAGGCCCCACCAAGTGTACATCTCCCTCCCATACCACAAACCTTCACTCATCCAAAAGTCCATCTGCTGTTGCCGGTGTGACCAGTGGTAAGCGTATACTATCTGTCTCTGACGATTCAGCTTCAGAATGTTCCTTATCTTTTTCGGACTCTGTACCCTCCGGCGTCTGCGCCTTCTGTGTCCTCGCCAAGGCCAACACCGCCGCTAGTGCTCCTTTCCGCTCTGTTTCAGTCTGTGATGTCGACGGCCTCCTCAAACCCCACCTCCGGTGCCTAATCCGCTGGGATTTTTTTCAGATCTGCAGCTCATGCGCAGATTCCTGGATTTGTCTACCTGGCCCATCCTTGCCAGTTCTGTAGGATTCCAGCCATGTCCATGCTTCCTGAGGGGTTTCATGGAAGTAAGTTTTACCGTCCAAGATCATTCTCAATTTGGCCGGAAACAGCAGGGAGTACTGGAGGCCTTTCATTCTTAATTCCTTTTTAACTGACTGTAAGGACGCGTGGCGCCATTGAATCTCGAAGGTGTAATCCGGAAACAGTGTAACCTTGCTATTCCCTACATGGAATGGTCCATCAGTACATGCCTTTTGGAGTAATAAGTCCCTGTCTCTAAAGTGTAACAGGCGCGCCACCACCGGTCTGGGAGGGCGCCCCTGCTGCGTTGGCTTCGCTGGCACTTTGTGAGCTCGCTCTTATGTATAAAAGGACGATAGGCCCTACGGAGCCACCACCAATTTCAGCCAGTTCTCCAGGTAGCTCACCATGTCTGAACCTTCCTCTTTTTCGGGCAGACCCACTACTCGAATGTTTTTGCGCCAATTTCTACTTTTGGCATCCTCGGCGTGCTTCTCCAGGGCCAGAATCCAATCTAAGGCATTCGTTACTGTCGCGTTCAGCGTAGTTTGTGCCGGGACCACATCTTGGATTATACCCTCTACTTGTTTCACCCTATCTGCTAATTTGGAGTGGTCCGCCCGCAGAAGGCCAAGACCAGTCGCCACCTGCGCAATGTCCTGTTGTAGGGCCGTACAAGAGTCTGCGATGGCTGCCAGGATTTTGTCGAATTGTTGTTGCATACCAGGATCTTGGGGCGGCCCCTGTGTTTCCAGCTCCCCTTGATTGGTAGTCTCAGTGTCCGAGAGCTGCTGCGCTCCATCTTTCTTTCCTCTCGGTTTTCCCATGGCCAGGCCCTACAATTCTTGTCTAGGCGATATTTGGTGCTTGAACACGCTACAGTCTCCTAAGTAGATCCAGGCTTCATAGGTCTTCAATGTAGTACTTTGGGTAGCACCTACTAATTAGTCTCTCACCACTTCGTTGCTGCGACCCGCCTAGAGTCCCAGAGTCCCAGGGCACCGTTGGGCAGCGATTGGACCAGTGTTGGGGTTCCGAGCAGGAGGATTCGATCCCCTCTGTGCGGTCCAACACGCACTTGCCCCTAACCGCCGCTGCTCCCCCTGCCTATTTCAGGAGTATTAGTCCATACTATGCCGCAGGAGACCAATGGAGAAAGCACTACCGATCCCAGTCCCGATCAGGGTCTGTTCCCGCCACTGCTGCGATCTTGATCCAGTGGCTGGTTATCCCCCGGGCTGTCAGCAGCGCAGTTCTCAATGGTGCCCTGACTATTCCAGCTGTGCGTTATGGTTCTGTTCTCCTTCATTTCTGGCGAACCCCTCCTGCCCGATCAACATTCCTCTCTTTCCGTTCCCTGACCTTGTCCCGCAGTGTCTCACTGCTCCTTCAGGGTCGCATGAACAGCGCCCCAGGGCCTCACTTTCACTGCCCTAGGTTCCCCCGCTCCAGCTGCCGGGTGCCTTTGCTGTCTGGGCCTCCGACCAGGTATTTACCAATGCCCCTGAATGTCCGTCTCTGCATGTGCCCCAGTCGCAGGCCGATCCCAGCCCCAAGCAGGGCCCGCCTTCGCCGCCATTGTGGTCCCGAGTCCAGGATCTGGCTGCCCCTTTTCTTGCCGGCACCTCAGCCCACAGCGATGCACTAGATAGTCAGGGAGTGCTCTATGAGCCCATAAAGCCCTGTGGCAGAGGGCAGAGGTTTAGCGCGCTGAGCGCTGTGTAGCCTTGTATTTTTAACTTTGTTCTGCTTGCCTCTCTGCTCCTGAGTGCTAGCAGCTTTAAAACTTCATTTCCCCCGCTGACTACTAGCGGTGAGTGGCACACCTTGTGTTTTAAATTTCCTCCCCCACCCCGCCCTCCTGACTCCTCCCCCTCGGCGTCATCGCCTATTTAGGCTCCGCCCACTTTTTGCCTCGCGATTTACCAAAGCCCTGTGGCAGAGGGCAGAGGTTTAGCGCGCTGAGCGCTGTGTAGCCTTGTATTTTTAACTTTGTTCTGCTTGCCTCTCTGCTGCTGAGTGCTAGCAGCTTTAAAACTTCATTTCCCCCGCTGACTACTAGCGGTGAGTGGCACACCTTGTGTTTTAAATTTCCTCCCCCACCCCGCCCTCCTGACTCCTCCCCCTCGGCGTCATCGCCTATTTAGACGGGCCCCATGCGTCAGCGCAGCGGACGAGCGCAGCGGGTGCGACGTAGGCGCGCCGGAGTCGCACCAGAGTCAAGCCCGTCTGCGCCCGTCCGCGCCAGGACGGGCCTAGGGCCTAGGGATGTGGATACTACCATCTCCTACTCATCCTCCTCCCTGACGCACCTTCGAGCTGCTGACTGCCCCCTATCGTTTGACACCTGGACGCGGATCACTACTTTAGGAATCACTGGTAATCTACCCCCCCACCTTGGCCCACTCACTCCTCCCACTTCCCTCATTATTCCTGAGTCGCAGATCCGCCTACTATATTTGAACACCCGTTCTTTAGTCAGGCACCAAACTGATATTTTCCATCTACTTACGACTGAAAGACCTGACGTTCTTCTACTTTCTGAGACCTGGCTTACGGACGACTCCCTCCCGGACATACTGGCAGCATTACCTCCTGACTACTGCCTGCTTAACACCAACCGCCATGGGGGTCGCCCTGGAGGAGGGGTCACGGCGGTAATACGTAAGGATATTCAGGTTATCACCCCCACTTCCATGATTTTTCCCGATGTAGATAACCTTGTCTTCAGTCTTGGAACTGAGGTGGGCGCTGTTACCTTTATGGTACTTTACCGTCCCCCACAATCCATGCCCTCTTTCCCCGCACTGTTTATTGAGCAGCTTGCTAGCATTGCTACCTCTTCTCCTCGCATAGTTATTGCTGGGGACTTTAATTATTGGTTTCAGCACAGGGACGCTGGCCCCCACGCCCTCGAATTGTTTGAAGGTCTCTCGAGCCTGAACTTCAGCCAGTTAGTCACCTCCCCCACCCATAGTGGTGGCCATATACTTGATCATATCTGGGTCTATGGGGTGAAGCCCTCCCACCCGCTTATTACACCTTGCGTGTGGTCGGACCACCGCCTTATCGATACAACCATCTCGATGGCTGGTCAGGTCAGGATCCCTTCGCGGGAGGGTGGCATGGCTCGTAAGTGGAAGGCCGTCGACTCTTCCAAACTGCTAACTCATCTGTCTCACACACGTCCGCCTCCCCCCAATGACTCTGACATTAATGAGCTAGATGGGCAAGTCTCTAACTGGCTCATATCAGCCAGCGATATCTTTGCCCCACTAATCAAGTTCCCTCGCTCTCGTCATAACCATTCTCATAAATGGTTTACTCCACTCCTCAAAACTGTACAGTTAGAACTTCGTCAATTCGAACGCAGATGGAGAAGAGACTACTGCCCGTCAAGTAGAGATATCTATGTGGCAGCTCGTAATAGGTATAAATCTGCTATCTCTGCAGCCAAGAAAACCTATGTCTCCGAGCGTATCCTGTCAGCTCCCTGTAAGTCGAAGGAGATTTTTAGAGTTCTGGACGAGTTCACGTCTGACGCCAGAACGCTTTTGTCCCAGGCCCCTACCCAGGAATCTTGCAATGCACTTAGCACCTTTTTTTTACAGAAGATTGTTTTGATTAAGGGCACTATCCCGGTCACCTCATTGGATGCTGTTCCCATCACACCCCCTCATAATGCTTTCTCTATCACCCAGCTTCCCCCACTAGACGCTATATCTTTAGCCAACCTGGCGGCCCGGATCAAGTCTGGCTCCCCTGACGACCACTGTCCACCTTCCATACTTTGCGAATCTGCCATTCTCTACCCGACTGTATCCTTCCTCTGCTCAATTCTTCTCTTCTTTCCGGGACGGTACCCAGCTCCTTCAAGGAGGCCGTTCTAGTGCCTCTGTTGAAGAAGCCTGGAGCCGACCCTGCCGTCCCGGCAAACTATCGTCCTATTTCTCTCTTACCTTTTTTCTCAAAAATCTTGGAGGCCCATGTCACTGCCTGTCTCTCGGGGTTCATCGAGAGTTCCATCTTTCTCGAGGCCAACCAGGCCGGCTTCCGCCCTAGTCATTCTACGGAGGCTGTGATCCTGGCTGTCCTAGATACCTTGAGAGACGGAGCTGACAAGGGTACCTCCCAGGCCCTGGTTTTACTAGATCTGTCGGCCGCTTTCGACACGGTGGACCATAACATCCTCCTCCACCGTGTCGAACAGGCCGGCATCCAGGGCCTGGCGCTGGCCTGGGTGAAATCTTTCCTTATGGGGAGATCCCAGTCCCTCAGCCTAGGTACATTTAGGGCCCCTAGGGAACATCTGTCTTGTGGGGTCCCTCAGGGCTCCTCTCTATCCCCTCTTCTTTTCAATCTCTATCTTCGCCCTCTTCTCTCTTCTCTGAGGCAGTGGGACGTCCGCGTCTTCAATTACGCGGACGACCTACAACTCATTTTCTCTCTAAACTCTCCTTCTTCTATTCCTACTTTTCAGGCAGTCATGTCCCATATCTTTCAGTGGATGTGTCAGAACCAGCTGAAATTGAACCCCGGTAAGACGGAGCTCCTCCTGCCGGGTAGGAGCGCCGTCCACTGGGGTCCAGATTTCTGGCCGACAGAGCTTGGCTCTCCTCCCACCCCGGTAACCTCGGTGAAAAGCCTCGGGGTCACTATTGACGCTGGGCTCTCTCTGGGGCCGCAGGTGGGGACAGTGGTTTCCTCCTGCATGTTCCAACTGCGCAGGATCAGGAAGGTGGCCTACCTTCTTACTCCCGATGCCTTGCTTCAAGTCATCATGGCCCTTGTTCTCTCCCGCCTGGATTTTTCAAATTCCATCTATTACGGCTTGCCCAAATGCTCCATCAATAGGTTGCAAGTCATCCAAAACCAGGCGGCGAGACTGGCCCTCGGGATTCCGAAGTGGCAGTCCGCCAAACCCCTCCTTATCAAGCTACACTGGCTCCCGGTTAGCCTAAGGGCTGCCTTCAAGGTTGGCTGTCTTATTTTCAAATCTCTCTCTGGTTCCTGTCCCGCCTTTCTGAAATCCCTGATCTGCCCCTACTGTCCCTCACGTAACCTTAGATCACTTCACTTACATCTTCTGGTGGTCCCTCCCTTCAAACTCTGTAGATCTGGGGGTCGAAGATTTGCCTTTCTCGGCCCCAAACTTTGGAACTCTCTCCCCCTCTCAGTTAGGACTTCCGGTACTCTGATTCAATTTCGCAAATCATTAAAAACCTGGCTTTTCCCACAATCCCGCTAAAATCCCTCTGTTTCCTCAGCACCCTTTCAGCGCCATGATACCTCCGGTGACAGTGCGCTATACAAAATTCCCTTAACATAACTAACAAAAATCCTCCCGCAGTGCCTGTGTCCGAACCCGCCTGGGAGGCAATCCGCTCTTCCTCCTCCCGCCCGAGTGTTTGAGACGCCTCTCTGCTCCTTCAGGGACGTCCCAATAGCATTCCAGGGCCCTAGGTTCTCTCCCCCAGGCTCATCTATATCAGCTTTTGGGTATCCCTGTAGTCCGGGTTCGCGCCAGACATCAGCCAGTGTCTTTCTGTGGCCCCCTCCGTCCGTGCCCCAGCTCGCAGTCCGCAGCAGCCCCAAAGCCACGTACCTGCCTCCGCGGTCGAAGCTCTAGGCTCCGCTGCTCCCCACTCACCAGTGCAGGGCCAAGCTCAACTCTCGTCCAGGTGCCTCTCGGCTGGCAGTCTTCACCAGAGCGTCAGTTTTTCACTGGGCCTAGCTTCATGAGGCCGAAGCTCCTGCTCTCATAGCCGCCTTGGTCCTGCCTCCTAGTAGTCTCTCACCCAGCGCTCAGGCGTCGAGCGATGCCATCCGCATTCCTCCAGGGCGTAGCCCCCTTGCAGCTCACGGGGTCACCTCGCAGTTCCAGACACCAGTCCGCTGTTCGTTCGGTCTTTCACACGGCTGGTCCGCAGCGCCCCACGGCTCAGTCCCGGTATCTTCACTGGTATGTAGCCGCCATTTTAGTTATTCCTGCGGCAGCCGTCGCGGTTTGGGGAACCTCCAGAGATTCCCGGCTCCCAGCTCTCTTCAGTCTCGGAGCTACTCCTGTGGTGTTCTCCCCCAGTTTTCCGACCCCTCGGCATCGCTAGGTGGCTGAAAGCATCTGTTTTACAGCATTATTTAGGGTTTTTTAGCGGAGCTCAGTGCTCACGCTGCCTCTCTCATCGGCTGCTAAGCCACGCCATCCACAGAGGGTGGTCCCATGTCACACCTGTTGCGTCACAGGGCTGACACTACATTCCTCCCCACACAAATTGCATGCATATCAACAGTATACCAACTGTTACCAAACCTGGCCACGACCTCTCTACTGCCTGTCATAACATACCTACAGACAAGGAAGATGTATATTATTTCAAAATGTTTTTATTGCATCAAAAGCATTACAAATGCGACAAATTGCAGAAGTTTCTTCCACCCAGGTATACAAATCATTCAGCAGAGCTACATTTTACCCCTAAGTCAAAACGGATGAAGTTTAATATATGACACAGTGTCATCATGACTAGTCGCAAACCCGGTAATGTAAGCTTATAACCATCTACCAACCCGTAAGAGTAACATGAAAAGGAAACTTACTGATGCCTAAGAGAAAAAAGGAAAACAGAAAGGAAAAAAAAAGAATAAATCGAACTCATGGTGCAAATGAAAAGAGAAGAGAAATAGGTGTGAGGGTTAGGGAGACGAGGTCTACACCCCGATGTTCAGCGCAGCAGACCTAGTGCTCTGCAGTGGTGGGTTTTTAGATTAGGAATAGATGGGAGAGCCCTAAGTCTTGGATTGCAAGCTGTCAATGGGAGCCCCTCTGACAGGTAGCGGACCAGTGGAGACCAGATGTAATCAAAACCTTTCCAAGTGTCCTCAACAATATCAGTCATACGCTCCAGAGCCAAAGCCTGCCACAGTCGTGCATGCCACTGGGTCAGGGATGGGGCCTCCGGCTTTTTCCTAGCCGCAGATACTGCCATTTTCACGCCCCCCCAAGCAGAGCCATAGAACGGATTTGTCACTCTGTGTCTGTCTTCTCACGAGTGGGTCCCGAACCCCCAGCAAAACATGTCTATAGAGTCGGGAACGGGGTAGCTCAAGATGAGTTTTATTTGAGACAGGATCTCCTTCCAAAAAGGCTTGATGACAGGACAGTCCCCCCAGATGTGTCTGAAATCACCTAAGAGCCCACTCCCCCTCCAACACCTATCAGAGGTTCCCGGAAAAATCGTATGGAGCTTCTGAGGGTACAGGTACCAGTCGTACATAATTTTGTAGTGCGCCTCCCTGAGATACATTGGACGATTGAATTTCGCTATATCCCTACCCAAGTGTTCCCACTGCTTGTCTACCATAGGAGCATCCAACAAATTATTCAAAAAAATATTTGAAGCGCGGCGTAGGTTTGTGGCTCTGCGCCTGGATATGAGCCATCAAGAAGGATATACACCCTCTATAAGAGGCCCCCGATTGCGCCAACTTCTCAATGGGGAGCAACTCGATGGTACCGGTCGGTTGCACCAGGGGCTGCTGCACCCAATGTTTCAGCTGCAAGTAGTGGTATTCTTCCTTATTAGTTAGCGCATATTGCGCTTTGTATTCCTGGAACGTGAGGAGTTCTCCCCTATTAAACAGGTGGGAGATCATGAGGCAACCTCCCTCCCGCCATGTGTCAAAGGGGCCGTCCTGTAAAGCAGGGGGTAACGCAGCATTAAAGTGTATAGTCATGTGAGGTGATGAAAAGGTTGTAGGTTGAAGTTTGGAGGTGAGGGTGTCCCATACTTTGAGTGTAGTGGAGGTAGGAGAGCTAATATAATCATGAGTGGCATATCTTTTTTAGGTTTCCAGAGGAGATCCCAAATAGTGCGCCCAGTTATCTGTCTGTCTATATGAAGCCAATGCTTCCCCTATTCCCTCAATGACCACTCTGAAATCACTCGCAATTGCGCTGCTCTGTAGTAGGATTGAAAGTCTGGTAGCGCCAGGCCGCCCTCCTTGCATGGTCTAATGAGCAATTTATACGGAAGTCTAGCCCTTTTCCCCAGCCAGATAAATCTGGTTAGCATATTTCGCAATTCCTGAAAAAATCCTCTAACGACTGAAATAGGAAGCCCTGGAAGAGATAAAGTAGACGGGGAACAATCATCTTAATGGCATGAATCCTGCCTAGCCAGGTGACGTAAGCTGTGCTTCATTTTCCCAGATCGCTCTTTTTTTTTGGTTATAATTTTTATTTTATTAAGAAAAGAACTTACTCACAAGGCAATAAAACATTACATTCGACATGTGTTCAGGAAGGAAGAAGACCGCAGTACAATTTAACACAGGCTTCATTGACATAAGTGGGGGGGGGGGGGCAGTGAGGAAACAATAGCAGTGATCATAACGGTTACACAATACTTGGATGTCGGATCAGGGGGAGAGGGGAACCTCTGAGGTCTCCACGAATGGAGGCGTGCATATGTTCCCTCGGTAGGAGTTCCACTGGCTCCAAATTTTGTTCCATTTCTTGGGTCTACCTTGTGCCACATACACCGTCTTCTCTCTAAACATACACCAGTCCATGTTATCCTTCCAGGCCAAGACCGTGGGCGGCCGCTGGGAGCCCCACAGCTGCACAATGTCTCTATTAGCAATCATATTCCCAAGGGTCGCCCACTGAGTCTGTGCCACGTCATAGTCATTCGTTTCCCAGACATTCAACAGGCAACGCCTTGCTTCGGGCAGCAATGCCACCCCCGTGACTCTTTCCATCACAGCATGCACACGATTCCAGAACACTACCACTCCCGGGCACTCCCAAATTATATGAAGGAAGGTACCAACCAATCCACAACCACGCTTACATAACCCATCTACTGAATAACCCATGTGTATCAAGCGCGGGCCGGTGACATATATACGGTGTAGGATTTTTTTTTTTGTCCTCATATATGGCACCAGAATTCGTATGCTCTAGATGGGTCTCGCTGTTGCCTCTTATATTGACATTTTCGAGTCCGCCCTGGAGACAGTATCATAGCAGACAGGGATGTCCCAGAGGTAGGTTGTTTTCCCTATCCTACTCCCCCTAGCCAATGTTGGAAAGCCTTAAGCCAGGGGGAGGACAGGGCCGGCACAACCTCTGGCATAATCATCGAACCGTTTACTTGTTTAACCAGACCACCAGTTTAGACCAGACATTCTCAGTATTCTCGTTACGTCCAACCATATCCATCTTGCATACTTCCATGATGTATTTTAAACATAATGCAAATCTGGGGGGAACTGTTGACTTCCACTCCATGCAAATGTCTCCTAGCAATGACTACTACATAGAAAATAAACTGAGTATCAAAACTATTAATGTTCTAGTCTTTCAGTAAACCGAAAAAAACAAGTCTAGGTGAACATATAATAGTTGTTGACAATACCTCACCTAAGAAATCACCTATCACTCTCCAATAGTCCTGAATTGCTGGACAGTCCAAAAAAATAGGGATATCGTCAGCTGCATTGTGATTACATCGGGGACAGTAATAGTTCTTTTGCGTTTTCTTATGCAATTTGGCCGGGGTCCAATATACTCTGTAAACTGTGAATAGATGATTACGTCTTAAATTGGCTGGTTTAATTAACCTCTGGGAAAGGGAAAAGGAATCTGACCATACTTTGCTAAGTTCTTCGGGAAGTTCAGCTATACTATTTTCCCATAATTTTGTCACCTCCAAGTATAGTTTGTTCTCCTCATCCTTGATTATCGACTTATACCAAAACGATACTTCTTTTATCCATTTCCCCCCCCTACAAACTGCATCAAGAATAGCTGGGTCTTTTTCCCGCTGCAGATTCTGACTTGACCACCAAGCAGATAATTGGTAATATTTAAACCTAGTCAGGTGTCCATTTGTGAGTTGTGTTAAAGAGTTCCAATCCATAAGACCTGAATCTACCCATAGATCTCCCCACTTTTGTAGTACAGCTATTTTCAAGGGTTGTGAAAGCTGATCTTGAAGACATAAGGGCGTACCCGGGGAATCCCAGATTGGAGTGTGTAAATGATAGTAAGGAATATTAAAAACCTTCCGAATAAACCCCCAGTTTTTAAGTGCAGTCTGAAGTATCTTAAGGCGAATTTTTTAAAAAAAATTCTGGTCTCCGAACTTGAATAAAAAGTAATTGTGGTCATAAGGTAAATCGTTTAATAATGCCTGAAACAATCGGCCCTGTGATGATGCGTCTAACGTGTTCGCAAGTAGCCTAAAGTTTTTAAAGTGAAACGCATGACAGTATGATAGTAGGTCTGGAAGGGCTAAACCTCCAATTTTTAAACCCCTTCTCAATTTTTTCCATGCTATTCTAGATGACTTACAAGCCCATATGAATGATCCAATCTTACCCTGGAGAGTATTGATATCTTTTGAAGAAAATGATAAAGGGATGCAATTATATAGAAAGGTCAATTTGGGGAGAATAGTCATTTTAATAAGGTTAACACGGCCATAGATATTTAGAGGCAAGTTCCCCCATCTTGTTAGAGTTTTATTAATGTCTTTGACCACAGTCTGCCAACTAAATGATGGTATGTTCTTTAACGCTTGAGTTAAATGAATTCCCAAGTATCGCATTTTGTGTTTTACGCCTTGTATGTGTATGTTGTTATTCCAGCCCATTATCTCCGTTTTCTCCTTGTTAATCTGATAGCCTGACAATTTTCCGAATTCTTCTGATAGAGAAAATAGTTTGGGTATTGCCACTGAGTCATTAGAGGTATACAAGAGGAGGTCATCTGCATACAGAGCAGTGTTTAATTACATATTACCAAGCTTAAAAGGTTGAATTATATTGTCGTCTCTGATTCCGCAAACAAAAGGCCCCATGTAAACATCAAACAAAAGAAGGGATAAAGGGCAACCCTGTCTAGTACCTCGGGATACGTCAAACCAATCAGATAGTATTCCGTTAACTAAAACTTTTGCCTTTGGGTTATGATATAATGATTTGACCGCCTTAATGAAAATTAGGGGGAACCCAAATGCCGACATTGTAGCCCATAAATACTTCCAGTTGACCTGATCAAAGGCCTTAGCCGCATCTATCGCAACCAAGGCCAACGGGAGGTTTTTATCGTTGGCATAATCTATGGCCCCTATCACTTGGAATGTTAATTCATTTAGCTGTCTCCCTGGAATAAAACCTCTTTGATCAGGATGGATTATAGATTTTATAATCTTCGATAATCTGGTAGCTAGGATTCCGGAATAGATCTTCATATCTGTATTTAACAGTTAAATTGGTCTGTACGACTCTATTCTCTTTGGATCTTTATTAGGTTTTACTATGAGCGTTATAGTGGCTTCAGCCCAAGAAGGGGGAACAGAGTAGCCTTGAATTAATAAGAGGTTAAAAAGTGCCCTGAGTGTAGATAATAACTGATCTTTATTGTCCATATGGATCTCTATGGGCAGCCCATCTGAACCTGCAGCTTTTCCCCGTTTCATTCTCTTCAATTGGTTTAGTATTTCCCCTTCTGTTATCTCACTTTCCAGGTATGTCTTATCCAGTTCGGACATTTGAGGTAAATTTTTTGATAGCAACCAAGTTTCTATATCATCCCCATTGGGGTCTTTATCTTCCGTGTAGAGGCTTCTCATAAAGGACCTCGCTTCCTCTCTAATCTCAGCATCTGCCTCTATCAAGTCTCCTGTCTGTCTTCGTAATAGGGCTTTAATACTGTTCCTCGTTCTCTCTTCTCTAGATTTCCAAGCTAAAAGGGCTCCACATTTTTCTCCGTATTCGAAATTCTTTAATTTACTGGTCTCCCACTTTTCTTTAAGAATTTTCTCATCCGAGACTTTAAGCTGAAGTTGTAATTCAGTGAGTTCCTTCTCTCCTGGAGTTAGTTAAAATTGCGTTTTGTAACTCAAGATCTTTTCTTGTTATTGCCGCCAGGTCTACCCTTCTTTTTGCTTTCATACTCTTTCTCTTATAAGTCATTAAAGAGCCTAAGACTCCTCTCAGAAAGGCTTTATATGCCTCCCATACTACCTGGGGGGTAGAGGTACCTGAGTTTATAGTGAAAAATTCTGCAGTTTTATCTTTAACTTCTATTTTTACTTGATTATCTAATAAAAGTGATCTCTCCAGGGTCCATCTTGTTTTTAAAGGAGTTAAGTTCAATACAATTACCATTTCCAGTACTGCATGATCTGACATCCCTGTCGGTGTACAGGAAAGGAAATTGATGTCTGTGAGGAAATTCTGATCAACTAAAAAGTGGTCAATCCTAGAATAATTCTTATATTTCTTGCTGTAAAAAGTAAACCCTAGTGAGGTTCTGTATTTTTTTCTCCATACATCTAAAAGACTGAAGTCCTTCATTATAGCGTCTAGGATAGCGAGTGATTTTGAGGGAGCGTGATATTTAGCTTTAGAGGTTCTATCTAGCTTTTGGTCAAAGACAAGATTAAAGTCGCCTCCCAAGATTACTGGGCCGGTTGACCCAAATAATGCTATCTCTAGCTTAGATAGTGGGCCCTGGTTATCATCATTCGGACCATAGTATGCAGCCAGTGTGTACGGAATGTTTTTAATATGTACTACTGCTACTAACCATCTTCCTGATTGGTCTGTCTCGTATTTTTTCAGACTTATCCCTCTATTTGCTCGAATTATGATGGAGACTCCCCTTGTAGTGCCAGATTGCCTGGAACAAATTATTTCCTGGACCCACCTTAAATTCTTAAAGAGAGAACTACAGATATCTGCCTCTAAATGGGTTTCTTGTAACATTACAAGATGTGCATCTGAGTTTTTTAGGAATTCACAAATCCTATTCTGTTTCTTTTTTCCCCCAAGCCATTAATATTCCATGACAGGACTTTAAGCCTATATGGATTACTCATAAGCCTACTATCCTCTCGTATCCATCCATAGCTATGTACAAAATATGTTCATCTATATATGAGGATTTTTTATTTTTTATCATTTTCCCTTTGCTCCCTCCACCCGGTGAACCCCCTCCCCCCTGAGGAACCCCCCCAACATACCAGACGATGGCTTCGCCTTTCGGGGCACCTGGGTGAATCCCCTGACTAAATCAAGTATATTATAGCGAGTGAAAAGTAAATCATTAAATAAGTCGTATTCCCTATACTGTTATTTAGTGTTCCCGTGCTTCAATTTACTCTTTTATTTGATCCCTCAGATATTTATATATATATATTTTTTTTATTATTATTTTTAGGAGTAGTAACAAAATCTGCACTTTATTGATCTTCCTGATCATTTTTCATTCGGCCTAAAAGATTATCGACCTCTTCTGGCTGTGAAAAACTATAGGTCCTATTCTTCCACATAATCCTGAGCAAGGCAGGAAACCTCATCTGCACGTGCGCACCCAATGACCTCAAGTCTGGCATTCTGGTGCCCAGCTCCCATTGTCTCTGTGCAGTTCTTGCACCTATGTCAGACCTGATAAGATAAGGACTGGACCGATAACGAAGATCTGTTTTCGACAGGCATCTCCCCAGAATGAGCTCCTTGACGCTAAATGTTTGAGAATTTACTAATATTTTCCTAGGTGCTTTCCTGTCTGTGCGTCTCTTATAAGGGTCTCTATGCACTCTTTGAATTTCGGCTTCCAGGTCTATGTGTGGGCGATCTTTTAATACGCCTTCTCTCAGGAATTTACAAACAAATCCCTTTATGTCCTCCAACTCTTCCCCCTCTGGTATTTTCAGAATCCTTAAGTTGTTCCTTCGTGCCTGGGTCTCCAATCTCTCAACGTCCATAGCCAGTGTTCTATTTTGGGCCTTCAAAGTATCTATATCTTTTAAGTTTCCATGTACGGTTTTGTTTAGTACAGCTACTTCTGTTTCCAGATTTCCTGTGCGAAGAGTAACATCATCTAACTTAGATTCCAAAAGATCGAATCTGTCATGTATTGTTTTTTGATTAGTCTCTGATATCTCAAATTTTGACATCATATCACTTCTCAATGATCAAAAGAGATCCCCCAAGCGATCATTCTCTTGCTCACACGATTCTTCGGAGCCTCTCCTCGTTCTAGTAAGAGCTGGAGCTGAGTCTGATTGATTGTCCTTATTAAGATCCTGCCTCCTGGTTCCCTCACCAGCCCCCTTAGAGCTACTTTGTACAGGTTTAGCTGTTACCGGATACTCTTAGGTCTGGTGTCCTGCTTTCCTTGCGTTTTGTCACCAGAAGGTGCTTTATTTAAATTAGCAGGAGTAGATGGTGCAGGGGGTATACCTGGATTTTTAAACTCAGGAGGATTCGACTGAGCCTGTTGCTGCTCTAAACCAGCCAGTTTCAAGGTCTCAGCACCCCCCTCCTCCTCACATATCACTCCCCCATTCAAGGGGACCAATGACCCAGCATTTTCCATGTTGCCCAAGTTCTCCAAGGGCCCAAAACGAATTTTTAGAGATATAGTGCTAGTACTATCCTCCATTCGCGTGGAGGAACTCCTAGCCTGATCTAAAACTTTAAAGTAGGATTTGAGTGAAGGGGTGCTCTTCACCACCTGGTTTTCAAGGGTTACTCCCTTAGATTTTTTACTAAGGTAGTTTTTTGTTTTTTCTTTTACATGGGGTTAATGGCATAGGTCTTTCCCTCTCTTCAAATTCCAAGGCACCCCTCTCTTTTAGCTCTACCCTGGATCTCAGCTGATATCTGTTCCTTCTTATTGGAGGGGTGTTCCTTCTTCTCGCTGTACTCGGGGTTATATCTACAATGGCAGGCTCGACTGCAGCGTTTAAAACAGTTACTATTGCCTTTTTTGCTGACTCAACAGGTTTCAATAAAGCCGGCTCCTGCACTGATAGTATGTTCAAATGTGCGAGGTTATTTTTAACAACTGGAGCCTCAGTCTGCGTTTGATCCATACAACCCTGCCTCCCAGAAGAAAACACGTAATTTGCTGCTTGATCCCCCTTCTCACCACACCTTACCGCAAGTGAATAGAGCTTCTTCCCAGTCTCCGTCTTGCAGGGTTGTTTATAGACATTAAACACCGGACCTCTTAGTTTGATGTGAAATAGAACGGAGCGGAATCTGCTCCACAGACACCACCGGCGTTCTTCCAACGTGAGTGATAACGTAGGTGGGCGCAGGTCCTAGCGCCGACCTCTTCTTTGCGTGTCTGAGCCAGCCGTCGCCTCAATGCAGGGGACATACGGCTTCAAAATCTCTTCTCGCGCAGAACTTGTTCTCTCTCCATTTAGTCTTCAGGGATCCCTAGGTGCGTCCACGACCGGCTCTCAGCCCGCCGCCATGTTCCTCGTGGGCGTGGCCTCGTCGTTTCCCCCTGCTGCTGTGGTTCGATGAATCAAACACCTCGGTGTAGGATTTTGAGTTGATTGAGTCGGAGACGGGCCGGAATCGCAACTTCTTTCGGCGAGGATAGCGCCGATGGCCAATCCTCGTCATCCAATTTCAAACCATCGCTAGTCCAGACCTCTCGAAGCCGCACCAACAGATCCACTCAATTATTAATCAATTTCTTATATATCAAAGAAATGGTGCTGTCGGGCACGTGGCCGTCAAGCACCCGATCTTCTAGTGGGGAGGATTCAGGAATATCCATGCCCTCAGGAAAAACCGAACTCAGCGCATGGGTAATCTGGACATAACGGAAGTATTCTCTATCACTCAGCTCATACTCTACCTTCAGTGCCTCAAAGGTCTTGATTTTACCCTTGACCCATAGGTTACTCAACTGCTAATGCCAATCATATCCCATTTTTCAAATCCTTTAGTCTTCCATAGGGAACCCAGTCTTTCGGACGTATAAAGCGGAGTCGCACGGGTCAGGCGATCCCCCCACCCCGTTGCCGCACTCGCATCATACTACGCTCGTACTGCTATCTTGGTAGGTCCCGAGAGTTCCCTACCCACTGCTTTGGAATAAAGGGCCCTGTTGTAATCCCCACCAGGTAACAGGTATTTATCCATCTCGAATGCAAGATTAGAGGCAGGTCCATACATTCCATAATTAATCGCTCCCAACTGAGCAGCCCAGTAATATCGCCTGATATACGGAAGTGCCATACCTCCATCATACCAAGGAAGCGTAAGCTTGGAGAGGGCAATACACGAGCGTCCATTCCAAATCAATCGCCTCTGCAAACTCTCCACCTCACAAAAATAACTCGCCGGAACAACATCGAAAGTATTCTGGAGCGCGTATAAAAATTGCGGTAAGGCCATCATTTTAAAGAGGGCCACGCGCCCAATCGGTGAAAGCGGCAATCTGAGCCAGCCCGCAACGTCCGTTTTAACCTCTGGAGGGAGGGGGAGCAGGTCACGATCATAACGAGCCACAGGATCTAGGGTTATAAAAATCCCCAGGTACTTAAATCCCGATTGCGACACCTGAATGGGACAACGACGTGGCAGAGGCGGAGCACCACCCGACAGTACATAGACACAGGACTTGGTCCAGTTGATCACAAGACCGGAGTTCTTGCCGAACGATGTGAGCACATCAAACAATACATTCAACGACTTACGAGGGGACGTAAGATGCAACAGAATGTCATCAGCGTAGAGCGATATGCGATCCTCAAACTCCGGGGTCCACTGAATACCTTTCATAGAGGGTTCCCAACGCAGCCAGGCAGCCAAGGGCTCCAGGGCAAGGGCAAACAGAAGAGGGGAAAGAGGACAGCCCTGTCGCGTACCCCTCCCAAGAACAAGAGGCTTAGAGACTCGACCATTCACCACCACTTGTGCCAACGGCTCCTCATACAAAAGTTTCACCCAGCTAATGAAACCCGGACCAAAACCAAATTTTGCAAGAGCGGCCCAGAGGTATGGCCACTCCACCCTATCGAAAGCCATTGTTGCATCCAGAGAAACCAAAATGGCCGGCTCACGCAGCGACGCCGCCCTTGCGAGAACACCATTCAAGTGCCTCAGGTTAAGGGCTGTATTGCGATGTGGAATGAAACCTGACTGGTCCGGATGAATCAAGTCACTAATTACTTTTATCAAGCGGTTAGCCAACCACTTTGCGAGAATCTTTGGTTCGGCGTTTAAGAGCAAAATGGGCCTATACGACGCACATCGATCTCGTGGTTTCCCCTCCTTGTCGATCACTACGATGGTAGCAAGACGCTGATCACGAGGAAGGGAGCCAACGTCTTGCGACTCTAAGAGCATATCACGGAGATAGGGCGCCATTTTGTCAGGACGCAGCTTGTAGAGCTCGATGGGCAGGCCGTTAGGACCCAGGGCCTTGCCCGAGCGCACAGAGCGAATAGCGAGGGCTATCTCGTCAGCTGAGAATGCCGCATCCATTAAGTCTCTATCCGAGTCCCACAGGCTAGGCAATGCAATGTCACGCAACAACAGAAGGGAGTCTTTCTCCCGTCTATCAGAGGATGGAGAGTACACCTTACGAAAATTTTCAGCGAAACACTCAACAATCTCAGCCGGATCAGTCACACACTCCATCAACTTTCTCAATCACAGGAACCACACAACTTGCCCTCTCCCTTTTATCCAGCCAAGCAATCAGTTTCCCAGCCTTATCACCCAAATCATACAGCCTGCCCTGTTGCTCTCTACTCATGACTTTTGCGACATCCGTCACCAGGGCCCTATAGTCCAGTTGTTTGAGGCTGAGGGCATGAAGTTTGTTGCAAGTCGCACCCAATTCTAGGTTCCTTTTTAGCTCAGTTATTTCAGCCTCTAAGCGGACCACCTCCTCATTCTTAGGTTTTTTAGCACCAGCAATTAACAATAATGCCTGTCCTCGGATGACCGTCTCAAAATGCCTCCCACAGTGACACCGAGGAGGACACGGACCCCTCGTTCTCAGCAAAATATTGATCAAGGGACTTAATCAAAGCAGCTTGAGTGTTGGGGTCACGGAGGTACCAGGGATTGATCGGGGCAACTCGTCCCTCAACACTCATAGTAGTGCCGATCTGAAGCCACAATGGGGAGTGATCTGATATACCCCGAGCCAGATGTCTAATTTCCCTAACAGTGGAGGCCTGCGCCGCCGGCACCAAGATATAGTCAAGTCTGGAGAGACTGCCGTGGGCCCCAGAGTGATAGGTGTATTGTGTCTGTCCCAGATGCATCAACCTCCAACAGTCTATCAAGCCCAGAGTCTCCAGAAACCCACTTAACCAGGAGTGTGACCTGGTGAGGTCTCTGGGGGGGTAGCGATCTACTCTACCGGAGACAACTGAATTAAAATCTCCACCCATCACCAGAATACCATCTGGGAGCCCGAGTATCATACTCCCGAGATCCGCAAAAGTCGAGGTCTGTAGACCAGGCGGGACATATACGGAAACCAGCGAAACAGTCCTCCCCTCCAACCTCCCTGTGATTGCAGCGTAGCGCCCTCTGTCATCCAGGGTCACGTTGTCTATTTCCAAAGGGAGGGAGTTCTTGACAAGGATGCCCACGCCCCTAGAGCCAGTAGTGAACCCAGAGTGTACAGCCAGACGATATCCTCGCCGGTTCATGGCATGGCAAGTGTTTCCAATCAAGTGCGTCTCCTGCAACAATACAACATCAGGGGAGAGGCGCCTCAACAGTTGCAACACAACACCCCGCTTAATCCTATCCCCCAACCCATTGACATTCCTACACAGCAGTTTCAACCCACTACCCCCATCCCAGCAGCAAATGCGGAATCCACCCCATGGCGAACACAGTGCCCAGACAGAAGAATCGACGTTGCCTTGAGAAGAAATAGAACTCCAAACACCCCCTACCCCCCCCAACATGATCCCAATACAACACCCCCCACCCTGCACCCCTGCGTTAAACTCAAAAACATCCCCAACTTGCAGTGTATCTGTCGCCCTAACATTAACTAGTCTACGCAAAGAAAGCCAGGGGAGGAAAGAGTACCACTCCCCCCGCCACCCTCGGGTATGCAGCCATAAGTAGCATAAGTATGAAAGATATCAGACCAAGCTTCATGGTATATTAACTGTTCGGAAGTCAGGAACCACATTGTCATTCTTGCTCCGGCGCGCCACCCTCTGCTCCACCGAGTGTTCCGTCTGATAGCTCCGCTTTGGCAAAGTGTCCAACCAGTCACTCATTTTCTCAGAGCGGTCAAAGAAAAACGTCCGTTCCTCATATTCGACACGGAGCCTGGTTGGAAACAGCATCGCATATTTCAGGCCCATGTCTCTCAAGCGTCGCTTCACCCCCTGAAACCCCATCCTCTGTCTCTGAACGAACTGGGTAAAGTCCGGGTAGAAGCTCACCGTTGAGTTTTCAAACTTCACTGGGCCACCCACCCGCGATGCCTGCAGGATAGCGTCTCTGTATCTGAAGTTGAAAATCCTGGCAATATTCGGCCTCGGAGGGGCACCCGGCTTCGGTTTCCCCTCCGGTACCCGGTGTGCGCGTTCCACGGCAAAGAATTTACTTAGGCCTCTGGGGGCGAGAAGATTTAAAATGAGGTCCTCCACAAGCAGATTTGCAGCGGAATTGTCTGATTTTTCAGGGACCCCAATAATACGTACATTTTTACGTCTAGCCCTGTTTTCAAAATCCTCAAGTCGACGAGAGATGAGATCATTGGAGGATCGCAAGCTGCCAACCTCCGTCTGTAAGTCGGACACATCGGTTGTAAGACTGGAGGTCTTTAGATCTAAGGATTTGACCTTCTCATTCGTTTTCGATAGGTCAGCTCTGATCAAATTGACGTCATTGGCTACGGTGTCGAGCTTAGGGGCGAGAGCCTCATATTGCTGGCCGATGGAGGTCTTGATACAAGCAATGGTGCCTATGACATCTTGCAGGGTCAACTCGAACGACGCAGCCGGGTCCTCCCTCACCTCCTCCAGAGTCTTACTCATAGTACCAGGGGGCCCCTTAGGCTGGGTATACCGATCCATGACGTTTGTTTGAGTTGCCCCCCCCCCCCGGAGAGGTGTCTTGGTTTTCCGCTTCTCTGTATCGGGCCTGCCCGCCATGTTGAGCAAAGTGCCCCCGAGGGGCCTTTGGGACCTGGTGAGAATGGCCCTTCGCTGTCTACCCACCGGAGTCCTCAGAAGCGGGCGCCAGGAGCTGTGGCCCAGCGCACAAACGCCAGAGACCATTGGCACACAGTAAATCCACAGCTAGACCTCGGGCAACCAAATAGATCTTGAGACAGGACCGGGCCAATGACAGAAAGCAAAACCGAAAGCTAACTCCAGGCAGCAGGCTGTGCCCAGGGGGCCGTTGTTGTTGAACTACTGCCTGGGCATCCTTGCGACTCGAACCCCTGGCTTCGCCTTGGGGTGGGCCTCAAAAGTTCAGGATGTCGGCGTGGCCAAGGCGGCAAGCATGGCGGATGCAGCTTAAGCGAGCTCCGTCCCGCCGGCGATATATCCATTGATTATCCTGTGTCTCCCCGACCCAAAGTCATCCAAAAAGGAGTGTCCAGCTATGGGAAGCGACCGTAAAGCCCCAACGGCGATCTGAGCGACATTGGTGCTCTAACAACGGCGATCCAGACTCCGAGGCGGCGCGGCCTTCCTCGCGCGCAGACGCCGGGACCTCGAGTTTGTGAGGGCTCGGGCAGAAGTGCGGTGAGGCCGGGGCCTGAGAAGAGCGGTGAACTGGTTCGCGCTTTCGAGGGACGGTGGCCCGCGACACCCACGCTGAGCGGCGCGGAGGAGGTGGCGACCCTGCAACATCGCTGCAACGTCGAACCATCGGTGGCTGGGTGAGCTGCAAACAGGAGGTGTGTGAGGGGGGCGGGGCTGATCACGTTTGGCGGTCTATTCTGACCGCGGGAGGCCTTATGTGCTGCGGGCAATGAGAGTCATTTCTCCCTTCCCCCCGCCCTCCGGCGGATCCGTGAGGACGGTAGCGGCGCTCCCTATAGTAGCGGCTGGTGACTTGTGGCGAACCCCCTACTCGGCGGTTAAATCGGACCGCGGGGTGGGCCCTCGAGTGCGGGGGGGCCCGGAAAATTTCATAAATTGGACCCTGAGCGGAGGCGGACTGACGGGGAGACGGGGGTGAGCGAAAGACGAAGCCGATTGCCCCCGTGGACCCTGTGGGTGACCGCGTACGAGAGTCCCTAGGGCCCGCAAAAGGGGATCCTTGGCGGAGAGGTGTTCGGGCCCTCGGAGTGGCTTCTAACCTGAGGCCATAATGACCAGGGGTGGCAACAGTGGCGGTGCCTCCAAACAAGGAACAATCGATAAATTTACGGGGCCGACTGGAGGAGCCGGAGCCTCAGGGGGCCATCAGGCGCCGGGTCCCGACAATGCGGCCCTCATGGCGGCGATAACGCAATCCAGAGACATGCTGGATGCCAAAATTGGGGCAGTTGGAGCGGACGTTACTTTGCTGCGTCAGGACCTGCGAAACGCTGTGGCCCGTATTGCTGAGACTGAGGCCAGGATCACGGGGTGGAGGACGACGTGGCGACGCTAAAGAAGAAAGTAGCCGCCATGGAAGGAACTCAAAAGGGCCTATCACTTCGAGCCGAAGATGCGGAAGGGAGGGCTCGGCGAAACAATCTACACTTTGTGGGATTTCCGGAGGGATGTGAGAAGGGCGACATGGAGGCCGTCCTGACCCGGTGGTTGGAGGGGTGGCTCCCCCCGGAATCCCTTTCGCGCTGTTTTATTATTGAACGAGCGCTCCGAGCACTGGTCCAGAAGCCGCCGGTGGGGGCGTGCCCTCGACCGGTGATAGCCAAGCTACTCAACATCGACAGGCACGAACAAAAGAGCCCCTGCTATTTGAGAACCACAAAATCCTAATATTCCCAGACTACACTAGGCTGGTGCAGCAACAAAGACAGTCCTTTACAGCGGCTAAGGCGCGGCTGAGAGGCCTCAATATCCAATATGCCTTGCTCTACCCGGCCCGCCTCCGTGTGGTCTTCCAGTCCCGGACCCAATTCTTCAATACTCCGGAAGAGGTCTTCACCTGGACGGACGAGACGGTCCAGATCAGAGTACATACCCCTCCGGGCCATGACTCGGACTCGTCCTCCACGGCGGGGCCTCCGAGGTCCCCCTCGGCGATCGCGGAGCAGGAGCAACTGAAGGTCGCGCTCAAAGAAAAATCCTCCTCCCAACGATGGGGCGGCGGAGTCGACCAAAACTGTAGACTCTCAGAATCCAGAGGTATGAGGCCTTTTGTCACTCAACGGAATCCGGGCATGGGCCCTGAGGAGTGACTGGAGGGACAGACTCTCTTCGCGGGCAAAGAATACTATTGAAATGCACTACCTGAGTCATTTGCCACATTGGTAACTGTGTGATTAAGGGACGTGGGTTGGGGGACAGTAAAGAGAGGGCGGACACAACCTCTCTGTTAAGTGGGGGGTAAGTTGGGACAAAGAGGGTAGTTCATGGGGATCCATTGGGATAGTGGGTCTCTGACCTCCCGTTGGGGGCGGGGGATGATCTATTCCGCGACAGGTACTTCAATGTTGCTGATGTATGGGGAGGGGGAGGAGGGGGTGTTGTGGGGACAGTTTGGGATGAGGGGAGGGTGGGCGAGTGTCCTGACATGGTTTTTGGCTCTATTTCGGAGTGATGATGACTTTAAGCTTTCTAACATCTATAATCTGTATTCTTACCTTGTGTTGGCCCTTTTAAGCCCTTTTTTCCAGACCTAGAAGAGGATAGCTGCTTAATATGATGATAGATCCCTTATTCTTGACTCTAATCATCTATTGCCTATTGGCTTTGACATAATTATGTGTCCTTTGTGGTCCTGACTTTATATTACACATTGGTATGGTTTGTGTAGGTACTCTGACAGAGCTAAGGGTTATTTCATCCTTCTCAGGCCTACAAGGCCCAGAACTAGAGAGACTCCATTTTGCTTTCTATCCCTGCAGAGCTGAGATGCTTGCAGGGTAAAGGTAATGTTTATAGTTAAAGCTGTTGTCTACTTGGAGAGAACCGGTCTGGGCCAGCCCTTATCGGTAGGCTGTATTATTCTCTGTGGGGAAGACACCACAAATGGCCGGCCGGCTGGGTGTGTGTCCTTGGCGCGGAGTGGTGCAGAGATCTGATGGGTGGCGGGCTGATGGCTGGAACTTTCCATGAGGAAACAGCATTCCATATTAGTGAAGTGCAGAGGCGGAGTCAGTTAGTTGAGCTGGAGTTGAAGAAAGAGCTTGAGCTGGAGAGAGTTCGAGCGAGAAAGAGTTGAGCTGGAGTTGCAGAAAGAGCTTGAGCTGGAGAGAGTTCGAGCGAGAAGGAATTGAGTTGAGCTGGAGTTGCAGTGAGTTGAGTTGGAGGAGCGGAAAGAGTTTGAGCTGGAAAGAGTTTGAGCTGGAAGCAGTTGAGTTGGATTGAAGCAGAGGAGAGGAGTGGAGTTGCAGAAGGAGTGGAGAATCAGAAAGAGTTTGAGTTGAATTGGAGCAGAGGAGAGGAGTGCAGTTGCAGGAGGAGAAGAGACAGAAGATGCTTGGAATAGAGAGAAGACAGACAGTCAGTGAGCTGGAACTGAAGGAAGCAGTCAGAAGCAGTTACTTATCAGGAGGAGTTGTGAATAGCTGGAGTCTGAAGTAATGCCTTTTGGAAGAGACTGAAGTTATATCGTGGATTAGTCTGTGGGAGCAGCTGGAGTGAATTGGACATTAGCACAGAGGCAATCAAATAGAGTGAAGAAGCTAGTGGAGCGAACGGTTATCAGAGCGACGGAAACCATTAGACTGAAGTTGGAAGGTGGAGAGAGTTCGTGGGGGAGAGGAATCCAGTGCAGAGTGATCAGCGCAGATGTGTGTCCAAGAGTGCAGGAGAGGATCTAAGACGAGCTAAGGCACAGACGAGAGGGGAGCCTAGATGACAGCTAGAGCAAGACCTCACACCCCTCAGGTGATATCCTTCTGTATTTCCAAACATTAACCTTGTCCTTATACCATATGTCTAATCCTTTTTCTTTCAGTGGTGTGTTACAGTTCCTGTTAGTTACAGAGACCCCGCAGATCTGTGTATGTGTCTATTCCCATTCTATTGTTAATGTAATAAAGATACCCCAGTTCTTAGTGAACCAGTGTGCATGTGTTGTTCTTATGATAGAGCTAACCTTTCTTCTAACCAGTTGTTATATATATAGCAACTGATGGATCAAAAGGGAGTAAGAGCGCTTAAATCAGGGAATAACTTTTGCATACAGTGTGTGTCTCTTGTTCTTAAAGCGCATGTAACCTTTCCTTCTAGTCAGGTGTTACAGCCAGAACAGATGCTGCCCCATATCAGGTAAGTAGCCACAGAATAATTAGGGAGAGAGAGGAGCCCTTGAGCTAAGAGAATAGATATACACTAAGTAATTCGGCCATTCCAAAATATTATTGTAGTAGTGAACCTCTAGTGAATAGTGAGAGAAACTTCCCAACATAGAGAGAGAGAGAGAGCTGAAGGTATTCATAGGAAAGTGATCATCGTTGGTAAGCGGCGTTAATGAGAACACCAGGTGGGAGACTGGTACTTAGGTTCGCCGGATTGTGGACCGGGCTGTGAGTTAGAGAACACTGGGCGGGACACCAGTGCTTAGGTCCGCCGGATTGCGGATCGGGCTGTGAGTTAGAGAACACGGGGGGGACACCAGTGCTTAGGTCCACCGGATTGTGGACAGGGCTGTGAGGAAGAGAGCACTAGGGCTGCAGACCAGTGTATAGGCACGCAGGATTGCGGAGGTGCCGAGCGAGCACTGACTGTGGTCAGTGTGTAATGGTAAATAATCGGAACTGCCCCAGGTTAGATTAGTCTGGACCCATGTGATCCCGAGACTATGAGGTATGAGTGTGGTGTAGGGCATGGACGTCCTTAGTAATCAGTGAGTATTCCTAGTAATCCCTATAGATTTAGTGGTGTTTCTGATGATATGAGCTTGTATATTGCGAGTTCCCCATCCTCAGGTAGGTTCCCAGGTGCCTGGATAGATGGGTCCTGAGGAGGGAGGTGGTTACGTTTTGGCCGGGTTGGTGGTGCTCTGATGAGCTGGTCCTATCTGGTCTGAGAATCCGGTCATAACAGCGAGCTAGTTGGGTGGGGTGGAGTAGCCGGGAGTAAGTTGAGGGAGAGGTGGGAGGGGGTAGCTTTCAACTGCACAGTGTTCATTCAGGTACTATTGAAGCAGGATGTGTGTATGTGGTCTCTGACGCCCGGACCATTGCTCTTTCTACCTATAGATAGCGGTTGATGCACATGAGGCAGGCTTTCAGAGGGCTTTGATGCGTGTTGTGAGTTGGAACGTACGGGGGCTACTGGATAAAATAAAGAGGGGTGCAGTCCTGCGACTAGGGAAGAAAGAAAAGGCAGATGTCCTACTTTTGCAGGAGACTCACCTCCTAGGCACCAAGGCCCTTAGCTTGCAGAGATACGGTTATCAGCAGGTATTTCATGCTGGCTTTGTGAGGGGATCCCGGGGAGTGGCTGTCTTGGTACACCGCAGGCTGTCCTATGTTCACGAGACTCAATGGGTTGATGCTCATGGCAGATATGTCTTTGTCCAGGGCAGGATAGGTGCAGAGCCGGTAGTTTTTGGGAGTCTATATGCCCCACCTCCCCTGGAAGGAGCCCTTATAGAAAAATTGTTCGGTGTGTGGGCTGAAATACCAGATGTTATGGCAGTAGTAGGTGGCGATTGGAATGATGTGATGAATGGACGGATGGATCGCCACAGGCTGAGGGGAGATCTGCCAACAGACACACACACTAAATTGAGCGACATAGAGAGAGGGATGGGATGGGTTGATGCATGGCGATACCAACATGCCCAGAGCCGTGAATACACTTATGTTTCGGCTGTTCATAAAGTCCTTTTCCAGAATAGATTATCTGTTCATTCCCCACACCTGGGTGGGGAGGGTGGACTCCACTTCCATATTGCCACGCGGCCTGTCGGATCACTCCCCGACGACGCTAGACTTACGTCTCGATAGAAAGTGGCAGCCATTCAGGTGGCGCCTCTCAACATGGCATTTACAGCAAGATAGCTATCAGACTCATATGAGGGAAGCGATTGCTCATTACTGGAGCGACAATGACAGATTAGATACAGATGATATGACCCTCTGGGAAGCTCTGAAGACATTGACTGGTGTGCTGCAGCCCGTAAGACATGGAGGGACAATATAGAGAGAGAGGCTAATCAGGTCCAGGACTTAGAAGAAAGATGTCGCACAGAGGGGGTTGAGGAGGATGTCGGGCAGTTGCTATTGGCGCAGCAGTCGTACGCCTCCCTGCTACTGGATGAGGCTAGACAGCTGTTGCTAGCGAAGCAGAGTAGGATATACCAGTGGGGCGATAAGTCCAGCACTATGCTATATAGGCTTTGCCAGAGTACTTTTCATGCACAGTCACTACCGGGTCTTCGGGACGACACAGGGGCGTCCATGACGGCCCCGGCGGAACCAGCAGCCAGCTTTGCACAGTATTATGCGGCCCAATATGCTCCTCTGGAGACCCTTCCGGCAGCAGACATCAAAAAATTCCTGGCCGACCTCCCGCCGCGAGCGTTATCGGATGAGGGGCGCGATCGCCTTGAGCTCCCTCTGTCGGCTGAGGAGCTGGGTACAGCCCTCGGTGAACTTAATGTTGGTAAAGCCCCCGGACCTAATGGGTTCCTGAGTGAATTTTTTAAGAAGTTTCACCTCCAATTAGGGACGCACTATGGAAGGGCTCTGGAGGCAGCCAGAGAGTGTGGCCGACTTCCGATGGACTGGCGGCAAGCCGAAATTGTGGTCTTTTGTAAGCCGGGGAGGCCCCCTGACCAGCATGAGTCTTATGGACCTATATCGCTATTGAATATCGAAGCGAAAATACTGGCGAAGGCGTTGGCTAATCGCCTTCTCCCATACTTTACAGACCTTGCCACCCAGACCAGGACGGCTTTTTGCCTCATAGAGCAACAAGACACAATATTAGGCGTGCACAGGTGGCAGTGGAGGCGGCCCGGGCGGCAGGGATTCCAGCGGCGCTACTATTGCCTGATATAGATAGAGCCTTTGACTCATTGAGTTGGGTCTACCTCCATGCACTCCTGTCCCGCCTGAACCTCGGGCCTCACTTCCTGTCATATCTGCAGCTGCTCTACACAGATCTGACGGCGTCGGTGAGAGTGGTTGGAGAGGTGTCCGATCCCATCTGTATAGGTCAAGGCACCAGACAGAGATGTCCCCTATCGCCATATTTATTTGCCCTGGCGATGGAGCCGCTAGCGGCGTGGGTACGGGTGGATGCACAGATGCGAGGAATTGAGTGGGAGACGGGACCTGCTGATAGAATCGCACTATATGCAGATGACGTCCTCTTTTTTCTCACAGACTTGAACAGATCTGGTCCGCGGGTTCTGGATATCATGCGAATATTCGGGGAGGTGTCGGGCCTGCATCTGAAACTGAGAAAATCGGCGTTGTGGGTGTTGGGGGAGCGCGGATGCCTAGGTTCCTGGGCGACAGCACTGCAGGAAGCGACTGGAGGCCTTAAATACCTGGGAGTGTTTTTGACTGATTTACGCGGGGTCTCCTGGGCACGCAATGTGGTGCCTGTATGGGACCGAGTCCGATCAGACATGGCAACATGGTCCCGCATGCCCCTCCCTGAACGTATACGGCCGCTCGGCCATATATAAGATGGTAGCTCTCCCGCGTCTATTATATCAACTACAGAATCACCCATATGCTATTCCACCGCAGTGGTTTAAACAGGTGGATTCAGCGTTAAGCCAGTTTCTTTGGGCTGGGGGAGCGGTGAGAGTAGCACTTCGCACATGCTTCCTCTCCACGTACTGTGGGGGCCTAGTAACATCGGTATTTCTAGTGTAAGAAACACGTCTGAGACATTTACTTGCATGAATTGTTTCTACCGAATATAAGCCTGGTCGAATGCCACCTGTCTGTCGCACGCCATAGGGAGTAGTCTCCTGGCATGGTTGGATGTGCCTTGTTTGGGACATACTCCAGATCAAACTACAGTAAAAATGTTTTACAGGAGGCGAATAATGTTGTATATTTATTAACGTTTTGAGCAATGTAGTCCGCAGTATCATTGATGCAATTTTCTTTCCAAACAAACCATTTTTCGTTTTTGAACTGTACGCGCATGCGCGATAGAGTAGTGTCTCTTTCCGCTTTTACACCCACGGATGTGTGAGACTTAAAACTTTAGAGAATTACATTCTCATATGACGCTTGTAACGCTGCATTGAAACAGCGACTGATTAAAGAATTCTGTTTACGTATGATGGAATGGGTTTGTAACAACAAACCTCATCTGCGTGTCCAGCACCATGTGCGCATGCGCGATGGAGAAGTATTCTGCTTAGTTGTTTGCTCCGTTAGTTTGTCCAGTAGGGTGCCCCGTATTCCCCGTCCGCCTCATTAATCACCGTTTGGCGTCTACTTAAGAGCAAAGGGCGACCTTGTGAGTGCCTCCACTTCCGCTTGGCCCATGGACAGAGGTACTGACGGACAGGTGAGTGTCCTTTTTGGACTCTCCTCATTGTAGCTGGGCTGTGCAGCTGAGAGCAGTTTAGTTAGTCTCTGTTCGGGCAAGGAGACCACAAGCAGTCTGTCAAGTCCTTATTTCTTTCAATATGACTGAGATATAGAAGGGGTCTTTGATGAACCTAACTTCTTGAAAGGGCTCCTTATCGAGGGTAGCCCAGGTGGTTCTCTTTGGACCTATTTCCAGTCCCCCTCACTAGTACCACTAGATTGCTTTTTATAAAGTTTCCAAAATACATAATTGAATGAGAGGTTTCAATTCCATCATAAGATTTTTCAGAGGCATTCTAGAATGTCTGGATTATGCTATCTTCAATGCGACAAATGGGTAGCGGGGTAATATGTAAACTTAGTTTGACAGTTGGGTACACATCACACGTTCGTTGGGTTGGAGTGTAGAGCAATTGGCTTGGGCACTGTAGAACTGTGGGTGCACTTTACTTAGTCCACCACATGGTAAACATTTTTGGCTAGTTTTCTGACATCCAGTTCTACACCGGCACTACATGGCTGGCTGTGATATGGATTGATCTGCAATTCCCACATGACGCAAACTCCACCGCCAGAGTGGTCTGATGGGATTTTGTACTAGCTTTGTGTTTCCAATAACCTCCAGCAACGTTGGTTCACACATGCAGCCTACTGTCCCTTAGTCACTGCTATGGTCACACACCACTTCCAGACCTGTTCTGCTCTCTTGTGTGTTTTTTCTGACTATTGGGGAGCGAGCAGACAGGTCGTTAAATATTCCCCCCGACCCTCCACACATGTTTGTTTGTTAGTATTTAGAGCAACTTTTTAGTTGCGGGTCTAGTAATTTTGGATGCAAACACAGTTTTTCGCATCCTAATAGCTCACCTAACTTAATTGTGTAGGTCTCCCTCCTGTCTACCCAGTCACCACCATATTCCCCATCTAAAAACATTTGTTGACAACATTTTCTGTGCTTTGCACGTGATGGAAACATAATAATTATAACAATTTTTTGCTCCATGGTGGTCTTTCTAGTGTAAGAAACACGTCTGAGACATTTACTTGCATGAATTGTTTCTACCGAATATAAGCCTGGTCGAGTGCCACCTGTCTGTCGCACGCCATAGGGAGTAGTCTCCTGGCATGGTTAGATGTGCCTTGTTTGGGACATACTCCAGATCAAACTACAGTAAAAATGTTTTACAGGAGGCGAATAATGTTGTATATTTATTAACGTTTTGAGCAATGTAGTCCGCAGTATCATTGATGCAATTTTCTTTCCAAACAAACCATTTTTCGTTTTTGAACTGTACGCGCATGCGCGATAGAGTAGTGTCTCTTTCCGCTTTTACACCCACGGATGTGTGAGACTTAAAACTTTAGAGAATTACATTCTCATATGACGCGTGTAACGCTGCATTGAAACAGCGACTGATTAAAGAATTCTGTTTACGTATGATGGAATGGGTTTGTAACAACAAACCTCATCTGCGTGTCCAGCACCATGTGCGCATGCGCGATGGAGAAGTATTCTGCTTAGTTGTTTGCTCCGTTAGTTTGTCCAGTAGGGTGCCCCGTATTCCCCGTCCGCCTCATTAATCGCCGTTTGGCGTCTACTTAAGAGCAGAGGGCGACCTTGTGAGTGCCTCCACTTCCGCTTGGCCCATGGACAGAGGTACCGACGGACAGGTGAGTGTCCTTTTTGGACTCTCCTCATTGTAGCTGGGCTGTGCAGCTGAGAGCAGTTTAGTTAGTCTCTGTTCGGGCAAGGAGACCACAAGTAGTCTGTTAAGTCCTTATTTCTTTCAATATGACTGAGATATAGAAGGGGTCTTTGATGAACCTAACTTCTTGAAAGGGCTCCTTATCGAGGGTAGCCCAGGTGGTTCTCTTTGGACCTATTTCCAGTCCCCCTCACTAGTACCACTAGATTGCTTTTTATAAAGTTTCCAAAATACATAATTGAATGAGAGGTTTCAATACCATCATAAGATTTTTCAGAGGCATTCTAGAATGTCTGGATTATGCTATCTTCAATGCGACAAATGGGTAGCGGGGTAATGTGAGAAGTTGGCCCGATATGCAACGTTCGCTATTCTAGCGACCGCTATGTATCGTTCCAACGACCCTTATGGTGTTTGGTTGTAAGTCAACCTATAGACCAGCTATCCTAGTAGCGTGGATACGAGCAGTCTAAGGCTAAAGACTCGAGAGGGCGCGTTAAGCCAGCTGTTTACCACACATGTACCCCTTGAACACCCAGTGAAAGGACACCACACAAGTGTTATGAAAAGAAACAGTATATTTATTAAGAATCACAACAGCCCTGTACTCTTTATGAGGACAGGGTACTAAGCACAAACCAAATCTCTTTAGCAAATACTTCAAGTGCACAATTAAAACAAGTGTCCGAGGACACGGAAAGATTAAGGTCTCGGGCGGACCCGATAAGGCAAGTCGGAAGCGAGGGACTCAGGACCCTAGAGTAAGGAGGCTATGCAGGCACCGAAATGCCGAGTTACCTAGCCACGAGGGCTGCGGCTGCACAAGTCTTACAGGCGTCGGGGTCTTCGCTGACGAGCCAGGAGCCGGAAGAAAAGGAGTTGCTGGCCGGCGACCAGTGCTGAATAGTTCGTAGAGATCCAAGCCTGGATCGGAGATGGATGAAACCTGAAAGCAGAGGGGACCAAGTTCGTACTACTAGCCAGTAGTCAGAGGGTACCAGGAAGGCACCGGTTGGCCGTCACCTCGACCAGGTGAGTGGGCGATGCTAGGCTCTGCAGTCTCACGGACCAGGAGGCGTTGTCGGCGACCACGGCGGAGGTGCGAGCTGTCTCACGAAGGATGATGCTGTCGGCGTCGCTGGGCCCAGGATGGGGCAACAAGCCTTGGCAGATCTCAGGGCCACGTGGTGGGCCTAAGATGGCGTCTTGAGTGGACCAGGAGGGTCCGGGGTGCTTCTCACAAAGATGGAAGCAAGGGCCAGTCTGGAGCAACCAGACCAGCAGTGATGATTCTCGGATGTCGTCACAGAAGGGCACAAGCCAGCGGCTAGTGACCAGACAACGTGCTGAGCAGCGAGCAGAAGGGCCCCACACAGATCGTGGAGATGTGGGAGACTGCACTTCGGTGCTGGAGCGGCTCAGGGTCGGGGCTTCTCGGACCCCAGAGCACTCACCAGAGAGTTACCTCGATGGTCGTGCTGGCTTTAAGAGCGTGCAGGTTCTGATGATGGCCGGTCCCTCGAGGTCTCGTCGCACCCACAGATCACAGCTGAGCTGATGACGTGGGTAGAGGTCAGAGGTGCCAGGGAAGCCGGTTCTCGTCGAGCTGGGCCGTCGGATTCCTTGAGGAAGGACTTACAGCAAACCGCAGAGTTCTTAGTTGGTGCCCGCTGATGCAGGGTGACTACTCCTTAGTCACAAGGGAGAAATCTTGAGAAGAGTCTTGAATGTCCTTTCGTAGAAAGTAGTTCTTGAATCAAGGATGATCTAATTTGGAAGGGTCCCCGCTCCGGTCTTTATTCTAAAGAAAGGGGTGGGTACATGACTAGGTCCTGCCCTAAGGGTGGGACCAGGAAGGGGGGTAGTTACACCCCTCTCCCCTGCCGGACTTTCCCCAGGCCAGGGCTGTCGCCCCTGGAACTGGTTCTAACCGGCAGATGCGTAGTGAGCACCGGGGTGCCACTCCGCAGTCACCTTCTCGCCAAAGCCCTACCTACCCAGAATACACAAACCCTGTCTGGGACGGTGCGAACACCGCCCTCGACAGGAAACCCTTTGTCCAAGTGCTCCTCGCTGGAAGGACTCCCAGCAGCAGGAGGTCAGACTCGTGTCTGTGGTGGCAGCATCCATTTTGTGGAGCTGAGGCTTCAGTTAACTTTAACCGGGGTTCACAGTTACGTACATGTCGTGTCCCTCTAGAAGGGTGGGATGCTAACCTCATCGCCAGAATTGGTGAGAGGGCAGCACCCCGATTCGTATGACACCTTACTCGACATGCCTTGATAACGCGACACCGGAGTTACCGATATGGTACGCGTTATCATGGAACAGCTATTGGGTCTTGATTCCGCAAGCTGCAACCGGGCTCGGCTCGGGCCTGAACCTAGCTCACACGAGCCCACGCACTCTGCCTTCAGGATCGTTAAGGCCTGCCATAGGAGTGACTGATAGGAACTCGGGTGTCCATTGTATGGTTAGATATAGAGCTACTATACCTAAAGCGAAGGGTGGTTACACGTCTTCGCCCCAGCTGTCGTGCAGCCAGTTGTGTCAAATTTAGGAGGCCAGCCAGGGGTGGCATAATACATGCTTCAGCCCCTGGCGGCCCTGGGTACACCTATGCCCTGCGTTACGGGGTCTGATAAGGTGGCCCAGCACCAATTGGTAAATGCACCTAGGGTACATATCGTAATTTAGAAAGAGAACAGCCAGGCTGTGGGTCTGATTAGCAGGCCCACAGCCAGAGAAAGTCGTAAACCAGTGAAACAAAAGCAAAAAATCTGGGTGATCATAGGATTGCAGACCCTACTCTCCTACATGACCCCCCCCCAAACGTCGGAACAATAAGCTAACCTTGACCAGGTGAGTCTTCTTGTTCTAAGTGGAAATATCTGGAGAGCCCATCGGCATTGCCATGATCAGTACCAGGTCTATGTTCCACTGTAAAGTCCATCCCCTGTAGGGAAATGGACCACCTAAGCAGTTTGGGGTTTTCACCCTTCATCTGATTTAGCCACAAGAGGGGCTTATGGTCGGTCTGAATCTTGAAGTGAGTGCCAAACAAGTATGGCCTCAGCTTCTTCAGGGCCCAAACCACAGCAAAGGCCTCCCTCTCAATAGCTGACCAATTCTTCTCTCTAGGGGTCAGCCTTCTGCTTATAAAAGCAATGGGCTGGTCTTGACCATCAAAATTCAGTTGAGAAAGAACAGCTCCCACACCCAACTCAGAAGCATCTGTTTGGACAATGAATGGTTTGGAGTAGTCCGGACTCTTGAGGATAGGCGCCGTGCACATGGCCTGCTTTAGGTCATCGAATGCTTTTTGACAGCTCGCTGTCCACTGAACCTTTTTTGGCATTTTCTTACTTGTCAGTTCGTTTAATGGTGTCACAATGGAACCATAGTTCCTGACAAACTTCCTATAGTAACCAGTCAGGCCCAAGAAAGCTCGAACCTGAGTCTGGGTGGTTGGAGGAGCCCAGTCCCTGATTGACTGTATCTTGCTCTCCAGTGGCTGAACCTGACCTCCACCTACAAGGTGGCCCAGGTATACAACCTGTGTCTGCCCTATCTGGCACTTGGTGGCCTTGATAGTGAGACCTGCTGCTTGCAGTGCCTCTAACGTCTTCCGCAGGTGGACCAGGTGATCCTCCCAGGTGGAGCTAAAGACAGCGATATCGTCAAGATACGCCGCACAGAAGTCATCCAGCCCAGTAAGGACTTTATTCACCAACCGTTGGAAGGTGGCAGGTGCATTTTTCAGACCAAAGGGCATTACCACGAACTGATAATGCCCACCAGGGGTTGAAAATGCGGTTTTAGGCTTGGCGTCCTCAGCTAACCTGATTTGCCAATACCCAGCTGTCAGGTCAAACGTACTTAAGTAGTTGGCCGAAGCCAATCTATCGATAAGCTCGTCTGCCCTTGGTATTGGGTGGGCGTCAGTCTTAGTGACTGCATTGAGACCCCTGTAGTCTACGCAAAACCTCATCTCTCTCTTACCACCCTGGGTGTGAGGTTTCGGCACTAGAACTACGGGACTAGCCCAAGGGCTATCCGAGGGTTCAATGACTCCCAGCTCCAACATTTTCTGCACTTCACTCTTGATGCAGTCTCTAACGTGATCAGGCTGCCTGTAGATTTTACTCTTGACGGGCAAGCTGTCACCAGTGTCAACCTCATGGGTGCACCAATCGGTCTGACTGGGTGTTAGAGAAAACATATGTCTGAACGACTGAAGAACCTGTTTACAGTCGCTCTGTTGATGTTCGGAGAGGCTGCCACAAAAGACAACACCATCTACCGAGCCATCGTCAGGATTCTGAGTGAGCAGGTCGGGGAGAGGGTCACTCTCCTCTTCCTGTCCCTCATCTAGGGCCATGAGCAAACTCATGTCCTTCCTGTCGACATATGCTTTTAGCCTGTTGACATGAAGCACCCTGTGGGGGCTCCGGGGAGTTCCCAGGTCGACCAGGTAGGTGACCTCTCCCTTTTTCTCCAGGATGGTGTAGGGCCCGGACCATTTGTCCTTGAGTGCTGCTGGGGCCACTGGCTCCAACACCCACACCTTCTGTCCGGGCTGGTAAACAGTCAAGACAGCCTTTTGGTCATGCCAAGCTTTTTGGAGTTCTTGGCTGGCCTTAAGGTTTTCAGATGCCTTTTCCATGTATTCAGCCATCCGCGAGCGGAGGCCAAGCACATAGTCCACTATGTTGGCTGCAGGCTTTTTGAGAGGTCTCTCCCATCCTTCCTTCACCAAACACAGGGGTCCCCTTACAGGATGCCCGTACAAAAGTTCAAAAGGGCTGTAGCCAACCCCCTTCTGCGGGACTTCTCTGTAGGCGAACAAGAGGCAGGGGATCAGGACGTCCCATCTACGCCGAAGCTTTTCCGGTAGTCCATGAATCATCCCTTTTAGGGTCCTGTTGAATCTCTCAACAAGCCCATTGCATTGTGGATGATAGGGTGTAGTGAACTTGTAGTTAACACCACATTCCTTCCACATAGCAGTTAAGTAGCTCGACATAAAGTTTGCACCTCTGTCGGAGACGACCTCCTTAGGGAAGCCCACTCTGGAGAACACTCCAACTAGGGCTCTTGCCACAACAGGTGCTGTAGTGGTCCTAAGGGGAATAGCTTCAGGATACCTGGTGGCATGATCCACTACCACCAGTATAAACTTGTGCCCTGATGCTGTAGGTGGTTCCATGGGACCGACGATGTCGATCCCCACCCGTTCAAAGGGCACCCCCACCACAGGCATTGGTATAAGGGGGGCCTTTGTCGTGCCACCTGACTTACCACTGGCTTGGCAAGTGACACAGGAGCGGCAAAACTCCTTGGCATCTTCGTTCATGTGAGGCCAGTGAAAGTGTGAGACAAGCCTGTCCCACGTTTTCGTCTGGCCTAAGTGACCTGCTAAGGGAATCTCGTGGGCCAAGGTAAGTAGGAAACCACGCTGAGACAAGGGTACAACCAGCCTCCTGGTCATGCCAGGCTTGGGGTCTCTTGACTCAGTGTACAGGAGTCCATCTTCCCAGTATACCTTGTGGGTACCTGTGGCGTTCCCAGCAGCCTCAGCAGCAGCCTGCTGTCTGAGGGGTTCAAGAGAAGGGCAGTCTAACTGGTCCTTCCCCAGGCCTTCCCTTGAGGGTCCCCCTGAACCCAAGAATTCAACTTGATCAAGTTCGAATTCCCTAGGCTCAGTTTCCCTCAATTCCTGTAGGTCAGCCTCCTCTGAGACTTGATCCTCGACCTGGGGCAAGGGGGAAGGCGCAGCCTTAACCCTACTGCTCTTTTTCTTGGGAGGTGTCTGGTCCGTTGTTCCAGGATCCAGCACCTGTTCAGTGGGGCATTTCCTGACCTGTGACCTAGTCACAGCGAACACATGTGCTGGCAAACCTAACATTTCCATGTGAGTCCGGTGCTCCACTTCTGACCATTGTGACGACTCCAAATCATTGCCCAACAAACAATCCACTGGGAGGTCTGGACTAACTACAACCTTCTTTTGGCCAGTTACCCCTCCCCAGGAGAAAGCTACAATTGCCATACTGTGATTGGTAGTGACATTGCTTGCATTGGTCACCAGGAATTCTGTACCTGGCATGATCTGTCCAGGGTCCACAAAGTTAGGCGTCACCATGGTGACGCTGGCACAAGTGTCCCTATAGGCCTGAGCCATCTTTCCATTTATGAAAGGCGTCTGTCGGTATTTGCCCAAAGTATTGGGGCTTACGTCAGGGGATACGTCCGCGTCCCCTGTACTGACAAGGACAGCCTGAGTGAGTGTGCCAACTAAGTTGTCACGCCCCTCAGAACCCAGGGTTAACCCTACTAAACCCTTGGGAGGCGCACTACCACTGCTGACTGTACTAGGGGGCACAGGTGCCTTAGGGGCGGCAGTGGCAGGAGTCTGCCCTCCTCCTTTCTTGGTGCACTCACTAAACCAGTGAGATTTACTTTTACAGTACTGGCACCATCTTTTGGATTGGCCTTCTTTCTTCTTTTGGGGAGCCTGACCCCCACCCTCTTTGGGTTGTTGGGGACCTGTCGAAGACTTCTGGTCATTTTGTTCCCCTTTAGAATCTTTACCCTTCTGGTCTGCTTTCTTCTGACCACCTTGATTCTGGCCCTGGTTCTGTTTAACTCTTGTACGAACCCATCTGTCTGCCTTCTTTCCCAATTCTTGGGGAGAGGTCAGATCCGAGTCGACAAGATGCTGATGCAACAACTGGTTCTGACAATTGTTTAAAATTTGTTCTCTCATCATCAAATTATACAATCCTTGATAATCAGTAACCTTACTGCCCAGCAACCAGCCCTCAAAAGCCTTAGTGGCACAATCGACAAAATCAGACCAATCTTGAGACTGCGTTTTCTGGGTATCCCTGAACAGCACCCTGTACTGCTCAGTGGTTAGGCCGAACCCTTCAACGAGTGTATTTTTCAAGATTTGGTAATTGTTAGCATCCTCCACCCTTGTGGTGAGGAGCTTGTCTCTTCCTTTTCCTTCAAAGGAGAGCCACAAGATAGCTGCCCACTGACTCTGGGGAACACCCTGCACAGTGCAGGCCCTCTCCAAAGCAGTAATCCATTTGTGGATGTCGTCCCCTTGTTTAAAGGGGGGCACTATCTTACCAAGGTGTTTCGTATCGAAACTCTTTTCCCTATTACTAGGTACATTGCTGCCACCAGTGGGGACTGCCCCACTTAACTGTTGCTCTCTAGCAAAGGCAAGCCTTTCTTTGGCCAGGGCAAGTTCTTCCCTTTCAATCCTTAGATTGGCTGCCCTTTCCTTAGCTTCGTACACTCTCCTCTGAGGGGACGTCATCCCTCTCTGAGAAGAGTTGTGAGAGCCATTGGTTTGAAGGGATCTGCCAGAGTCTCTTGACAGAGATCGGGCTCGTCCATTCCCAATGTTAAGCTGACCTGATAGTGGCCCCAGGGGTCCCCCAGTACCGCTATCATGTTTGCTTAAGTTGGACCTGCTTAGTCTGACGACTTCTACCTGTCCCTTATCTGCCTCATCCCCAGAGAGATCCTCATCCTCATCCTCCTCCACATCTTCGTTCTCAGTTGCGAGGTGGATGAGGTCAGGATCGTCTCGGGTTCCCTCGAGGGGAGGCATGTCTCCTTCTGGATTAGAAGAGCTACGAAGTTTCTCAGCTCTTCTGGCATCATAAGTCTCCAAGAGACCAATCAGAAAGGACGTTGTGGGGTTAGACCCCTGCTGAATCTTCCTGGAGTGACACAGTCGTCTTAACTCCTTGAAGCTCAGCACAGTATATCCTGAAGGGATGACCTGTGGAGGGTCAACTGACACAAGGGGAGACCCAGAGTTTCCTCCTTTGTCCGACATACTGTTTCTAGTGTGGTGTAAGTGATGCACCTACCTACACTACGTGTTTACCTACTGTACCCTTGCTAAGAGCTGTAGCCAAGGTGTGCTAAGCCTTGAGGAGCTACAACAGCTGGTTCAGTAGAACTCAGAGTATTCTAAGCTTTTAGTTATATGTACTAACAGTACTTGTGCGATCTTTCAACAAGATATTCTTAGGATACGTGTGGTAAAACAACAGCAAGCTCAAATCCCACCGCTGCCACCAATGTGAGAAGTTGGCCCGATATGCAACGTTCGCTATTCTAGCGACCGCTATGTATCGTTCCAACGACCCTTATGGTGTTTGGTTGTAAGTCAACCTATAGACCAGCTATCCTAGTAGCGTGGATACGAGCAGTCTAAGGCTAAAGACTCGAGAGGGCGCGTTAAGCCAGCTGTTTACCACACATGTACCCCTTGAACACCCAGTGAAAGGACACCACACAAGTGTTATGAAAATAAACAGTATATTTATTAAGAATCACAACAGCCCCGTACTCTTTATGAGGACAGGGTACTAAGCACAAACCAAATCTCTTTAGCAAATACTTCAAGTGCACAATTAAAACAAGTGTCCGAGGACACGGAAAGATTAAGGTCTCGGGCGGACCCGATAAGGCAAGTCGGAAGCGAGGGACTCAGGACCCTAGAGTAAGGAGGCTATGCAGGCACCGAAATGCCGAGTTACCTAGCCACGAGGGCTGCGGCTGCACAAGTCTTACAGGCGTCGGGGTCTTCGCTGACGAGCCAGGAGCCGGAAGAAAAGGAGTTGCTGGCCGGCGACCAGTGCTGAATAGTTCGTAGAGATCCAAGCCTGGATCGGAGATGGATGAAACCTGAAAGCAGAGGGGACCAAGTTCGTACTACTAGCCAGTAGTCAGAGGGTACCAGGAAGGCACCGGTTGGCCGTCACCTCGACCAGGTGAGTGGGCGACGCTAGGCTCTGCAGTCTCACGGACCAGGAGGCGTTGTCGGCGACCACGGCGGAGGTGCGAGCTGTCCCACGAAGGATGATGCTGTCGGCGTCGCTGGGCCCAGGATGGGGCAACAAGCCTTGGCAGATCTCAGGGCCACGTGGTGGGCCTAAGATGGCGTCTTGAGTGGACCAGGAGGGTCCGGGGTGCTTCTCACAAAGATGGAAGCAAGGGCCAGTCTGGAGCAACCAGACCAGCAGTGATGATTCTCGGATGTTGTCACAGAAGGGCACAAGCCAGCGGCTAGTGACCAGACAACGTGCTGAGCAGCGAGCAGAAGGGCCCCACGCAGATCGTGGAGATGCTGGGAGACTGCACTTCGGTGCTGGAGCGGCTCAGGGTCGGGGCTTCTCGGACCCCAGAGCACTCACCAGAGAGTTACCTCGATGGTCGTGCTGGCTTTAAGAGCGTGCAGGTTCTGATGATGGCCGGTCCCTCGAGGTCTCGTCGCACCCACAGATCACAGCTGAGCTGATGACGTGGGTAGAGGTCAGAGGTGCCAGGGAAGCCGGTTCTCGTCGAGCTGGGCCGTCGGATTCCTTGAGGAAGGACTTACAGCAAACCGCAGAGTTCTTAGTTGGTGCCCGCTGATGCAGGGTGACTACTCCTTAGTCACAAGGGAGAAATCTTGAGAAGAGTCTTGAATGTCCTTTCGTAGAAAGTAGTTCTTGAATCAAAGATGATCTAATTTGGAAGGGTCCCCGCTCCGGTCTTTATTCTAAAGAAAGGGGTGGGTACATGACTAGGTCCTGCCCTAAGGGTGGGACCAGGAAGGGGGGTAGTTACACCCCTCTCCCCTGCCGGACTTTCCCCAGGCCAGGGCTGTCGCCCCTGGAACTGGTTCTAACCGGCAGATGCGTAGTGAGCACCGGGGTGCCACTCCGCAGTCACCTTCTCGCCAAAGCCCTACCTACCCAGAATACACAAACCCTGTCTGGGACGGTGCGAACACCGCCCTCGACAGGAAACCCTTTGTCCAAGTGCTCCTCGCTGGAAGGACTCCCAGCAGCAGGAGGTCAGACTCGTGTCTGTGGTGGCAGCATCCATTTTGTGGAGCTGAGGCTTCAGTTAACTTTAACCGGGGTTCACAGTTACGTACATGTCGTGTCCCTCTAGAAGGGTGGGATGCTAACCTCATTGCCAGAATTGGTGAGAGGGCAGCACCCCGATTCGTATGACACCTTACTCGACATGCCTTGATAACGCGACACCGGAGTTACCGATATGGTACGCGTTATCATGGAACAGCTATTGGGTCTTGATTCCGCAAGCTGCAACCGGGCTCGGCTCGGGCCTGAACCTAGCTCACACGAGCCCATGCACTCTGCCTTCAGGATCGTTAAGGCCTGCCATAGGAGTGACTGATAGGAACTCGGGTGTCCATTGTATGGTTAGATATAGAGCTACTATACCTAAAGCGAAGGGTGGTTACACGTCTTCGCCCCAGCTGTCGTGCAGCCAGTTGTGTCAAATTTAGGAGGCCAGCCAGGGGTGGCATAATACATGCTTCAGCCCCTGGCGGCCCTGGGTACACCTATGCCCTGCGTTACGGGGTCTGATAAGGTGGCCCAGCACCAATTGGTAAATGCACCTAGGGTACATATCGTAATTTAGAAAGAGAACAGCCAGGCTGTGGGTCTGATTAGCAGGCCCACAGCCAGAGAAAGTCGTAAACCAGTGAAACAAAAGCAAAAAATCTGGGTGATCATAGGATTGCAGACCCTACTCTCCTACAGGTAATATGTAAACTTAGCTTGACAGTTGGGTACACATCACACGTTCGTTGGGTTGGAGTGTAGAGCAATTGGCTTGGGCACTGTAGAACTGTGGGTTTACTGTGTCCTTTTTCTACACCACAGAGCGGGGCCTCATACTCCCGAGCGGTTGCCGGATGAGGTGAGGTCTTCACCCACACAAAGCTGGGTGAGTATCACATTGAGGAAATGCCTCGAAGTGATAAAGCTATAATGCTTGTTTAAATATGCAGAATGTAAATTATTCATGCAGGTGTGATTTGTCTATGCAGTCTCTCTGTATGCAGGTGGTTGTGTGTATGTAATCTAGTGTTGTTGTATAATACATTTTTGTTTATTGACAGGAAGAAGAAATGCTTCTCTCCCACCAGTGGACGTTCTACCGTTAAAGTTCCTGGTAGATATGTATCTTTCTACTAGTAATCTTATCGCTACTTTTCACTTTGCACTACAATTGTGATTATGGCTGCAGTAGCTGATTTTTATTAAGGTCCTGAAGAATGCCGGGGAAAAGCCCCTTAGGCTGAAACATGTCGACCGTACTACACAAGCGCCATAGGGTAGTCATTCTACCAGGCGCGGTTTTTATCTCTTGACACACGGACTTTAGTTTACATGCTCTTGTAGAGTCTGTGTAGTCAATTTTATTTATCACTTTCATTTGAGCACTGCACTTTACTTAGTCCACCACATGGTAAACATTTTTGGCTAGTTTTCTGACATCCAGTTCTACGCCGGCACTACATGGCAGGCTGTGATATGGATTGATCTGCAATTCCCACATGACCATGACGCAAACTCCACCGCCAGGGTGGTCTGATGGGATTTTGTACTAGCTTTGTGTTTCCAATAACCTCCAGCAACGTTGGTTCACACATGCAGCCTACTGTCCCTTAGTCACTGCTATGGTCACACACCACTTCCAGACCTGTTCTGCTCTCTTGTGTGTTTTTTTTTTTTTTTTTGTCATCAAGAAGTATCCTGTGTCTCTGTTTGCCAAGACAGGGGAACTCAAAGGTTTCAGGCGTTCTCCCTGACGCCGCTGGGTTCTAAAAACCCGGTCCTTCAGTTGGCGCCCAACGTCGGGCGACTTCAGCGTTACCGGTCCAAGCCAGAGGTTCGTGAGAAGCTTCGTGTGAAAATTCTGGAGGAAGGCCAGCCACTTCATCGACCCCTGTATGTCGTTGTGGTCCGAAAGTCTTTGCTGCGAGTTTCCCGCTTTCCGACGGCTACGAAGGACTGCTGCCCTGACTGTCGCCCTGTTTTGGAGCCTTAGACATTTGTAGAGCGAGACGATTGACGGGTCTTCTGGTGACGCCATTGACATTTCAGTTAAGTATAAGCGGAGCGTCTCCCAGTCCTTAGTTTGTTTTGTATCCTTGAGTGGATAGCTTTGATTTGGTACCTGCCGGACCCAAAGCCAAGGGATTCGTGTATTCACGAGATTATCGTTTCAAGATTCCCCTTGTTGTTTGAAGCTAGACTAGTGAGCAAGATGCCTGGTTTTAGCAGTTTTAGAAACTTGTTTAGTTGTGGTGCATTGAAGGATTTCCGGTTAGAGGATTCGTGTCCGGTTCCTCCGATCGGAACTCCTACATACGAGTTGTATGGGAAGCATGGTGTAGGTCATATTAGTTATAATGAGATCTGGGTAAAATATACGAAGAGTGACGGTGTCCTACAGTGGCCCCGTTACGGTAGTTTTGAAACTGAAATTTTAGATAACCTCTAAGTGAAGTTGTTTAAGAAGAAAGCCCGGCCAGCGATGTTTGACTCTTTCCGCATATGGCGCAAAGAAGCCAAACAGAAAGAAATAAAATTAGCGAAAAAGAATAAGAGAGGTATGTCAATGGTGCAAGCTGCCATTGCGTACAGAGATAATGAAGAAGAGCAAGAAAGTGAACAGATGCTTAGAGTGAGGAAGTTAGCGGTAGATAGGTGCTATCCAGTCTTGCCGTCTAAAGAACAGAAGGACGAGAAAGATCTTACGAAAGATCCTATAATGTCGCATCTGTTAAATTCACCACCACCTTATGTGCAGAATGCTACGGCCCCACCGCCACCAGCTGTGGCTGTGCAACTGCCGGTTATTTTGCCTCCTGTGATTCCTCTACAGCCAGCTCCTTTGTCGGCTACTGTACCTTTGGCGCAGCCTCCTTAGGGGCCGCCAACTTTGCCCTTTTCTACGACTGCTGCTTCTATGCCTGTCCCTACTGCTTCTGTGTCTGTTCCGACTTTGGATTCTCCTACTACTGTTTCGTCTCCCCTTGTTCTTCCGACTACTCCTTCTCCTAGACAGCTGATGACCGCTGCTTTTTCTGGTTTCCTGATTCCTTGGTTGGGACAATTAGGTATGTCTCCTGTGAGTGAGTGTAGACAGCTGCGTAGTTAATTGCCTGATACAGATGAACGAGTGGTTCTAGATCACATGGCGCATAGATGGGTTACGTATGCGTCCCAGTACGATCTTGAGGGTGTTATAGATGTTTTCCGGCAATGGGAAGCATCAAAGCAACGTTATGTTTTCGAGATCATGTGTGCGTTCCTCCATGAACATTGGACGAACGAAGTGGGTAAAGCTCCTGAAGAGCTGTTCCGGTTGCGTTCCGAATTAGCAAAAGGAACGATCGTGAGTCTCCTCGACATCGAGAGAGCGGTGTCAACGTTACTGTCATTCCGAAGGAATGTTCCTTCTGAACGATTGCTAGAGCCTGATTCGTCAGTTGGGAGACAAGCGCGTCAGTATCCGATGCGAGAGGTTCCTCCAGTTTGGAGACCTGCTGATGCGACAGCTCAACCACCTGTTGTTGCGCACTTTCAGCGAGTGTGGGTACCATGTTCCATGGAAGCGTGCTGAAGTTTTAGCGCTTAAGCAGACCTTGCCTGATCCGCGGAAAAATTCCAGCGGGATATTATAAAGAGCTTACACAAACAGTGAGTTTGTGCATCATGAATTTGGCGGACATAGATATGTTGTTTGGGAATGTTGTTCCACAGCCCATCTGGAATGTCATTCGACATACAGATCATGATAATGATGATTCGTGGGTGAACCTTGTCGCTGCGAACGATAGACAAGTTGGAGGTGCTAAGCCTGAAAATATCATTAGGATTATTACTTTTATGAAGACTTTGATGCCTGAAGTACGTGTGAATTGGGATAAGTTGTCTGCATGTAAGCAGAAGAAAGATGAGACTGTGTCGGACTTCTTTTCGCGTTTCGAGGAAACGTTCGTCGATCATAGTGGTCAGGATATGGCTACCGAGGGTGGCCAGAGGTTGTTTGTCGACAAGTTCGTACACAATCTTCTTCCTGAGTTATGCACTAAGTTGAAGGATTCTGAGAGTGCTTGGCCTGTTTCTACATCGGCGCAGATTTTAGCTACGGCTCAGTAGTATGAGAATAGACATAAGGATGAGTTAGAGAAAGCGGACAAGAAGACTAAGGAATTGAGAACTAAAGTTCTTCTACAACAAGCTTATCCGCCCCGTGTTAATAATCAGCGTGATTACCAGCAGCCACAACAGTATTCGAGGAACTCGCAAAGAGACGAGACTCCTCAACAGCGTATTCCCTATGGCCCTAATCAGTGTGCGTATTGTAGAGAAGAAGGTCATTACAAGAATAGTTGTCCGGTTTTGCTGCAACGAGGGAATAGTGCTCGTGGTGTGAGAGGTAGAGGTGCTCAGCAAGCACCTAGAGGTAGAGGTCGTGGGCAGAACGCGCTCCCTTTTCCTCCACAAAATTCGATGAATAGTTTTGACCAACAGCAGAATTCGTCTGGTAGGACAGCACAGTACTATGTGGACGATTACTATGTTGAGGGTGATGAAGCACATGGTTGTTAGGACAGCCATGGACAAAGAGAGGGAGTTGTTTCAGTTCCAGTAGATCAGAACGGACCTTACGTTGAGGTGATTGCATCAGGTGTGTCAGAGCCTTTTTTGCTAGACACTGGTGCTACGAAGAGTTCGATTATGCATTCTAAGCTCCCTGGCGCACCTTTGTCTGGCTTTAATAATGTTTCTGTAGGTTTTTCTGGCGCCCCCGTTACGAATCCGATTTCTGCCCTATTGCCCCTTTCTGTTGGTCCTCGTAGGTTTGAAGCACCCCTTCTTTTGACTACAGGTTGTAATGAGAATTTGCTGGGTTTAGACCTGTTAAAGAGATTGTATGCGACTTTGTATTGTTCTCCGGCGGGAGTACTTCTTACTTTGGGTGAGAATGTGATCTCTCCAATATATATATCGAAAGATTGTCTTCCATCGGAATTGTCTTCATTACCAGATTCACTGTGGGCTACGGGTCCGAATGATGTAGGCCTGTTAGACATTCCCCCATATGTTGTCACACTGAAGGTGAATGCTAAGTTACCGCGCATTCCACAGTATCGCATTTCGAGTGATGGTGAGCGTGCACTCTTAGCGATCATTTATGGTCTGATTGATAAATGTGTTATTGAAGAGATGCGAGGTAACGTGTGCAATAGTCCTGTTTTGCCGGTTCTGAAAAGAACTGATCCTTCACAGCCTCCTGTATATAGATTTGTTATTGATCTTCGTGAAGTGAACAAGATTGTTGTTCCACAATTTCCTGTTGTGCCTGACATTACTGCATTATTGACTTTGATTCCGGCTTCTGCCACCTGGTTCTCGGTGATTGACTTGAAGAAAGCATCCCGATTGCCATGGAGAGCAGGGATATTGCCTATTTTCTTTAGGAGGACGAAGTTTCCGCTTTAAGCGTGCTCCTCAAGGCTATTGTGAGAGTCCATCGATTTACAGTCAAGCTTTGAAGACACAACTTGATTTGTTGGTTTTACCTGAGGGTGCAGCCCTTATCCAGTATGTTGACGATTTGCTAGTTGCCGCAGATACTGAGGAGATTTGTAAGGATGCCACTTTGTCTTTATTGCAACACTTATCTGATTGTCACCATAAAGTTTCCCTCTCAAAATTACAATTCTGTCGACAAGAAGTTACCTACCTAGGTCACCTCTTATCAAAGGAGGGAAGGAAATTGACCCCAGAAAGAATTCAAGCCATTGCGAAAATGAGTGTTCCTATGACACAGAGAGAAGTACGTGCGTTTTTGGGTATTACGTCGTACTGTAGACAGTGGATTCCCAATTTTTCTCTGTTAGCGAAGCCTTTGATAGCTCTTACTGTTAAGGATACTCCAAATCCTATTCCTTGGACTGACGAATGTCAAAAGAGCTTTTCTGAACTACGTAATGCGCTGTGTTCGGCTCCTGTGTTGGGTACTCCCGACTACAGTAAGCCTTTTACATTGTATGTCCACGAGAGAGAGGGATGTGCATTGTCGGTTTTGACTCAGCAGTTTGGCGATAAGCAACGCCCATGTGCGTACTTTTCGTCAACTTTGGATCCTGTAGCTAGAGCGTTGCCGAGTTGCTTGAGAGCCACAGCGGCAGTGGCTGTTTCAATTCGACAATCTGCTGGTTTGGTTATGGATAATACGTTAGTGGTCATGGTTCCACATGCAGTGGATACCTTGTTGAATCGTACGAAGACACAACACTTAACTAGTGCTCGGTTGTCAGGGTATGAGCTGACATTGTTAGCGAGTCATGTGCATATAAGAAGGTGTAATACCTTAAACCCAGCTACATTGTTGCCGATTTCGCTTGAGACAGATGACGATAGTGAAGAACAGCATGATTGTTTTCTAAGAAACGAAGAAGAGACGAAAGGGAGAGTGGACCTTAGGGACACTCCTCTTCTTGATTGTGATGATGCTTTGTGGGTTGATGGTTTGTGCTTTAAGTTACCGAATGGTGATACGACTGCAGCCTATGCTGTGACGACTTTGCATACGGTTGTTGAAACTGCACATATCCCACATAACTCCGCACAAGCGGCTAAATTGATTGCACTTACGAGAGCATGTGTGTTGGCGAAAGGAAAACGAGTGAATGTGTATACGGATAGTCAGTATGCATTTGGCGTGGCTCATAGCTCTGGACGTTTGTGGCGTGAACGTGGATTTTTTACATTGCATGGTACGAAGATACAACATGGACAACTGGTGAATGAACTCCTCAAATCTCTTACGCTACCACTGCAAGTCGTGATTGTGAAATGCAGTGCCCATAAAAAGGTTACGGATGATGTTGGTCGTGGTAATGCGTTTGCGGATGAAGTTGCGAAAGAAACGGCTAGAAACATGATGAGTCGAATGTATGTTGCGGGTCCAGCGAGATGGGTTCCAGAGAAGAGTATGTGTGAAGATACTATTGAGATCCTGGTAAGGGAACTCCAACACCAGCTGGTCATTTTGCTCCTCCTACATATCCGTTTGAGGCCTTGCAGCTAGATTTTATCCATATGGAGAGATGCAACAACTTGAAATATGTGTTAGTGGTTGTTTGCTCCTTTTCTAGATGGGTAGAAGCTTACCCCCTTAAAGACAACACTGCCTTGTCCACAGCAAAAGCCTTGATAAAATAATTTTCTCGAGATTTGGACTTCCGAGAATCATCTGGAGTGATAATAGGAGTGAATTTGTGGGTCAAGTTATGAAGAGAGTGTGCGAGGGTCTTGGGATTAGGCAGAAATTCCACGCTGCAAACCACCCCCAATCAGCTGGTTTAGTCGAGTGCTATATTGGCACTCTTAAGTTGAAATTGGCCAAAATTCAAGAGAGCACTGGTTTACAATGGCCAGATGCCTTGCCATTAGCACTTCTGTCTACAAGGATGACTGTGCATTCACAAATGGGTTTGAGTCCGTACGAGGTTGTGTTTGGTCGCCCAGCGAACATTTGGGTCGTACCAAGACCAACAAGATTTAGAGATCTCGAGTATCCTGTGCTGCTTGATTATTTGCGTGAACTGACAACTAAAATAAGTGTGTTTTACGCCAACAGGTACATGACAGTCTTCCACAAGCTTCAGAGGATCCAGGGCACTCCATCGAACCTGGCTCCTTGGTCTTTGTGTGTAACTTTCAGCGGACCAAAAACGAACAGCCCCGCTGGACTGGGCCCTATCAAGTGCTCCTGTCAACAAGATATGCGTTACGAGTGCAGGGTAAACGAAACTGGATCCACGGATCGCATACCAAAAGGGCACCTTTGCCCTTGCCTTACGATAAGTGGGTCCAGGAGGGACTTGCAGACTCTGAAACAGAAGTGGTCCCATGGTTTATACCGTTCAGCGATGCTAGATTGATTGGAACGAACTCACAGAAAGAAAGCGACAGAATTTTTCAAGCATCAGTATCTCCTGCAGATCGATTGGACACTACCGAGCCTCATCTTTTGTTCGCTGACCAAGAATTAGCTGGAAGAAATCGTTATAATCTGAGATCGAGAGTTTTGGACAAATAAAAAACTAATAAAGATTGATTTTTTTTTCCGTTTGCAGGTTAACTCTCCACCAAGGATCTACTCATTTTTGTTTTTCTTGAGCCGCCATCCGGTTCTTGCTGCTAGGGTCGCGGTTGCTCCAGTCTTGGGAGTGCAAGCCTGAGACACTAGGTCGAGGGTTCTGTTGGCCCGAGGCAGCCTTCCTGGGTTTAGCAGAGGCACTCCTGAGCAGAATCAACCAACCACCGCGGGCAGTACATTTAGTGTAGGATGGATTTCTTTGAGTTGGAGAGACCTGTACAGACACTGACTTTTAGAAAACGAATATGCAAAATAATATCGAAGAGATGTTTTTTGATATCATGTTTATTTCTATTATTGAGCCTTATAATATTTATAGCTGGTTATGTAACATTTGTTCTTAAAATGACGGTTAATCCCACTGTGCAACCTACACCTTCACCCACTATTTCTTCTCATTCTTTTCATCCTTTGCCTGAACATGAGGTAGTCAGACGATTGGAATTTGCTAATAATTCCTTCATACAACTTCTGCACCAACACCAGTTAGTGATGAATACGACAAACTGTTGGATTTGTGGTTTGATGCCTCATACAATCGATAAGGGTATTCCTTATTTAGTCCTGCCCTTTAGTTTAAATGGTTTGATTCGGGCTTACAGAACCATGTTTATTTATGCCCATAGTGTCTACCCCCTACGTTCACCGAAAGACAATCCGAAGAATAGTGCTTTAGCTAGAGGCATAGTCGACATGGTTAAAGGGACTAATGCAGTTGAAACTATTCCGAAAGATGAGAGACAACCATATAGTGGTTGGAACGTTACTGGATATGGAGTTAGTCTGAGTGTTAACCAGCGAGCGAAAAGTTCTCCACCGATTTGGATAGTGCCCCATCGGGGCCACTATTGTCTGCAGGGCAACGGTAAAAATCCGAAGGCCCAGTTAGGGAAGAGTGTTTGCACTGAGACTTATGTATTCGCGTCTCAGTCTTCCCCAGCGTTCCTAGCTGCTAAGGGTACCTACTTTTTTTGCTACGACAAAGCATATACATGGTTGCCCCCCGACTTCTCGGGCACATGTTTTGTTTCCTTTCTGTTACCTCCCACCTTTACAGCTGCGGCAGATTACCATAAGATGAGAGTTGCTAGATGTGTCTTTAGTCAAGAAGACACTGCAGGGCAAGAGTTGGGAGATTTCTTTAAGGGTTTTCTGCCGTTCTGGGGACCTATGGCTAACAGTAGGAATATTCGTCAGTTGACGAGAGTGGTTGAGTCCACCATAGTAGAAACTGCCGGTGCCCTTGGTAACCTGACTGCTGAGCTCCAGTCAGATAGACTTATGACACTTCAGAATAGAGTTGCCCTAGACGTTATTCTAGCAGATCGAGGTGAAGTTTGTAAACTGATTAAATCGAGCTGCTGCGTTTTCATTCCAGACAACGCTCCATCAGTCTTCCAGGCCATTTCCAAATTGCATAAAATCTCCGATTCTGTCCATTTGGACAAAGGGGATTGGTCTTTGATGGGATGGTTATGGGGATTGATATCTACTTGGGGTTGGAAGATTTTGATGGTTATTGGGATGATCTTAGCAATCCTCTTCATGTTCTGTCTCTGCGTGCAGTGTGCTCCTGCTATTTGTGGCCTTTGTGCCACTTCGTGTGCATGGAAACCTGTCCAGAGAGAGATACTCAGTAATAGGATGATGCTACAGCAGCATATGGATGACTTGATGAATATAGATCCAGATTCAGATTAACATGGGTTTGGGTTTGTTGCCTATGATAGGGCAAAAAGAGGGTCTGTGGTTCCGTGGTTTACGAACTGGGTTCGTTGGTTCCGAACCCGTTCAATAAAGATCGTCGGAAATGGACGATTTTGGTGTCAGCAGACCGCAAATGGCGAGTGTAGTGTGTCTGAGTGTTTTCGTATGAATCGATATAGGAGAACACTCTCTATTCAAGGATTTAGTTTGAACTTTCGGGTTCCATTTTGTATACGGCAGCCATTTTGTGTGGTTGCCCTAACATAGGCCCGATGACTGTGGCCGAGCGAGTCCTTGAGACACGTACGCCTTAGCTGACTTCTGGGTGACCTGGCCGAACTGACTCCTAGCCCGAGGCTGACCTCGCTGAGCCAGTTACTTGTTCAGCAGCTGGTCTGATAAAGATCAAAGAGCAGGACATGCCCGAGTTTATGGTACACTGCTCCCACCTTTGTATCTCCTTTCCAATCTGTTTCTGCCTTTCCTTTACGACATAATCATTAATTTGGGTCGAAGGGTTTATGATGGGTTTGTCCGGCCTGATCGAACAGGAAACAGGGAATGTGCATGGTCATTTCTGGTGGGCTGGACAACGGAAAATGGGATTGTCTTTGACTGTCGTCATTCGCTACTTTTGAAATGTTACATTGTCATTGGTCAGTTTTTGATGCACCGAATGTAAATTGGAATGTTGCCAGAGGCTTGATTTTTGGCATAAAAGACCATGCTCCGCTTATCGAATTTGTGCAGTCTCTGACGAACTACCCGTGTGTACTTCGTAGATCTCTGTTCCTGGTTGCAGCCAATAAACTTTGGTCTTTGACGTCATCAAGAAGTATCCCGTGTCTCTGTTTGCCAAGACAGGGGAACTCGAAGGTTTCAGGCGTTCTCCCTGACGCCGCTGGGTTCTAAAAACCCGGTCCTTCAAATTGCATCCCCTGATTGCTTGAGGTGTGGTCAAGAGGTTGGCACATTTGTACATACGGTGTGGTCGTGCGATGGGCTGCGGAGGTTTTGGTCAGGAGTGTGGGACTGCCTGTCTGAGGTGTTGGGCTGGGAGCTCCCCCGTACGCCGCAGCTGGGTCTTCTCCATGTTCTGGAACAGGTGTGGGGGAACATCTATAAACATCATTTGCTGCTTCTGGGCCTTACAGTAGCCAAGAGGGACATGGCTCGAGCCTGGAAAGCTCCCAGGGCCCCTCTGGTGGGAGTGTGGAAAAAGGGTTCAGATTACTATATGGGTCTGGAGCGCCCGATCTTTGAAGCCAGGGGCTGCCCCAGAAAGCATTATAAGATCTGGAAGAGATGGGCAGATTACAGAGGACTATTGCTGGAGCCGCTGGTGCAAGCGGAACCCGAAGACGGACAATTGGGCCTTAATCCCCGGGAATGAGACTTACACACTGAATTTACTTGCCATGCTTGTTAGTTGTGGATCGATTAGACACTGTGCAGGGGGCTGGGGGGGGCTCCGGGTAGGGGGAGTTAGAGGGCGATGGGAGGGGGGATAGAAGGAAGTAACTTTATTTTAAACTGTTGCTGGAATTGCATATGTATGATTATTATTTTAATGCTCACAGCACCTCCGGTGCCCGGAGTGCTGTGCCTTTATCGCAGCCTTTCAACAACACAATAAAATTTGGTTCTGAAAAAAAAAGTTCGGGATGTCGTAGTACCGGTTCCCGATGTCCGATTCAATTTTTGAAAACAACTATTCCATCAGCTGGACTTCATCTCCAATAACCCGTCTTCGTAATCAGGATATCGTTCAGGATTTATGCGGAGGGCGGCGAGGGTCTCGGGAGCCCTGTGCTCACGCGGCCATCTCGGATGCGCGCAAAGCTCCTCCTCTCCCAGATTGCTCTTTAATTGATGCATGAGGGGAGGGAAATTAGCCCTATGCAGGTCCTGCACACGCGAGGTAACTTTGAATCCCAGATAGGTAATATCCTGCGATGTGCAACGAAAAGGTGACATCCCTTCGATCTACCGCCATTCGTCTTTGGGTATTGTCAGATTTAGTAGGAAGGATTTTGTTAAGTTAAACTTAAAGCCTGCCACCACTTCAAACACTTTCAACTCAGCTTTGATATCCGGGAGAGAAATCTGGGGTTCTGTCACCGGAAGGAGCACGTCGTCGGCGAATAGCGATATCTTATGGTATTCCGTGCCAAAATTTAACCCCTGAATCTCCTCATTACCCCTGATCCTATGCACAAGAGGTTCAGTGCTCAAGGCAAAAAGAAGGGGAGATAGGGGACGCCCCTGCCTCGTCCCATGCGTCAGGGGAAAGGGGGAGGACGCTACTCCGTTGAACAGGACCCGAGAACTAGGAGAGTGATAATTAGCACGAATCATTCCAATGAAGGTTCCGCTGAAGCCAAAGTGCTGGAGCACTTTAAATAAGAAGGACCATTCCACGCGATCGAAAGCTTTCTCAGCGTCTAGCGAGAGAAGCGCTTCGGGAATATTCTCCTTGTTGGCCTTTTCAATGATATGAATGATGCGCCTCAAGTTGTCATGTGTTTGCCTCCCCTTAATAAACCCAGATTGGCCCAGATACGAGAGTGCAGGTAGGATAGTTTTGAGACGTGTAGCCAGGATTTTGGAATACATTTTGGCATCAAGGTTCAGCAGAGCGATCGGGCGATAGGAGGAGCAGATTGCTAAATCCTTGCCAGGTTTAGGAAGTACAACCATTATTGCCTCTCCAATGGAAGGAGTAACCTTGTGTGTAGAAGCGATGTAATTAAACAATGTAGTTAAAAAGGCAACACACTCCCGTGCTGAAGTATGATTGAAGTCGGCTGAAAAACCATCCGGACCGCGAGCTTTCTGGAGTTTAAGGGAATCGATTGTCTTTTGTACTTCTTCGCCAGAGATAGGCTGCGAGAGCTCTTCATTAGTACGCATCCTACCTGAGGGAGGTCCAGTGCGTCCAAGTAGCCCGATGGGTCGTTCGACACAGAGGACTTCGAGGTATACAGGGCTCCGTTAAAATCTTCAAAAGCTCCAGTCTTACCCTCCTCTGATCTGTGAGATATGCCATTGCCATCTATTATGTGTTTGATGTACTTATGTTCCTGTTTGGCCCGTAATTGGCGCGCCAATAAGGTTCCCACTTTATTCCCACTTTCATAGCTCCTGGCCTGCAACTGCAAGATAGATTTTTCGGCTCTATTCGTGTAGATGCCCTATAGTTTCCCCTTTAGGGACGTAATCTTCTGAAGGGTCAGATTTGAAGGTTGGGTCTTCTGTGCTTGTTCAGTGGACTTAAGTTCGCTTTCGAGCTTGAGACGCTCCGCACATTGTTGGGAGTGCAAGGTAGTGGCCATTTCAATGCACTTGCCCTGAATTACTGCCTTAAGGGCATCCCAAATATTAGAGTGAGAAGTGTCCTCAGGGTCGTTCATCTCAAAATACCCCTTTATAGTCTTCCTAAGTTCGTCTCTGAGGAGTCTGTCTCTGCGTAGGAAGTTGGGGAAGTACCATTGGACGTGTCTAGGGCACGGGTTTGGCCACGTGATCGTCATCTCTAAGGGGGCAAGGCCCGAAATGCAGATTGGTTGAAACTGTGATTGTAAAACAGATGGTAGCAGGGACAGGCTCAGGAAAATGTAATCAATATGGGAGTATGTTCTATGGGAACGTGAAAAGAACGAGAAGTCTCTCGTCGTGGGATTGGCATCCCTCTAAACATCCACCAACCCCAAGTGCTGAAGTTGTGAGCGCAGCACCAATCCAAATACCCCCCCTGGAGCCCTGTGGGAGTGTGATGTGTCTCTGTCCAAATCCCAGACGAAATTGAAGTCCCCCAAGAGCAGTATATCCCCCCGGGCAAAAATTTCTAAAGTCATTAGGAAGGAAAGAATGAAGTCTTGTTGACCTGTGTTAGGTGCATAGAGAGCTGCAAATGTACATGGGCGACCTCGAAGATCCCCCCCTAACCATGATGTATCTCCCGCTTTTGTACGTTTAGTGTCCTGATCCTGAAAAGGAACCCCAGCAAAGAACACCAGTGCCACCCCATTTTGTTTTGAAGAATGCGAGGACCGAAATATGTAGGGGTAAGCCTTATGGCGCAATCTCTGATCATCCGATTTTTTGAGGTGTGTTTCCTGAAGAGCGATGATCTGAACATTGTGATCAAGCATGTATTTCCAAAATCGCTGGCGCTCATTTGGGGAATTCAGCCCCCTAGCCTTCCATCAAACTACTCTAACCGCCATGATGACAGAAGGAAGATAGACTCCCTAGAAACGGTAGCCCCCTCCACTTTGACCTCTTGGGGTTCCCCCACCCACCCTGTCTAAATCCAATAAAAAGAATGGCACCATGACATTTAGACAAATTTAAAGAACGCAAAAAATATATAAAATGAGTGTGTGGTGTCCCCCTCCTAGAGGGGAATCGCAAAACTAAACAACACTCTAGGGACATTACCATTTCTTGTCCCCCAGTCCTTGTCAAATCAAAAATCAAGGCATACCTTGCATAGTTAAACTGTACTCCTCCCCCAAACTGATTATTCATGAACTAAGACAATTTGAACTGAGCAGTGAATAAACACAACATTGTCTCTGGAGGACAGCTCCAACTGACGATATTGAGCAGGTCCCAGCGTTCATGACTCCTCCTCCGGGGACCCCCCTCAGTGTATATATGAGTCACCCTCTGACCTGACTGCAGCCTGGCAGTGAGCTCACGTGTTGTCCATGTCAGGCTCCAGAAGTAAAGTCTCTGGTGGCCTCCGAGCACCCAAACTCCGGCCAAATGCGGAAGATGCAAGTCCTCTTTTCCATCCAAATCCCCCTGGACTCCCAGCCTGGCCCATCCGTGGGAGAGAGGTGAGTGAGAGCAACTTTCTCAAGGCGGCTGTAGTTTCCTTCAAAGGGGTGTCCAGTCTGACATCAATCCAACCCTACCAGGAGCTGGGGATCTCTCTGCTCTATCAGTGGACTAATTCTGGAGCTTTTGCGTTTCTTCTTCCCACTCTGCGCCATTACCCGTCGTTGTGACAATCAAGTCCGCCTTCTCCTTCTTGATCTGACGAGGTTTTGGAAAGATCTAAGCCCAACAAGGTCGCTGCCTCTGAAAGGTCCACGCAATGTTGCTGCTTATTTTGCCACATGAAGGCTATCCCAAAGGGTACCAGAAGTTCTTCTCTCTTAGGTGCTCCGTGACTGGTCAGAACTGCTGTCGACGCTGAAGAGTGGCCTGGGCCACATCTTGATATAGGGTACACGTGGTGTTCTGTAAGGAGATGGAGTCGGAGGCCCTAGCCTTTTGTAGGACTAGTTCTTTTATCTTAAAAGAGCTGAACTTGGCCAGAACATCTCTCGGGCGGAAGTTCTCCCCCGGTAGGCGTGGGTCCACTCTATGAACTCTCTCCAGCCGAAACTCTAGGTCATCCCCTACGAGGGCAGAGGAAAAGAGACCCAGCATGAACGCCTCCAGGTCTGGCCCTTCGCAATCTTCCTCTAGGCCCCGGACTCTTATGTTATCGCGACAAGAGCGATTTTCCAAATCTTCGCACTAGAGTAGGGAATCGCGTAGTTGCTTGCGTAGGTCTGCTGTGCTTTCTTTCAGTATTGAAATCTTACCCACCACCTCCTAGTGTTGCGCTTCCAAATTGAGTGTGCGTGTGCCCACGGAATCTATATCTGCTTGGACAGTCAGAAATTTCTCGCACACCTGCGCGCAGAAGGTTTCGAAGGAGGCTTCCGTGTCTGCATTAATGTTTGCACGTAGCTCGGTGCGTAGTTCTTGTTTGAAGTCACGTAGGGAGGCCAAGAGGTCTTCTTGTGTCAACACCACGGTTGCTCCCTCCTCCGCTGTCCCCCTTCCCGCCGACGTGAAATAGTAGGAGACCATATTATTGAGGTTCTTCTTGGGTGGCATAAGGGGCCCTCTGCTCGGTCAGCTCACGGCCACCCCTCAGGTAGGCGGAATCTGCCCCTTCTCAGTAGCCTCTAGCAGGGACTCCCTCACTCAATCCACCGCTCTTTGAGTCTCACTGCTCCACCTCTTCAGGGGCCAAGCCAAGTCCACCCTCAGCGCCCCTCTTGGCAACCCATGAGAAACAGCATGCACAAGAATTGATAACACCTAGTCTTCACCTCTGAACGCTCTGTCAGCTCTCCTGTCTGGGTAAGTGTTCTTTCGCGGTCCTGTGGAAATTATACACCAGCCAGGAAGGACCTCCTGTCCGCAATGATGGATTCAGACAATCCTCCCATATGCAGCCCCCGCATGGAGCATATGTCCCACTCAAATGGCTTCCTAGCCTCTCTCCAGCCTAAAGTGGATTCAACAGCTATTAAATATAGGCTTGCAGTTCTTTGAAGCAGTATCAAACACCCCCAGGGAATAATAAACTGACTCAAGTCATGGTGAGTCTGTCGCTTCTGGCCTCGACTCCGCTGTGCATTCTAATGCAGCTCCTATTGGATGGGCATTGCTACAGGATTACTTGAGCCGTCAGAACCAGCCAAGTGCTCTCTTCGCATCACTGCCGTCCGCCATTTTGCGGGGCTTCGTAGCAGGTTCGGAGCAGGCCCCCCTTCCTCCGTAATGTAACACCGAGGGCTCCCAGGAAACCCAGACCCGCGGGAGCGTTCCCCTACGAGCGTTAGCGGCAATTCTTCTTGGGACTCAGTTACCGCAGGGCACTGCAGGAGACCCTCAGCTTCGCGCTCCCATCTTCCGCGCCCAGGCAGCTGCCATTTCCTTCAGTACCCGTGCGACGCCCACCTCTCCTCGGGCTGCGATCGGGCGCCTGACGGGTCTCCAAGCAACGCAGGCTAAATCCCCTGGTGCAGCACTACCTCAGCATCTTGGAGCTGCGTCCGCCAAGCTGGTAAGGTGCTTGTTCTTTCCACAACAGCAGGACCTAGGAGGGAGCCGATCGGATTCACGTCCGATCGGCCATGTTGGTTAGCCATGCCACCCATATAAATATATTAAACTGGAAATAGCAAGTGGCACATACATTTCAATAATATAAATGAAACAGTCTTGCATAAAGTGGTCCCTCAGTCGTCTAGACGGTTCTGAGTTGCTTCTCAGACTGTAGCGCGTGCCCCACTGATGTCCCGGTAGGCCAAAGGAAGGCAGCACAGGAGAGTTTTTTGGGAGGCTTGGATTACTCATGGCCTCCTCCGTAACCGGAGCACCAGTCACAGGAGAATTGGATTCTGAGCCTCTCCACTCCTCTGTGTCTGAGACACCTTCCCTAGCAGGTCCAGTAACGGCGGAGTCTGATGACCCCTCCTGAGGAGTGAGAAACGCTTTGAAAAGCGATACGTTCCTTGTGACAGTCTCCAATCCTCGCTTCGCCGTAATCCTCTTGCCTTTCCGGTGAGTGTTGACCCAGGGTGCTCTTTCATACAGGAATCTGAACTTGCCACCCGAGAATTACCCTGTCGCCGGCCTTAAGGTCAGACGGACAGGCTTCCCTCCGTCGACTGACTTGATTTCGAGATTGTTGTGAGAAGTTGGCCTGATATGCAGTGCTCACTATTCTAGTGATCACTATGTATCAGTCCAAACAACCCTTATTGATGATTGGTTGTAAGTCAACCGTATAGACCAGCTATCCTAGTAGCATGGACAAGAGCAGTCTTTAGGCTAAACTCTAGAGGTCGTGTTAAGCCAGATGTTATACCATCACATATACCCCTTGAACACCAAGTGAAAGGACACCACACAATTTGTAATGAAAATAAAAGGATATTTATTTTGAACACAACAGCCCTGGACTCTTTATAAGGACAGGGCGCTAAGCACAATACAAAGCTCTTAAAGAATTTCTGAAAGTCGCACAATTTACACAAATGCCCGAGGGGCACGAAAAACCATAAACTCTACAAGTGGAATTCGAAATTACTAGCAGGTAAGTACTACTCTCATAGACTTTAGAAACGCTGGACCTACAATGCTGAACCCTTGGATTAGAAGCAGGAGGCCTAGGGACGTCGTGTGCAGAGTGGAAACTCTCACACGTAATGCGGGACAAAGTCTATGGTTGCTAGGAATTACAAAGTTAGTGTTCTCGGGCGAACCCGACTAGGTAGGTCAAAAACGAAAGTGGATCTAGACACTTAGAGAGTTGGTCTACGCTGGAGCACCATGGTACTCGGTTTACCTAGCCCAGGGGCTGCGGCTGCATAGGGTTCAAGTGTCGTCGGGTTTCTTCGTTGACGAACCAGGAGCCTGAAGTGGAAGTTGCTGGCTGGCGACCACTGAAGATGTTCCGGGTCGATCCAAGGACTGGATCAGCTGAAGAGAGTACCTGTAAGCAGAGGGGACCAAGTTCTGAATCACTAGCCAGTGATTAGATGGGCACCAGGATCGCACCGGATGAGGTCACCTCGACCAGGTGAGTGGGCGACGCTGGGCTCTGCAGTCTCTCGGACCAGGAGGCGTTGTCGGCGACCATGATGGAGGTGAGAGCTGCCCTACGAAGGTATCTGCTGTCGGCGATGCTGCCTCTTCCCTCGGCGTCCCCGCCCCCCTACCTGGTCACTACAAATACTTTTCGCGGCCCCCGCTCTGCGGGAGCCGCTCATGGTGTCTTGCCACTGGGGAGAACGCCGTGGGATTCTAGCGCTTTGCAAGCGCCTTCTGAACTCTGCAGGCTGACCTGGGGTGATAGGATTTGAACTGTTCAACACGCCGAGGGACTGCGAGGTCGAGCAGGCTCGGTGTTTCACAGCTGCTGCCTCTTCCCTCGGCGTCCCCGCCCCCCTACCTGGTCACTACAAATACTTTTCGCGGCCCCCGCTCCGCGGGAGCCGCTCATGGTGTCTTGCCACTTGGGAGAACGACGTGGGATTCTAGCGCTTTGCAAGCGCCTTCTGAACTCTGCAGGCTGACCTGGGGTGATAGGATTTGAACTGCTCCACACGCCGAGGGCCTGCGAGGTCGAGCAGGCTCGGTGTTTCACAGCTGCTGCCTCTTCCCTCGGCGTCCCCACCCCCCTACCTTTAGTGAATAAATTTAGTACCTATTCCCGTGACGCGGGACACGCGCGGGACATAGCCCGGGGCGAAGCCCGGGCCCTCTACGGCCCTCAAAGGTAGGATAAGGACGGGACGGGCCACCTCCCTTTTGGCTGACATAATAAAGGTATATTTGCCATAAGATAAAGACCCCCTCAAATCCTTCCCTTTCTACGCTTGTGGATTTCTCCACACTCCACGGCCCTATAGCCCATTCCCACCATAACCTCCAAGGGGGACCACACAACCGGTGTAGCTGGCACTGGGCAAACGTATTCTTTGCTAGATGAATTAAACCTTCTATGCAAAACTAAATATGTCACACTGGAAACTACACCCATGACCGAAAGTGCTAGTACACCTTCAGACACGGCTATATCTTTAGATCCCTCCATACTATCTAACACATCCCGCAGCCCGATTAGGCAAAGTACTGAATTCCCTCAGGTTTCATCCGCGAAAAGGAAACATAACGCTGTTAACCAAGGTGAAAACAACCCCCTAATCCTAAAACGGTGCCATACTCTATCTTTTGCTAACTCCCTAACGGTCCCACCGATTGCTGAGATTCCTGAAGCCAAAACACCCCCTCCCCTTTTGCACATACTACCCCTCATTGAACAGATGGTTAGCGCTATGATAGCCCCACTGTTAGAAAAAATTATTACCTTAGGGGATAGGCTCTCTGGGATAGAGAAAGCCATTAAGTCAAACATGCTGGTTGATAAACGCAGTGATGCATCTAAGACACATCCTACCCACTTAGGTCTAAAATCACCACATGTGCAGAAAAAAATCCGCCAAATACAACTTGTTGGCCCTGGTGCTCCAGGGCAAAAAACAGTTAAATACCCTGCAAAAGTCTCTCTTTCCTATCCGACCGCACTTAGAGCAGGCGAAAATAAAGTTAACTCTATCCACTTACCCCCGGAAGCGGCCCCATACGTGTGCATCCTTGCGGGTGTACCCGCCCTTCCATTTGGCAAAATCGAAAGACATCATGACCTACTCAATAAAACCAAATTCTGGCTGTCAAAAAATAGGCCACTGCCCCGTAATTTATACGGAGCAATTAGGAGCGTTAGAAGGGTGGGATGGTTGGGCTCTCTTCCCAAAGATGTTGCAGGGGACCTGGTACTTGTGCGATTTAGAGATCAAAATATTGTCCCTTACTTGAAAACCTGGCCGCCCCAAGTAAGAGACGGCCCAATATCACTATGGGATCCACATGATTTCTACCCCATAAACCCGTGTTTCCCTCCCTGAATATCTGGATACGTAACTTAGAATTTCAAAAGATTAATTATGAATTCTCTTGATACTGCCTTAACCCGGGACTGGGAAAGAATTTTTTATGTCTGGGACTCTATTTTGTATTTTGGTTTCTTAAAATGTATTTTAATATTTGGATTGTAATTTGTATTTATTGCAAACTTTTATGGTTTTTTATCTTCAAAAACCGAATAAAGTATTTGATCTGAGTACCTGTAAGCAGAGGGGACCAAGTTCTGAATCACTAGCCAGTGATTAGATGGGCACCAGGATGGCACCGGATGAAGTCACCTCGACCAGGTGAGTGGGCGGCGCTGGGCTCTGCAGTCTCTCGGACCAGGAGGCGTTGTCGGCGACCATGATGGAGGTGAGAGCTGTCCCACGAAGGTATCTGCTGTCGGCGATGCTGGACCCAGGATTGGGGCAACAACTCTTGGCAAATGCAAGCCCACGCGGTGGACTCAAAATGGTGTCTGGAGTGGACCAGGAGGGTCCGGGGTGCTCCTCTGTTGGAGGGGAGCAAGGGCCAGCCTGGAGCAACCAGACCAGCGATGGAAGTGTCGTAGTTTGTCGTCAGGAGGGCTACAAGCCAGCAGGCAAGTGGCCGGACAACGCGGTGAGCAGCAGAGAGCAGAAGGGCCCCACGCAGATCTCGTGGATGCTGGGGGGCTGGACTTCGGTGCTGGAGCTGCTCAGGGTTAGGGCTTCTCAAACCCCAAAGCACTTACTCGAGGATCCCTCGGCGATCGTGCTGGATAAGCGTAGTGCAGTTCTGAAGATGGCCGGTCCCTCGAGGTCTCATCACACCCACAAATCTCAGCTGGGCTGATGATGCAGGTAGAGGTCAGAGGGGCCAGGGAAGCCGAGTCTCGTCGTGCTGGTCGGTCTGGTTCCGGAGGAAGGACGTGCAGCAAACCGCAGGTTACTTAGTTGGTGCCCGCAGATGCAGGGTGACTACTCCTTAGTCACAAGGGAGAAATCTTAGTAAGAAGTCTTGAGTTCCTTTCGTAGAAAGTAGTTTCAGGATTCAAAGATGATCTAATTTGGAAGGGTCCCCGCTCCCACCTTTATTCTAAAGAAAGGGGCTGGTACGGGACTAGGTCCTGCCCATGGGTGGGACCAGGTAGGGGGGTGGTTACACCCCTCTCCCATGCCGGACTTTCCCCAGCTCAGGGGCTGGTGTGCCCCTGGAACTGGTTCAAACTGGCAGATGCACAGTGAGCACTGGGGTGCCACTTGCAGTCACCTTCCTATTCAGCCCTGCCTACCTAGGATACACAAAACCCTGTCTGGGATGGTGCTAGCACCGCCCCTGACAGGAAACCCTTTGTCCAAGCTCCCCTCGCTGGAAGGACTCCCAGCTGCAGGGGGTCAGACTTGTGTCTGTAGTGGCAGCATCCATTTTGTGATGCTGAGGCTCGAGTTAACTTTAACCGGGGTTCACAGTTACATACATGTCGTGTCCCTCTAGAAGGGTGGAATGCTAACCCCGTCGCCAGAATTGGCGAGGGGTTAGTATTCCAATTCGTATGACACCTTACTCGATATGTTTTGATAAAGCGATACCAAAGATAGCAAATAACCGCGAGGATTATAATGCACTTAAGAGTATATGGTACGCGTTATCATAGAACAGCTATTAGAACTTGGTTCCGCAAGCTGCAGACGGGCTCAGCTCATGCCAGAGCACCATCTCACATAATTCCACGCACTCTGCCTTCAGGATTGTTAAGGCCTGTCATAGGAGTAACTGATAGGAATATATGTGTCCATTTTAGGGTTAGATATAGGTATACTATTTCTAAAGCAAGGGGTGATTACACCACCTTGCCCCAGCTGTCGTGCAGCCAGTTGTGTCAGATTTAGCTGGCCAGCCAGGGGTGACATAATACATTCTGCAGCCCCTGGTAGGCCCTGGGTACACCTATGCCCTGAGTTACAGGGTCTGATAAGGTGGCCCAGTCCAATTAGATATGTACCTAAGGTACATGAAATCCATTTTAGAGAGAGAGCAGTAGGCCTGGGGCCCTGAATAGCAGGGTCCCAGGTCAACTAAGTCGAAAAACCAGCAAAACACCAGGCAAAAAAAGTTGGGGGTAACCATAGTCAGGTATCCACCCTCCTACAATTGTCGGCAAGAATAAATTCTGTCCTCGTGCAGGGGCTCTGGTGATGCGGGATGAAATCCCCCACCACCCGTCCCATGGACAGATGTCCTGGAGCTCTCTGCGTCGTGGAGTGGGGCGTTTGTGGTAAACTCGAAAAAACGAGAAGATGGCTAGCTCCAACGATTGGTGGCGTTCATGGGCAATGCAGATGACTTTGTTCAGTGTATGCATGAACCTCACCATTCGCTTGTGGCCACCTTGTGGTGATTTGCTGGTGGGTAATACCACGAGAGAAATAATGAAACATTATTCATTACCTTGTATTTCCGTGCTCCTCTTACTTCACCATTACTTAGTAGTCCTATTTCCTTTCATTTCACAGACCCCCTGAGGAAGCGCACTATGGTGCGAAATGCATTGGGGAATCTAAAACCATGTGGATCTTATACATGCTGTATATGTATGATTGATTCTTGAAAAATACGTCGTGACTGTTCAATCATATGAAGTTAATATGATGTTAAACGAATAAATGGTTGAAACTTCTACAAATATCCTGAAGTAAAAACCCACCTTTCATTTGGAATACATTTGTGAACTAACATTTAGCATATTCTATGCCCAAGAGTACTACAAGTTATTCTTACTCGCAGTAAGATTTTCTTTATAATACCACGAGAGGACAGATAGTTCGCCATCTCTTGCCCTTGGAACAGAGGGCCATTGTCAGTCTTCAGCTCTCGAATCAGCCAATGACTTTCTCTAGCTTGGGAAGAACTTCACTGGCATTCAATGACGGTATGACTTCCACCTCGGCGTACTTTGAGTGATCATCGATCAACACAAAGGTGTGCCTTCCATCCGGGAGACTCCTGAAATCCAAACTGACAATAGACCAAGGATGGCCTGGTCGAGGCTCTGTGATTATCGGGGCTGGTTGACTGGCTTTCCCGATGGCTTGGCACCATTGACAGGATCTCACCGCCTCCTCTACCTTTTCGTCCATCGTGGAGAACCACACTTTGGTCCTCAGCCGGCTCTTAGGTTTCACCATCCCATGTTGTCCAGCATGGGCCAGTTGTATTACTCGCTTTGTCAAAGCCTTGGGGATGACCAACTGATGACCCAGGAGAAGTCATCCCGTGGGATCTTCCTTCAGCTCTTGGCACACGTGGTATAGACTCTCCATAGTCCATCTGGCCTCACCTGTGACTGCCTTCCACTCCTGTTTGGCAGCCTGCCACCGACGATGCTTCAGAATTTGTATTGCCCATGGAAGACACTCACCCAGACGGGTTTCCTCTCCCAGTACCTCCATCGATAAAGAAATAGGGAATGACCTGGCTATAAGGAACTGGACATATTCCTCTGTGTTTTCGGCGTTAGCTTCCTCCTCTGGGGTAGCCGCTCGCGGGTGACGTGATAGTTAATCAGTTGGATTCAGTGCCTCAGGATGGTACCCCACCTGACAGTTATATTCCTGCAACTGAAGCATCCATTTTTCGACACGAGGAGGTGGTTTGGAGGTAGTGTTGGTGACCAAAAGAAGAAGAGGCTTATGATCAGTTGCCACGACAAATGGATGTCCATATACATACAAATGGAAGTGGCGACACCCCCAGTGGATGGCTTTTGCCTCTTTTTCAATTTGTGAGTTTCTCTGCTCAGGGTCTGTCAGAGAACAGCTGGCAAATGCTACAGGGCTCCAATCTTCTTCCTTCTGGCTTTTCTGTGACAGAACAGAGCCCTTTGGGACCAGCATCGACCGCAATCATGGTCAACTTGCACGGGTCGAAGTACACCAATGTGGTATTGGAAAACAGGATGTCTTTGATGGCAAGAAACACTGATTCTTTTTCTGGACCCCAGACCCAAGGGACTGACCCCTTTGTGAGCTCCATGAGAAGGTGCATGAGGGTACTTAGATCTCTAATAAAGTGGCCACAGTAGTTGACCATGCCAAGAAAACTCCTCACCTCGGTGACGGTAGTGGGAGCGGGTGCCATCTTGATGTCTCGTACCTTGACGGGGCCTGGAGTAACACACAAGGCTGAGAAACAATATCCAAAGAATTGTAGTTGCAGTTTAAGGTACTCACATTTGTTGCGGTGCACGGTGAGGCCGGATTCCTGAATCCTCTGTAGTACCTGGGTCAACCTGGTTTTATGCTCTTGGGTGGTCTTGGCGTAGATGAGAATGTCATCGCTGACCTTTACTAGGTCCATCAGCAGTTCTTGGATCACATTCTGAAATACCTCAGCCGCGCTCAACACATCAAAGTTGAGGCGGGTGTATCTCCTCAGGCCGACATGGGTTGAGAATGTCGTGATGTATCGCGACTCCTCATCAAGCACTAGCTGATGGTATACGGATCTGAGATCGAGCTTCGAGAACCAGCACGCTCCGCTGAGCTCCCCAATGAGTGCTATGCAAACAAATGATGGTCAGAATGCTGAATAAATCATACATTCACCACCAGTCAAGAGATGTGGGTTAAATCCATCGTTATTTTGCTCACCATGCCACCCCGGTTTAGACCCAGCCATACGCAAATCAGTCTTGACCCTGTGCCTCATGGGAACAGTCCAGATCGAACTGCCAAGCCTGGTCCTCCCTGGACCAAAACAAGCATCCTGGGACCGGTTTCTGGGTATTGCCCTTCATCAGTCAAGTTAGCTTGAATCCAGTGGCACAGTGAGCAAGTGATCCACATCTGGGCATACCCATCCCACTTAGTGTGAAAAGTGCTATGCAAACAAATCCCTGATGAGGTCATCGATCGTTGGAGTGAGGTGTTGTTCCCTCTTTATGGCTGTATTGGGCAGCCTCATTGCGACGCAAATCCCCACTTCTCCTGGCTGCTTTGGCTTGCGTGTGACAACGATGGGGGACACCCACGTGTAGGTCCCGTTACCTTCTCAATTATGCAGGTAGCCTAGAGTTACACTAGTTCCTTTTTGAACGGAGATGGAATGCGATGCATCTATGGTATAGAGCTACAAGTTTGACCGTGTGATCAATGTGCAGATGTACCTCCTTGCCTTTCAGCCGCCCGATCCCCTTGAATACTCCCAGGAACTCAGCTAGAATGTGCTGGACTGTTTTGTGGTGAATTCCGAAAGAGAATCTGGCGATCTCCAAATCTTCCCCTGCTCGGCACCCCAACAGCATGCAATGCCCATCCTCGGCAACGTATATTTGCGAACTGATGGAGTTAGAACCGTATGAAATGGTCATTTTAAATTTCCCTCATGGTCAGCGGCAGATCTTGTCCATACGCAAAAACTTTAATGGTTGATGCATTCAGTGATGGGGCCCTTCCAGTGTCTCGTACACTTCAGGGGACATGATATTGATGGTTGCCCCAGTGTCAACAACAGTCATGATGGTATTGCCTCCGACGAGCACCTGGCATTGTGGAAGTCTGCGTGAGGCTTCCCCTAACATGTATGCTGAATGAACCGCTTGCTCTTCCTCTTCATCTTCGTCCATTTTGCTGTTCCCACTATCACTTCGGGGATCAAGTTACAGTGGGCCTGGACTGTCGACTCTTGCGGGACCGACACACCCATACAAAGTGATTCATTTTGCCGCACCTCATATACCTTTTTCCATGTTGTGCAGGACATTTGGCAAATCCATGAGGGTCTTCGCCACAATCCCCACATCTCCAGGGGTTCCCGTTGACCTTCCTGCCTGGTCTGGCCGCTGGTTGGGGAGTTATCACGTTGACCGGCTCCACCTTCACTGGGCTTTGTTGTGCTGCCTCCATGTGGGCTGCTCTGGCACGCAAGAATTCCTTTGTCCGGCCCAAGGTTAGGATGTCAGCCAAGGGTTTCCCTGACTCTTCTAGTATTCTTTCTCAAAACCTGGTAGAAGCGCATCCTTGTATTATTTGGCCCCTTATCTCCTCACCTTCATCGTGAAATCCACACGTGCTTGCTAAGTCTTGCAGGCGAGCGTGGAACGGGTCAATGGACTCATCCACTTGTTGGCGCCCTTGGCGTTAAACAAAACATTTGTAATCCTGGTTTGCCATGGGCTCAAAGTGCGCTGACAGGGCGGCAATTAGTGTGAGATGTGTTTTGGGGGCCAGTTCATTTACCGACTTGACGAACAAGTTACTTACCTTCGGTAACGATATATCTGTAAGGAACAGTAGTTAGTATTACATTCCATACCTTAGAATATCCCCAGGCGTCAGACTGGATCCGGAAATTTTTGCGTATCAATACCCCTGCACGTCGTTAGGTGTCGTTTCTGGCTCCGCATCCGTCGTCGGCGTCGTCTGCGCCGGAATGACGTCGTCGAAGTACTTAGACGCTGCCCATGCGCACTGACGTCAGTTCTTAGACACAGCTTTTCCACGCCAGATACTCAAAGCCATGCTAGAACCAACACTGGTGCCATGAAACTAGGGCCCTGAAAGGGGATGACCTTAACCCTAGGTATCAGTTCGCAGAACGGGGAGGATGGGTGGGGTGGAAAGGAATCTAATACTAACTACTGTTTCTTACAGATATATCGTTACAGAAGGTAAGTAACTTGTTCATCTGAAAGAAACAGGTTAGTATTAGATTCCTTACCTTAGAATAGATACCCCAGCAATACCAACCCCAGTGGTGGGTCTGCGAACCAATACTCACACCAGAAAGTCCTGGAGGACGGAACGGCCAAAGAAGCCATCCCTCCGGACTTGACTGTCCAGGCAGTAGTGCCTCGCAAAGGTGTGCAGCGAGGCCCACGTAGCCGCCTGGCAAATGTCCTGCAGGGGGACTCCCCGACCCAGGGCAGTAGTAAATGTAAATGTAAATGTATAGGCATTTATATAGCGCACTACTTACCCGTAGGGTCCCAAGGCGCTTCGACCGCTGCGAAACCCTTCCTGGCTTCCCTGAGAGATGGTCCCTTAATGGGTATCTCCAGGGTGAGACCAGGCATCCCCGGCGGTCTGGTGGGGCCGTAAGTGAAGATGAGGCAAGCTAATGCCCAGAGTTGCCGAGTGTGATCGCTGATCAGAGTGGGCACCGAGGCGAGAGAATTATCGAGTGTGATCGCTGATCAGAGTGGGCACCGAGCCGCCGTGGCCCGAGTGGAATGGGCTCTCAGCCCAAGTGGAGGCTCCTTTCTAGCCAAGGAGTAGCACGCCTTGATGCATAAGACGACCCACCGAGAAATGGTCCGCTTATGCACCGCCCATCCCTTCTTCGCACCCACGTAACCAACAAAGAGTTGGTCATCCACCCGGAACTGGCGTGTGCGATCCACATAAAATGAAAGCGCACGTTTTGGGTCCAGACGATGGAGCCGCTCTTCATCCTTTGAAGGGTGCGGAGGCGGAAAGAAGGAGGGCAAGGTGATGGACTGCTCGATGTGGAAAGCAGAGACTACCTTGGGCAGGAAAGATGGTTTCGTACGCAGCACCACTTTGTCCGGATGCACAGACAGGAAAGGGGGTTTGCAAGATAGAGCCTGGAGCTCACTCACTCTCCTGGCAGAGGTGATGGCAACCAGGAAAGCTGTCTTCAAGGTGAGAAGACGGAGAGGACAAGAATGAAGCAGCTCCAAGGGAGCGCACATCAGGAAAGTAAGAACCAGGTTCAAGTTCCACTGAGGCATCACAAAGGGAACAGGTGGAAACATGTGTGTGATGCCCTTCAGAAAACAAGTTACTATAGGGGACTTGAACAAAGAAGGTTGATCAGGCAGCCTTAGGAAGGCCGAAAGAGCAGAAAGGTAGCCCTTGATAGTGCCCAGAGCAGAGCCCTGCTGGGCAAGAGAAAGAAGGAAGAGAAGAACTTCAGAAAGAGGGGCAGAAAGGGGATCCACAACCTTTGCTGTGCACCATGCCACAAATCTGTTCCACCGGCAGGCGTATATCGACTTAGTGGAGAGACGCCTGGCTGCCAGAATAACATTACAAACTTCAGGAGGCAAGTCAAATGGCCTCAACTGCCGCCGCTCAATCTCCAAGCATGGAGGTGGAGACTGGACAGGTTCGGGTGGAGGACCATCCTGCTGCTGCGACAGAAGGTCCTCCTGAAGAGGCAGACGGATCGGGGGACCGACTGACATATTGAGTAGCTCGGGATACCAGAACCTTCGAGCCCAGTCTGGAGCCACAAGCATGACTTGGGCCCGGTCTCGCCTGATCTTCTTCAGCACTCTGGGCAGAAGTGGTATAGGTGGAAAGGCGTATAACAGACCGCAACTCCACTCGCGACGAAATGCGTCGCCGAGCGAGTGCCGCCTTGGAAATTCCAACGCGCAGAACTGATGACATTGCGCGTTCTCTTCGGTGGCGAATAGATCTAACCAAGGCTCTCCCCACTGCAGAAAGATGCCTTGCGCCACGTCCGAGTTCAGACGCCATTCGTTATCCATCGAGCACCGTCGGCTGAGTTCGGCCGCCCTGGTGTTCAGAGAACCTGCCAGGTGGTGAACCACCAGGGTCACGCCCTGATGTTCCAGCCACTGCCAGAGCCGCAGAGCCTCTTGACAGAGGGTCCAGGACACCACACCGCCCTGTTTGTTGCAGTACCACATGGCAATGGTGTTGTCCGTGAACACCTGCACTGCACTCCCTCGGACAGAGGGGAGGAATGCCTTCAGTGCCAGACGAATTGCCCGCAGCTCCAGAAGGTTGATATGGAGCTGGGACTCCGCCTGAGACCAGAGGCCTCTGATCTCCGCCTCTCCCATGTTGCCTCCCCAGCCCTGGAGGGACGCATCCGTCACAACCACGTGCTCCGGTTGGAGAAGGGAGAGGGATCTGCCGTTGACCCAATCACGGTCCGTGGGCCACCACTGAAGCTGTCTTGCAGTGCCCTCCGAGATCAGGACATGGTTGGACAGGTTGCCCTGATGCTGGGCCCACTGAAACTTCAGGTCCCACTGCAGAGCCCGCATCCGCCACCGGGCGTGATGCACCCGAAGGATGCAGGAAGCCATCAGCCCCAGGAGCCGCAGCGTCAACCTTACCGAAACCCGGGATAAAGGCTGAAAGATCTGAATCAGAGCCTGAATATCCCGGACTCGCTGCTCGGGAGGATAAACCCGAAACTGCGCCGAGTCCAGAACAGCTCCGATGAAGAGGAGCTTTGGGAGGGGCACAGGTGTGATTTCGGCACGTTGATGGAAAACCCCAGCAGGTGCAGGAGATCCGCCGTAATCTGGAGGTGATTGACGACTGTTTGGGGCGAGCCCGCCTTCAACAACCAGTCGTCCAGGTAGGGGAAGACTGAAACCCCTAACCTGCGCAGATAAACTGCGACCACCGCCATCACTTTCGTGAACATCCGTGGGGCGCTGGTAAGGCCAAAGGGGAGCAGGGTGAACTGAAAGTGCTCGAGGCCTACCGTGAACCGCAGGTAACGCCGGTGGGCCGGCAGGACGGGGATGTGAAAGTAGGCGTCCTGCAAGTCCAACGCCACCATCCAGTCTTGCGGGTCTAGGGCAGCCAAGACCTGAGCCGAAGTCAACATCTTGAACTTCTCCTTCCGGAGGAAGCCGTTGACGTTCCGGAGGTCCAAGATAGGGCGTAGGCCCCCTTTGCCCTTCTTGGGTACCAGAAAGTATTGGGAGTAGCAACCACACCCTACTTCTGGCCCAGGAACGCGCTCGATGGCCCCCTTGGCAAAGAGGGCCGTAACTTCCTACTGCAGAAGTCGCAAGTGGTCCCCCTACTCGCGGTGGTACTGCGGTGGCATGGCTGGAGGGGTCACCTCGAAGGGGAGGGAGTAGCCCCTTCGGACGATTTGCAGCACCCACCTGTCCGATGTGACTGTGCGCCAGTGGAAGAGGTGATGGCGGACCCTGCCCCCCACTGGCGTCACATGGGCCTGAAAACTCGGACTAGGAAGGTTTTGAGGCGGATGCTGCGGGAGCGGGTGCGGACTGGCCCCGCCTTTGAGCCAGATCGCCTCCCCGGCGGTTTCCACGGCCGCCACTGCGCTGAATATTCTGTTGCAGCGTGTGGCTGGCGGTCCGTGTGGGGACGCCCCTTCCTTGGCCACGAAAGGAGCGAAAGGCACCCATTTGCTGGCGCGGGGCCGAGAGGCCCAAGGACTTGGCCGTAGCCCCGGAGTCCTTAAAGCGCTCAAGCGCGTGGTCTGCCTGGTCGCCAAACAGGCGACGGCCATCAAACGGCATGCCCAGAAGTATATTGGTGCACCGTAACCAGGCGTGGCATCGAACCGCCACTGTAGTGGCCATCGCTCTGCCTAGTGTATCGGTGGTATCCAGTCCGCACCGGATAGAGTACCGTGCCGCATCTCGACCCTCCACTAGGGCTTGGGCGAGTTTAGCCCTGACCTCCTCAGGGCATTGTGGCAGAACGTCCGCAACCGTGTCCCACAGGGTGTGGGTGTAGCGGCCCAAGAGGCATGCGGTGTTGACTGACCGCAGTCCCAGACTAAGGGACGAGAACACTTTCTTGCCAAATTGTTCAAACCTCTTGGATTCCCTGTCGGGAGGGGCCAACGGGAACGCGGTCTGGGAGTTAGAGGCCTGGATAACCAGGCTCTCGGGGGTTGGATGGGTCGACAGGAAGCATGGGTCACCTGGAGCCGGGCGGTAGCGTCTGGCCACGTTCCTGTCCACAGGCTGTCTTGGACCAGGTGCCCAACAGAACGTCAGATAAGGCCTCATGGAACGGCAGCAGAGGCTCGACCGAGCTTGACTGCGGTTTGAGGACCTCGGTGAGGAGATTAGTCCTCACGGCCGCTGAGGGGAGCGTAAGGTTTAAGACCTTAGCCGCCCGCATTAGTACTACGCTAAAGGCTGCCCCCTCCTCCGTAGCCACGGTAGGAGGGGAGACAAAACCAGTGTCTGGAGAGAGATCCAGGCCGCTGGCCTCCCAAAGCTCCTCTGTCCAGTCCGCTTGGTCCTGACACTTCCGCGTCAGAGGGTCCTCAGACCCCTCCCAGTCCTCTTCGCCACCCAATGGCTGGTAGCCAGGATCAACAATCGGGCCCGTTCGTTAAAGTAGAATATACCCATAGCAGTCTCGTACGGGGCCCAACGGGGCCGTGTCGACGGCTGAACGGGATCGATAGAAGGACTGGGGCCGGCGTCGGCACCCTTGGGGACGGCGCCGGCGAGGTCGTAAGGTCGACCGGAGTCGACCCGGATCCGGGTCCGGTCGGGGCCCGAAGCCGCCGTGGGGCCCGGTGGAGAAGAGAGCGGCCTCATGACCATGAGGTACTGCTCGATCTCCTCCCGCATCGCATCTTGCTCAGGGACCCGAAGGTGTGGGGCCGGAAGCGGCGCTAGCGACTTCGGCGGAGCCGCGTGGGTGGTGCCACCCAAAACCCCGGCCGCGTCGGGTGAGCGTTGGGGGCGGTCGGAGGAGCGATGACGCCGCTCCGACCTCTCATGCCTCTTACCTGACGAGGAACCAGAAGACCGATGCCGACTTCCGTAGCTGCGAGGGCTCTGTCCCCGCGACCGATCCCTCGACCTCCCATGGGACCGGGACCTCGAATGGCGAGGGGCCGACTGTCGAAGCTCGAGCCGCTTGCTGGACTGCTCCCGCCTAGCCTTCGACGTCAGGGCTCGACAGTTGGAACAGGAACCGTCATCGTGGTCGAGGCCTAGGCATTGCAGACACCGGCGATGGGGGTCGGTATTCGACATCAGTCGACAACACTTCGCGCAGGGTTTGAACCGGGCATCCTTACCGGCACTTGAAGAGTCGAGAACGACATGAAGAAGATCAAAAATGATCAAAAAAGTTTTAGTCAAAAAGTGACTGAGGGGTAGAGCTTCTCCGGATCTGCACTAGCTGGCGCGGAAAAAAGAAGAACTGACGTCAGCGCGCATGGGCGGTGTCTAAGTACTCCGACGACGTCATCCCGGTGCAGACGATGCCGACGACGGACGCGGAGCTAGAAACGACGCCTAACGACGCGCAGGGGTATTGCTATGCAAAAATTTCCGGATCCAGTCTGACGCCTGGGGATATTCTACGGTAAGGAATCTAATACTAACCTGTTTCTTTCAGATACTCCTGTAGATGTCTTTCCCTCCTAAATGCAGCAACATAGCTCCTTTCTGTTCGTAACTCACTTTGATAGCTTCGAAAAATAGGAGTAGTCGCTCTACCCACTCCTTCCATTTAGGAGCCTGAGCAGAAGGCGGCCCTTCCACCAGGATCGGCTCAATGGGGGGTATTATGGCCATCCTGCACTTTCAGTGCACCTTGTGTTCCTCTTGGCAGTTAAAAGCTGGGCGTGTGGTACTGTGCCGTGGGCAGTCAGACGTTAGTACTGTCACTTGCCGTGCAAGACACCTCCTGTGATGTCACTGACACTCCCTGCCCGGGTGGCACAGCTGCAGAGGTTGAGGCGTATAGTAGCGCCCTGGCACGGGTGACCCCTCATGTGCTGGTGGGGCTTAATGTTGCTGGTCATCGCCCACCATGGATCTGCTGTTGGTGTAGGTGTACTTACACAATATTGACTTCGTGATGGCAGATATACAAGGAGAATGCTAGGCCTATGTCTCTTCTCGCACTCCTGAGGCTTGCTGGGGGAGGGTAGCCAGGCTGAACACGAGGTGCAGACTGACTCTTTGCCAGCCGATGCACTCCATGGCACGAGCACCAGGTGCGTTGTCGGTGCACTTGCAGCCCCCACAGAGTGTAGAGGATGATTTAAAGCCCCCCCCTGTCGTCAAAGTTGTGACTCTAGTGCTGGACATCTGCTACGCTACAGCAAAAGACAGACTCCGGTTGTACTTTCGGAGCTTTGGCCTCTGTTCGTCTCTTTGATGTCACATCCGCTGGGCTCCCTCTTATTAGGGACATCACATGGTCACAGGACCACGGCATTGCAGTCCAAAACCCAGGGGTCTGAGATAAACCCCCCTAGTCATTGGGTGGTTTTGTGTAGCACCTGTTGCGTTACAGGGCCGACACTACAAGGGGTTACTGATGGCCGACACAGTAACACAGCTGGGAGGCCTGTGGGAATATAGACATCATGTCTTGCTTAGACAGAAGAGGATACCTTGACTTCGCAGCTGAAACACTGACCAGATCGCCAAGGTTCCAGCATGCAGATGCTCCAGTTAGCAGTGGTCTAACATCCCTCACGGGGTATCCAACTCAGGACCAGGACGGGATCCCATATTCTCTAACTCTCAGGTAAAGGGGGTTGACTAGATCCTAGAGGTATTCTTGGCATAACATCTACACCAATACTAGGTACATTTAGGTATATCTAGTTAGGGAGGCGTCATAGGAGTATGCACTTTCTTATCATGTGTTTTATGTGCTTGTATATATTCATGATTACTGCAAAATGGTAGAACTGTACCATCTCTTTACTTTTGTAGTACTGCTAACCATATATCTCTTCTACTGTCTGAGGATTGTTACAGCACATTTATTTTACACTAGAATAACAAATGTTTAATAAATCCTTATTAAAACACCCAAACTTTTTAGTCTGTGTATCTCTGAGACAAACTAGGTGAGCACGAGCGACTGAGCGAAAAGTAGTATATTGTTTCCACGATCCTGGGGGATATGGGTGGTCATGTTCTGAGGTTGCCAGAAACTCTTCTCTGCCCGATAAGAGGGGATTTGAGTGGCAATGTGAGCTAACTAATGCAAACCAGTCTGCCACCAAACCCACACGTTTAGGTTATCCGAAGGCGCAGATCCTGTATAAGGTATATAGGAACTACACAACATGGCACCCAACGTTGGTTGGGTACTTATTCAACAGTAGAAACTGAGTAGTTCAGTCGTGCTATTCTCATAGACCCCTACTCACAAAACACCAGAGACATCTGGAGTGGGTGGGCACAAACTCCGCCAAGCCGAGTTGGCGAAAAATCCTATTTATTGGCTGTTGCTTAATCAAGCTTGAAGGACCCAGTGTTCCTAAAATTGTGCATTAAAACCTTTATCTTAGTTCCTTTGAACAAACAACTTCTTTACAAAAAAAATGCGAGACAGGAGAGGACGTAACAGTAAATCTACACCTCTCAACAGGAGAATAGTGTATAGACGCAATTCAGATTGCAGAAAAATTCAGACATACAGTCACCCTGAAACGGGTAGTGAATGGTTTATCAGTCAGGTGTGGGTTAGTAGTTTTCGTGATTGATGCACACAAATCTAACAAAACAAAGTTATTTTATTCGTGGGTTACATTTTCAGCAGCAGATGCGAGAAAACAGACATTTCACCCTTACACAGAAGGAGATGCACCAGTGGAATATGGTCCATTTGAGGACATAGAGGTTCCGCTCACGTACCAGGAACACTTACACTGGTTTAAAGGTCCCCTATCCAATATATGAAGAAGAGTAAGACTTGGCCCGCTCAGAGGAGAAGGGGCAACATGGATGATATAAGCGGCCTACACACCACATCCTGACATTGAAACAATGCCACAAGGAGACTTACTTGCACAACACAAAGATTGAATTAAAATCTATAGAAACATGACGCAATTCGTCATGAGGACATTCACTGTCCAACAGGCAATAGTTGCAACAAATGGAACTCAATCTCAGGGTACAGCAACTAAAATCACACCACAAACATTGCACGTAGTGATGGGCAAAATGCCCACAAGCGTGAACAAATGCCATTCTTGGTAGCTCAGAAAATCACGCAGCTAGAAGCAGTATTCCCGAATACTACCCCGTGTGAAAAACACACAATGCGAACAATCTGCTTGCCCATGGGGTCACCACCACAAGTAGACGATTGTACCAGTTGAGGTACAGTCTTTGCTGCCATATATATAACAGGACTCCTGGTATTCCTTCGTTAACAGCGATACCAGATGTATTAAGACAAATACAAAATGACTGGGCAGCAGGGCCTGCTTTGAACTTAGGAATGAAGGTACTAGGTAACTATGCCCAGGTATCAGCCATAATACTAGCTAATATTAAAGGGGAAGCAGCTTCAGTGGCAATCCGCCAACACCTAAGGTAGTCCAGTCCTTTGGAACAAGAACACAAACTACCCAAAATAATTGAAACTGCATATGCAGAATTAGGTAGAGACAGTTTGAGGGGGAAAGCTTTAAAACCACAACTAATGGGCAGTCCTGAAAAGGACAATTCAAAGCAGAAACCTGCTTCTTCTAAAAAGTAGTGGGATAATAAAAATCAACAAACATTTAAAGGAAACAGATCTCAATCGCGAGGTAGATTTCCTCCACAGGAGCACTCTGAAAAAAGGTATAATCTCGGGAATAGGATAATATTAGGAAGCCTAATAGGCATCAGGATACAGATACACGTTCCTCTCGTTCCTTTCAGGGTTCATCGAAAAACTAAGCGAGGGAAACACTGTCAGAAAGACAAGAAGAGCGTACAAAGTCCAGAGACAAGCAGCACGCTAAAGATTGCACCTCTAAAAAAGAAGAAAAGCAAAAGCCACAGTTCAAAAAGTGGAAAGTTGCAGGTCTAAAGATCAGACATGCCCAGTATTCTGAGGACTCGACTACTGAACGGGGAATGGGCTCTGACGATGCTAGACTGTGCGGCAGAAGTAATAATAGCTCACCAAAACCTGATAGAATTTCTGGTGACAGCAGACTTGAATGATTATATCACGGTGGAAACACCTGATACTAGAGTAAGTGTACCACATATAGTATATGAAATAACACTCCAGATGGAGGGGGACAAGAAAAATCTGTGTTGCTCTAACCTCCAAAAATCATTAAAAAGTCTACAATCAACACTGGGATTCCTAAATTTTGGTCAAACATACATTTTGGATTACGCAGAAAGAGTAAAACCTTTCTTCGTCTTAATGAAACCTGATTTTTCTTTCTTTTTTTGATAATGTTATTGATTTTAGTCATGTAAGCAAAAACCAGCAGTTCAGCACTTATATTAGGAAGGACAATTCCCGAACAGGTAAATGATTAATCTTGCGTCACACAAACCCACAAAATCTTACAAGATACAGACAGTCAGCGGGCAACCCAAATTTAAGCCATAATACCCACCCATTTGCCCCCAAACCCTAATCTATTTCTTCGGGCACCCCATGCTTTATACATGGGCTTTTCCTGTGTAGCACACCAGTTTACCCCCTCCCGCCATTTCCTGAGGCTAGCTGGATCAGGGCGTTTCGAATTGGCGGCTATGTCTCGCTACAACCATAGCCGTGTTAAGAAATAGCTTTTCGTTTCTGGACCCATCCAGGCCATCCGAAGGAGCGTGTGTCGTGGATCATAGGGAACTTCCCACCGAAGACTTCTGCGAGTTCCTCCTCAATGCCCCCCCAGAAACGTGCCAGTTGGGACATGCCCAGACCATGTGGAAGAAATCCACCTGGTCTTGGCCACCGCATGTGCAGGAGGCAGTTGGGTACAAGCCAGCCTTGTGAAGACATTCTGGAGTTATGTAGGTGGCATACAAGTAGTACAGTTGAATCAGGTGACCATCTTAGGCACCATGAGCGCGTCCCTCCAGTCCTCCTCCTCCAGTGGATCCACCCATTCCTCCCATTGGTTTGGGAGGCAGGCTAGCGTGGTTGAGGTAAATCAATCAATCAATCAATCAATCAGGGAATTGTAAGCGCGCTACTCACCTGTGAGTGTCCCAAGTCACTGAGGGTCTGCAGATCTGTTTAGCCGAAGAGCGAGGTCTTGAGGGACTTCCTGAAGGTGTTCAGCGAGGGGGTGCGTCTGATTTCTGCTGGTAGCTCGTTCCAGGTCTTGGCTGTAATGTGAGAGAAGGATCTTCGGCCTGCTCTGTGGGTGCGCGGGGTTTTGGCCAGCATGAGGTTGGAAGATCGTAGGTTTCTTTTGGGTACCTGGAAGTTGACTCTGTCATTGAGGTATTTGGGTCTGTTGTTGTGTATTATTATTACTACGATTTGTAGGGTGCAATCGAATCATCCCAAAGGGGATCTCTCTGTGCCTTGGTAGCAGACAAAGCAGATCGAAGATTGCTGGTTAATGACAGAACAGGCATTTTTAGGCATTTGTAGGCATGAGTGAAGATTTTAAAGTGACTACCCCACCGGGAACCAGTGGAGGCGTCGTAGGTGTTGGCTGATGTGTTTGTGTCGGGGGATGCCGAGGACAAGTCCGGCGGCGGTGTTCTGTATTGTCTGGAGTAGGGACTTCTTGATGCCGTCATAGAGTGCGTTTCGATAGTCGAGTCTGTTGGTGATGAGTGCTTGGATGACGGTCTTCCTTGACTCAGGGGGATCCACTTGAAGGTCTTGCGGAGGATGCGGAGGTTCATAGTGAGTGATGAGTTGAGTACGATGCGGAGATTCTTGGCGTGGTCCTAGGGGAGGTAGGCTTCCGAGGGCGGTCGGCCACCAGATGCCATCCCATGCAGAAGGGGTGGTACCGAGGACGAGAACGTCTGTCTTTTTGGCTTTGAGCTACATGCAGCTGTTGGTCATCCAGACTGCGACGTCTTGCATTCCTTTCTGGAAGCTGAGTTTGGCAGTGGTGGGGTCTTTGGTGAGGGATAGGATGAGCTGGGTGTCGTGGGCGTTGGATACAATGTTGAGGCCGTGTTGTCGGACGATGGCTGTAAAGGGTAAGCATGGGCGAATTTTGCGAATCTGGCGTTCGCGAATATTGCGAATTTGCGAACTCGCAATCCGCAAAATCAGCGAATTCTCGCGAATTTGCAGGGTTTTTTTTTTTCACAAGGATTTTTGCCAGTTCGCGAGGATTTTGTACCAGTTCGCAATTGCGAACTTACATGTCGGCTCGCAACGGTCGCGATTATGTTGTTTCTATGTCTGGTTCATCATCACAGGTTCCCAGCACCCTCTCACCCCCTGCCACCCTCTGTTTCACCCATGCCACCCTCTGGTACATCAATGCCACCCTCTGGTTCATCATCACTGTAGATTATGGGGGGGAAAAAGCAAGCACACCTGCCCTGCTTCAACTGACATGAATTAATTTGGGGTTGATTTATTAATGTGTCACTGTTTTAAAATTCAAGTCTGGCACCTGCTTCCTTATCTGTAATTTGCTTTCTGTTGCAGTGCAATGTTTTTTTCCAGGACCTTTGTGGCCTACTTGTAGCTATTCTATGAGCCTGCTGTGAGGGTCAGAGCAGGGTCATATAATTGTTGCAACTAGCAACTGAACTGGGAATTTGCGGATTTTTTTTTTTGTGTTCGCAAGGATTCCTGCCAGTTCGCGAGGGTTTTGTACCAGTTCGCAATTGCGAACTTACATGTCGGCTCGCAACGGTCGCGATTATGTTGTTTCTACGTCTGGTTCATCATCACAGGTTCCCAGCACCCTCTGTTTCACCCCTGCCACCCTCTGGTACATCAATGCCACCCTCTGGTTCATCATCACTGTAGATTATGGGGGGGGGGGGAAGCAAGCACACCTGCCCTGCTTCAACTGACATGATTTAATTTGGGGTTGATTTATTAATGTGTCACTGTTTTAAAATTCCAGTCTGGCACCTGCTTCCTTATCTGTAATTTGCTTTCTGTTGCAGTGCAATTTTTTTTTCCAGGACCTTTGTGGCCTACTTGTAGCTATTCTATGAGCCTGCTGTGAGGGTCAGAGCAGGGTCATACAATTGTTGCAACTAGCAACTGAACTCTGGAGGGGCCCCAGTCAGGAAGCACTACAGGGAATGGTTACTAATGATGAGTTTGAACTTTTGCACCTGCTGAATGCTTTCACTTTTGCAAAACTCGTTTTTCTGCAGAACAGCATTACAGCAACTGTAATGCCCCAAACAAGCTTACTTGTGAAAGTTGATTTCTAATCCAAAAGTGATCCAAAGAAAGTCAAAAGGCCTCAAATCCAAAAATGTGCAGGCAAATGTTAACCTGAGGAGTTATTCTGATAAAAATCATCATTTTCAGAAGGTCTATGCTGCTTGCTAGTGGATTTCTTGTGCAGAATTGCAATTTTTGTAATTTCGCGAGTGCGAGATTGTTGCTGCCCGCCGCACCTACATGTTCGCAATTGCGAACTTACACCGCACGCCGCAAAATTGTATCACCAAGAAAAAAAAATCCGCTGCGTTCGAATTTTCGGATTTTCGGTAAATTCGTGAGCGTTCGCGGATTGCGAATTTACCGAAAATCCGCAAAATCCGCGAGCGTAACGGATTTTCCGCCCATGCTTAGTAAAGGGGGCCATGTAGATGTTGAAGAGGGTGGGGCTCAGTGATGAGAACTGTGGGACTCCGCAGGTGATTTTCGTGGGGTCAGAGAGGAAGGGTGGGAGTCTGATCCTAAGGCTTCTTCCAGTGAGGAATGATCGGATCCAGTTCAGGCCTGTTCCTTGTATGCCTGCGTCGTGTAGTCTGGCGATTAGTGTGCAGTGGTAGACTGTGTCGAAGGCTGCTGATAGGTCGAGTAGGTTGAGGGCGCGGAGTGGCCTTGGTCCAGGAGGGTGCAGATGTCATCTGTGGCAGCGAGTAGGGCGGTCTCTGTGCTGTGGTTGCTTTGGAATCCAGATTGGGACAGGTCGAGGATGGCGTTCTCTTCAATGAATCGTGTCAGTTTCCTGTTGACTGTTTTCTCTGCAACTTTGGCTGCCAAGGGGTGGAGCGAGATGGGCTGATAGTACTTGAGTTTGGTGTTGATTAGTGTACGGTAGATGCAGGCGATGCCCCCTTCCCCAAATTACCGATCATAATCTGCCCCTCGGGGTTGTTGTCTGGAACTACTGTGCCGTCTGTTATGTGCAAATGGAGAGCGTGGCGCAACTTCAGGTACTTCTAAAATTGCGACGGATGTAGGGAAAATCTGGACGGCAAGTCTTGGAAGGAGCGCAAATGGCCGCTATCCCACACATCTCCGAGTTGGGAGATCCCTATGAGGTCTCAAGAGCGAAACCCCCTCAGCCCACTAACCTCCCAGAGCAAAGTACCATGCCGAGGAGGCGTGTATTGGGTTAATTTATATGTCCATTGGGTGTGGCGCATTGATGCCCGCCAGGCCAGCAGCACAGTATGTGTTGCTTCTGGAAAGGTGTAAGGTATGGACCCCCTTACATCATGGATTGGATACGAGGCAAACCCAGCTCACTCAGCTAGAGTCTGTAGGCCGGATCGGACCATCACCCGTTGAACCAGTCATGTATTGTGAGGAGGCGGATCACCGGATAGTATAGGTGTAAGTTGGTCATACCCATGCCCAGTCGAAGGGCAGGATCCAGCAGCGGGCCAGAGCTATACGTGGCCGCCGACCCCCCCTAAGGAATTTGGTAGCTAAGCGGTCTAGCTCCTGGAACCAAGCCCACGGGATGCAAGAGGGGGTATTTTGGAGGACGTAGAGGAATCAGGGGAGAATCATCATTTTAAAACAGGGCGACCCTCCACAGAGGGTTAAGGAGGAGCTTCTGCCACTTGTGGAGGTCTTCCTTTGCCTTTTTCACCAGCGGGGTGATGTTGAGGGACCAGGCGAGGTCAGGGAGAAGGGCGACTCAGATACCAAAATATTTGAAAGATTGCCGCCTGAGGGGTATTGTGGGTTGCCAATCAAAGCAGTCCCGCTCCACGTGTAGGGGAACCAGGACTGACTTACTGGGGTTAAGTCGTAGTCCAGAACCCTGACCGAAGGAGTGTAGTATCCATAGACAGTGAGAGACCGATAGAGCAGGTTCCGGCAGAAAAATTAAAACTTCATCGGCGTAGAGGGCAATTTTGTCCACCTCCGAGATGGGTCATTCCCATCCCTGGTACGGTCCTCAATCCGAATCAGGCTTGCCAGGGGCTCCATTACCAAGGCGAAGAGGAGGGGCGAGAGGGGGCACCCCAGCCTCATCTCTCGTCGGATGGGGAAGGCCTCCGACAATTCCTCATTGACCAGCACCCGAGCTTTGAGCCAGGCGTAAAGTACCTTCACCAGGTTGCGAAAGAGTGAACCGAAACCCATCTCCTCCAGCACGTCGGCCAAGTATTGCCAATCCACCGAATCAAAGGCCTTCTCAAAATCGATGAGAAGTGCCAAATTGGGGGTGAGTAGGAGGCGGTGTGTCAAGGCCAGATGGAGACGACAAACGCAGTGTCTGGTTCCTCGCATTGTCATAAACCTACACTGGTCTGGGTGAACCAGCTTGGTGAGGTAGGGCCTCAACCGTTGGGCAAGAATTGTAGCAAATATTTTGACCTCCGTGTTTATGAAAGAAATCGGGCGGTAGTCCGCACAGTGGGGAGACGGGGATGAATTTTAGGGAGCACAATAATTGTGAGCATGTCTTTCTCAGGCGGAAAGGAGCCCTTCTCTAGGACATCGTCTAAGAGATCTGCGAGGTGTGGGATAAGAGTCTCCCAATATGCTGCATAGTATTCTTGCGGGAGCCCGTCTGGGCCTGGGGTTTTGCCCCACGAGGTATGGGTTATTGCGTCATTAATTTCATTGCAGGTGATGGGGTGATCTAAGTCGGAGGACTGGGCAGAGCTCAGGCGAGGGAGGCTAGTGCTGCCAGTGCCCAGCTAATCAGAGGGACATTTTAGGGCTCAGCGCCGAGTAAAGCTAGTGGTAGTAGGAGGCAAAGGCACGAGCCATTGCCAAAGGGGATCGATGCGTTAGACCATCCAGGTCCACGATATCTGGGATAATGCAGTTGACCCATGGGTATGTAGCCAACCTATGGAGGATCTTCCCATTCTTGTCCCGCCAACCGAACACCCTAGCAATAGAAGATCTCAAGGGGAGCTTGGCGGCATCCAGGGAGAGCTGCTTGATCTCAGCCCGAAGGCATGCGAGTTGTCTCTTGGGTGTCGTCGCAGTTATCGGAAGGGGATTTCTCAAGGAGCAGAGCTTGCGCCTCTCGCGGAGTGATCTGGTGTGTCTGGGCCTGTCGTTGACGTTTGAGTTGACCCTTGGAAAAGCCTCGGATGGTGGCTTTGCTTGCTTCTCAAAGGGTACCTAGGGAAGGAACAGAGCCGGTGTTGGTGAGAAAGTACTGTTGTAGTTCTGTCCCCACCGCCTTTCTAAAGTCTTTCTCCTGGATGAACCAGGCATTCCTCCACCAGGTTGGGCGCGTCAAAGGTGGGGTAGTCAGCCAGTTTGTTAGTTGTTTAGCGTCAGCAATTCTGGAGGCGGATGGTGGACCGGTCGTGTCAATGTGTGGGTTAAGAACCAAAACCTGATTTTTCAGTGAGAAATTGGACACAGGAAAATAGAGATGCCCTTCATTCCCTACAAGCTTACATGATAGCTTCAAACACTTAGATACGCATAAACGTATGCAACCAGGTGAGCCGTATAATTGCGGGTCAATCAGGGTACACCTATCTGACATAGAATGAAGGTGAAACAGTACCAATTGCATACAAGTCACATTAGTACACAAATGTTGAGATGCACTTTGCATCTACAGAAAAGATTCTAACAGTGGTACAGACTGCTGTAGAGAGCAAAAGAGCACTGGCTCAGGGGAAACAGTAGTAGGTACTCCTGTCCCAGCCTTAGAGGCTGCGACAAAGGCAAGCATCCCTACAGCTAAAGCCTTACATTTGAGATGGATATGATGAGCTAATTCTCTCACTGCAACAGATGTAGAATAGAGGTACAACCCAAATTTGAAGACACCAGCATTCGTGCAATACGAACAAGAATATCTTCTACCAAATGAAATAATGCCTCTGAATCAGTATGAATATATTATTTACACTAACGGATCTGCTCAAAAGACCATAGGGAGTAAGCAGCAATATAGAGCAGAATGTGCAATTGTTAAAGGTCGCATGCGGGACTAAACGTTCCATCCAAGTTGCACTAAATAACAATCTCTAGGAGACTGCACAGCACAGTTGGCAGAGTTAAAAGCACTGATACTGGCACTCGTAAATTCGGATCGAGAATTCCCCACACTAATTGTATGCGGTTCTTTTTACTGTGTGCAGTCATATAATGAATTCTTGCAATACTGGGTTCTAAACGGGTTCAAAGACGCAAAAGGTGGCACCATTAAGCATAATATGCTATGGGAACAGGTAGTGGAATTGAAATCTGAACTATCAAGGGCTCACGTGATACACTGAGTCATCAGCGGGATGGCGTTCACCTTGAAGGGAATTGATTGGCTGATGAAGCTGCGAAGGGAGCTGTACGTACGGCTTCCGTAGCTGCAATCACTCATTTTAAACCGAGAATAGACGGTGAGATTATGGTATCTGTCATTGCTTCATGTAAGAACAGCAAAGCACTACCAAAAATGTTCCACTCAAGTACTCCTACAAGTTAGATGCAAATAACATTCCATTTGCTCAGATTCCTAGAGTGGGGGATAGAGTAATACCAAATATGGATCATAGGCTAGGTTTAATTTTAGCAGCACATGAAGGGATAGGTTCTGCACATGCAGGAGTTACGACGACTGTTTCATTGTTGAAACAACGCTATTGGTGGCCTTGATTAACAAAGCAGACTAAAGACTATGGGCCCGCTTTACAGAATGAACTTAAGACTCAATCCTAAACTTACTACTGTTTTGGTATTCACAGATTGCACTTACTACTTTTGGTATTCACAGAATGAACTTACTACTTTTGGCATTCACAGAATGCACTTACTACTTTTGGTATTCACAGAATGAACGTACTCATTTCGGTATTCACAGAAGTTATTGGGCCCGATTCACAGAATGAACTTAAGACTCAATCCTAAACTTACTACTATTTTGGTATGCACAGAATGCACTTACTACTATTGGCATTCACAGAATGAACTTACTACTTTTGGTATTCACAGAAGTTAGGATTTTGTCTTAAGTTAGTCTTAAGACAGACCTAAGACAGACCTAAGACAGACCTAAGACAGACCTAAGACAGACTTAAGACAGACTTAAGACAAAATCCTAACTTAAGTCTGTCTTAAGTCTGTCTTAAGTTTGTCTTAAGACAAACCTAAGACAAAATCCTAACTTCTGTGAATACCAAAAGTAGTAAGTTCATTCTGTGAATAACAAAAGTTATTTAAGTCCTAACCGCCAGTTCGGGCCTCAGTGCATTTGAACCATGAGTATAATGAACCCATACAATTTAGAATGCATAAAGCGCTCTATCACATGTAAAGGTTTGGAAATATTCAAGAGGACGGAAAGTGATCATGATCCCCAGAAAATGATATTTGATCTCCAATTTGAGCATTTCAAATCACAAAAAACTTTAAACAATAACCATATGACTATAATAAACACAAAGAAGCTCATATGGAATAAAGAGCTCAAGATAAAAGCTGTTAAACTCGAATCTGAGCTCCTCTCATTCTTGCCAATCTCACCGTCAGACCACTTTAGGAACACAAGAGTGACAGGACTCAAATCTGGGAACAAGTAACTGAGAGTATCCTGAATCACCTAATGAGGAAATTATCGGTGTTGAGAGTAAAACAATATGTTATTGATGCTTCTGCCCAGGAAATAACGAAAATCAAAAGGTTACTGTTAAAAAGTCAAAGCAAGGAACACAGAAGAATGTCCAAGCCTACTTTATAAGCCATCTAACTCTCCAGAACAACATGAGAGCTGTCAACATTCTAAGTGAGGCTTCAGCAGAACGTACTAAGGTGAGGAAAAGGGGAGGTGGGGTAGGAATGTACCAATGGGGAAAAGCGAGATTACATCACATCTCCCTTATTTACCAACAGAAAACACATTACATTTTGCAATTTTGTCACAACTCCAATATTGTCCATTTTCAAAGAGAGACTACATTCTTGAATGTTTTGGCTATGCGACAGGGAGGGTAAAACTTTCTTGGGCTGAGTGGCCCTTTTACATTTTTCTTCACCTGTACCATATCATCTTCCCTCCACCCTGGGGCTTTGACTCAGTTCTTTTTGTCATATCAACCCTTGTATTTTGCTTGGTGAAGTTTGACCTTTTCACTAGCTTCAGGATTGGGATTTGCCAGCTTCCCACTGTCCAACCAACTGCGGTTGAGCTTAGTACAGGGTTCTAACTGACTGTGTTCTTTAATGAGCCTGTTTCTTCTCTCTACCAGGCCATTGACCTTGGGGCAGTACAGGGCAGTCTTCTCATGTTTGATGTTAAGTTTGGCTAGGACGTCAATCATGAGTTGCGACGTGAACTATACCCCATTGTCAGTGATTAAAGTGGACGGTATGCCTTCTTTAGCAAAAACATCTTTGAGAAATTCAAGAACAGCACAAGTGTTGGTGCGATGAATAAATTTGTATGAAACCCAGTGAGACGTGTAGTCGACTAAGACCAACACATTTTTCTGGATACCCAAATTATCCATGGGTCCGATGATGTCCATGGCCAGCTTGCTCCATGGTTTAATGGGTACCTCAACTGGGGATAGGGGTGCCTTCCTTAAGGATTTGCTTTTGTCGCTCCTGGCACAGCTAACACAATCATTCACTAATTATTTCACCATAGCGTCCATTCAGGGGAACCAGAATTTCTCTCTCACCCTTTGTTTGGGAAGGCTGCGTCCTAAGTGACCTTTGTGTGCAAGTTCCACTATTCTCTTCCTGAGGTTGGCGGGTGGTACAATCCTGTTCTGGAGGAAAACTCTGTTCCCCATGGTGTTTAATTCATAACCACTTCCCAAAAGTCTTTAAGATTATCCTCTAGTTCACTGCACTTGCTGGGCCATCCTTGTACCATTAACTCTTTAAGTTTGTGCAAGTCTGTATCTTCCCCTGCCCCTTTTTCCCATTCTTCCTCTTTTAACTCTGGCTTGTCCACCACCATGATGGGGCTGTCCAACATTTTTTCTGTTTCTTCATTTTCCAATGGGCTCTCAACAGATAGTCAGCAATTTTGCTTTCTTCCCCAGGAACATATTCTAACCTGAAGTTGAAGTGTTCTAGTCCTAAAATCCATTTCCCTATCCTGGGAGTGCAGTTCTCCGTACCTTTAACTGTGAAGATGAAGGTAAGGGGCTTGTGGTCTGTACGAATGGTAAAGTTTACCCCCCACAGGAAAGACTTAAAATGTTTTACCACCCAGTAACATGCCAGTGCCTCCTCTTCAATTACAGGGTAATTGCTCTCCGCTTTGGAAATACATCTGGCGGCAAACACAATTATTTTTTCTCCATTTTCATCTCTGTGACAAGGTGGCCCCCAACACTTTTTTGACGCATCAGTAGTAAGGATTTGTTTTTTGTGGGGTCAAAGGTGCCTAAGGCAGGTGACTTAAATATTTTCTCCTTCAACATATCTACAGGGTGCCTGTGCTGGTCGAGGCATTCAAAATCCTTGTTTTTTCTCAGTAGTTCGTGTTGTGCATCGCATTTAGAGGCATGTATTCCATGAGATCGAGGAAGGACTTTAGTTCCAGCAAGTTGTTTTTTGGTCTGAACCCTTGTTCGGAGATGGAATGCCCAAGATAGTCGACAGAAGTCACTCTGATTTGACACTTCGACTTCTGCACCGTCAACCCTGCATTCATCAACTTCTTGAATACAATTCTAAGGGTGGGGTCATGATCTTCCACTGAACGTCAGTGTACTAGGATATCATCCTGGAAGCACATTGTATGGTCAACATCTTTCAAGATCTGGTGCATGATCTTCTGGAATACCGCCGCTGCGGATACCAGACCAAAAGGCATCCTCTTGAACATGAAAGCACCTTGGGGGGTAATGAAAGCAGTGAGGGGCCTGGAGTCAAGGTGTAGGTCTACCTGATGGTAAGCCAAAGACAGATCGATGACACTAAAGAATTTAGCCTGACCCATGGTGCTGAGCATCTCATTTATGGTGGGCAGCGGGCGTTAAGGTTACCAAGTCACTCTTACCTAAAAGATGCTTGTAATCTTACCTGTAAGGTGCTTGGCAGGTTTTGCAGAGACGCTATGGGCCAAACTCCCAGAACCCCTCAATATAACCAGAGAATGTATACTAAAACACTAGGGCTACAGATTAGAAATCTAGGCAGGACGGCCGGATTCGGACCCTCACGAATTCCTGTTGTTGACCTGCGAGGCAACAAGAATAATTTTGAGCTCTTTGGTATTTTAGGGTTTTTTATCTAACATTATACAGTTCCTATACAAAAATCATAAGCGAATCTACAGGAATGGTCCTAGCGTCCTTGTAGTCGTCGTGTGATGAACTTCTTGTGAAGTCATGAAGAGAGTGTTGTAGAAGTCGTGAAGGTTTTAGCTGCGCTAGTCGTTGGTTCTGTTTCTGTATTAATAAACAAAATCAGATATTAGTTTTATCTTTTACGATGTTCAAAAGATACCAACTCTCCTAGCACCTTTACACTCTCTACCTCTTGATTGCCTATTCATTTACAGTGATTCATTTCTGAGATTGACTCTTCTTCACCACACGATTTTGTTCCTTTAAGAAAATAGTAAGATACACCAAAAGAAATAAACAAACATTCTTCTAAATGTCTTTTAAAAGTCCTAAACATACAGTTTTCAATAAAATGTTGTGTCCTTTGAAATCCTATATTTCAAAAGTGGTTCCAAAAATTGTTTTTTAGCCTTGATTAATTATCCTTCATCTGTCTTCCGTAGGGCGCCTTTTGAACAGAAGAAAATAAAAGTGTAACTTGGCTTTCTCTTTCTTTTCCAGATGGTGTTAATCTTGCTGACAATGGAGTTCCTGTAACCGGATATCCCAAGGCGAGTCACTAGTTGCTGCAGCGTACTTGTTCTGAAGGCTAAGCGCCTTCTAGAAGCTCGGATGTGGCTTTTATACTTGTGCCACACCCGAGACCGCACCCAAGCAATTACTGACGTCGCACGTTATGGCCGGGATGCCCGTCACCCCCTCCCAACACAATCCCCAAGGATGGGAAGACGGACGCAGTTCTGAACTTTTGGAAGGCGGGAGGGAGTTACCCTCCCGGCCGTATTTATTAAAATATGAAACAAAATTAAAACATTAAAATAACAGTTTCATATCATGTACAATTTTCATTTATTACATTACGATGAAGACACGTTGATTGGCTAACCTTAACAAATCTCTAGTACAAAGGTTTGCCTAGCCGAGTCTAACATCCTGCCAATGCATACTTTTCTAAATTAAAATTGTACATCCTAGCATTACGGGCCAACGGCAAGGTCGCAACCGGTGTCAGCTCCCAACTACCAGAACTCCCCCCTCACGGTGTGAGGGCGGGCGCACAGAGGACTGTACCTCTGTGCCAACTCCAATTTCCCTTGTCTTCGCGGGGGCCCCCTATTTAACTCGACGCCATCTTAATGGTCGTCCGAGGACTCGTGTGAGGTGTCTAGAAGGTAGCGTGGACCCCCCTCCCACCCCACACTGTTTATCATATCCGCCGTCGCGGATATCCTGGCCCCGGGAAATTCGTAGGAGGGGCATCCAGCCACCTCCTCCCCTGGAAGGGGCCTATGACCACCTTCCCTTAGGCGACCCCATACTTAGTGGGTGCCGCCTCCCCGTGTGAGGGGCCAATGGCCGCCTCCCCCCGGGCGCTCCCATCCATAATGGGTGGCCCCCCCCCTCTAGGGACCTTGAAATTACTGCTCACCCATCATGACCTTACCGCCCGACCAAAAAATAAATACGACGTTTGTTTACCTACTAAGGAAGAAAATAAACTCAAAATTGCAATATTTATTACTTATACATACAACGCATCCTTCAACTAGACTGTTATACTCCGCTCTATCAAGGAAGAAAATGTTATGAACAAATTACTTTATTGCAATACCAACATCGACATTTTTATTAACGACTAAACCAGGAGAGAAAAGATGTTATCAAAGCAAAACATTTTATTACAGTACTAACTTTGCCATAAGGGGCTGGTGGGTGGGTCAAAAATTGCTCCTTGTTCCGTCGAGGGCTCACGTGCAACGAGGGGTGCAGCTTCCTAGCACAGGAACAAGAGGATGCTTCTTCGGATTGCTGCTCCTTTTATTCCTCTTCGGGAGGTCGTGTACCCTCCTCCGGTACGCCTACGGGGCGTGGCCAACGGTCTAGGTGTCTAGGACAACCCTTCTTGGGCGGGAAAAGGCGCGCCCCGGCTACGCCGCTTCGGGCATACCAGCCGTGACACGCCCCCCGCACAAAATGGTTTCCCGGGAGGATCCGGGCCCCCTACCATACGTACTGGGGGACCGAGTGGTCGCCCCTTTCCATATGGCCGGGATGCCTGTCACCCCCTCCCAACACAATCCCCAAGGATGGGAAGACGGACGCAGTTCTGAACTTTTGGAAGGCGGGAGGGAGTTACCCTCCCGGCCGTATTTATTAAAATATGAAACAAAATTAAAACATTAAAATAACAGTTTCATATCATGTACAATTTTCATTTATTACATTACGATGAAGACACGTTGATTGGCTAACCTTAACAAATCTCTAGTACAAAGGTTTTCCTAGCCGAGTCTAACATCCTGCCAATGCATACTTTTCTAAATTTAAATTGTACATCCTAGCATTACGGGCCAACGGCAAGGTCGCAACCGGTGTCAGATCCCAACTACCAGAACACCCCCCTCACGGTGTGAGGGCGGGCGCACAGAGGACTGTACCTCTGTGCCAACTCCAATTTCCCTGGTCTTCGCGGGGGCCCCCTATTTAACTCGACGCCATCTTAATGGTCGTCCGAGGACTCGTGTGAGGTGTCTAGAAGGTAGCGTGGACCCCCCTCCTACCCCACACTGTTTATCATATCCGCCGTCGCGGATATCCTGGCCCCGGGAAATTCGTAGGAGGGGCATCCAGCCACCTCCTCCCCTGGAAGGGGCCTATGACCACCTTCCCTTAGGCGACCCCATACTTAGTGGGTGCCGCCTCCCCGTGTGAGGGGCCAATGGCCGCCTCCCCCCGGGCGCTCCCATCCATAATGGGTGGCGCCCCCCCTCTAGGGACCTTGAAATTACTTCTCACCGATTATGACCTTACCGCCACAGGCCGGATAGTTGACCGGCTATCCGGCCCCCCCACAAACTCCTACTAAAGGTCATGCTTTTACAAACCCCTTAACCACGCTATGAAATCTCCTGTGAGTAAGACATTCCCCTCCCGGGATAAATGGACCCCATCCTCGAGATACATGTGATCCCCCCGAATACATCCATGCGGAATACAGTGCAACTGCGCCGAGCGAAACAACCTACTAAGTTTGTTATTGACCTTCTTTACTGCATTGTTCAGCGCTGACACAGAGAGGCCCCCCTGCCACACCTTCCTGGGAATCATGTGTGACCATGCTATCGTGCACCCCGGGATCCTTCTAGCCAGCCAGCTAACAGTAGATAGAACCCCCTCGAGTAGTACTCGCCGCCCGAGTGTCACTAAGTCATTGCCTCCCAGGTGTACTATGATTACGGACGGCGGTGACCTTGTCCGCCCTAACAGTCCCTCAACAAAACATTGAAACTGGTCAATACAGAGCCCGCCCCTTCCGTGGAAGGTCACCCTGTACCCGTATTCCCCAGCCGCGTGAATCACGTCACCTGCTTTGAATACGTCCCCGGCCCGCCTCACGTATGAGTGGCCCACGACCCACACCACTTTTTCCTCAGCCGGTGATGTCTGACCGCTGGTCCCCAGGTGCCGGGTCGACGGCACAGTCCGCCCCGCATAGCATGCTCGCGAAACTGTAAACCAAACAAAAGACAAGAAGCGTGAGTGCATGACAGTGGCTTCATAACATGTACAACCGCACATACCTTTTATAACAGTTCGCTGACCATCGCCCCAGTTGTTTCACCTTTTCAACACTCTGACCCCTGGCTGTAACCTCTGTAGCAGCCCCTATCCTAAAGGAATGGGTCCCGAAATCGCCCGGGTCCAAGCCCGCCGCTGCGATTGCCATAGTTAGCACCCGCTGAAACTGAAACCTTGTCAGTGGGGTGGCGTCGATGTGTCTCAGCAAGCTTCCCCCCCATGCATCCGCCCTTTGCGCCAAATATTCCTCAACGCACTTCACCGGGCACATGGGGGACCCTCGCATGCGCTGGACAACAATACTGTCTCCTATAGCACCCTGGTCGGTCTTGGACCTGGCTATCGTGATCACCATTGAATCACCCTTGATCAGAATGTGATCCCGACACAGCCCTCCCTCTACATCTTTCTTGTTTCTTGCTACCAGCTCGCTCACCCGCATGGCCCCATGGAACGCTAATGCGAAAGCGGCCCGGAACAGCATTGCTTCAAACTGGGAGGAACATGTCGTGGGGAGTATCGACATCAGCAGGGACAACCTTTCTAACCCAATCGGGCGCCTTTCGTCTACTTTACGACCCTCAAGGCGTTGCCAGCCACGAAGGGCCTTCTTTACCAAAAAGGACGATGTGGAGTCCTTGATGCCATGTGCCTGCGCCATAAATGAAATGGCGGCCCGGTGCCTATTGGCTGTTGCCGCTGATCGGCCTGCCCTGTGCAGTGCTACAAGAAAATTCAAGACACACTCCTCCTGCCCCCACTTGACCCCCCCTGCCGGACCCAAAAATGCACAATAGGAACGAAACGCTCCTTCGTATGCCTTCCTTGTCCTGGGGGCTAAGCTTGCTGCCACGAGGTCTTGTAATCCGGGGCACCGAGTAGCCAGAGTGCTTCGGGAAATGGTGCCGCCGCTAGGTCCGCGGAAGGTAGATAACCCCTGAAAGCCTGCATGTGTGAACGAGAGAGTGCATCAGCCGCCTGGTTCAGTACACCCGGCACATGCTTCGCCCTGAATTGTACGTTCAATCTCATGCAAAAGAGTACAATTTCCTTCAGTAATCTCAATATCCACTTGCAGCGTGCTGCCTGACTATTTATACATTCAACAACAGTCATATTGTCGGACCAGAACACAACAGAGCGATCTCTGAACTCATCCGGCCATGCCATCAGAGCCACAAAAATGGGGAACAACTCGAGAAACCCAATGTTACCTGTGAGACCGCTGGTGTGCCACCACGTCGGCCATGTTTGCGCCGACCATCGATTACCAAAGATGGCGCCAAATCCCACGCTCCCCGCCGAGTCGGTCCACAAACCCAGCTCGTCCGAGGACGCTGGCGGTTTGTTCCACACCACTCGACCGTTGAAATCCGCCAGAAATGCCAACCATATGCGCATGTCCTGGCGAACTTCTGCTGACAGTCTCGTGCGATGGCGTCCTTCCTTGAGACCAACCATGGCTTGTGCAATAGAGCGGGAAAAGGGGCGGGCCATTGGTATCACTCGGAGGGCAAAGTTAAGCTGGCCCACTGCTTGTTGTAGCTGATGGAGCGTGACTTTCTCTTTGCCGATGCACAATTCCAAGGAGGCCCTGAACTTTGCTACCTTCCCCAGTGGCAAACGGAAACATCCCTCCACAGAATCGAGCTCAATGCCAAGAAACTCGAGTGAAGTCGATGGTCCAACCGTCTTACCTGGTGCCAATGGCACCCCGAATCGCTCCATGAGAGTGCAAAAATCTTGTAACGCCTACGCACATCGTGTGTCGTCGGCTGCCCCCAAGAACAAAAAATCGTCTAGGTAATGCATAACCTGGGTATGGCCAGTGACCTTGGTGAATGCCCATCTCAAAATAAGCACAAGAGATGGAGCAACCCATTGGCATACATCTATCCAGGTAGTAACGTCCTTGGAACACAAAGCCTAACAGACGCTGATCCCGTGGGTGTACCGGGAGCAACCGGAACGCTGACTCGATATCTGACTTTGCCATCAGCGCTCCAGGCCCCAGGCGATTCAACATGGCGACGGCATCGTCGAAGGATGCGTACCGCACCGAACAAACTCCCGGGTCAATTGCATCGTTCACTGACAGACCCCTCGGAGCTGACAAGTTATGGATTAGCCTAAACTCCCCCGGGTCTTTCTTGGGGACTACTCCCAATGGGGAACAGATGAAATTAGGTACTGGCGGGTGCCTGAATGGACCAGCAACCCGGCCAAGGGCAACCTCCTTTGCAATCTTCTTTTCTACCACCGCAGGATTATGCAGAGCCGACAGTTGGTTCCTACACAGTGACTCCCCACGAAAATCCCCCGCCGGGATGTGGAAACCATACAAGAAGCCGTTCCTCAACAACCCAGCGAAGACGTGATCAGGGTATTCGTTTAGCCAGGGGATCATTGCCATGATATCAATGGGGGTAGGTGGCGGTACACCATGGTCCCCATCAGACCTGTTTGGCCACCCCTCTACCCCCTGTATCACCATTCTTGACTCTACACGAACTCTCGGGGTGTGAAGAATTTCCGCAACCTGCACACTCATGCCTGAACTTACATGTCCCCTGAGGTCTCGTGCACTTGCCCCTGTTAAAATTCCAACAGACCCCTTTCTTACCCCCAGTCCCTCCATTCCTTGGTTGGTGGTCACCAGTGGGGCCCGCTCGAAATGGCGCCGCAGGCAGACGGCGGGAAGGCCCGGACCCATTCCCGCCAAGCGACGACGACTTCGTCGCGCCCGGCAGGAGCCGTTTCTGCCAAAATATCGAGTCGAGACAATCCCACGTCAGAGATGAATCGAACTCCTTGTCATTACGAAACTTCATATCATAACCTATCCATTCATCACCTTCATATGTCTCATAAAAATCCATTATTCGTGCCTGGTAGCAGGACAATTCGGTCAAAACCTCGGGCTTACGCTCCCCAATAATTGCAGTAAACATCGCAAAGGCCCTGGCCCAATTAGAGACTGTCTCATCAACCCTGAATCCCGCCATCTTTGCTCGCCATACATTCGGGTGCCACAAATCTTTTTGTGTCTTAACATACTCCATCTCGCGATGGTCGGTCAACAGGGAAAACATATTAACGTACTTATCGGCCCAGATCAACTCTTTCGTGGCCAGCGGTATATGCTGGACCACCTTCTCCCGTCTTGAGGGCAAAGACCCCTCCCTTGCCATTGGCAATGCATGCTTACCCGGCTCGATTGCTGTTCCCGCCGATTTCTCCACACCAACTGCCGGTCCTCCAGGGGTCACCTGTGGGGGGACACAAGGGAGATTCGCGGCATCTCGCGACTGCCGCAACTGCTGTATTAGTAACTTGGCCTCTTCGGCCGTGTCTGTCGGTGCCGTAGCACCCCCTGTCTTTTTACCCAGCCATGCGGCCAACTGGGCGGCCAACTCGGGAGGCATGTCCTCCTCGCTGGCGGGCGTAACAACAACCAGAATCGGTTGACCCGCGTCTGGGACCGGTACCGGGGCCTCTACTGGAATGACCGGGCTTGCCGGGGGTACCTCGGGAACCGGGACCTCCCCCCCTGCCGCCCTATTCCTGACCCTTCTACCTCGCCCCGCAGGGACAACGCCCGGCAATGCAGGGCCTATAACCTTCTTCGGTCTACCCGTATTATTCATCGCTGCCATCTGCTTCTTCATACTTGCCATATCTTTTATCAGCATTCGAAGCATCTGGTCAGTCCCAGACTTCTTTCCGGCCTTCTTGCCAGGCATCGTTCAACGGATATCCGAACCTTTATAGCTCAAAACGGTCCTGGACCCTTAGGCTCGAAGTCTGAAAGAGAAACGCAAAAGATTACAAGTTCTCAAAAATTGCTCCTTGTTCCGTCGAGGGCTCACGTGCAACGAGGGGTGCAGCTTCCTAGCACAGGAACAAGAGGATGCTTTTTCGGATTGCTGCTCCTTTTATTCCTCTTCGGGAGGGCGTGTACCCTCCTCCGGTACGCCTACGGGGCGTGGCCAACGGTGTAGGTGTCTAGGACAACCCTTCTTGGGTGGGAAAAGGCGCGCCCCGGCTATGCCGCTTCGGGCATACCAGCCGTGACACGCCCCCCGCACAAAACTGGTTTCCCGGGAGGATCCGGGCCCCCTACCATACGTTCGGGGGGACCGAGTGGTCGCCCCTTTCCAGTAGCAGAGGAAGGCTCATTTATTTCAGCACGCGTGAAGCGCGAGGTCCATTGTTTTCCCGATTTCTGCTCTGCTCTTGGCAAAAGTAAATCCTCACTTGAAATCATTGCTGCTCACAAGTTTTTACCGTAGAATAACTACATAGCCCTGACTAATACTGATACCTGCAATTAACCTTAGAATCCCACCAGAATACGAATGTACAGTAAACACACAATCAATACCTATGATACTTCATGTGTGACATTAATACAAGACAGCAAGCATTTACATAAACATAATACTGCAAACATGTTAGGCACATTGGAGTGCTGGATGCACAGGACAGGCGTGTTTTTTTTATACGGTATAACAAGGGATTGCCTAATAAGGTTTTTGCCTATAGTGTCTTTAGGAGCTGAAGTCATTACAGTGGGCACCTCCCGACTCATATGTTCTCATTTAGGCTACGTAATTCCACACATTAACAGATGCCCTCTCCTCCAGCCTTGGCTGCAATAACAACCGGCACCAACCTTTCCGACACATCTACAGGTTGTATGACTCCCAACATGCACACTCTTTCTAGCACTTTCCTCAATGGTTCTCTCATCTGGTGCAGTATGGGACGCATCTTATGTACCACTGGTTTAGCATTGACTTAGATTTTAATTTTATGTTGGTAATCACGGAGGAGTCCCAGTCTATCTTCAAACAGTTTAGGGAACTCTTCACAGACGTGGGTGCTGGGTAATATCTGATCGGTTAGCAGGACCTGTTCTTCCTTGTTGGGGTTAAGGATGATTCCCAGCTCCATTTGGTGCTGCCACCCTAACCGATTTGATCCTGACTCCACAATGTACACCTTGCCTATGGTGACTCTCCCTTTAAATTCAATTTGCAACTCTCCCATACCAAGGAGTGGTATAAGTTCTCGGTTATAGCCTACAGGGAACACGTTATGTTTCTGTAAGGCTTTTTCTCCCTGTTGTCAATGCTTTCGTAGTCCTTACAGTTCAACAGCATAAATGGGGAGCATCAGTCTGCAAACATGGTAACACTTTTTTTGTTCAACTTCCCATCACACTTGGGATGGATTACATTCCCAGTGCCAGTATCTTCCTTGAGTTGGAAAAAGTATTTTTTCTTACTAGGCAAGACACATTTTATTTCTTTGTTTACTGTGCCCCCTACACATGCGCCCACTCCGTGGTGAGGATCACCTTCTCTGCATACCCTTGCAAATTGACCCCTCCTATTGCACTTCTTGTAAGTGACACTCCTAGCTGGGCAATGAATGTTATTGGCAAGATGGTTGCTGCTGCCACACCTGTAGCATCTGTAATTCCTTTCCTTCCCAAGAGGCTTCTGTGCAAGACTCTTATTTTGCATTTTGTTTACCTCACATACCTCCACTTCTTCTTGGATATTTGCTACTACTTCTGTTGTGGGTTTCTTCTTTTTGTATGCATTTTGCGGTGTGTTCCACTGATTTGGCAATGTTGACTGCTTCGCGAAGGCAGGGGTCCTTTGCTAACAGTTTCTCTTGGACGCAAACTAATGAGTCTGTCAAATTCCCAAAGTCGCACAAATGAGTGAGGCCTATCAATGCCGCAACATAGTTGGTCACTGACTCTTGTTTACCTTGGAACTTACTGAAAAGTGTGTGCGGTTCCAATACTACGTTTATTTTGCCCCCAAAGTGTGTTTCTAACTTCACCATTGTAGTGGTGAAATCATCCATACCTTCCACTGCCTTGACATTTAGATTTTCTGGTTCTGGCAAAGTTTCGTAAATTTTGCGCTCCTGTACACCCAAATATGAAGAAGGATGTGCTGTTTGCGCATGGCAGTGAACCATTCCCCACCTACGGCAATTAAGTAAGATTCAAAAAGTTTGACCCATTCCTTCCAGCAAATCTCAGTTTCTCCTATTTCGTTTAAAAATGGAGGTGGCTGGGTCATACTTGCCGCTGCCATCATGGTACAGAACAGTCTCCACTAGTACGATGAATGAAAGCAAAAGAGGCAGAGAAGAAGTGGAGAAGATAACTCGCAAGAAGGGATGGTCACTTTAGAGGTCCATTTATAGATTACACCAACAGCACAATTAGCAGAAAAATAACTCCAGTCAGCACTGCCCAACGCATATCCAGATTTCGTGAGAAAAGGTGTCAACACAATCTCAAAAACATAAAGTCTATTGACACAGTGGCTAGAAATTGCACAGTAACTAACGTAACCGTCTTTATCCTGTTTAATTGTTAGTATCTCCTAGTCATATTTTTTATGAACAACAACTTCTGATAATTCCCTCCGCTGTGCCTCTAAGGATGTAAATGAGGGTGCTTGAAAACACAGCACTCAAGTGCACTTCCCTAAACAGTTAGTGGTTAAATGAGAGATTCACTATCTTGTTCCTATGGCAACAAAACACTCCTCACAGAACGGACAGGTTCCAACCACACGCTACCTCAGGAAACGCTCGCTGGGAACATGAAGTTAGACTTGGGATACCGCCTCCTCTGTCCTGGGGCAGGGGTAATGTAATTATTTTTCCAAAAAAGTAAGGATCCTAAAGTTGTGAGCTACCACAGGCCAATCGCATTACTATATAGTGATGTTTAGTTTTACTTAAAAAAATTTGCCAGACGGCTTGCCGGTGTAATTTATCACACCGAGCCATTTCGAGAAGTACAGAGCATGATAAGTCACAGCTGAAGATCGCCACGACACAGAGGGCAGAGCAGCCCAGAATGAAGTGAGCGAGCAGGAGGATGCAAGCAGGAGAACGCCACAGACCATTGCGGCTCCGATCAATGGCTCCAAGCAGCGGCTTTGGTTAGGCCTCGGAGCCGACTCTCCCGCTGATTCCCACCATTGCACCAGCCTCATTTTACCGACTCCGGCCTCGGTACACACTAGCAGCAGGCAGTGTTCGGGACTCTACCCGACCACGGATTCTACCCGCCCCTGCATCCCCACCCGCACATGTAAGTGCCCGGTGAGAGAGCACGAGCTCAAGACATCGCCCGACCACTCCAACCACGGCGAGTGGGGTGAGTGCGGCGAGTGTGGTGTGTGTAGCAGCAAGGCGGGTGAGAGGAGACGGGAGTTGGGAGAAGGAAAATACAGTGAGAAGTGTCCTGCATCCCCAGGCACGGGAGCAGAAGCGGCAGTAGCACCGGCCTTCCTACCACCAGGGGGGCCATTTCAACCCCAGGGGGACGCACTGTCTCAAGCTCCTGTGCGGGGCAAGCGATGCAGCAGGCACAGCAAAAATCAGGCTGCGGTGTCTAGCTTGGAAAGCCTTCGCGCAGAGGACACAAGGATTAAGGTTCAAGGCAAAACCCACCCGACTCAGCAGTAAAAGCAAGAGGGGCAGCACAACAGCACCTGGAGCTGCGGTTAGCGCCCTGAATTTAGAGGTTAGTGCTCAGCTGGTCAGCGCTCCGGACTTAAAGCACAGCTCCACGCCCCCGCCTTCCCGGCCAGGCAGCCGTCTGTTCAGCATGAGGTCAGGCCAGGTTCGGGTGATCGGCCGCCCCAAGCCCTCAGGGCGGAGAAAAAAGGGCAAGGTAGGTCCCCCCTCTGATCAAAGCAGTAAGGAATCGGCTCTAATTGTGACAGATAGCGGCCCAAGTGAAGGGGATTCACAAAGAAAGAAACCCAAAGCACTTTTGGATCAACCAAAAATATTCACAAAATGTAACTTCATAAAAGACATCGGGCCGCCCTGTACTCTAGCAATGACACTGTGAAAGGCCTTCAGATGCCCCTATCACCAGACCAAGCACCAGAACCAGCGCCACCTCAAGGGCAGTCAAGCCAGTCAACTCTCCAAACCCAATAGAAGCAGCAAATCATTGCACAAGTTCATAACCAAGCTACACCAAAAAATATGGAGACTCCAACAATTCACTCAACAACAGCTTTGTCTGCTCACATAACTACACCAACAACAATGGATTGCATGAATGAAGGCTCACCGTTCAAATCAATACTGAGAAACCCTCAAAACAACACAAAAGCGGAACCCCCTTCAACCACCCCTTTAGCGAGCCCTCCGGTGCAACCCACAGCGCAGTACACGCAACCTACAGGAGATGCAAAACCTAATGGTCTAACTCAAATCAACCATGATGCATCAATAGGTGCACTAGGATCTCAGAAATCTCAGTTATCGCCACAAGCAGTAGCACAGTACTCATCATCAGTAGCTAGCTCCATACTGGCAATAATTTCAACCATAACAGCAGGAACCCTTGAGATCACCTAGGCTCTAAATCCCGCATCAGGAGAAGGCCAGTCACTGGCAAAGGAAAAAAAAACAACAGGCTAACCTGAGAAAGCAGCCGGGCTCGGCTGCTTTCAGCCAAGAAAATAAGCTGACTAGGCAGCACTCTCCTTGGGTCTCTGAAGGGGCCGCCACCGGATCCCAGGTCTCAAACAATTATAATGGCAAAATGAATGTTACACCCAGTTGTGACCTTCGTTCCATCAGCCAAGTCACCCCTAAGACTACACCTCTGTCAGTCAACTCAAAATCTCTAATGCAGGAGGAAGGCAGGACTGCTTTATCCTACTTAGGAACTCAGGAATGGGAGGATATGCAGGCAGCATACTCCCCAGACCAACACCTGGCTCCTTTCTCGCCAAAGCTGAATCACCCGCACTTGCGTTCACCAGACACTCAGCCCTCGTGGGGAACGAGGGAAGCGGGCTTAAAGGAGCGGGGAACCCAATCCCGCATGATGGAAGCGCCCTGGCCTCCCTCCTAAAAACTATGCATTTGTCAGTAGATGCACTACAATATTAATCAGACAAGACGGATGTACAGCTCTCACTATTAAACACACTGGCTGTGTTCACATCAGGGATCGACGAAAAACTGGGGGAACTCAACTCACTAATAAGAAGGGCACAAACAGCATCATACCTCCAATGCGGGTGCAGCCAGTTTGTGGACAAGAAGTCAACCATCTCGGCAATGCTCTCCACCATGCTCAACGAGCTGAAGGAAAAATCATCCAGCACTGCCATTGCAAATTGCCCAACAGACGACCTCACCTCACCTCCGACAGCAGAAAATAATTCCAAGCAGCCCTGCAAAATTAATGCAACTAACACACTTCAAAGTGCGAGCATCACGAACAGCAGCGGTGACTCTCCAAAGATAGAAACGGCTACTACGGTAGTGATAAAAACTAACGCAAAACAACGCCGGCAGCTGAAAAGGTCGTAATCAGAAACTACTGCCACTAAGCCAAGCACTGACTTATCCAATTTTCAGCAAACAGAGTCAGAATCTAATTACTGCCTCAAAAGAGAGTGGCATGCAAGAAAAAACGGCCCATACAAGTAATCACCATCACACAGCAGCATCCCTCAACCTTGGTGGTCAACTAACAGGAACAGAGGAACGGCCTTCTAAGCAAGCTGAGATAGTCTCAGGGTCAGTAAGCGAAAAAACATCCAACACAATTGGTTCTGACCCCCTTCTACACAACACTTGCTTTGTGCTAAATAGTCATGCCGGACTAGCTAGGCAACTTGAAATCGCGGCTCAAGAAAAGGATTCTCCCCATGAGAACACCCGGCAGGCAACCAGGCAAAAAGACACTGGCTACCCAGCCGGAAATGATGAAATGGTAAAGAGAAAGACTTGCACATCCCAGTTAGTGGCATTCTTACCGGAGGGGAACCAAGCGAGGATAGTCCTCGACCAACCATCTCAGCACTCTCTCCTTTGGCAAGATCAGAATCAACTGGGAATACCAACTTCAACAATAATTACGGAAAAGGTCTCACCGACTTATGTGCAGCTGTGCAACAAGACCAGAAAGTGCCGCCCTACCGGTCATCCCAACAAAATATCGCTGCTAATCGACCGAAGCCACGCGAAAGCACAGCCTATCCGCCAAATGATCGGACTTTTTCCCCAGAGTTACACATTGCTCAAACCAGAGTATACTACGATAGGTCGCCACGATGTGCTGAACCGTGGGAATGTTCTAAAACTGCTTCGGGCCATTCCCACCCTGGCAGACCTGAATACTACAGATTTATTCGCAATTGAGTTCCTGACCGCAGACAATCCAGCAAAACCAGAAACAACAAGGGTATTATGGAAATCAGAGGCTATAGTGCAAAGAGTATTAAATCATCAGACCATCTTCAAAGACTGGGGTATCCAAATCGGCCCCTATCATCCTGCAGCTTATCCAGCACCGCTATTAAACATGAGCCCAAGGCCAGGATCACCAAAATGCTCAAGGCCCTCTACCTCTGTATTAAGAGGGGCTCTTAGCCATTCAGAGCCTAGAAGGGCTTTCAACCAAGCCATACAATACGAACCCTTAAGGGCGGAATCGTCAAGTGGACGCAACCCAGACCAGGGCAAAGACACGCAGAAAGAAACAGCGATAAGTCTTTGCTCGTGGAATGTAAATGGCTTAGCATCAAAAATCCATGACTCAGACCTCTTCCAATAGCTCAACAACTTTGACATTATCATGCTACAGGAAACATGGCTCACGGAACCATTACACATACACGGATTCCGCTGCTTTGCTCGCCCAGCCACCAAGGGAAGCGAAATGGGCCATGCTTCAAGGGGGCTGGCGACCTACATTTCAATAACATCCATACCAACAGCGGGGGCAACTGGGCCAGAAACGGACGTAGCACTAGCAGTTAAACTCAATCTCCCTCGGGCAGACGCAAATAATGAAGTAACTTTGTTCAATGTATACATCCATCCAAAATGGACAGCAATTGATTCAGTAAGCACTAGCAGTTAAACTCAATCTCCCTCGGGCAGACGCAAATAATGAAGTAACTTTGTTCAATGTATACATCCATCCAAAATGGACAGCAATTGATTCAGTAAAACTAACAGAACTAATAACTTCTTAAGTAGGCTGCACGATGCCTCAAATCTCATTCTATCAGGGGACATGAATTTATATCTAATGGGAACATCTGAATCAAAGGAAGTCTGTCTTCAATCGTCATATTATAATTTACCATCGCAAGGATCCTTTATGCATGGGAGGCCCAACAGGGTAAACAGACTCTTGCTGGAAGATCTAGAACACCTAAACCTGAGGGCCCTTAATGGAAGAACAGTCAATGACACTCCCCCAACGGCAAGCTATCACACTGATCCAACAAGCTCGCTTTTAGATGATGTCAGCCTTCCGCTGTTTCAATATGTAAAAGGCTTCAAAATGGACGACATAGGGGTGGCGACCATCGTCCACAAGAGGCTACTTGAGCGGCAACGGTTGCGTATAGCATTCACCCTGCTCTACAACTAGGCTCAAGTTACACATCCAATTACAAGAGGATCAAGTTTGACAGAAACCATAACATCCCTGACAGATACAGCAATCAACCTTCTATCCACTCAACCGCTTGGCAAGAACCAGATACAGACCTGGGAACGCATTTTAAAGGCAACAGACATAAAAACGAGGAGCTCTATGGTACAGACACAACAGAATAAGACAACCAGGATTCAAAGAGCACAATTAAAAGCACTTAAAAGATCAAAATAAATGGCTTGATAAGATCTTTACTCCATGAACCAGGGAACACATCGCTCATCTCTAACCTACGGCAACAGAGAACCGAACTAAAGAGGCTGAAAATATCAATAACAACAACGAACAGGACCTCTGGGCAAAACTCCTGCATAACATCAAGCATAATGCCAGTGATCGCTTCTGGAAAACAGTAAACCTGATCATACACTCACACCATGGCGGTCTCACTTCCTTCATATTAGAGGAAACATGGGCAAGCTATCTAAAGTCTCACTTCAACAGCCAAAGTAACAACCAACAAACGCCGGTGCAGAACAAAGCAGACAAGGATGCAGATGACACTATCAACTGGAGCAGGGCAAGTGGCAGCATCCTTACTGAAAGTCCTGCTGCTGCTTCACGTCCAAGTGCAATTATCACACCTAAGCCTGCCAGAGGAAAGCAACTCAGGGACGAATGTTTACCTGCCACTGAACAGCTTTCAATCAAAAAACAGATCGGGAAGGGAAGAAAGGAGGAAGCGCCGGGTCTGAATGGAATACCACCAGCAGTGTTTAAAGAAAAGCTGGATGATTGGGCAGAAATACTCCATCCACCATTTCTAGAAGTAAGACATCTGGGCATAATTCCAGAATTATGGAAAGGTTCGACAATCATTCCAATTCACAAAAGCGGCAGCAAGAACTTACCAGCCAATTATCGGTTAGTAGCCCTGATCGACAATGAAGCCAAATATTTTGCGGGAACACTGCTGGAGAAACTGACAATCTGGGCAGAAAACAACTAAATAATCCCACTAAACCAGACAGGATTCCGAAAAAACTCTGGCACAATATCTAACATCATGGCAATGTTTTTGATAATGGACATGGCAAAAATTAGGATAACTCAGTTGCTTGTCTGTTTCATTGACTACAGCGCCGCGTTTGATAACGTGGAGAGGTCCAAACTGTGGTCTAAGTTAGCCAGATGGGGCATCCCTAACAACCTTCTATCAATGATTATGCTCCTAAATACCGACACCTGGGTCCAAGTCAAATTTGGCTCAGAATCGCATCTCTCAAGAAAAGTCATAACATCCAAAGGTCTTAAACAGGGCTGTGTGCTGGCCCCCATGTTATTCAACCTATTTATGGCGGACTTAACTCTGGCACTTAATAACTGCAATTCACATGCACCCAGACTAGGGGGCTCGTCACTATCCAACCTACTTTATGCGGATGACGTAGTCCTACTCAGTCACACGGCAGTTGGCTTGCAACATCTCCTCAACTACCTGGAGGTCTACGTAGAAGAAAACAGTCTCTCAATAAACTTAAACAAAACTAGGACCATGACAATCAATAGGAAACGAAAAAAGAGCTACCTATGGTACCTGGGCGACAAACACATTGAAACAGCTGAGGCCTATAAGTATCTAGGAGTCTATATAGACAAAGAAGGATCATTCAGCCATCAACAAAAGGAGATCAAAAGGAAAGGGATGATTCTTGCACTGTCCAAGAAAGGTTTATTAGCTAAACTACTTGGCCCTACCCTGAGCCCTCTCTTAATGGTAGCACGGGCTAAAATCCTACCTTCTATTACCTACGGTACTGAAGCACTTCGAGGGAGAGTTAGCAATCTTCTGGACAAAACGCTTGTAAAAGCATATAGAATGATGTTCAGCCTCCCGTCCTATACCTCACCGGCGCAAATTCGACTGGAGTTTGGTCTGATAAAGCAAACCTGGGCCAGCTACGGAGCATTTATCAACTGCTGGCACAAGATCAGGACATCAAACCCCAACACATTAAATCATCTCCTGTGGCAAGATATTCAGTAGAGGGAGAATTTTCCCGCAAGTCTGTATCTTCAGGAGGCACTGACAAACACAGGCCTTTCGCACTTATGGGACACACACTGCCACCATACAGCTTTCAAAAAATGGTGTGGAAGGCGCTGAAAATACACTCATTGCTGGAGGACAAAGCGACTTTTTCTGTCAGAGCGCGTGCTTGAATGACTCTGAATTCATAGAAGATCCTAGCCCCACAACAATATTTTAACTTGGGATATTCAAAAGTACTGAAATTAAAATTCCTAAAGCTCCGTCTTGGAGTGTAACCAACTACGCAGAACCTCCCTCCCTGGAAAAGGGTGCAGACCTTCACACTATGCAGCTTGTGCAAAAATGGCCAGGGTGACATCATACATACTATCTGCACTTGTACGGAGATGCTTCAAGAAAGGAGGCAGCTGCTAAAAATTCCTTTTAACCAAAGAGGGATTCAGACAAGGAGACAAGCAGTTTTGGGTATTTTGACCCCGCATTGCCACAATTGAACATTAACCTCATGCGCGCTAGCGGTTTTCCCGCTGTGCACTGAGTTTTTTAAAAACCTGCGTTACATGACGAGCTCAGCTCGTCATGAGCGTACGACCGGCGTAACTCATGACGAGCTGAGCTCGTCATGAGCATCGAAGGGGCTAGACTAGTCAGATTCCTGGAATCAGTTCGGCCAAAAATGCCAATTTGACTCTTAAGTTGCAGGGTGTTGGAACATTAGGGTAAAAATGTTTTACTAAGGGGATGACTAATTGTCACAGCTGACCGCATCTTTCTCACAGGTTGCTACGGCATGGCCAAATCTGTATTTTAAAACTGTAATGATACGGAAGCGTTTTAGATCTTCAACATCATGACACTTATGATGGAGCACAAATATTTTAAATATCGTTTTACTTTGTATGTATTGCAATGGTTTTAAGTAACTCTGCAAATAAAGAATTTGTAATTTGTGTAATTAAGAGGCTAGTTTCAGCCTGGCAGCATGAGTTTATCTCATGGAGAGGGATCTCAGACAATGTGCAGCAGGTAATCTCGGGATTTGATGCAACCAAGGCCCTTGAAAAGCCCATGGGGGTCGCCCTGCTCGACACCGAAAAGGCCTTTAACAGGGTGTTGTGGGATTACCTGTGGCAGGCTATGGTAGCCAATGGTCAGTATCAACAGGAGAGGAAGGGCATGAGTAGGCACTCCTGTACCCCAATCCAATATATATTAACAACAAAGGAGTGACTGTGAAAAAGAGTGCTATCAAAATAAACTAGTGAGAATTAAATGTTGTTCCGCTGCGTGCTGCAAATGTGATCAATACTCACACACGTGCATGCACACAGCGAAATCTCTCTGTCTCCCTATGTACGCCCGTTGGGTCTTCCTCTGAGGAAGGGAACCGGTGGGCTTACTGGTCACCCAGTGTAAAAAGGAGGGAAAAGAACCTTACTTATTAGAAGGACCCTCACTCACCACTAGTTGGCGACATGCTTCATCATTGGGTCCCCGCTGGGGTGACCGAATGTCTCCCCAGCATGCTACGACGCCTGGTAGCGGATAACTTATATTTTTTTTTTTTATAAAACTTTATTGTCACATTGGCAAAGAAGTTATTCACATCAACATTGTTTCCCATCTGCTGCACATGTATCGCAAAGTGCACCTCATATATGTATAAATCACAGTGCAGTCCGTTGTCTGAGTTCATTTTCACTAGAAGGGCAAGTAAAAAGTAATCACGACTTTATCGCATATAAACTCACTGAGCAATATTCCATACCCTCCCCCATTTCGCAATATGCCCTCGTTTAGTACAGCAGTTGGTTGCCAGTAAGTGCGACTAAGATAAGAAACTAATTCTACAAAATAAGAAAAAGAACCTAACTAATGCCATCACTTCAATAAAATGTTGTACCCTTTCAGAAACAGTGGTCATCCATTATACACATCCCGTACAATGTTTAAAGGCAATGTTGTGATCACGCTCCATCCCTTTACAAATCAGAGTAACATAACCCCGCCCTCACTCTCTAGTCCTCATCCTCCTCTGAGTCTAGGTCCTCATCCTCAGGTAGGGCTGCACACGGTTCGCCCCTATATTTATTCCATGGCATCCAGACCTTATTCCATTTACGGGGGCATGCCCGCATCACGTATACCGCCCGTTCTCTCACCATTAGAAGGTCCATATTTCGAATCCAGCCAGCTATTGTAGGTAAATCTTGAGCACCCCACTTTTGAGCAATGTCTCTTTTGGCCACTGTCACAGCCAACGTGACCCATAGTTGTCCATATCTACCCAGGTCAGTGGAGTCCCAAATGTTCAGCAGGCACCTGCGGGGCTCAGGCAGGAGTGACACCTCAACTGTTTGGGAGACTGTGCGCATAATTTGTCGCCAAAATTCCTGGATCAAAGGGCAATCCCATATGGTGTGTAGTAAAGTTCCCTCCTCCCCGCATCCTCTTAGACAGAAGCGGATAACTTATATTTAATTCTCATATGGTAGCCAATGGCCTGGGGTGGTGGGACTTTTATCAATGCAATACGGGCAATGTATCTTAAACCTACAGCTCGCTTACAAATTATGGGAGTTGAGTCGGAACCCTTCCCGATAGAGAGGGGAACGCGGCAGCGATGCCCCATCTCCAGTGGCATAACGAAACTTGAGGGGCCCCCCTGAAAAGTACATGGAGGGGGCCCTTCTCCCCGGCCCACATTTGCTGAGGGTGCCCCTGGAGCTTGGGCCCCCCAAACCGCTGGGACTGCGGGGGCTTATGTTACACCGCTACCTTACATTACACCTCCTCCATCATCCAAACACACAACACGAACATGCCACCCAAGACTGCATGCTTCGGTAAACCTCTTCACCCAAACACAAAAATATCAGTCATAGCACCCATCCATCATTTCCACAAATACAATACCCCAACACAACAAAGTACACCCTCACTATATTGCATGTGTTACATCTCACTATAACAATATCCCATCCACTACATTGACTTAGCACTACATCACAAGCTAAATCTAGGTAAGCAGATGTAGAGGTAAAGGGTTTTGTGAGTTCACAGTCTTCAAGTCTACTTTAAGGAAATTGTGCCAAAAAAAGTGTCATTTTCAAACCAGAAGCCCCACATAAAATGTCTACAAATCCTTAGCTTATACAGATATTACAAAACATGCAATTTCTCATGGACCGCAACTTTTATTTTACATGTTTCTTTACTTTCTACCTTTCATTTCGTTCTTCACTCCTTCCTCTATCAAGTAGATTTTTAGGTGCATGTAATGACTCACAATCATCATGGAAGAGTCAACATCAAAAGTACATATAGAAATCTCACAATTTCAAGCAATAGATTGAAGACATAGAAAGATTTTACAGAATAGTATAGCAGTGCGACTGCTCAAGACCTGAAGACTGTGCAGGTTCGGAAAGCATACAAGTTAAATCCGTCTTACAGGCTCCTGTCACAGACAGCAGCAGTGATTATCACTTTAAAATATACATTTGAAACTGCAATCATTTTTTCCCCAAACTTCAGCTTGTCCGGAATATTATCGTGTTGCATTGCCACAATGATTTACATTTGTCTTAATGTAATAGATTTAATGTTTACCATGTGCTGATACAAATAGTGAATTTTGATTTCTAACCATCCAGCCTTGGTACTCTCTACCAGAGACCTACGACTGGATACCAACAACGCACTGTTATTTTACCCGGTGAGGTGCTAGAGCTTAGGGAAGAATGCTAAATCCAAAAGGCTCCATCTTTATTTCCTCTTTCTTGTTCCCTCCTTTCTTCTCTCCTGGTTTATCTCTTTCGCTTTTCCTGTCCTCCCTCAGTGTTTGGGACAACTCGACTCCTGTAACAGGGTTCACAGATGACCAACATAATAGAACGGAGGCACAATACGCGATGATATAATGGACTTCATGGATCTTGAGAAATCCTTCCATGAAAAATTCTTGTTTTGCCCTTATCAGGTTTTGCACGTTTGCACATGGTTGAGTTGCGTCCATTTCATCGCCAGCCCATCCCATCGATCTTAGACAGGCTCATGGATGTTCAGTTTTTATTTTAAAAAGCAAGCCTTTGAAAGTCCACTGCTGACAGTGCCATCTATTAATGGCCCCTTCAGATATGGAAGTGAAAACGTGCCTCACTTGGGACAAAATAACTTGAGCTGTCTAGACCATGGACCAGACACAGGCTGGTAACTTTAAAATACTTGGTCAGCGGCCGCAGATTGGAGTCAGTTCAGACTGCGGCGGTGGTGCTGCTCCATTGGAGGCAGCAATACAGGCTCTGTCAAGGCTGGCCAGGAGGCTGCAGGCACTAGCAGGCTCAGCCGCAAGCCACTGCGGGCAGCGGCAATTCGGGTTTACCGGCCAGCATCCACACTCAAACAAACTGGAGCAGGAGGCGGAGCAATCGTCGCCTGCAGAACCAGGCCTATATTCCGTTTTTTTTTTACTATCGGCTGGCTGGGAATGCGCAGAGGCCGCCTTTTCTATCAATATTTTTTATTTGCCCATTAAGAGGGTGCAGAAAATAAAACAGAAATGAATGAAAATCTAATTTTGAAAGAAAGGACCTTTCTCACACACCTCACCCTTCATGGAAAAACTCGCTTGTAATTTGAAGATGATCCCCCATCCGCATATCTGTTCGCCCTTCAAAGCATTGAGTATGGGAAAGTGCTGTGTATAACTACATAAAGACATCTGCAGTGGCAGGGACCCATGATGCCCGGATTCCATTTCCAATGATCTCATTCCTGGGACCTGCTGCATGAGCCTGTCACGGAGACCTACCCCCATGTTACTTTCCCACCTGACCAACCAGGTATGGGCAGGGCTAAGTAGGTGTTTGCCGACACAGTGACCCTTCTTATAACTTATTCGCGGTTAAACAGTAAGCCTAAGGAGCGAGCCTCACTACATTTTGGCCCTCCGTAGCGCCATGTGCATGGCCAATGGCGCTGCGCAATAAGGCCAAGAAGTGCGTCACAGAGGGGACAGTTTTGGAACTCCCGACTGAAAAATACAACAAAGCATACTCAGGCGGACTGAAGATTACTCTAAACTTGTATTCACCTAGTCCCACGTGTCGGATGTATGTCGTTACAACGCATACTTTTACACCGCACACCTTTACAACACATTTTTTACATCGCAACTTCCATTACAACGCATTCCATTAGAACGCATGCCATTACAATGAATTCTTTGAAACTACCTTTACAACACATTCCACTACAACGCATACTACATTTACAACGCATACCATTACAACGCATACCATTACATTGCATGTATGGTAAGTATTGGATAGTGTAGGGGTAAAAATTACTATTCTAACTCCAGGGGGGTGCAACAGTAGGGTAAGTGTTGGATAGCGTAGGGGGTAAAAATAACTATTCTAACTCCAGGGGGTGCAACAGTAGGGTAAGTATTGGATAGTGTAGGGGTAAAAATTACTATTCTAACTCCAGGGGGTGCAACAGTAGGGTAAGTGCTGGATAGTGTAGGTACGCGTTGTAATGGTATGCGTTGTAATGACATGCGTTGTAATGACATGCGTTGTAATGACATGCGTTGTAATGGATGTTGCATTGTAAAAGTTTTGTTGTAAAGGTAGTGCGTTGTAAAAGTTGCATGGTAAGTGTCGTTTCCCCCACATGTCTCTTTGTCTGTTTATTATGCACCGGCGGGAACCTTCCGGCGCCCCTTTCCCTCTCGCTCTCATCACAGTCAGTCATGCGCCCTCGCGTAGAGGCCAGGACGCTCATCTCCTCTCTGCCACTCTCTCCCCCCACCCCCTGTCAGGCGACCTCTTTAGGGCCAATAATGCGGCATGCGCGCACCATTTAATTTATGGGGACTTGGCGAGGCCGTGCGCAGTTGCACACCATTTGATTTAATTGGTGAAGACTTCAAGAGGCTTGCTTGCAGCCAGCTCCGCTGAGTGAGGGGGCCCCTGGGGCGTGGACTCCTCCCGCACCGCGGGGGCTGTGGGGGCCTTTGTTACGCCCCTGACCATCTCCCCCGTGTTATTTGGATCATACACCGATCACTTCCTCAGGTGGCTGAAAGCCTCTCTGGACATCTTGCCCGTCAGTCTGCAGGGTTGGGATATTAAAATTCTGGCCTAAGCCGATGATGTGGCAATAATCATCAGTGACCCAGACAGGGCTGCCTGCTCTGTGGAAAGGGTAGCAGAGGAATTTGGGAGACAGTCAGGATTTCCGTTAAATAGAGCTAAAACTCAGGTTTTGATTAATAGACACACGCCTGCCTCCGATTGCAGGATTGTAGAGGAAGCTACATATCTGGGAATCTATATCAAGTCAAATGTGGTACATGTTATCGATTTAAATGTAACCCCTATTGTTGATAAAACTAAGAAGGATTTTAGCCGCTGGGACAATCTGAAACTTTCTATAATGGGGAGATGCAATCTGGTAAAAATGATGTTTCTGCCAATGTTATTATATGTTTTTCGCACTATTCCTTTGGAGATTAATAATGAATGGTTCAAAGTAGTTGATAGTCTGATGGCTAGATTCTTCTGGGCCTATGGGAGGACCTGGAGGGCTAATGCATTTATGTGCCAACCCAGAGACTGCGGGCTCCCCAACTTTATATTATATTATATTATATAGCTGCAACACTGCAATACTATGGCCCATTATTTAATAATAAGATAACTGAAGGAGGTTCAGTGGGCTATGTGCCCTCAATTTACGAGCTTCTGATCTCGATAGCCTCCAACGGGTGTCTGCTGAAGTTTTTTGATTCAAACTACTTTGAAAGAACTCTATTCAAGACGCTTATCGCTGCATTTAGAAAGTGGGCGGGGTCCATAAAAAAATATAGGTGGGCAGATATACTCTCCCGCTTAGGAATGATGAACTCCACAGAATAGTTCAAGTTAATTGCTTAACCTGATGGGAATAGGGGGTTTTGACAAGATTGGAGATCTACTAGCGGGAAACCATATTGCCTCTTTTGAGGTGATCAGGGGTAGATTATGGGGTCGATTCAGATTCGGGAAAAACCACTCCGAATAGCTGTTCAGTTTTTCTCGTACGAATCGTACCCTGCAATGTCCCACTTACATAAGACGAAGTACGATTCGTACCAGGAGCTGGACTCCGTACGAATCGTACAGAGACCGTACAAATGAAATCCCCATACGATTCTCCCTCGGAACCCGCTGTATGCGACATACGTATGGTTCGCGGCTAGTTTTTCTGACCCAGCAAGTACGATTTGTGTTGGGTACGCACGTACGACCCTTTTCCTACGAGAGCCGAAAACAGCTGTAAAAGCAGAGTTCGCCTCGAAACAGGTACGGGACGGCCCCCCCCCCGCCGGGTATAGCGCGTACCCCCCATGATCGCAGGGGTACGGTGCGTACACCCTGCAGTCGCAGGGGTACGATGCGTACCCCCCCATGATTGCAGGGGTACGCACCATACCCCGCGATTATGGGGGGTACGGACCATACGGTGTGTATGTGATTGTGTGCTTTTCCGTACGAATCGCCCTTACCTGATGTGGGCCGTACGAATCGTGTCCTCATACCCAGTTCCGGATCGTACGCGTCGGGTCGTACGGCATGTGTACGAGTCATACGGTTCACGGTTTCAGCCTTGCAATACTTACGGATCGTGATGATTCGGGCGGATTCCCGAAATACAGATCGTACTACGCGACTCGTACGGACGGGTACGATTCATAAGGAGAGGGCTCTGGATACGATTCGTACGGACTGTTTTTTACCAGGATCAGAATCAACCCCTTAATGTTGGGCCTCTGGATTTTTAAAAATATTTACAGTTGAGGGATTTCCTTTTGAGAAAGGCAGGGCTTCCGCTGCATTTGTGCGGATTCCTCTCATGGAAATTTTAACAAAAAGTACAGGCCCCTCAGTTCCGCAGCTATAGGGCTGTTTGCTGGAGGGGGTTCCAGACGATCTGGATAAGCATAATGAAAAATGGCGGGTGAGGCTTGATTTGGTGGACTCTGGCTTCTTGAAATCACTTGAGCTGAGCGGGTCAATCTTGTGTGTCTTGAACCTGCAATCACAGTACTACAAATCGATGTTTGATTTGTATATAACACCAGCGAAAATCGTTAAATGCGGCGGGGATACGGAGACTCACTACCCTAGCTGCTATGCATCTAATGCGGATCTGGTTCATATGTTCTGCACATGCCCCTGTTTAAAATCACTTGGTTTGGAAATTGCAGGTTTCTTAGGTGAAGTCCTGAAAAATAATATCTCCCTGTCCTCTCAGCTTATGTTGTTACGGGTGGACGAATCAAATGGCGGGCTCGGGCCAGGGCCGATTTAATTTTTTTTAAACAATAACTGTTTTTAGCCTTTGTTTGGCCTCTGCTTGGTTTGACCCTTTACCCCTGACTTTTCAGCAATGGAAAGGATGCTTCCTACATGTTTATAATTTAGAAAACGCACTCCACAAATGAAAAGGCAGGAGGGCCAAAAGTAAAGGGAGGAGGATTTGGGGGGTGCTTTCAACCTGGACGTACTTGCTCTACGTAGTATAGTAGCTGGGCTTGAGGCATAGGGGACGCTGGCTTATGGTTTGGAAGATATTATTAATTTGTGGCAACTTTCTGTCGCTTCCTAAAAAAACACAGTTTTTTGTTGTCATATTAATGAATTTGTATGTCATGTATTTATGTATACTTGCTGCTGTTAATAAAATTAAAAACAATGATAATAAATATTATAATTTTAAATAAACAAACATAATATACATTTTAACAATATAAACTGGAAAATGTTACAATGAATACATATACTATAACCACTAGAATTTATACAAGAGTAGGCAAAGTGTTGGATAACGTAGGAGTAAACTTTAATATTTCCACTCCAGTCAGTGCAACAGTAGGTAAAGTGTTGGATAGGCTAGGGGTAACATTTACTATCCCCACTCATGTCAGTGCAATAGTAGGGAAAGCTTTGGATTGCTGATGGGTAAAATTTACTCTTCTCATTCTAGCCAGTGCAAAATTAGGGAAAGTGTTGGAGTGCGGTTAGGTGGGGGCATTTACTATTCCCACTCCAGTCATTGTAACAGTAGGGGTAGTGTTGGACTCAGGGGGAGGGATGGGGGTAAAATGTAATATTCCCACTCCAGTCAGTGCAACAGTAGGGAAGGTGTTGAATAGCGGAGGGATATCATTTACTATTCCCTTCCAGTCAGTGCTACAATAGGGAAAGTGTAGGACAGCGAAGGGGTAAAATGTACTTTTCCCACTGCAGGCAGTGGGGCAGTGCGGGAAGTGTTGGATAGCGGAGGGGTAACATTTACTAGTCCCACTGCAGCCCTTGCAACTGTAGGGCAAGAGATGAATTTCAGAGGGGCAAAATTTACAGTTCCCACTCCAGTCAGTGCAACCATAGGAAAAGCGTTAAATTGCAGAGTGGAAATATGCTCTATACCTACTCCAGTCAGTGCAACCACAAGGGAAAGTGCTGGATAGCAGAGTGGTAAAATTTACTATTCCCACTCCAGTCAGTACAACAGTAGGAAAAGTGTTGGATAGTGGAGGGGTAACATTTACTGTTTCCACTCCAGTCAGTACATTAGAAACATACTAATTAACTTGACTAATGCATATCATAAATTACTACGACTATTATTATGATTACAATACAAAACGGAATTCTCCAAAATAATATTTTTTTAAAGTATTTTTGTTGAACAACAAACAGTTCCAGTCAGATACACATCGTACAATGGGTCATCACATGATATATACATTACACTATCATCACACTGTAGTGTGCGCGTCAGCATGGTTTCCATATCTTGAGCAGTTCAACATAGTACCCCAACGATCGTTTTTTGCACTCACAACTTCCTCCCTCTGATCACATCCTTTCTTAAGCTCTGTATTTCTCCCAGGGACACCATATCTTTTCCCACTTCTTAGGGCAGCCTCTGCTCTCGAACAGCACCCTCTTCATAAGGCGAGACCAGTCCATGTCTGCCTTCCAGTGCGACAGCCTGGGAGACATAAGCGCACACCACAGCCGCTCAATATTGCGTTTAGCGACCTCAGCTACCAGCATTAGCCAGATTTTTGTATGTGCTGGCCCATCTATTCTCCCCGGTGACACCCAATAACAGCCAGCGTACTTCAGGTTGTATGTGTACACCCACCACCCCGACATCACTCCTGCCGCCCATGACCAGTATTGTTGTATCACTGGACATTCCCATAGAATGTGGAAGAATGTGCCGGGTAGACTACAACCCCTAGTGCATTGGTCAGAGTCCGCCCACCCAATCTTCTGCATAAGTGTGTGAGAGTAGTGTGTTCTATGCAAAATTTGTAACTGAATTATTTGGAATTTGACCGTTATCGCTATTTCTCTGGGGATCTGCATCGCCTCCTGCCAGTCATCGTCCTCCAAAATACCAATGTCCAGTTCCCAAGTAACCCAGAGTGTCCCGAGGGGGGTCAAGTAAATTGTTAATTATTTTCTTGTATGTGAGGGAGATTGCTTTGTCAGGGATTGGGTCTAATAATAGTCGGTTTTCTAAAGGGGCGTATTCTGGTACAGTTTCACCATCCTTAATGTGGCACCGAAGCGCATGTTTCAGTTGGATGTATCGATATTGCTCTGTCTCTGCTAACTGATAATCTTTTTGTAGTTTGTCAAATGTAAGCATCCAATCCCACCTCTATATGTCCCCCAGGTTATCTAGGCCTATGCGACTCCAGCTGCGGAATCCCTTGAGTCTCTCTACCTCATGAAGCCCATCACTCTGCCACAGTGGGGTCTGTTCGGTTAATCTTTTCTTCCATCCTAGCGCCTTGGTAGCAGCATGCCTTGCTCGTACCACAGCCTGAGTATGTGCAGGAAGGTAAGCTTTCTTCCACTTCTATTCTGATATAATGCTGCTAGCATATCCCTTTGTTCCCATCGCACGGCAATCCACTCTGTACGCGGGCTCAGACTGCGGCGCAAAAACCCAACTGTTGATATTTATAAGTTGGGACGGTAGGTAGTAGTTTCTCACATCTGATATAACAAGCCCCCCCTCATATACTCCCCTCTGAAGCTTGGCGAGCGCTATACGTGGCACCCCCCTGCCCCAGATTAGGGTTCGCAGTTCCCTTTCAATGGTGCGGAAGAAGGTGTCAGGAAGCTTGTGTGGCGTGTTTTGTACCACATAAAGTAGGCGTGGTAGGGCCATCATTTTGAACAATACAGCTCTCCCCATAAGGGTGATGGGGAGCTAACACCATTGGGCTATGTCCCCGTGGAGTCTCGGAAAAGTGCGCCTGAGTGTTCATACACAAAACTCCTCCGAGGAGTGGGAAATCCAAATTCCTATGTATTTAAACTTATCCTGCTGCGTCAGCACCACACAGTCAGAGATGAGTGGGGGAAGCCTTCCGGCGAGATAACAAATGAGACTTATCCCAATTTATTTGATAGCCTGAATATGTACCAAAGAGCCAGATGACAATTATGATCCAAGGAAACGTCCGTCTGGGTTTGCCTGCATAGAGTAAGATATTGGCTGCATACAACGATATGCGTTCTTCCCGGCCCCCCCATATCTATACCTCAGATGGGGGACAGAGGACAGCCTCTATGGAGCAAGAAGGATCTAGATATTGCCCCATTCACCAGAACCCTCTCAAAATAATATTAACCAATAAATACAATGTAATATACATTCAAAAAACACAACACAATTAACACATATAATTTTTCTTTTACAGAGTTTTATATAGCGCAAACTTTACCCGAATCGGGTATCAGAGCGCATTACATCACACTAGTTGCATTACATGTGGGCACAAGTTTTATTGTTAGGCACGGGGAGATTAAGTGATTTACCCAGAATCACAGGATGTTCAGCATCATTGCCAAGACTCGAACCCAGTTCCCCAGATTCGAGGTCGACCGCCGTAGCCGTTAGGCGAACTCCTCTCCCCAAATTACCTACATTTAAAAATAGTTAATTAATGTTTTCAAAATATTATTACTTAAATAACTTTCCAGCCTATATTTCTATAAAGTACACAACACATCTAAAATTAATTATTTAAATGATATTTACACAAGTTACATAACCAAATATTTATTAAAATATTAATAATAATTAACTATATTTAATCACCTCCCCAACGTTTATCCACACACAACAAACAACCCACACCTAATAACTAAATGACAAAATATATTATTTGCATCATTTTCATAATTATCTGACAATTAAACAATTATTATTAATAATTAACTATCATTTTTTTATTGTATTTAACGTCCCACCCTTTACTTCTACAATTGCCACAACTCACACTTTATAACAAAAAGAATATCTTAGTTACATATTTTACATAATTATTCATCATTTCAATAATCATTATAAAATAACATAATTAATTATTAGAATTAATTTCCTACACACTCTTTACCCATAAAAAACACACCCCAAAAATAAAAATTGTATTACGTAATTTACATATCAATTAAATAATGAATTGATTATTCATTAACCATCATTAAGTTACTTCCCACCCTATACCCATACAAAACACACAACCCGCACCTGAAACTTAATTAAATCAAATTACACAATTAACATAATGTTATTATCAATTATATCATTAATATTAATTACAAATTATGTATTAATTATAATTAATGTACTTCCCACCCTATAAAGCACACAACCTGATACAGTACTAAAAATGAAAAAAATATATAAAATGTCATTTCAAAACTACTAACAATTAAACTATGTAAAAAAAAAACTAATGAGGCAAACATTTTATACCATTTACAATTAAAATATATATTCAAATACTTTAAAATAATTAAAAAACGATATTCTTAACAACAAAACTTTAGTAAACTATATTAATGTTGAAGATATTTTTGAAAACCATATTAATGATTTCAATATTGTTAAAATCTATATTACTTACCTTAAAATCGATATTCTTGACAATATATTCTTGCACACAATATTTCTGTGTGACAATATTTCAGACTCGATATTTCTGTCAGACATATTTTATTTTCGATATTTTGACTGACCACCGTTTTGTGGACTATTCCACTGCCTTTGAAAAGTCGATCACTATTGACTTTGGACTAAGCTTGGGGAATGGGAAACTGAACTGACACTTTTGCACTTTCTAATTGAGCTACACACCAACACAAATAAGTCCTTACTACCGATAATACTTTGTCTACAAAAATGCATAGCAAGATTAGTAGTAAACAAGTCTGCATTCTGGCGCTACGTCTGTTCACTTTATATATAGTCGACTTACCTGAGGCAAAATTGAGAATGCATGGGATCAAGCATATGCCGATTTAATGATACTTTCACAAATGCTGAAAGGATTGCAACACCTTTTGTGCCAACTAAATGATTTCAACCTTGCTGATGGACTAACAGCCAATCATTCTAAACTAAAAATCAAGGTATTCCAAAAGAAAAAAATAATAATATCTTGGGAACTAGGTGATGTTATAATTGAAAATGTTAAGCAATATTATTTTTGAGTGTCGCTTGACACTAGGTTACTCTGGTCTAATAACCTTTCAATTAGGAAGCTTATATCTACTAATTACTACCAAACGAATAATGAGATTTGATAAACTATTTGGAGGTAGAGCATAAAGTAGTAATAATGAAGTGAATTTCATTCGGGCGTGACCAGCCAGCCAACCCGGCCGACACGAGTTCCTTACGCTCTTTACACAAACCCTTGATTATCCTGAAAACCAATAGAATCCCACTCCATCAGACAACAAAACAAGTTGTGTTAAGCTCCGGAGTGTGAGATGATATGGGCTGGTGAACCGGATGGTTGTGTGGCGAAGGATTTCGGCGAGGAAGTACCTAAGGCCCGCCATCAAAATACTCAACTGTCACTGTGGAAGCAGACTGCAGCGATACCACACCAGAGCCATTGAGCATGGACGAAGAGGGAAAGACCCAAACGCAGACAATGGTCTTCGAGAGCAGTGACGGGGGAAATCGAGGGTCAGCGGCTGTGGCTCTGTGGCGCAGTGGAGGCTGAGAGGTGGTGAGTAGAAGCTGCAGTTGCACAGTCCGGGAGTTCGCAGGCACACAGGCTCTGCTGCACATGCCCCCAGGTGTCAGCAGAAAGGGTCGTGCTTGCCGGAAACCTGCACACATGACAGCGCTGACTAGGAGTGCTGGTTGAGGAGTCCCAGGGAAGAGGAGCAGGGGAAAGACCAAAGCAGTCACAAGCCATCGGTCACACGAGTGCTGACCGGACGGCCAGGTGGGGAGCGGCAATTGTCGGCCCTCGAGCAGCGGGCCGGAGTCCTTGAGCCGCCACAAGTTGGGGGCACTACAAGAACAGAGAAAGTACATTGAAGGAGGCCTTAGGCCGAGACGGAATGAAGATTGGGTCCTCCCTACTGGAATTTACACGGCCAACGCAGCCCTGCCCAGTTTCTCTGAAGCAGAGCACGCAAGAAAGGTAGGAAGGTGATCCAGGACACAGAACAAGGAGCTTGCACTGCAGGAAGATACGGGGGCACGCCCCACAAGGAATGTCAGAACTGCTCCAGACACTCTGAGGGGAAACACACTGAGGCCTAGTTAGGCCTGTAGCGATCCGGATGCTGGATCAGGCCTAGTTCGCAAAGCAAACTAGAAAGACCCAACACGGAGGACTGGTGACATGCCTGGGGTGCCCCACATGCCTCACTCCTCACCCCTCTACTTGCATTGTGGCCTAATCAGGCCTATAAAGATTCTGGGGGCCGGCTCAGGCCCCTGTCGCATGCAAGAGAGACGATAGTGGTCGGGCACCAGGACTAAGGAAGTATGCGGGGCACACCATGCAGCTGCAATCAGCACAATAAGGGAAGGCACATCAAGGCCTAGCCTGGCCTACAGGGATCCCAGGTCTGGCTCGGAACCAGACTAAGTAACTAACGAGACAGGCCTAGCACGGGTAGGAGGAGAGGTTTGTGGAGCCCCTCATCTCACCCTCCCACCCAAACAGAGACCAAGCCAGACTTCCACAGATACGGGGGCCGGCTCGAGCCCAAATCACACAGCAGACAAGACAAGCAAGGAGCGAGGGAGCAGCATCACACCTGGGACACCCCACATACTTCTCATCTCACCCTCCGGCACTAGGCGACAATAGCCGCACCACAGAAGCTATGTAGAGATGAGGCCCGACTTGACCTTAACTGCCTCCAAAACATCGCCACTCAAGCTCAGATACCGCTGATCCAACATAGAGACCAGGTTCCAGGCAAGTGCCAACACTGTCTATTGAATGTCCTCAGCACAAAATCTGGCCATCGGTCGGCTTAGCGCCGAAACCCAGGAAGCCCCACATGCAGAGGGGGATGGAGCCAGCAAAGTGCTGCACTCAGACCGAGTCCAGTTTAGTGGAAAGCGCTTAGTGGCAGCAGAGAAGATAGGGGTTGCACTGGACCAAACGCATACCTCCCTGGAGTCAAAGATAGACAAGGTCACATCAGACTTCACATTACTACGAGCCGATCATCGCAAATTGGCAGAAAAGGTTCAAGCCAACAAACAGACACTCGTGGAGCTGAAACCAATTACACACAGTCACGTGGCAGCCCTGCAGGATCAAGTGCACATGCTAGAAGATAAACTGGAAGATGCAGAAGGGCGCTGACGCCGCAATAACATACGTGTAGTGGGTCTTCCTGAAGGAGGACATAATCCACTTGAATATGGAGAGCGGTGGCTAAGAGAGTTGCTCCCAGAAGACATGCTGTCTCAGCAGTTCGTGGTTGAGCGAGCGCACCGCATGCCAGCCCATAATCCGACTCCTGGCGCTAGGCCAAGACCGTTTCTCTTTAATTTACTCAACTACAGAGATAGAGACACAATACTTAGAGAGACACTTAAACTCACAGTCAGTAAGGGCCATATGTATCAACATCCTGATTTGCAATTCTCAAATAGCGATTTTTTAGAAATCAGTATTTGAGAATTGCAAATAGGGATGTATGTAAAAAAAAAAAAAAAAAACGCAATTTGTTAGCGATTTCTTAATATTCCTTAATTGCGATTAGCAAATTACGAATTAAGGAAGTAATCGCAATTAAGGAATACTTTCCCAATCATTTCTATGGGCCAGGAGTTATTCTCAATTTGCGATTCTCAATTTGAGAATCGCAAATTGAGAATAATTTCAGGGGTGTCAAAAGGACACCCTGGTGCACCCCTGAAATAAGCATGGGTGCACATGTGGCGCACATACATGCCATAAGGACATGTATGTGCTTCACATTGCACTTTGAAAAATGCAAAAAAGTGCGTTTTTCCAAAAAAATCGCAAATCACCACCAACTTGAAGTTGGTGGTAATTTTCGATTCCTTACGGCCAAATTGCACTTTTTTGGTGCTTCTTACATTGCATTTAAGGAATCGCTAATTTTGCGATTCCTTATTTTGCCTTAATACATACCACTTGGCAAAATTGCATTCGCAAACGCCGAAATTCTGCGAATTTTGCTTGATACATATGGCCCTAAGATCTAAATCAACTAGGTCAAACTATTCACAGACTATACAGCGCAGGTGCAGAAGCAAAGAGGAACTTATAATGCAGTGAAACGTCAGCTTAGAGAATTGAATATTCATTACTCATAGCTATTCCCAGCTCGACTATGAGTGGCCACAAAAGACACCACCCACTTTTTCGATGCACCCTCTGATGTTTTTGACTGGCTGGAGGAGTCAGGCCTACTGACAGGGCATAGGCCATGCACAAACACCATGTCGCCACAGCCCGGCAGGAGAAATAGTCACCGCCTCAGAGGAAGAGGCCATGGCCGCACGACGACGCCAACTGCAGCCCCAGATCTTGAGCCGAGACTGCAGAAAAGACAAGAAGCATTACACGTGGCTGCAATAATTCGAACTATATCTCAGAATTCTGATCAAGATATGAGTCCTGCCTGCTCACCCAGCGCGGGTGGATCGACACCTGCCAGATCCAACAACCTGGACTGCCTGCACCGACCAGACAGATGACATAATATGAATGTTCAATAGTAATCTGAGAGGGGATTGTTACTATATATAGCATTTAAACATTACACTGACATGCTCCAACCAGTTGTGCTAACAAATGCACAAGTAGTATGCGGAGGGGCCAGACTACGCACGCCAAGCCCTCAACTCTCACAGAGCCCGACCTATGCACTGCATACGTCATATGAACTCCCATATTACCAGACAATAAGGGATCACTAATTATCTTGACAGAACTCCGAGAGAAAGCCAAAACACACAGGTTTATACCGCGCACATTCATACCTAGTTGCAAACAAGCATAGTTGTTGGACAGGTTGGGCACCCTAGTTTGGACAAATGTCAACCACGAGTAAACCCTTGTACAGTTATGCACAATTCAGTTAAACCCCCCTTTCAGTATTAGTTTGGACACCTCAGAGAGCTTTTGATGACCTCCCGACCCTCCGCCAGGCACCTGTCTTTGCACACAACAGAGAAAACACCAGAAAAAACACTGCCAATACATGGCACAAGCTAACATAATCACGTGGAACGTGAGTGACATGCACACACCAACACACTGATACGCCATATTTTCCTATCTGCAGCGCAGATCCACAAGCATATCCCAAACAGAAATGGAGAAACTACGCAGACAGTTGAGGGGGCAAGTATATGGCACTAACTGTTCTTCCCAAGCATGTGAGGCCTTAATATGGATAAAAGCCGGGCTCCCATGAGTGAAAGAGGAGGCGTTATCAGATCCAGAGGGCAGATATGTGTTTGTGAAAGGTAGATTAAATGGCCGGACGCTGCTCATAGGCTCTATGGCCCTAACGTAGATCAATTCTCCTTCCTAGGAAAGCTGACTGGGATGCATGCTAGATGGAGTGGAATACCGTGGCTAATGGAGGGGGGGGTGGATTTTAACTCAGTACTAAACGTAGGCCTAGACAGATCATTCCCGCTACAGATGAGAACCACAGCAATATCCAATGCGCAGGCATTGGCAAAGTGGTTAACTCCCTGGTCGCTGATAGACATTTGGCGCACCCTCAATCTCAACACATGTATCTATTTGTTCCACTCCCATACACAGGTTACATGTAAGTCTGGATCGCATAGTAGGATCACACGTCCTCTCCCCACTTATCAAGAAGATCGAATACCTATGACGCACACACTCTGATCACAATCTTCAACAACTACAACTAGCTAGGGAAGTAGCCCCCCCTCCCCCCAGTTCCCACATGGCGGCTTCAACCAGCGGTGCTGGAGGTGCAAGCATCCCAATTCTCTTTGGGGGCGGCAATCTTGGAATACTTTGAGGCTAACAAGGGCACTATTAGACGACAAGCTCCTGGAATAGGACGCTTTCAAAGTAACCATGAGAGGTCACAGCCTGGGCGCTACCTGGAACATATGGAAGCAACTGACTGACTCGCCTAATAATATAGAGAGACAGTTACTGTGACATGAAACAAGCACGGTGACAGACATGGTAGACGCACAGCACCTTGAAGAACTGCACGCAGAACATGCTGAATATTTAGAAAGGCTCAGCTGTCCCAACTATGCGGTGCATTCTGCGCGCACACACTCTACAGCAGACTGAATGAGCCAGATGCTGGCATGGCTTATACGCCAAGAGCACACCCGTCAGCCAATAGGTGCATTGCAAACTGAAGCAGGACACATGCTATACATGCAGCATGAAAGACACGCAGCCATGACACAGCATTATGCTACATTCTACCAGTCCCTGGGTTGGTGTAATGGATGGGATCTTACCACCTTTGTAGAAGCTATACACCCTCCAGAGGCGAGACCAGAATACAGGGAGATACTAAATGAACCATTCTCGCCTGAGGTGATCCGTGGCGCAATAGCAGAACTAGCCACTGGGAAAACACCAGAGCCATACAGATCCCTGACGGAATATTACAAAGCATATTCTGTAACACTAACCCCACGCCTGTACCCACTCTACATCACAGCTTTGAGTGAGCGAAGCTCCCCCTTGTATGCGAGAGGCAAACCCGGTGTCATTGCTCAAACCTGATAAAGATCCCACCAAAATGGGCTCCTACAGACCACTAGCCCTGCTTAATATAGACTATAAAATATTGGCAAAGGTCCTAGCAGACACGCTTGCGCAGGTGGTCCCATCACTGCATGCGGAGTTGCAATAGCACTACTGGGCAAGGTGCCAGTCCTCATCACACTAGAAGTCTGTAAGGCTGCGGACCCTCCTGGGAAACAGCGTTGCCGCAACAGGCACCACACGCCTTCACTCGTTCCACCCAGCTCTCTCAATACAGCTATTTTCACAGCTTCCCCTACCTGGCATATCTGGATCACCCACTGGAATCTGCACATAGGCAGCAACCTGATCGGTGCAGCAGTAGCCTCCTCACACCTCGGTTGGGCTCACCACTGGAACTCGCCCACTCCAAAGCTCTCCTCTTCCTCACATGGCGCACTGGTTTCTGTCAAGCAGACAGGCGCTGAAGCCTCCACATCAGGTGGTCTTGTTTTCCCATAGGTGAAGTCCCCTTGTCAAATTTTTGCTGAAGGCGGAGGAAATGTTGCAGCACAGCACACCCCCCAGGTTTGCTGAGATAAATGCTAACCAGGGACTGTGAATAAACTACCCCTCCTAAACCCCAAGCAAAAACAATCTAATTATAACTCTGGCCGCACTTTCTGCATTTGCCCTTTACTACATTTCACTCAATTAGAAAGTAGCGGTGCCCATCCCCAGGGGACAATGAGATTGATGTGGACCATGAAATGTAAAGGTTTTACTCACCTACAACATGGCATATTAAATGTTTTAATAGTAGTTTCAAACCATGGATTTTAAAATGTTTTTATTTTTTGTAATATGCTATTTTAAATAGGTCTTGATCACTGAGTGGCCTATTATGACGGAGATCGGAAAGCCTCCGACCTTTGCGACTTCCCAAATTGAAACCCAGGGTCCTCCATGTAATGTACCGTTATAGGCACACATGCACTCACTCACTGTACGGACAAAGCACATACAGTATTCAGTACTGTTTTCTGCATGCGTTGTGCCATCACAGACACACATAGATTCATCCCGCACATTAATTTTGTGTGCCCTCCTCAGTACTGTAGTCTTTCTATGTTGTGCCACGGTGACTTGAAAATACACTCACTGCTACTATACACATTTCTCATGCGCACCCTGCATATCCCATCAACCTTCATATATTGCACTTCTTGCAAGCACAGTGCTTTTATTGTGCAAACACTGCACAGTACTACTTCTTTCATATAATGCATTACTCTGTATTATACATACACACAGTACAGGTAATCTTTATGCATGCACTGCTCTATTGTAGTACTGTACCCTTCCCAGGCACATATACTTCCAACGCTGAGAAACCATTCCTGTGCTGCGCAGCACTCTACATCTAACTGATGTAGGCCAAGGGTGAGTTATACACACAGCAATGGATCTTTAAAAATGTGAATGGCCCAGTAGGCCTCACTCCAGTGACACAGGTTAAAAAAGGATGTGTACACTACTACTGATCACAACACAGTATGCTGCCATCACCGTGCTCCTCCTGTTTAACTCTTGGTGAAGGCAGTAACCTTCCACCACAATGAGGATAGTGCTTTGGGTTGCCCTCCCAGTCCAACAAGCCCGCAATCAATGAGACAGGTCTATGTCATGGCGCACATGCATGATCCATGTTTTCATATGACAACAAAAATCAGCTTGAGGGATCCAGACAACAGGGCAGTTGGGAACGCAGGGCAGGGGTACACACCCATAACTAAGCAGAGAACTTTTTCATCTCAACAATACCCAGATCAAATGCAGGATTACGTCCAGATTTATATTCATGCATTGTTTATCCTGAACGACAGGCTTCTACTTTAAAAAATGAATCTCCCTTATTACTCATCTCAGTGATTCTTAAACAGTTAAGCTCAGCTTCGGTCATTGTAAAGTTGGATTTAAGATGGGCATATAATCTTGTGCACATTAAGGAAGGAGATGAATAGAAACTCTGATTTATTAGCAGGTTTGGCCACTACAAGTACTTAGCATTAGTGGTTTGCATTTGTAATGCTCATGTGATTTTCTAGCATGTATGAAATGAAACCTTGAGGGATAATTTGCATAACAATGTTATTCTATACTAGGGGTCTCACACCTTTTCTGTAATTAGAGCTACTTCTGATCAGTGTATATCGTTGTGAGCTACTGAAGGCCAAGTAACTTGTGTATTGTTACCAAACACCCCCTTGCCCAGCTTCATAGACTATAAACCTAATGTCCATGGAGCACAATACTATGGTTTGAACAAAATACTGTGACTAGGGGTACCTGTGATAGGGATGCGGTGTGCGTCAGTGAGTACATGGTCTGAGGGGATGTATGAACATATGTGTGAATTGATGGGATATATGTGTATGGGTGACTGTTGTATTTGTGGCACATATGGGGCGCCGTTACATGCGTAACAAACATACAACCATTTTATTTTAAATGGTAGAAATTTAAAGTGCAGAAAAATGTTCATAATAAGGAATATTTTTCTGCACTTTAAATTTCCCCAATTCAAAAATAAATGGCTATATTGTTTAGTTATAAATATGGCAGCTCGTCTACCAGCCACTGGGAGCAAGATGCCAGTTGTGTGTAAATGTGACACTTTGAAACAGGAGAAAATTCAACTGAAGAGTTAGCTTCATATTTAAAAGCATTACATAAAATTCATCTTTTTAGTTTTCTCCCATGTCAAATTGTCTTTACCAACAGCAAGCATATTACTCCCAGTGGCCTGTAGACATGATGCCATATTTATAACAAGAAAATACTGTCACTTCAAAACATGCTTCATACACTATTTAGACTTAAATGGCTTAATTTAAATTATAGGAAAACTACAAGGATAATGTTTGATAGAAACCTTTCCTTCATTTGAAATCTCTCCCATTTAAAACTAAACTTGACTGTATTTTTCAATTATAAAAGTGGCACTGTGTCTACCAGCCACTGGGAGCAATATGGCTGTGTTTGTAAATGTGACATTTGAAAAGGAAGGAAATTCGAATGAAGAGTTAACTTAATCATTAAGTTAACTCTTCATTTTAATATTTTCTCATTTAAAAGCATTCAAAAATATTTTGCTTTCATGCTTCATGTCGGAGGGATGGGCGGAAATGAAAACTAGGAGGCCGATGTGTGGGTTGAATGGTGAGGTTTATGGAGGAGTTTTACAAGGTGGTGTAGGAATTATTGAGAACAACAAGATAGATAGTTTATTGATAATGATGGTATTTCGATAGTCAGGACAGTCAGGTGGTTGCGATCTGAATTGCCTTGTCCAGTCGTTGCTCCCTTCTCACTTCTCATTCTTCATTACCCTGGAAGGCTCAAAGAAAAGGAAAGAGCGGTCAGTGGACTGTATGAGGTTATGATTTTTTTATTCACCGTCACCACAACCGAAGTGTCTCAAGATAAAAAAATAAAGAAAGAAAGCATGAACACACTCTGGTGCTCGAATCCTCCTTTTCCCAGGAGAATATGTTTGGTTTCTGGTTTCCTTCTGAGGTGCAAGGGTGGCTGAGTTCGGGGGAAAACCTCCCCCTTTTCACTGCAACCGTAATATTCCCTCTTGTGTACCTCCCAAACTAAGCACAACCAACCAAATGCCGGGGAGGGTAGGAAATTGGGAAGGTAGTGGCAGAGGGGTTTTCATGGGTGTGTGGAGTACAAAAAATAAGAAAGAAAATGTACCTCCATCAAGTCTTTTACCCGTAGGTCCCTCCCCCTCCTCCTGTCCCTGCAGACCCACTCACCGCATCTGCCGCAACTCTGCAGAGTTGCGACGACCTCTCAGCATCATCCAGGGGTGTCCACCAGTCCTCGGACCAGCAGTCCAAATCCTCTCAGGCAGTCTCTTCTTCGTTCCTCAGTGTCTCCTGGAGCTCCCTCGCCGCCCGCTGCTCCGTCGTTTCAAACTCCTTGGCGTCTTCCGGGTTCCTCCTATCGTGCTCCACGTCCTCCTGCGTCCACTCCCTTAAAGTCCGTTGTTCCGCCTCATCCAGTGGGCGCTTTCCTTCCCATTGGTTGACCTTCCTTTCCTTCTCCTTTGCTTCCTGTGGAGAGGGTTTTTCAGTTAACTCCCAGAGTCCCGCATCGGTGTTCGGACAGAATACGGCAGAAATGGGTGAGTCCTCGTCATCCTCATGTACCTTTTTCTCACACTTCACTATTGAGTTGAGATGATTTTTATTTAAGAGTTAAAAACCTGAGTGCTTCAGCTCTGAACCTCTGTGACCCACACGGATCATCTGAGTGGAGCACTGCTCATTATCAGGCTCAACTGTCCCAGCCTGATAATAATGTAAAATAAATATAGCCTATCCTTAACTTTAAAACTCAACACTTTTTAAGTATAGTTCTTAGATAAAAAAATAACTCAAGGCTGGGAGCTACTCTAAAGGTTATTGTGAGATACTGGTAGCTGGTGATCCACTGGTTGGAGAAATATGTTCTATACTTTCTGGCTATTCTGGTATTTTCTACCACTCCTACCAAACATCAAATATATGTAACTGAAGCCCCTTTTTGATAACTACTTTATCATCTTAATGCCAAGTTAGATAGATTTTTTTTTATTTAACATGTTTTTATTGGCCTTTGTAGTTTACACAACCATGGTGCGTTAGGATACATTTGGTTTGCTTGCATTCTTTGTATTTTATAGCATTATACACTGTTAATCATACAATAAACGGACATGTATCCTGCCATTATTAAGGTCTAGCATTAAATGGTTTCTATATAGAACTGGGATGCGAAACTGGGGGAACGTTCATGGCATCCTGGGAACTGATGTTAAGTGGGGTATCAGGGCGATATGTGTCGCGCTAGTTGGTATGTCTGTGTGTCACTGGGGGTGGGGGGGAAATGAGGTTGGTCCTGCTCCAATGTCTGGCCTTCGAGTTTTGTGTGATGTGTGGGGAGAATAGCAAGCGACGTTACGTGCGTGCTGCAGGAGGAGATCTAGTGCGTGTGTTTGTGATCTGGGCTTGTGAATGTGGGTCCGTTGAGATGTGCGGGTAGCCATCTGGGTCATCGTGAGTAGGTGGCTGTTTGAATTGATGCAGTAGTAGGGCTCACTCCATAGAAATGGGGTGTTTTCGTGTCCCCTTCACCTCCTCCTCTCTTAATGTTTCCTCCTCTGCTGTTGGTTATAGTGTGGGGCAGCTCCAAAACATGTGATGAAAATCTGCTGCCTGTGAGTGGCATCTAGGACAAAGGAACTGGGTGTCGGGGTAAAATCTTTGGAGGCGTGCTGGTGTTAGGTATGTATATTTTTAGAACGTGCGCTTTTAGACTCCTTCTTGGTGTATTCAAGGGCCATCTCCCATTCTTTCTCATGCAGTGGGCGCCCTAATTCTTTCTACCAGGTGGCTCGTAGGGCCTCTAGGAGTCTGTTTGTAAGTTCTCGAATGGCTTTATAGAGCCATGTGGTCAAGTGTCGCCCCACTCCCATATGTAAGATTATGTGGATGATCAGATGAGTAGTAGGCTCTCCCATCGATAGGTTGTGGTGCAATCAATAGCTGTCGAGGAGTAGGCGGTGAAGTAGGAACTGGCCAGGGGGAGATTGTAGTCGTCCATAAGCTGTTGGAATGGTTTGAGCTGTCCGTCCTCGAATAGGGACTCCATTTCGGTGAGGCCTCAGGCCGTCCATATGTGAAGCATGTTAGGAGTGTAATAGTGTTCCTGTCTGGGCCAGCTGACCAGCGGCAGAAGATGAGAGTACGAAGGTTTTCCCGGTGACATAGGTGTATCCTTTGCATGCATTTGCGTGCCACTGCTACATGTATGGGATATGTATGCCTCGGTTTATTGCCTGGTAGTAATAGATGGCGTAGGTCTGGGGCGGGCACTTGGCTGGTTGCGGTGTATGTTTCACCTATATGTCTGCCTGCTGCCCAGTAGGATAGCCACTGTAATTGTGCTGCCAGCAAATAGGATTCGAACGACGGAGCGCCCAGTCCTCCTTGTGTGGTGGGCAGTTGTAACTTCGTTAGCGCTATCCTACACCTGCCTGTTCCCCATATTAGCGAACTGAGGAGAGAGTTTAAGTCTCGGAAGAATGCTCTGGGCGTGATTACCAGTAGATTCGTGAAGTGGTATAGTAACCGCAGGACTATTATCATTTTGGCTATAGTCCCACGGCCGATCGGGGCTAACGAGAAGTTCTTCCAGAATCCTACCGCTGATCTGATGCCGGCTAGTGCTTTGCGATGATTGCCTTCAAATATGTCGGTCGGGGAGTGGTAGAGATGAATCCCGAGTTATTGGGGGGCCTCCGCACTCCAAGTCACTTTCTGGTCGCCCAGCCAGATATTTTGGGGGTTAGGGGGTTCTCGGTATGGGTTCGGATGTAGTGGGTAAACTGTGGATTTGTCCCGGTTTACTCTTAGCCCAGAGGCTTCTGCAAATTCTGTCAGTGTTGTGCAGATGGGTGTGAGGTCCTCAGTAATGTCTCGAATATATAGGAGAAGATCGTCGGCATACATGGAGACACTGTGTAAAATATCCGCAATGGGGATGCCCCAGTGTGCTCCTTCTCGTCGCAGCCCTATAGCTAGGGGTTCTACAGCAAGGGCGAAGAGGAGAGGCGAGAGCGGGAAGCCCTGCCTAGTGCCTCTTTGTACCGCGAATTCTGGCGATATGTATCGCCGAATGGGAATACGTGAGGAGAGTTTGGTATATAGAGGTTGTCTGCACGCTAAGAGGATGGGACCGAGTCCTGCTCGTCGTAGGACCGAAAATAGATATTGCCATGTGAGGGTATTGAAGGCCTTTTCGAGGTCTAGGATAAGGCAGGCTGGCCTGGGGAACGTGTCACCCACTTGATCCTGGATATGGAATAGTCAGCATACATTTTGGGACGTGTTTCTGCCCGGAACGAAACCACGCTGATCTGGATGAAGCAGGGGTCCTAGGATTTGTGTGCATCTGTCCGCTAATATCTTCCCTAGGATCTTACAGTCAGCGGATAGAAGCGTAATGGAGTGGCAGGAGGCCATTTGTTGCGGGTCACGGTTTAGCTTCAGAAAGATCGCGATAACTGGTGCATGGAGGGATCTCGGTAACTCTCCTTTTCTAACGCGGACGCAAACGTCGTCACCAAGAAGGGGACCAACAGGGAGCAGAAGGTTGTGTAGTATTCGAGGGGGAACCCGTATAGCCCCTGTGCTTTGTTGCGAGCTAGGGTGTGTAGGGTGTGAATAATGTCTGTAGATTGTATCTCTGTATCTAATGCCATTCTGTCTGCCTTTGTGATTCTGAGATCGTCAGTGAGTCTAGAAAATGATCTAGTAGGTCCTGCCATGTCGGCGCTGGGCTATGATAAACCTCTGAGTAGTATTGATGGAAGGCCGCGAGGATCTCGTCCTGGGATCGTACTAGATTCCCGAGGGGGTCTATCACTTCAGTTATGGGTTTCACGTCGGTGTCTTGTTTAGCTAACCACGCCAATAATGTGCCAGTTTTATCTCGCTCCTTGTGCATCCAGGTTGTATACGCCCTGAAATTGCACCGACGGAGGTCGACGGAGGCAGCTAGATACTCTGTTTTGGCTTTGGGCACTTGTGTCGCCGCTTCTTCAGTAAAATCGTTTCGTTTGGTAGCGGTGGCTAGCTGCGATTCGGCTTTTGTGAGTGCCTGTTCTAACGTCCGTTTTACCCCTATTATTTGCTTGATACATTCTCCCCGGGCCACTGCTTTGAATGTGTCCCACGCCACTAATGTTGAGGGCACTGTCCCTGTGTTATTAGTAAAGTAGTCCTGTATGCTTTGCCCCTGTTCGCATTTGAATTCTTGGTCTGTCAGGCATTCCCGCGGTAATCGCCCGGTGGGAACCGGGGCATGTGGGGGTCTCCAGTTTAACCCCAGAAAATGGGCGTCGTGGTCAGAGATGATCCTATCCAGGTAGTCAGTGTGTTGAATTTTGGGTAATATCACATTTGAGCATAAAAATCTGTCTAGTCGGACTTGTAGGTTATGTGGTATGGAGTGAAATGAGTACAGTCGAGTCTGAGGATGACGTATCCGTACACCGTCTGTGAGTGCCCATTGTGTGACCCATTGTTTATGGGGCTAAGGAGTATGTGGGCGGGGGATGAGAGTGATCTAAGGTGACGTTTAGTGTGCAGTTATAGTCGCCCCCTAATATCCATTGTATGGAAGCAAATTGGGCCAAAACCCCAGTGAGGCGGTCCCAGAACATGTCTTGCTCTATATTTGGGGCGTATATACTGCACAGGGGGACTGAGTGCCCATCTAGGAGTCCCTCTAGTAAGGTGTGTCTACCCTCCTTGTCCACCACCCGTCAGAGTTCCTGAAATGGGGTTCCTGGTCAAACCCAAATCAGCGTCCCGCGTGCATATGTGGAATATGATGTGGCACATATGGTTCCGGGCCATTTGGACTGTAGTTTGCCTATCTCGGTAGTGGTGAGATGTGTCTCCTGTAAAAACACAATCCGAGTGTTCTGGTGCTTTGTATATGAGTATACAGTGTAACATTTGCTTGGTGTATGGAGGCCTCTAGTGTTGAGCATTAGAATGCTGATGTCAGTGTTCTGTGCTGTTATGGCCATGTGGTGCTGTCAGTATGTTCCAGAATGGCCCGTGTCAGCTGGTGCCTAGCGTCCCACAAATCCCCAGTAGCGTGAGGGACACATGTGAAACTCAATGTCGTCCATTCGCACAGTGCAGATGCCCTATTGTGTGAAGTTCTATGAGGGGACGGGACTTTTCTGAACGTGGGATATAAACTGGGGTCGGGAAACAGACCTAATACAAAGGACCTATCGCTGGCGACGATACGTCCAATGCCAAGTTAGATATGTGTTTTTGTCTTCATTTGTCTCTTTTAAGGAATTCACTAATACAGCAAGCGTATCATGATTAGAGTAAAAGCTATTTTAAACTGGCCTGCACCAACAACTGTTAGAGAAACCAAGAAAGCTTTGTACTTCTTCAAGTTCTATCAACAACTTATCAAAGCATTTTCATCAATAATTATTCCCATAGGACAGCTGCCAAAGGAAGATGTTCTATTTATTTGGTACCCTGAGTAGGAGGCAGCTTGAAAGTAAATAAAGCAGGCATCCACAACAGCCCCTGTTCTTAACATTCAAATGTTGACTACCATTTCAGCCACAGCAATTGATGCTATCTTATTGCAAAGAGATCCTAGTACTGAAGCACTGAATCCAGTTGTTTTCTACTATTCACAGCTTACAGAAACGTACCAGTATTATTCAATATATATTGAAAGATTATTAGATGTTTTCTCTTATTGGGGGCTCTATTTGGAATCATAGAAGTAGTTGTTTGAAAGGATCATGAGAATTTAGGTTTTCTAAAGTCCATGTGCTGTGGAAACCTTCGCAATGCATGCTGGATGCTCTTTTTCACCAGATTTTATTTCCTGGGGAGCTGTCAACCCAGAAATCAATGAAACGCAGGTGCTTTATCCTGGCTCCGGGATAACAATAAAGCACCTACTGTTCAACCATACATCCTGGTATTGAACTGCCAGGAGTCGGTGGTTTAGAAATCATACTGTCTGAACAGATGATTGACAATTAAGTCTGGGTTGCCACAGACCATGAACCCTGTGAGCAAAATGATTATTATATTGAAAAGGTCAAATGTTCATACCTGTGTCTCCCTTACAAAAAATATATTATTCTGCTGACATGACACTCTAATGGTCGAACACTCAGTTGTTCAACACACTCTAGGTCTTGTAATGTGCATTCTGGTAGGCTAAGATCCAAAAAGGAATACAATAATATGTACAATATTGCACCAAGTACATTCAGGTGAAAGCCAGTCACACTAAACCTATGGGACTACGTATGCATCTTCCAACTTCAGAGAGACCTTGGCCCAGAATATTCATGGTCTTCACTGTAGAACTATGTCCATCTGACTCTTGCATAGCCCTTTTGGTAGTTGTGGAATACTTCTCCAAAATTAAACACTTCACCCCACTTCAAACACTTCCTTCTGCAGCAGTCCTAGCATCGTTGTTTCTGAAAAACGTAATGATGTATCTGATAGTACAGTAACAGACAGAGGCACATAATTCAATTCATGATTTTGGACAGAAATGTAGCCGTAGAAGCGTGTTAGTCCAGCAATGACCATCCCCAGTCAGTTGATAATATGGAAAGGTAAGCCAGGCTATATAGTAATATCTTTGCTGCTTCCTTACTCTGTATCAGACAACCTGGGTTCGCTGGATGTCCTTCACCAAGTTTGTTTACAATAATTCACTACACAGTGCACTTTACTCTCGATTGTATTTGTTATACGGTTTCAATCCCCATGTGTTTATTACATGTCTAGCGTTCCAGGACCATCTCTCATGAAACCAATTTGCACTTTACATCTTTTACATCACAATGTCATTAAACACCTTAATGTATGCTGATAAACACAGGTGCCCTGTCCCTGCCTATCAAGTGGGTGAATCAGTATGGATGAGCTATCCTTTACTCATACATTCATGTTTATTACATCAAATTTGCCTCTCTCTCTGTTGTCCCTTTTCCTATCATTGAAATGATCAGTCCTCCTGCTGTTAGACTGGCTCCCCTGACCCAATGGAAAATCCATTCTATTTTCCATATTTCAAAGATCAGATCCCATCATGCTGAACTTCTAAGGGTCACTTCACCACCATCCCATTAATGATTTATGATTCGGTGGAACAAGAAATTGAGGAGGTCCTTAGTTCCAGATTTCATCATGGTCAGTTATAATATCATATTGCTTGGAACGGTTATAGCCCTACTGGAAGGTTTTGGGTGACGTCTCGTTTTGTAGACATGCCTTGTTTGATCCAAGCATTCTTTGCCCGGTTTGCTAACAAGCCTTTGAGTGGTTGAGGGCTGTGAGAGAGAGGGGTACTGTCAGGATGTAGACCAAGGGCCTAATTACGAGATTGTCAGTCTTACCACTGGGTTGGCGGTCCCAAGAAGACCACTGAGCCAGTGGTCTTCTGCCCGCAAATTATGATGTTACCGTTGTGGTGGCGGCCTCGCGTCTGTGGTCTTCTGATAAAGGGGAACGCTTGTGCTAGGAATCTTACTTATATTTAGTTTTTAACTCACAGTGCAAATAGATATGTGTGTATTTTACCGATACAAGTCTGTAAATACACACATATGTCTGACTTGGATCCGACGCGACAGTGGATCCAAGACCATAACATATTTTTCAGTTTCCCTGAGTCAGACTGTAGATTATCATAACTTACATTGCTATTTACCTGGAAAATTGCGGAGCAAAATTATTTCTGGGAGCCAGAGATGCACCTTAGAATATCCCCAGGCGTCAGAATGGATCCGGAAAGTTTTCGTCAGCAGTACCCTTGCGCGTCGGTAAGCGTCATCTGCGGCTCTGCGTCCATCGTCACCGTGATCGCCGGAATGACGTCGTCTGAGTACTTAGACGCCACCCTTGCGCACTGACGTCAGTTCTGTACATAGCTTTCCGCGCCAGTAACGCAGAGCTATGATAGAAACCGACACTGGTGCCATGAAACTAGGGCCCTGAAAGGGATGTCCTTAACCCTAGATATCGGTTCGCAGAACGGGGAGATGAGTGGGGCGGTAAGGAATCTAACACTAAGTACTGTTTCTTACAGATATATCGTTACCGAAGGTAAGTAACTTGTGCATTTGAAAGAAACAGGTTAGTGTCAGATTGCTTACCTTATAATAGATATCCCAGCAATACCAACCCCGGTGGTGGGTCTGCGAATCAAGATCACACCAGAAAGTCCTGGAAAACAGAACGGCCCAAAAGCTTTCTCCCCGGACTTGGCTGTCCAGGCAGTAATGTCTAGCAAACGTGTGCAGCGAGGCCCACGTAGCTGCCTGGCAGATGTCCTGCAAGGGGACCAGGGCAGTAGTAGCTGCCATGGTCCGAGTGGAATGGGCGCGCCGCTCAACAGGAGGCTCCTTTTTCGCCAAAGAGTAGCAAACCTTGATGCACAAGACGACCCACCAAGAGATGGTCCGCTTATGCACCGCCCGTCCCTTCTTTGCGCCCACGTAACCAAGAAAGAGCTGGTCGTCCACCCGGAACTGGCATGTGCGGTCCAGATGGAATGAGAGCACACGTTTTGGGTCCAGACTGTGGAGCCTCTCTACCTCTTTCGAGGGATGCGGACGCAGATAGAAGGTGGGCAAGGTGATGGACTACCCGATATGAAAGGCTGTGACCAACTTGGGCAGGAAAGAAGGACGAGTCCTTAGGACAACCTTGTCCAGATGGACAGAGAGGAAAGGAGGTTTAGAAGATAGAGCCTGGAGCTCACTCACTCTCCTGGCAGAGGTGATGGCAATCAAGAATGCAGTCTTAAGAGTCAGAAGACGAAGAGGACAGTTATGAAGTGGCTCAAAAGTAGTGCACATCAGATACGTTAGAACAAGATTCAAGTCCCACGGAGGCATCACGAAGGAAACAGGAGGAAACATGTGTGTGATGCCTTTCAAGAATCTATTTACAACAGGGGACTTGAAAAGAGAAGGCTGATCAGGAAGCCTTAAGAAGGCTAAATTGTCTGAGAGCTAGCCCTTGATAGTGCCCAGAGCAGAGCCCTGCTGGGCAAGAGAAAAAAGGAAGAGGAGAACCTCTGAAAGGTGGGCAGAGAGTGTATCCACAGCCTTTACTGTGCACAATGCCACAAATTTGTTCCACCTACAGGCGTATACTGTTTTTGTGGAGGGACGCCTGGCTGCCAGAATCACATCGCAAGCTTCAGGAGGCAAGTCAAATGACCTCAACTGCCGCCACTCAATCTTCATGCATGTAGGTGGAGACTGGACAGGTTCGGGTGGAGGACCGTCCCCTGTTGCTGCAACAGAAGGTCCTCCTGAAGAGGCAGACAAATTGGGGGATCGACTGACATGCTGAGTAGCTTAGGATACCAGTATCTTCATGCCCAGTCCGGAGCCACAAGGATGACTAGGGCCCGGTCTCGCCTGATCTTCTTCAGCACTCTGGCCAGAAGTGGTATAGGTGGAAAGGCGTACAACAGACAGCAGCTCCACTCGCGACAAAAAGCGTCGCCGAGCGAGTGCCGCCTTGGAAATTCCAACGCGCAGAACTGATTGCGCGTTCTCTTCGGTGGTGAATAGATCTAACCAAGGCTCTCCCCCCCTGCTGAAAGAGACCTTGCGCCACGTCCGAGTTCAGACGCCATTCGTGATCCATCATGCACCGGCGGCCGAGTTTGTCCGCCCTGGCGTTCAGGGAATCTGACAGGTGTTGAAGCACCAGGGTGACGCCCTGGTCTTTCAGCCATTGCCAGAGGCGCAGAGCCTCCTGGCAAAGGGTCCACGACCACACCCCACCCTGTTTGTTGCAGTACCACATGGCGGTGGTGTTGTCCGTGAATACCTTCGCTACACTTCCCCGGACAGAGGGAAGGAATGCCTTCCGTGCAAGACGGATCGCCTGTAGCTCCAGAAGGTTGATATGGCGCCAGGACTCCGCCAGAGACCAAAGGCCTCTGATCTCCCTCTCTCCCATGTGGCACCCCCATCCCAGGAGGGACGCATCCGTCACCACTAGGTGCTCCGGTTGGGGTAGGGAGAGAGATCTGCCGCTGACCCAAAGGGGGTTCGTGAGCCACCACTGCAACTGACTTGCAGTGCCCTCCGAGATCAGGACGTGGTCGGACAGGTTGCCCTGATGCTGTGCCCACTGAAACTTCAGGTCCCACTGCAGAGACCGCATCCGCCACCTGGCGTGATGCACCAGAAGGATGCAGGAGGCCATCAGTCCCAGGAGCCGCAGCGTCAACCTGACCGAGACTCGGGATGAAGGCTGAAAGATCGGAATCAGAGCCTGAATATCTCGAACCCACTGCTCGGGGGGATAAACACGAAACTGCGCCGAGTCATGAACCGCTCTGATGAAAAGGAGCTTCTGAGAAGGGCACAGGTGTGACTTCGGCACATTGTTGGAGAACCCCAGCGAGTGCAGGAGGTCGGCCGTTGTCTGGAGACGACTGTTTGGGGCGAGCCCGTCTTCAACAACCAATCGTCGAGATAGGGGAAGACTGAAACCCCTGATCTGCGCAGATGAGTTGCGACCACCGCCATCACTTTCGTGAACACCCAAGGGCCGCTGGTAAGGCGGAAGGGGAGCACGGTAAACTGAAAGTGCTCGTAGTCTACCGTGAACCGCAGGTAGCGCCGGTAGGACGGGGATGTGGAAATACGCGTCCTGCAAGCCCAATGCTACCATCCAGTCTCCTGAGTCCAGGGCAGCTAGGACCTGAGTCAAAGTCAGCATCTTGAACTTCTCCTTCCAGAGGAAGCCGTTGACGCTCCGTAGGTCCAAGATAGGGCGAAGGCCTCCTTTGCCCTTCTTGGGTACCAGAAATTAGTGGGAATAGCAACCACGTCCTACTGCTAGCCAAGGAACGCGCTCGATGGCCCCCATAGCCAAGAGGGCCGTAACTTCCTCCAGCAGAAGTTGCAAGTGATCCCCCGACATGCGGTGGTACTGCGGTGGCATGGCTGGAGGGGTCGCCTCGAAGGGGAGGGAGTAGCCCCTTTGGACGATTTGCAGCACCCACCTGTCTGACTTGATGGTACGCCAGTGGAGGAGGTGATGGCAAACCCTGCTCCCCACTGGCGTCGAATGGGCCTGAAATGCTGGACTAGGAAGGCTTAGAGGAAGATGCTGTGGGAGCGGAAGTGGACTGACCTGCCGTTGTCCCCCGGCACCGACACAGCGGTAACCACATCCGTGACTGCATTGAGACTGGTTCTGCGGCCTGTGGCTGGCTGGACGTGTGGGGGAGCCCCTTCCTTGACCACGTGATGCATCCCGCCCTACCGCCAGGGCTTGGGCGAGCCGTGTTCGGGCCTCCTCCGGGCACTGTGGCAGCACCTCCACAACCGTATCCCACAGAGAGTAGGTGTAATGGCCCAAAAGGCAGGCGGTGTTGATAGACTGCAGCTACAAACTCAGGGAGGAGAACAGTTTCTTCCCAAACTGATCATACCTTTTGGGTTCCCGATCCGGAGGAGAGGTCGGGAATGCGGTCTGTGACGTAGAGGCCTGGATCACCAGGCTCTTGGGGGTGCTGTGAATGGACAGAAAGCAGTGGTCGTCCGGAGCCCGGCGGTGGCGTCGGGCCAAGTTCCCATCCACAGGGAGGCCTGTGGAGGGCTTGGACCAGGTGCCCATCAGAACGTCGGTGAGGGCTTTGTTAAATGGCAGTAGAGGCTCCGAGGAAGGTGCTCAGACCCCTCCCAGTCCTCCTCATCATCCATCTCCTGATAAGCAGGCAAAAATCATGGAGCCGGGTCGTAAGTGAAGGCCTCACCCATCGACGCCGGAGACGGTGCCGAGCGGCGCCGGTCCGACGCCGGACCGGGGCTGAAACTGGGGTCGTCGTCGTCTGGGGACGGCGCCGGGAGCGACACCCTCGGGGTCGGCGCCAGCGGAGGAGTCGTAAGGTCGACTGGCGACGACCCGGATCCAGGCCTGGATCTTGCGGGGCCCTGCGGCGTCGAGACCGGAGTCGACGACGGCGCCGGGCCAGAGCCGCCAGCCCGCTAGGGCTCCCAGTCAGATCCGGCGAAGGGAGGTGCGACCTCATGGCCATGAGGAAAGCACTGATCTTCTCTGGCGTCGCGTGCAGCCCAGGGACTGGCGGGTATAGAGATGGATGTGGCGCCTATGGAGCCGCCTGGGCGGTGTCACCCGAACCCCCGGCCACCTCGCACGAGCGTCAAGGGGAGTCAGAAAAGCGATGACGCCTCTTCGACTTCTTTTTCGAATGCCTCGACTTACCTGAGGACTTGGAGCCCGACGAGTGGTGTTGACTCGTCGAGCGGAGATGACTGCGGCTCCGCGACCGGACCCTCGACTTCCTCCTTGACCGTGACCTCGAGCGGCGAGGAGCCGACTGCCGGAGCTCAAGCAGCTTACAGGACCGCACACGTCTAGCCTTCGAGGTCAAGGCCCGGCAGTCGGGGCACGACTTGTCGTCATGGTCGGCCCGAGGCAGTAAAGGCACCGACGGTGGGGGTCGGTCACCGACATCAAGCGGTAACAGGCCTCACAAGGTTTAAAACCAGTCATCACTATCGGAACCGCGAGATGACGGTCGACTCTAAAAGTGATCAAAAGAGATCAAAAAAGTTAGGAAAAAAAATTACTAGAGTACTGCTCTTCCCGGATCTGCACTTGCTGGCGCGGAAAAAAGAAGAACTGGCGTCAGAGCGCAAGGGCGGCGTCTAAGTACTCCAACGTCATCCCGGCAATCACGACGCCGACGACGGACGCAAAGCCGCAGGAGACGCCTACTGACAGGCAGGGGTACTGCTGACGAAAACTTTCCGGATCCAGTCTGACGCCTGGGGATATTCTATGGTAAGGAATCTAACACTAACCTGTTTCTTTCAGATATATTCTTCAAGTGTAAGTAGCTTTCCCTAGCTAATATGGCCACTTTTTAAATTGAGTTGTGGATTTGCCTTGCTCTCATTCACTTTGCACCGATCCTTCCCCCTCTGTGCACCTTTCTTGTGCCTCCCCTCTGGCTCCTCACATTTACCAGTGTTTCTGCTGGGTATTTCTTGTTATTGTCCCCTCGCCTGTATTTTCAAGTGACTCACTGATGTTCTGAACTGAGATTAAAACATTTGATAGGTGCTTCTTTGCCCCTTTTGAAAACAGGAGAGCTCTCCTTCTCCAGTGGTCAACATTTGATTACCTTCACTCCTCCCTTGTTTGGTTCTCCTGTTTCCTCTGAGGTCTTGGTTCCTGGTATTATCTGTATCAGTCCAGGGTGTGCAGAATAAGTGGAAAGAAAAGGGTTAGCAGCAGGGCCTCTCAAGTCTCTTGGTTCTTTCTGTTACCAGATTACAGCATTTTAACATGCTGCAGAGTGCTATACAGGCTGGTAAAGGCCATGAACCCAAGTTATAAACCAGAGCGTCAGGTGTAATGTAATGTAATGTAATGTAAAAATTACTTATAAAGCGCGGCGTACACCGGACGGTTTCTTGGCGCTGTTCACTTATTCGGTGAGAGGCATAAAGGGGAGGAGAGGAAAACTTATGTGTAGGTCCTGCGGAAGAGGTGGGTTTTTAGGAGAGACCTAAAGTGAGGGTGGGAAGGAGAGAGTCTAAGTTCCAGCGGAAGAGAGTTCCAGAATGAGGGGGCCAGAAAGGAGAATCTGAGACCTCCGTGTTTTTTACGCCTGAATCTAGGCGTCTGGAGGAGCACCTGGTGAGAGGAGCAGAGGTGCCTGGAGGGAGCATAAGGGTGCAGAAGGGAGGAGATAAAGGAGGGACCGATGCCGGCCAGAGATTTATGAGTCAAGCAGCCTAGTTTGAACTTGCAGCGCTCCGATACAGGAAGCCAATGAAGGGCTTTGAGGAGAGGGCGGACGTGGTGATGTTTAGGTTGATGGTAAATCAGGCGAGCTGCCTGATTCTGTATCAGCTGCAATCTGTTGATTTGGTATTGTGGGATGCCAGCGTACAGAGCGTTGGCATAGTCGATCCGAGAGATGACTAATGCCAGCAATGCCAAGGTGAGGGCTTCAGTGGTCAGGAAATGGGCTATTTTCCGGATCTTCCTAAGCTGGAAAAAGCAGGAGGACACAGTAGCACTGACCTGGTGCTTCATTGAGAGGTCATGGGAGATGTAAACCCCCAGGCTTTTCACTTTGTCAGCAGGGCGAGGGGAGGGGCCGAGGGAAAGGGGCCAAAAGGTGGAATTCCAGGGATTGGATGGGCCTCCGACAAGAACGAGCTCCGTCTTGTCGGGATTAAGTTTGAGATGGTGAGCGCCCATCCAATTACTGATATGGCAGAGGGTAGACTGGAAGTCTTGGGCCGCTTCATCCGAGGAGTCGAGATTGAAGACAAGCTGAATGTCATCTGCATAATTGAATGCAGTGACATTCCTACCTCGGAGGAAGCGGATCAGGGGGGTGAGTTACAAGTTAAAAAGGAGTGGTGACAGGGACGAACCCTGCGGGACGCCGCAGGTGACCATCATCCTGTCTGCCGAAAACTGGGAGAGTCGGACCGATTGGTGGCGGTCCGCCAGGAAGGAGCGGACCCAGTTAAGGGCCGTCCCACTAATGCCCGCCTCTTTGACACGGTCGACCAAGATGGTGTGGTCGACCGTGTCAAAGGCCGCTGACAGATCCAGAAGAACCAAGGCTTGGCTAATGTTGGAATCGGCGCCTCTACGAAGTTCCTCCATGACAGAGAGGGCCTACATCGAGGAAGAGGGATTTTAACAACTGATAAAATCTGAGGCAAAAGGGCTATAAGGCTATAGAACATTCCACCCAGTGAGGGTAGAATCTTCTAAATTAATACTGGAGAAACAGAAGGACAAACATTAGAATGTTAGAGCAGAAAGCCTATACCAGTCTTTATTAGCCCTGAGCTAATTCATGGTCTTCAATGTAACTTCCAAGATACCATTGTTCTAATATAGTCTTATAGCCTGCCGTAGCAAGCTATACCAGCAGACTTTAAAGGCCTGCTCCAGTGTTAAAGGCGTGAGTGATATGTGGGTCTTAAGTTAATATATGGACTATAGCCTGGCTGTATTCTCTTTTTTGGATTATGTCAAATTGTTGGTGCTACCTACCAGCAGTAAAAAAATTAAACAACTTTAAACAAATAGTACCATAATGAAGAGCATATCCCACTCTGCTGTCAACACAGGCGCCTGAATAAAATATTTTGATTTTTTAACCCAATCAGTGCGTCGGACGGCCGGACCCTTCCGATGCACCAGTGCTCATGTGCGTCGGACGGCTCCTGGCCGTCGGGCACATGAAACAGGAAACCCCTCTGGTGCGGGCACCAGAGGGGTTTCCTTTCTTTCAAAACACCCTTGGGAGCTGGGGAAGGGCTTCTCAAGGACCCAAGGGTGTTCTTATCATTTCTCCAAAATGACGATTGGCTCACACGTCACACTGACGTCATTTTGGAGAAACTGAAACTGAGTTTCAGTTTCACTGCGGGCTATCTCAGTCCCCTGAGCACTGAGGCAGACGGAGGGGTATCATTAGAAAGGGGAAGAATCTCCCATTTCCAATGGTACCCCCTCCCTAGTGGATCCCTGCTTGGGGATCGCCTCAGGAGGGCGATCCTCAAGCAGCGATCCACCTACTAGGCACCAGGGATGGGGTAACGGCCCCCTTGGCAAGGGCTTTTGCTCCCTCATTATTTTGGGCACATTCAGTCTTTCTGCCACCACCCCCGGAAGCCAGATGGGGGTAATAACCTTTATGTCAATTCCTCAGTCTTTCTGCCCCCCTTGGGAGGCAGATGGGGGAAATAGCCCCTGATCTGCCCCCGGGGGGGGGGGGGGGGTAGAAAGCACACTAGACACTAGGGACTTTGAAATAAAAATGTATACAGGGGTGGGGGCTGCCCATAATGGGCATGGCAATGCCCCCACCCCCAAAGAAAACTACACAGACTTTCTGCCCGCCTCTGGGAGGCAGATGGGGGCAATGCCCCACGATCTGTCCTCCCTGGGGGGGGGGGCAAAAAGCACACTGGGCACCAGGATTTTTGTATACGTAGAGGTGGGGGATGCCCAAAATGGGTATGCCAATGCCCCCCCTCCCCCACCCCTAAAAAAAAACGCCACAGTCTTTTATGTGATCTTTTCAGCAAATTTGAGATTTGCAGGGGATTCTGTGGGGGATCCACGCGAGACATACCTCCTTGGTGTCTAGTTTCAGAAATGTCTGGGTTCGGTAGGTTTCCCTAGATGGCCGCAGAGCCCTGGGCCAAAAACCCAGGTGAGTCCCCATGCAAAACTAGGTTGTTTTGTTAAAGGTAATTTTGATGTCTCTACAATACGTTTTGGGTCCTTCAACACAAGTGAGGATTAGTTTTTATCAGGAGACTTTGGGGAATGCAGTATGGATGGATGTTTATGGAACCACACAGGTTCCAGAACTTTCCTTCTCAGAAATGTGAGGAAATTGTGGGGCATATTACCAAGCAATAGCGATAATTATCGCTATTGCTTGGTTTATCGCTATTGCTTGGTTAGAGACAAAAGTTTACCGCTGAGCTGCGGCGATTTTTACCGCAAATAAACCTTGGTATTACCAAGGTTTATCGCAAATGCGATAAAAATCGCCACAATGCATGAATATCGCTGAAAAGTCAGCGATATTCATGCATTACCGAGCTAATGCTCTTAGCCATGTTATCCACCTCCCATTGGATAACATGGCTAAGAGCTGCTCAGGGCAGGTGTTAGCTTTTGGAGATATTCGCGCTTAGCGCGAATATCTCCAAAAGTTGGTAATAGGAGATAGCGATGTTAGCGACTGTTTTCAGTCGCTAACATCTTGGCACGCCCACTTTGCATGTCATTAGTGATAAATATCACTGACATGCAAAGTGGGGCTATCTCCCACTAGCTGTCGCTAACTGGTGTCAGCGACAGCTAGGTAATAGGGAGATAATTTTATCTCAGCTTTCTTGGCTTTTAAAGCCAAAAAAGCGGAGATAAACCCCCTTGATAATATGCCCCTATGTTCTTTTTAAAAAATGTTGTGGTTTGCAAGGGATTCTGGATAACAGAACCTGTTTCTAAGTTTCGCTAGGTGCCGTCAGCACTAGGGTACAACATCTACAGCTAGGCTCATTGCAAGAAAAGGGTCAGTTTTCACTGTAAAAATGTGATGTGTCCACGTTGCGTTTTCGGCCGTTTCCTATTGTGGGCACTAAGCCTACCCACACAAGTGAGGTACCATTTTTATCAGGATACTTTGGGGAATGTTGGGTGGGTGTAAGTTTGTGGATCCACTAACATTACAGAACTTTTCATCACAGAAATGTGAGGAATATGTGGTTTGTTTTACAAAGTTTGAGGTTTGCAAGAGAATCTGGGTAACAGAACCTGGTTTTCTAGGTTTCCCCAGGTGCCGACTGAGATAGGGTCCAAAGTCCACACAAATTGTGAAAAAGGGTCAGTTTTCACAAAATAAATGTAATCTATCCATGTTGTATTTTGGGGCGCTTTCTGTTGCCAGCACTATGCTTACCCACACAAGTGGGTACCATTTTCATCAGGAGACTTAGGGGAACAAAGAATTGTAGTACAACTGTTATTACCTATTGACTTTCTATGCATTTCTGCCTTCCGAATGTAAGACAATATGTAAAAACAAGCATTTGCAATGCAATAGGTCTCGCATTAGGAAAGTTTGAGCTATGGTCTTGTAAATGACATTTTTTATTCATGTGTTGGTTTTGTAAATAGGGAAATGAATAGCTTTGTCATTTACAATGCCAAAACTTTTCATTTTTGCAAATGTGACGTAGCATTTGTAATGTAACATGTTTTGTATTTCCGTGACCTAGATGTATTGATATTACAAATAACAATGGTTTTTAATTTTTTTAGATAATAAATACTTAAATAAAAGTTCTTGTAATTTATAATGGCAATAGTTTAAACTTTTGGAAATAACTTGTGAAGATTATGTTCAGTGTATTTTATTGTGACGAAAATCCAGGAACAGAAGTGAAATATTAACATCTTTTTGTGCCATTTGTAATAAAGTTTGAAACATTGAGAGAACATATTTAAACCAGTTGTTGTTGAATGGTTGCACAGATTGATGGTGTGGTGGTGCGGAGTGATGTGGAGGCGACGAGTGATGCTGTGGTTGTGCGATAGATAGATAGAGTGAAGGCGATAGATAGATAGAGTGAGAGAGACAGATAGAGTGTCGGCTGGATTTAGAGGGTGTATTTGGTGTTGGAGGGTGAGTTGGGAGGGTGAGTTGGAGGGTGGAGTTGGAGGGTGGAGTTGGAGTTGGAGGGTGGAGTTTGAGTTGGAGGGTGGAGTTTGAGTTGGAGGGTGGAGTTTGAGTTGGAGGGTGGAGTTTGAGTTGGAAGGTGGAGTTGGAGGGTGGAGTTGGAGGGCGGAGGGTGGAGTTGGAGGGGGGAGTTTGAGTTGGACGGGGGATTTGGAGGGTGGAGTTTGAGTTGGAGGGTGGAGTTGGAGGGTGGAGGGTGGAGTTTGAGTTGGAGGGTGGAGTTGGAGGGTGGAGTTTGAGTTGGAGGGTGGAGTTGAAGGATGGAGTTGGAGGATGGAGTTGGAGGATGGAGTTGGAGGGTGGAGTTGGAGGGTGGAGATTGAGTTGGAGGGTGGAGTTGGAGGGTGGAGTTTGAGTTGGAGGGTGGAGTTTGAGTTGGAGGGTGGAGTTTGAGTTGGAGGGTGGAGTTTGAGTTGGAGGGTGGAGTTGGAGGATGGAGTTGGAGGATGGAGTTGGAGGATGGAGTTGGAGGGTGGAGTTGGAGGGTGGAGTTTGAGTTGGAGGGTGGAGTTGGAGGGTGAAGTTGGAGGGTGGAGTTTGAGTTGGAGGGAGGAGTTTGAGTTGGAGGGTGGAGTTTGAGTTGGAGGGTGGAGTTTGAATTGGAGGGTGGAGTTGGAGGGTGGAGTTGGAGGGTGGAGTTTGAGTTGGTGGGTGGAGTTTGAGTTGGAGGGTGGAGTTTAAATTGGAGGGTGGGGTTGGAGGGTGGAGTTGGAGGGTGGAGTTTGAGTTGGAGGGTGGAGTTTAAGTTGGAGGGTGGAGTTGGAGGGTGGGGTTGGAGGGTGGGGTTGGAGGGTGGATTTGGAGGGTGGATTTGGAGGGTGGAGTTGGAGGGTGGATTTGGAGGGTGGAGTTTGAGTTGGAGGGTGGACTTGGAGGATGGATTTGGAGGGTGGAGTTAGAGGATGGAGTTGAAGGATGGAGTTGGAGGGTGGAGTTGGAGGGTGGAGTTGGAGGGTGGAGTTTGAGTTGGAGGGTGGATTTTGAGTTGGAGGGTGGATTTTGAGTTGGAGGGTGGAGTTGGAGGGTGGAGTTTGAGTTGGAGGGTGGAGTTTGAGTTGGAGGGTGGAGTTTGAGTTGGAGGGTGGAGTTGGAGGGTGGAGTTGGAGGGTGGAGTTTGAGTTGGAGGGTGGAGTTTAAGTTGGAGGGTGGAGTTGGAGGGTGGGGTTGGAGGGTGGATTTGGAGGGTGGATTTGGAGGGTGGATTTGGAGGGTGGAGTTGGAGGGTGGATTTGGAGGGTGGATTTGGAGGGTGGAGTTTGAGTTGGAGGGTGGATTTGGAGGATGGATTTGGAGGGTGGAGTTGGAGGATGGAGTTGGAGGATGGAGTTGGAGGATAGAGTTGAAGGATGGAGTTGAAGGATGGAGTTGAAGGATGGAGTTGAAGGATGGAGTCGAAGGATGGAGTCGAAGGATGGAGTCGAAGGATGGAGTTGGAGGGTGGAGTTGGAGGGTGGAGTTGGAGGGTGGAGTTGGAGGGTGGAGTTTGAGTTGGAGGGTGGAGTTTGAGTTGGAGGGTGGAGTTTGAGTTGGAGGGTGGAGTTTGAGTTGGAGGGTGGAGTTGGAGGATGGAGTTGGAGGATGGAGTTGGAGGGTGGAGTTGGAGGGTGGAGTTTGAGTTGGAGGGTGGAGTTGGAGGGTGAAGTTGGAGGGTGGAGTTTGAGTTGGAGGGAGGAGTTTGAGTTGGAGGGTGGAGTTTGAGTTGGAGGGTGGAGTTTGAATTGGAGGGTGGAGTTGGAGGGTGGAGTTGGAGGGTGGAGTTTGAGTTGGTGGGTGGAGTTTGAGTTGGAGGGTGGAGTTTAAATTGGAGGGTGGGGTTGGAGGGTGGAGTTGGAGGGTGGAGTTGGAGGGTGGAGTTTGAGTTGGAGGGTGGAGTTTAAGTTGGAGGGTGGAGTTGGAGGGTGGGGTTGGAGGGTGGGGTTGGAGGGTGGATTTGGAGGGTGGATTTGGAGGGTGGAGTTGGAGGGTGGAGTTGGAGGGTGGACTTGGAGGATGGATTTGGAGGGTGGAGTTAGAGGATGGAGTTGAAGGATGGAGTTGAAGGATGGAGTTGGAGGGTGGAGTTGGAGGGTGGAGTTGGAGGGTGGAGTTTGAGTTGGAGGGTGGATTTTGAGTTGGAGGGTGGATTTTGAGTTGGAGGGTGGAGTTGGAGGGTGGAGTTTGAGTTGGAGGGTGGAGTTTGAGTTGGAGGGTGGAGTTTGAGTTGGAGGGTGGAGTTGGAGGGTGGAGTTGGAGGGTGGAGTTTGAGTTGGAGGGTGGAGTTTAAGTTGGAGGGTGGAGTTGGAGGGTGGAGTTGGAGGGTGGGGTTGGAGGGTGGATTTGGAGGGTGGATTTGGAGGGTGGATTTGGAGGGTGGAGTTGGAGGGTGGATTTGGAGGGTGGATTAGGAGGGTGTAGTTTGAGTTGGAGGGTGGATTTGGAGGATGGATTTGGAGGGTGGAGTTGGAGTATGGAATTGGAGGATGGAGTTAAAGGATGGAGTTGAAGGATGGAGTCGAAGGATGGAGTCGAAGGATGGAGTCGAAGGATGGAGTTGGAGGGTGGAGTTGGAGGGTGGAGTTTGAGTTGGAGGGTGGAGTTTGAGTTGGAGGGTGGAGTTGGAAGGTGGAGTTTGAGTTGGAGGGTGGAGTTTGAGTTGGAGGGTTGAGTTGGAGGGTGGAGTTGGAGGGTGGAGTTGGAGGGTGGAGTTGGAGGGTGGAGTTGGAGGGTGGAGTTGGAGGGTGGATTTGGAGGGTGGAGTTGGAGGGTGGAGTTGGAGGGTGGAGTTGGAGGGTGGATTTGGAGGGTGGAGTTGGAGGGTGGAGTTAGAAGGTGGATTTGGAAGGTGGATTTGGAGGGTGGAGTTGGAGGGTGGAGTTGGAGGGTGGAGTTGGAGGATGGAGTTGGAGGATGGAGTTTGAGTTGGAGGGTGGGGTTTGAGTTGGAGGGTGGGGTTTGAGTTGGAGGGTGGGGTTTGAGTTGGAAGGTGGAGTTTGAGTTGGAGGGAGTAGTTTGAGTTGGAAGGTGGAGTTGGAGGGTGGAGTTGGAGGGTGGAGTTGGAGGGTGGAGTTGGAGGGTGGAGTTTGAGTTGGAGGGTGGAGTTGGAGGGTGGTTGAGGGTGGAGTTGGAGGGTGGAGTTGGAGTTGGAGGGTGGAGTTTGAGTTGGAGGGTGGAGTTTGAGTTGGAGGGTGGAGTTTGAGTTGGAGGGTGGAGTTTGAGTTGGAGGGTGGAGTTTGAGTTGGAGTTGGAGAGTGGAGCTGGAGGGTGGAGTTTGAGTTGGAGTTGGAGAGTGGAGTTGTAGGGTGGAGTTGGAGGGTGGAGTGAGGGGGCTGAGGGTGTGTGAGGGGGGTGTGGGGGTGAGAGGGTGTGTGAAGGTGAGCGTGTGAGAGTGAGGGTGTGTGTGAGGGTGTGTTTGAGGTTGAGGTTGTTTGGGGGTGTGGGTGTTTGAGTGAGGGTGTGTAACAGTGAGGGGGTGTGAGTGGGTGAGGGTGAGGGGGTGTGAGGGAGAGGGAGTGTGAGGGTGAGTGGGTGTGAGGGTGTGAGAGGGTAAGTGAGGGTGAGAGGGTGGGCGAGGGTGTGTGAGGGTGAGAGTGTGTGAGTGTGAGAGTGTGTGAGGTTGAGGGGGTGTGTGGGGTGGTGTGGGGGTGTGAGAGTGAGGGGGTGTGAGGTTGAGATGGTGTGTTTGAGGGTGAGAGGGTGAAAGGGTGTGTGAGGGTGAGGGGTCTGAGGGTGAGCGAGGGTGAGAGGGTGAGGGGGTGAGGGAGGGTGAGGGGATGTGAGGGGGTGTGAGTGTGAGAGGGTGTGTGAGGGTGAAGGCAAGCTCTGGCATTGGAAAGACAATGCGCACCCCTGCACCGCGGCCTGATGGACAGTGTTTATGCACCAGCGCCAGTGTGTCATACTAGCACCCCCTGCCCCCCATCTAAACTAAAAAGGGAAAAATGTATAGCCCACAATTCTTAGCATATTTATTCATATTTGTTAACGATGAGAAAAGCCCTGGTTAGAGAACGAGGCTTTATCCATCACAATCCCCGCAAGGTAACCCAAACAAAATGTGACATTTCTTTAATGTCTGCAGCCTGACAAGAACCAAAATGATGCGGACATTACACCCAACACCGTGAAAAACAGTACCTAGCTTGAAAATCCTTTGCAACCCCCTTTGCAGTAGCACTACACACCGAATAAGAGCACAGATGATGCAAAAATGGGAAAGAGTTAGGCATCTATACTAACAGTCTGCACGCACGCCAAAGAACACTACCTAAAGTTGTCCCTACAACACTTTCATTGAGATTGATTAATGCCTCTTTCCTTGATCACTGTGATACCTTTACTGAGGTGAAAGCAAAGGGCAACATGAATATATGAGGAAACAGGGAAAGATAATCAGTTTAACCAATAGAGTAACAAATGCACCTATGTAAGATAGATAAATATCCTACTTACTTCCCAGAAAAATGAACACCTTTGTACATGGAGATTTCTCACATAAAGAAAGGAGGGTGCAACAATTTGACGTGGATCATTGTAGAATGTGGTTGAGTGGCGAAGCCTGAATCAGAAATCCACTTATTTAACAACAGAGTACACATCTCAAGTGAATCGCTGTGGGGAGGGGGGAGGAGAAATGCGAGTCACGTTAGAGGGAGCAGAGCGGGAGGGGGGTGGGCGGCAGCTTCGCAGCTCAGAGGCATCTATACTAACAGTCTGCACGCACGCACGCCAAAGAACACTACCTAAAGTTGTCCCTACAACACTTTCATTGAGATTGATTAATGCCTCTTTCCTTGATCACTGTGTTACCTTTACTGAGGTGAAAGCAAAGGGCAAAATGAATATATGAGGAAACAGGGAAAGATAATCAGTTTAACCAATAGAGTAACAAATGCACCTATGTAAGATAGATAAATATCCTACTAACTTCCCAGAAAAATGAACACCTTTGTACATGGAGATTTCTCACGTAAAGAAAGGAGGGTGCAACAATTTGACGTGGATCATTGTAGAATGTGGTTGAGTGGCGAAGCCTGAATCAGAACATCCACTTATTTAACAACAGAGTACACATCTCAAGTGAATCGCTGTGGGGAGGGGGGGAGGAGAAATGCGGGGGTGGAGAAATGCGAGTCACGTTAGAGGGAGCAGAGCGGGAGGGGGTGGGGAGAAGAGCCTATGAAGAGCTGAGAAGCAGATTGCCTTCAAGGCAAGTGTGAAGCAGTGGGCGGGGAAGCACAGGAGCAAATGGTAAGGTCAGGTCTGATGCAATTATGGCAAGCGCGCTGGGGAAGCCTGTGGGAGGGAGGCTGAGGCTTTGATGTGGGGAAATGCGCGTGCTTGTGGTCACGTGATTTCACGTGAACTGTTGGAAATCCGCACACGCAATCCGCCTTGTTTAACTTTCTGGTTTCACCCCAATAGGTCTCTCTGCGAGACCTAAAGAAGTCACTTTGAAAAAGGTCCTATAATTGACACACTAGTATGGGTAACCCCAATTTCGGAGATGTGCAAATAACTATTGCTTCTAAAGAACAAGTTACTTCAGTAGCGATATATCTGCAAGAAACATAGGTTAGTTATAGATTCTTTACCGTGGAATTACCCCAGGGGTCAGACTGGATCCGGAAAGTTTTTCGTCAGCAGTACCCCTGCACATCGAAAGGTGGCGTTGGTCGGCTCCGCGTTCGTCGTTGGCATTGTGGTCGCTGGGATGACGTCGCGGTAGCTACTTAGACGCTGCCCTCGTGTGCTGCCATCAGTTCTGAACACGACTTTCCACGCCAGAAGCAGAAAGCTAGGCAAGGCACTGACCCCTGGTGCACAAAACTAGGGCCCTAAAAGGAAATCCTTAACCCTAGAAGTAATTTCGCAGAACAGAGAGGATGGGTGGGGCGGTAAGGAATCTATAACTGTCGGATGCCCCACAAGACTCACCTGGGCTTGTGAAGCAATTCCGCAGATACGACAAGAACCACCGCCCCTGTACCCAACTGACCCGTGCGGGGAGTGGCACCCGGCAAGGATGAGATAGATCCGGGGATAGGGGCCAAATAAAGAATGGAGAGGTCTTTGGAGGAAGTGGAGTAGGGCAGGGTCTTGGCACGGCTGAGGGAACAAGAAAATACCCAATTAGGATAAGGTACTACCCTTACTTCAGAGCAAACCACAAGACACATGCAGGAAGGAGCCCCAGATCCCAGGACTTACCAAGGTGCACCATGCGTGTAGGACCAAGGAACGAAAGGTCCGCAAGTCAGTGTCCCTGTGTTTCAACCATGCTATAAAGTAAAGCGCTCCTGCGCATGAACGGAGAAAAGAAAAAGGAACCACCAAAGAACAAAACCACCCAGGATCATGCGCTCCTGCGCGGTGAGTAAGAACCAAGGAAATAGCGCTCCTGCGCAATGGATTCCAAAACAAAAGACTCTAGGGGTAAGCGCTATAGCGCGGCCCGTACATGTTCCAAACAGCGCTCCTGCGCAACATGTACATGCTCAACAGTGTTAAACTGAATAGTAACTTTTTTTTTCTTTTTTTTTTTTGTACGTAACAAGGACCCCCTGATAAGGATAAGACTCCTGGGTCAGGGACAACAATTTCTTGTGAAGGTAAATACCCAGGCAGGCTAGAAAAGCAAAAGGCTGGCTGACTATAATAGCAATATTCATAAAAACACAATTTTTATAATAAAAATAATCTAAGCAATGGACTGAAATGATACCAAAAAATATTCTTTAATATAAATATATAAGATAAACATATACATAAAAATAAGCAAGTTTGCACGATAGACAAATTACTCTGAAGTTCATATATATATTTTTTTAGAAAAACTTCATGTAATATAAAAGGGGAGTTCTTATTTCTTTCATAATATTCTCTGATTGTAGAGAATGGGGCTGTATGTCGTGTGTCCCCTTTTATATTACATGAAGTTTTTCTAAAAAAATATATATATGAACTTCAGAGTAATTTGTCTATCGTGCAAACTTGCTTATTTTTATGTATATGTTTATCTTATATATTTATATTAAAGAATATTTTTTGGTATCATTTCAGTCCATTGCTTAGATTATTTTTATTATAAAAATTGTGTTTTTATGAATATTGCTATTATAGTCAGCCAGCCTTTTGCTTTTCTAGCCTGCCTGGGTATTTACCTTCACAAAAAACTGAATAGTAACTGCAGCAGCTCTCCTGCGCGGCAGTCTTAGAAGAGCACAACTTCGGGGATATGCCCAACAGCGCTCCTGCGTGATATTAGACACCCCCAGTGACAGTAGCTAAATGTTTTCAGCAAACGCGGCAAAAGGAAATTGTCACGAACAGCGACTCTGTACGGCAGGAGTTACCGTGACTCGAAACTCCGGCGATGTCTTCAAGGGCGTCAATTATTGAGAGGCGGAGCAGTCCTCTGCAGTCTGCTCGGCTCCGGACATGAACTCTCAATCAGAAGCACCGATCCGGCGGAGGAGCACGCCTTTAAGCGTTTAACCCCGGAAGTGCTTCTCCATGGCGGAGAACTAGACCGGGACTACACTTCCGCCCGGAAGTGAGGATTTCCGAGCCTGCATGCGCTGTGCGGTGCTCAGAACGGCTCGGAACGGTGAAGCCGCTACATGACAATAACTAACCTATGTTTCTCACAGATATATTGTTACAGAAGTTAAGTAACATGTTCATCTGAAAGAAACAGTTAGTTATAGATTCCTTATCTTAGAATAGATACCCCACAATACCAACCCCGGAGGTGGGTCTGCGAATCAAGTTCACACCAGAAAGTCCTGGAGAACAGAACGGCCAAAGAAGCCGTCCCTGTAGACTTGGCTGTCCAGGCTGTAGTGTCTTGTGAACGAGTGCAGCGATGTCCATGTAGCTGCCTGATAGATGTCATTAAGGAGGACTCCATGTCCCAAAGCAATGATAGCTGCAGTCGCTCTGGTGGAATGGGCATGCAACCCCACTGGCAGCTCCTTCTTTGCCAAGGAATAACAAGCTTTGATGCACAAAACAACCCATCTAGAAATGGTCCATTTGTGCACGGCTCGACCTTTTTTGGTGTCTAAGTAGCCAACAAAGAGCTGGTCATCCACCCAGAATTGTTTTTTGCGATCCAAGTAAAAAGAAAGCGCACACTTTGGATTCAATCGGTGGAGCCTCTCTTTTTCTTTGGAAGGATGCAGAGGCGGAAAGAAGGTGGGTAAAGTGATGGTTTGTTCAATATGGAAAGGAGTAACCACTTTGGGAAGGAATGACGAGTTCTAAGGGCAACCTTGTCCGGATGAACAGTCAGAAAAAAGGTTTAGAAGAAAGAGCTTGGAGCTCACTCATCCTCCACGCAGAGGTGATGGCCACCAGAAAGTCAGTTTTCAAACTCAGAAGCCTGGAGGACAGTTATGTAGCGGCTCAAAGGGAGCGCACATAAGATATGTAAGAACCAAATTCAAGTCCCACTGCGCCATTACGGAGGGAACAGGAGGAAAAAGAATGCCCTTAAGGAAGCGATTTACAACAGGGGGCTTGAAAAGAGAAGGCTGATCAGGAAGCCTAAGAAAAGCTGAAATGGCTGAGAGGTAAACTTTGAGAGTGCCCAGAGCAGAGGTCTGCTGGGCAAAAGAAAGAAGGAACAAGAGTACCTCAGAAAGAGGAGAGGAAAGGGGATCCACAACTTTTGCTGTGCACCATGGCACAAATGTGTTCTATCTGCAGGCGTATACTGTCTTAGTGGAGGGTTGCCTGGCTGCCAAGAAAACATCACAGACTTTGGGAGGAAGGTCAAAAGCTGTCAACTTTCGCCACTCAAACTCCACACAAGAAGGTGGAGGCTGGACAGGTTTGGGTGGAGGACCGTCCCCATCTGCTGCGACAGAAGATCCTGCCATAGAGGCAGTCAGATCGGAGGATTGATGGCCATTTGCAATAGCTCGGGATCCCAGTCTTCATGCCCAATCCGGAGCCAAAAGAATGACTTGGGCCCGGTCGCGCTTGATCTTCTTCAGCATTCTGGGCAGAAGTGGTATAGGCGGAAAGGCGTGTAGAAGACCACAACTCCACTTGCGACGGAAAGCATCGCTGAGCGAGTGCCGCTTTGGGAATTCCAAAGCGCAGAATTGCTGACATTGCGTGTTGTCTTCGGTGGTGAATAGATCTAGCCAAGGCTCTCCCCACTGTTGAAAGAGGCCTTGCACCACCTCCGCGTGAAGATGCCATTCTTGATCCATAATGCACCCGTGGCTGAGTTTGTCCGCCCTGGCATTCAGCAAACCTGCCAGGTGTTGAACCACCAGGCATATGCCCTGATGTTCCAGCCATTTCCAGAGACAAAGAGCCTCCTGACATAAGGTCCACGACCCCACCCACCCTGTTTGTTGCAGTACCACATGGTGGTGGTGTTGTCTGTGAACACCTGCACTACTCTTCCCCGGACAGAGAGTGTCATATGGTTACTACGTTTCTATATATTGTCTTAAGTTAGCATGAGCTTTTTAGGTTTAAAGTATTTTATTCAGCACGACACATAAAGACAGACAAATGATACAAAAGACATAGCAGGGCGCAGTGCCAGAGTTCAAAAGCGGCAGCAACAAGTAACACCCTGTGAAGTCTGATCACTCAATTGCAGAAGACAAATGTCGCCTCAATGTGCCATGACATTTTCAACAAACCCCCCCCCCCAAACTGCCCCCCCAACTCCCAACCACCCCTCGCCCACCCCTCTCCCCACCCCTCGTCCAGTGCACAGTTCCTGAATCGCGACACACATCAGAGCCTCAGTATCAAAGATGACCAGTCCATAGGGAGATCATGAAACGGAGGCCTCCGGAATCGGGAGCCTGAGAAGGCGGAGATACTTGGGACAGGTGAGCTCCCGAAATTCAGTAAGCAACAGGGAGTGAAAGGGCTGCCAGAGTTCTCTAAACTGATCCACATCCCCCGCTACTGTAAGAGACATTTTCTCCATACCCAACACGTGCCACAATCTGTGAAGCCAGCCAGTGATAGACGGGATCGTGGCCGTGTGCCAGTGTATTAAAATGTTCTGGACAGCGGAACCCAGGGCTATCGCTATCTGTCTGCCCCTGCGAGATCGAAGGGGGTACATTAGATCGTTCGGAAGCCCCAACAGAGTGTAGGCAGGGAAGCGGGGCAGTTCAATTTCGAAGCTAGAATCAATTTCATCCAGCACTTCCCTCCAGTAAGGCTCCAGAAGCGGGCAGTCCCAAAGTATGTGAGGGAGAGTACCTCGGAGCCCACATCCTCTCCAACATGTATCATCCTTACTGCGATCAAACTCTCGCACTCGTTCAGGCGTGTAATACCAGTAGGTAGAAACTTTCGTTAGTGTATCTGTGAGCCCCATGTGATAAGCTGAATGCCTCGCTCTGTATGATATGTGTTCCCATTCTTTATGGCTTAGTGTCCTCCCCAACTCCCGTTCCCATCGCTCCCTCCCGGGGTGATAAAGGTGTGTCGCTGGTGGCTGCAGTAGTTTATACAAATCAGAGATCAGTTTGGAGTCCGAAGTCCGCGTCATGAGCCAATGTTCATAGGGGAGAAAAGGCCGGTCGGCCGCTCCTCTCACCTGCGGCTGAAGAGCCCAGTGGCGAGCCTGCATATAATGAAGTCGCTCCGTCTCCGGAAGCGAAAACTCTTGACGGAGTTGGAGAAAGGGGTGAACCCCTTCCGGGCCATATAGGTGACATAAGGCCCTACATCCCGCCTGACGCCATTCCGTAAAAGCCCCCTTTTCCATCCCCGGGGTGAAGTCCGGGTTGTCCACCAGCGGGGTGAGTGGAGACGGAAACGTGGTAAGACCGCGCAGAGCGCCAGTAGCGTCCCACACTCGCAGAGGCACTCTCGTGACAAAGGAGGCGTAGAGGTTTTTAGGCCGGTGTGGGCGACGCAGGAAAGGGATCTCCTGCAAGGGCCTCCCCGCTACCGACTGATCCTGAAAAAGCCAATGCTTATCAGATTCCCATTTACTCCACTCTACAAGGTAGCGCAATTGAGCAGCTTGAAAGTACTTGCGGAAGTCAGGGATACCCAACCCCCCAGCCTCTGGGGCCAGCAACGAGAGGGCTTGGCGCATCCTAGGCTTCTTACCCTGCCAGACAAACCGAGATACGTCCGCCTGGAGCTGTGAGATCCATCCCACTGGTGGCTGGAGCGGCAGGGCCCGAAAAAGGTATAGTACCTGAGGCAACACCGTCATCTTGACAGCAGCTATCCTGCCAAGCCAGGAAAGAATGCCTCGGTTCCACCGGCTCAACTCCTCCCTAATCTTGGCACCTAGAATCCGGTAGTTCGCTGACACCATGGCCGGCAAGGTAGGGGCAATCTGGATCCCCAGATACGGCACCGCTCCTGAGGACCAGAGCATAGGGAACCGCTGCTGCAGATACGACCTAGTGTCCGGTTCGAGGGAGACATCCAGCGCCACCGATTTCCCCATGTTCATCTTGAACCCGGACACGATGCCAAAAGAGGCCAATTCCTCCATACACGCAGGCAGGGCCACGCGAGGCCGGTCAATGGTCAAAATAACATCGTCAGCGTAGAGGCTAATAGCGTGTTCAAAGCCCCCCATTCGGATGCCAGTCACCATTGGGTTATCCCGCATCCGCTGGGCCAATGGCTCCATGTACAGTGCGAAAAGCAGAGGCGAGAGCGGGCAGCCCTGCCTGGTGCCCCGTTCAATACTAAAAGAGGCTGAGGCACACCCATTGACCCGGACCACCGCTGACGGGCGATTGTAGCAATTGAGAATCATGGAGCGGAATTTCTCTCCGATACCCGCTTTAAGCAGCACTCGTTCCAGGTAAGGCCAGTGGACGCGGTCAAATGCCTTCTCCGCATCCACTGCTAACAGCATCCGCTCCCCGGGAATCCGAGATGCTTTCTCCAGCAAATGGACTACACGTTTCGTGTTGTCCACCGTCTGTCGTCCGGGGACAAAACCCGCTTGATCGGGATCGACCAGTCCGGGTAAGTGGAGAGCCAGTCTAGCTGCTAGAATCCCTGTATATAACTTCAGGTCAATATCCAAAAGGGAGATCGGCCTATACGATCCGCATTTTGTCGGATCCTTACCGGGCTTAGGGATTACCGAGATGGTGGCTCGAAGCAGATCAGGTGGAATGGCCCCATGCTCCGCAAAGGAGTTGAACAGACGCGTCAGGATGGGAGCCAGCGTAGTGCAGAACGTTTTGTAAAATAGTGCAATGTAGCCGTCCGGCCCTGGTGCCTTACCATGCTTGAGTCTGGCAATAGCGGAGATCACCTCCTCAACCCGGATATCTCTGTCTAAGTGGTCCGCCTGTACCGGCTCTAGGGAGGGCAAGTCAACCGAGCCCAAATATGCATCCAGGGCCTCCTCACTCGGGGGAGTTCCTGAATAGAGATCTTCATAAAACCCGCGGAAGACAGCCGCAATCTGCGCGTCATCAGTCTCCAGTCGCCCCGATGGGTCAGTGATTCCTTTGACAAGCTGAGATTGCCTCGCCGCTCGGAGCCTATTTGCCAATAACCGGCCACACCGGTCCCCACCGGTGTAAAAGGTGTGCCGCAGCCGTAACGCCGCATACTCGGCCCGGTCAAAATCCAGGGCTGTCAGAAGCTTCCGGGCCTCCTTGAGCTGCCGCCAAATTCGAGGAGCCCCCGTCCTGCAGTGGATCTGTTCCAGCTCTCTCACCCGATCTGTAAGTTCCTCTCTTTTGGCCTGCCGCGCCCTATTCTCTGCCGATGAGATCGCAATGAATTCCCCTCTGACAACCGCCTTCAAGGCCGCCCACTGCGTAGCCCGACTAGTGTCAGTGTTGTCATTATGAGACTGAAATTCTTTAATCACCGTCTCAATGCGAGCCACTACCTCCTTCCTGTGCAACAGCGTGTCACGAAGGCGCCATGTCCGAGGGCGAGGGGCCGTCGGAGGCATATCAAGCAGAACCTCAACAGGAGCATGGTCCGAAAGGGAGATCACCCCCATCTCCGCTCCCGAGGCTAGCGCCTTTACTGGGGAGGTAACCAAAAGGTAGTCTAACCGCGCATACGTCTTGTGCGCGTGGGAGAAATATGAATAATCCCTATCATTCGGGTGTAGCTGTCTCCATAAATCAAGGAGGTCCACCTCCGCGAGCTGAGCTCTGCGGTCCGCAGAGAGTTCCCCGACCTGGGGGGAGCGCTGCGCCGACCTTTCCAGTGCGGAGTCAAAGACAATATTAAAGTCCCCCCCGAGTATGATATGCCTATCTTGCGTAGCAGAGACCTCTTCGATCGCCGCCTGCAGAAAGCGGTCCTGCCGCTCATTGGGACTGTATAAGGACCCGATTGTAAACGTAAGACCCCCTATCCTAAACCGATAAGCTACAGCGCCTATGGCTTGGCTTGTCTTCGTGGCTTCCGTGTGACTTGGGGGGGCAGGGGGCATTTGGTGCGATGCATTTTGAGGGCGGTGGGTCGGTGGCTGGATGGTGTGCTCACTGGTTTGCATGGCACGGACTGCTTCTCATGCCTCTGTGTGTTGCTTTATGCTCTACTGCGCCCTGTGCAGTGTTTTGCCTTTGTCCTCCCAATCTGGCTGACGGGGGGCCCTGCTGCTTTTTGCTCCACTGTTGTCCATGCCTCCCACCATATGTAAGGTGGTGACCCTGAATGTTCGGGGTTTGAATAATCCTGTCAAGAGGCGGGCAGTCCTCTCGCTCTTAGAGAACACACAGGCAGACATTTGTCTCTTACAGGAGACGCACTTGCTTTCACAGGACACACACAGACTCAAGTCCCACAAGTTCCCTACACAAGCATGAGCTTTTTAAATGTTTAAACGCAATATTTTCTTCCAGCTTGAGTTTGCACACGACACCTAATTGTTATTGTAGCTTTCAACCTAGACGAAAGATGTGATTTATTTGAGAATAATATGTTATTGCTCTAGTATCAGTCGTGCTTGGTACACTTGGTACAACTGTCTGTACACCGAGAACTGCACACTCTAAGAATAACCTAACACAAGGTTGCTGAAGGCCTGATCCTCGCACCACGTTAGACATAACACAAATAATGTTGCTGCCAACATTGGGCTCTACGCGGGTTTAAGATACAGTTACAGGGAATGAATCAACGGACTTGAGGCTTCGCATGCAGAGAGCTGGTAGCTGTTGATGTGATCTCCTCCTACTGAGAATTAGAGGTATGGGTCCGCCCTGCTAGAACCCAGATGAGACCTTCTTAGATATAATATAATATGCTAATTAGGGTGCGCGAAATATAGGTGATACAGAATTCTATAGACTTTTGCATCATAACATGCTATCACCTTTTGCTTATTATGGATTAGTGACTATGCTGCTAACTCTGATTTTTATAATATGTATGTTGATATTATACAAGATACTGCGTTTGAGAATGTTGCATTGAAAAATAAACATTTCAAACTTGCACGTGTGTTCTTTGCCTCCCAGTTTCGGTTTGGAATGATTATATAACGAAAGAGTGTTCATGTGTTCCACGATACCTGAGGTATTCTAAGTTCATGTTCTGGATTGTCTAAGTCATTGGTAAGTTATTACTACCGATGAGACACTGTAGCTAGCTTGGTAAGGGGATTTCTGAAATAAAGGTGAGTTTTGGGTCATCCTAATTCACCCAGGTTTTAGATCTCTGTGCACAGTTCTGTGGGAGAACGGAAACCCTGCAACAAGAGAAGGAATGCTTTAAGTGCAAGATGAATCGCTTGAAGTTCCATAAGGTTGACGTGGAGCCCGGACTCCACCGGAGACCAGAGGCCTCTGATCTCCACCTCCCCATGTGGCCACCTCATCCCAGAAGTGATGTATTGGTCACCACTGTGGTTGGGGAAGGTAGAGGGATCTGCTGTCGACTCAATCGTGGTTCGTTAGCCGCCACGGCAATTGGTATGCAGTGCCCTCCGAGATCTGGGCGCAATTGGACAGGTTCACTTGATGTTGTGCCCACTGGAACTTCAAGTCCCACTGCAGAGCCTGCATATGCCATCTGGCATGGTCCACCAGCAGGATGCAGGAGGCCATCAGGCCCAGTAGCTGGAGGGTCATCGTGACTGATACCCAGAATAGAGGCTGAAAGATCGGAATCATAGCCCGAATATCCTGGACTCGCTGTTCTGGAGGATAGACCCGAAACTGCATTGTGTCCAGAACCGCTCCGATAATAGGAGCTTCTGAGAGGGAGTCAGGTGCGACTTCGGCATGTTGATGGAGAACCCCAAGACGTAAGCCGCAAGCCGTGAAAGCGGGCGTACCTGACGTGCACCAGGAGTCGAAGATTCAAAATCAACGTCTGCAAAGTCCGCAAAAAGTCAGTCAAAAAGTGACTGGAGGTACTGCTCTCTCCCGATCTGCGCTGGCTGGCGCGAAAAAAGAAAGAACTGACGTCAGCGCGCGAGGTCGGAGTCTAAGTAGCTACTGCGATGTCATCCCGGCAAGCACGACACCAATGACAAACGCAGAGCCGACCTTCGCCACATTTCGACGTGCAGGGGTACCCCTGATGAAAAACTTTCCGGATTCAGTCTAATGCCTGGGGGTAATTCTAAGGTAAGGAATCTGTAACTAGCTGTTTCTTTCAGATCTGTATATTTTGTTCCCATTCTGGAAATACATAGGTGTCATTGATACCTATTTTTCACTCTTTATAGTTTACTAAATGATTTGCTATATACGTAGTACACAATGAAAAGCCATTGCTAGACACAGCTCAGTTATTGGCTCTGGGTTCCTCGAGTTCTTGGTGAACCTACAAGTCCTATATATCCTCACAACCAGACGAGTCCAGCAGATGTAAGGTATATTGCTTTCAAGAATCTGTAATACTTAGAAGAAGTTACAGGTGAAAACATTGGCACAAATGGCTGCTTTTCTCAACTCATTTTCTATTTCTTATTTTCAACTGTTAGTTTTTATAAAATAAACTTGAAGGATCTACACAATGACCTCTTGCTGCATTCAGAATGTTGTCTACTTCTCAGAAATGTATGGCTTTCATGGATCCATTATTGCTTTCACACCCATTTCTACAACTAACTGGAAGGAGGTTTAAAGCATAAAAAAGTAGCAAAAATAGGTTATGTCCCAGTAAAATGCCAAAACTGTGAGAAAATGTTGATTATCCGACAAAGACTGCCTGTCCCTCAAAGCTGGGAATATGGTGATTTCAGCACCACAAACCCCTTGTTGATACCATTTGCAAAGGGAAAAACAGATGTTTTCTTCTGCATCACTTTTTCCCCATCCACCCCCAAAAAAACTTTAGCTGTATTTTGGCAAATTATTGGGTCTGCTCCAGGGGAATCCACAAACCCTGGGTATCTTTAAAATCCCCATGATGCTGTAAGAAAAGGACGTAAATTTGGCGTGGATATCTTATGTTGACAAAAGGTTACAGGCGCCTAAGTGTGAACTACCTCAAATAGCCAAAAAAAAAGGCTTAGTACATGGGACGGGTGTGGGGGGATGGAGACCTAGCAGCGAAAGGCTTAATGGCATCTTTCTCACCTTCAAACTGAGAGCCAAGATTAAGGTAAACAACAAGGTGATCCAGCCCCAACCAAACTTAAAGGTAGCCCACCTGACCTTAGCCAGACCTAAAGATTAGACATGACTGCAGTCGATTTTGAACTCAACCAATTGTGCAGTAACATTAGGCCCTCAAGTTAATCTGAATGGGAAAGAATGCCAGTTGGTCAACCCACAATCTGTAGAAGTGCTATCCAGTAATTCACTAAAGGGCCCCCAGCCTCTAGAGGCAGAGTTCATTTAACCCCTTCGCTGCAGCGCGAATTTCGCCGCGGTGCTGGGGGTCTAGGGGGCGGGCTCGGCGCTTCGGCATTCATGACGGAACCACGCCGTCATGAGCCACGAGCAGCATGTGCTCATGATGGCGTGGTTCCATCACGGCCCTGCCTGCTCATTCATTCGGGGCATTAATGCAGCATGGGCGGAGCGGCCACAGCATGACGAACCACGCCATCATGAGCACACGCCGCCTGTGGCTCATGACGGCGTGGTTCCCTCATAAGCAGGCAAGGGGTTAAATTAGCTGGTAAGTGCAAAAGGAAAGAAGGGGCATATTTCAAAACACTTATTCAGTATCATTAAGTGTATGCAAGATCATTTCCACAGGCCATGAAATGCCATGATTTGTTTTGCTAATCCCTTGAGATGAGTATTTTATCTATGCCCCCGGGGCTTACTAAAGCTGCTTCCTGCAAAGAGCCCCTGGCAAATAGTCTTCCTAGTACGCAATGGATAAGCATCCTCTTACTGTAATTGTAATGAAGAATATTTATGGTCTCCGGCAATAAAACATTCACAGAAGATTCTACAGTTTGAATCCACTACATGAAGCCTTATGGGATGTAATGATATCTCTATAATGTTTAGGAGATTTACTTCCTATCTCAAGTGCACCTGGATGATTGTTTATTTTGGCACTGTGCCATACTATCAAGGAGCAAATGTGTATATTAGTCTCATTCCATTAGGTTATTTTATAGAAAACATTATTGTAACAACATTCTTGCCTCAGTGACGATATGCCTGTCGTAGTGAAATGCTGAGAGAGTTCAGTGACTGTTAGGTACTGCTATGGAGACTTGTGGGAAGATCACTGGTGTAGGAGGTATTTGTGCTTTGCCCAAAAACTTTTGCACCTATGCCCGGCTCCATGTCATTGTTCAATAGAGACCCACCCACACAGGGAACAGGTCCTAAAAAAAGAAGTGGGGGTACTAACCTAGTTAGGCAGTATGCAAGTGACATCAGGGTGTGTGACATCACGGCGCGCTACATCAGGGCGCGCGGCATCATGGCGCACGACATCACACATGGCATCACAGGAATTGACATCATAGAAAGTGGCATCACAAGCCACAACTTTACAGGAAGTGGCATCACAAGTAGTGTCATCAGATCTAAAGCCTTCATATATATGTTTAGCAGGTCTATCATAAGTACGTTTGAGCACATTGTGAGGATAATAGCACAGTGAGCTATGGAAAATTATATGTGAATTCTTCACCTTGCAATCCCCCAGTTTTATTTAACACATCCTGTACATACATTTACAAACTTATATAATTTATTGTACATGTAATATGCACATGTTGATGTAAAGTGCTTTGACACCCAGCATTGGAATGAGTAGGGCTATACAAGAAAAACCAGTGGTATCCACATTATTTCAACGTCCCCTCAGGGGAAGTAAGCTCTATATAAATGCAATTTGCTTTGTGTAAATACTGGGAAAGACCAACACATCTGATATTCTTACAGTGCATGCATGGCTCCTAAACAGGGACTGCCCGAAGTGAAAAGCTGCCTCTCTTAAGTAAGTGTGAAGAGCTAACAAGTTTTGAGCCTGTGCTTCATTTGCATCAGGTGCGAGGCTCCTGACTGCTGTCAGCCAAGAGACTCGAACAAAAGGAGGCCTGATGACCACTCAAATTTGGCCTTTGTTATGGGTCCAGTAGGAGCCTTAAATAAGAAAGCTCCTCCCCGCCTGCATGTTGTTGCTTGTTGCAGATGGAAAGCAGACGACTTGCATGCGCTGCTGAAAGTGTCACGGCGTTCACCCTGTCAAAAAAGTGGGTAGACGCCGTCCACCCACATGTACCCCCGACTCGTGCCCTCCACCCACCTTCAATCACCTGCCAATCTTCAATCGCTTGAAGAGCTCCCTTGGTAGGAGGGAGAAGAACCCTTCCAAGGGTCAGGTAGTAACCCTTCTCTCCGAACACCTTTCTGAAGCCATTTTCCCATGTAGCAGCATGCCACCTCCTCTTTTTATCAAAGTAGTCTTCAATCTCATATAGCATGTTCTTCCTTGCATGAGGCTTTCTTCCTATACCAACACGTGAAAGTGGAAGGATAGCTCTTCCTTTTTTTCAATATCACTGTTTTAGGTTTCTCTTTCTGTAGGAACAGTAGATAGAAGAGTGTTCTTGCCAGTACTTATTTTTTGCCCTCTGAAAAAAGTTGACTCTCTTATGTCTCGCTCTGTAAAGTGACCAATGAAACAACTGTATATCTTTTCTATCTTCCTCCTATGGCACGCCCTATATAAGTACTATCCAATGTGGAACAATTATTTAGATCTTGCATTGCATACGTTATAATGTTTATGGATTTACATGCATCTTCCAATCCCATACGTTTAAGCCAGTGACTCAGTCTCCAACATTGCCTATCTTCCGTCATACGTGAGCAAAGTCATTCTTCAGATGATACTGACATTGTTCTTAATTTCTTTTAGCAAGACATCCATATTTGTTTAATTATGACCTGAATGGTGAGGTCATCTCAGCAGGGTTCCTGGTTGAGTTTCTTAAAGGAATGTGACACTGGACTGTGTCCGGGATCTTCCTGTGTGAGGGCTTACATGGAGAGGTGAATAGCTATTGAGAATTTAGGATCTCACCGTTCCCCTTCCACCTGAGATATCTTTGTGTGACTAGATGCCTAGCCACGAAGGATAAAGGCTGCTGCTTCCCCAACATCATGGACCCTTTCTTCACCAGGCCTCAGTTTCTGAAGAACAAGTTACTTACCTTCAGTAACACATTATCTAGTAGAGACCTTACCTTTGAGTTTCCCAGGCGTCAGGCTGGATTCGGAAACTTTTGCTGAGAAATACCTCTTGCGTGCGACATCGTGTGGCTCCATTCGGCTCCGTGTGACGTTGTTGGAGTTGGTTATGACACCGCAGTGCCTACATAGGCGCCACCCAGGCACGCGGATGTCAGTATTTTTCGTTTTTCCATGCTAGAATAACAGAGCCACAAAGTTACTGACGTAAACGTGTGCAAAACTAGAGCCCTGAAAGGGTAGTAACCCTAGACCTACAACATCAGTCCGCAAATCGAGGAGGCATGGGTGGGGCCGTAAGGAATCTGCAGCTAGAGAGTCTCTACCAGATAATGCATTACCAAAAGGTAAGTAACTTGTTCATCTGATAGACTTCTAGCTGCAGGTTCCTTACCTGTGAATCAGATTCCCGAACCATACCATCCCGGCGGTGGTTGCGGACACTTGAGCTAGACTAAAAAGTCTTGCAGGACTGAGCGGGAAAAGTGCCCGTCCCTGCATACTTGACCATCAAGGCAAAAATGTTTTACGAACGTATGCAGTGATGGCCACGTCGCTGCCTGACAGATGTCTTGGACTGGGACACCCGGTGCCAAGGCTGTAGTTGCAGTATTTCCCCTGGTGGAATGCACCCTTAATCCCTCAGGGGGCTGCTTCTTTGCCACGGCATAACAGATTTTAATGCAGAGAACAACCCAGCGAGAGATGGTTCTTTTCTGCACTGTTTTTCCCTTCTTTGTTCCTACATACCCCACAAAGAGTTGGTCATCCACCCGGAACTCTTTTGTGCAGTCAAGGTAGAACGACAAAGCTCTTTTTGGGTCCAGTCGGTGGAGACGCTCCTCTTCCTTAGAGCGTTGTAGGGGAGCAAAGAAGGTGGGCAAAGTAATGGACTGACCGAGATGGAATGAGGTCACAACGTTTGGTAAGAATGATGACCTGGTGCGAAGCACCACCATGTCCGGAAAGGACATGAGATAAGGAGGCAAGCTGGATAGCGCCTGCAATTCACTCACCCTCCGGGCCAATGTAATCACCACTAAGAAGGCTGTTTGGATGTTCAACGGCCAGAGGGGACAATCATGCAAATGCTCGAAAGGAGCACACATCAGACAAGTGAGGACTTAATTAAGGTCTCAGTGTGGTATAACAAAGGGTGTAGGTGGAAATATATGAACCAGCCCTTTCAAAGACCTATTTACAATAGGAGATTTAAAGAATGAAGGTTGGTCTGGCAGCAGCAAAAAAGCAGACAGAGCAGAAAGGTAACCCTTGAGAGTTCCCGAAGCAGAGCCCTGCTGGGCAAGGGTAAGAATGAACAAAAGGACAGGAGAAAGAGCAGAAAGAGGGTCAATATACCTTTTTTGTAGAGTAAAACACAAATTTCTGCCACCGGCAGGTGTATGCTGACCTAGCGGAGGGCCGCTTGGCCGCCAGAATAACATTACAGACTTCGGGAGGAAAGTCAAAAGCCATCAACTGCCGCAGCTCAGTCTACACGCATGGAAGCGCAGAGTTGACAGGTTTGGGTGGAGAATCTTCCCTGCTGCTGCGACAGAAGATCTTTCAGAAGGGGTAGCCTGACCTGAGGATCGACACTCACACTCAAAAGCTCTGGATACCAGACTCTTCTTTACCAGTCCGGCACCACAAGGATGACTTGGGACCGGTCGCTCCTGATCTTCTTCAGAACCTTGCGCAGGAGTGGTATGGGTGGAAAGGCGTACAATATTGCCGAGCTCCATTCGTGACAAAACGCGTCACTGAGCGATAGCCACCTTGGAAATTCCAGCGCGCAGTACTGCTGACATTGGACGTTCTCTTTGGAGGTGAACAAATCTAACCAAGGTTCTGCCCCACTGTTAAAAGAGACCTTGCCCCACCTCCGAATGGAGACGCGCTTCATGATCCTGAAAGCATCGACGGCTGAGATCATCCGCCCTGGTGTTATTATTATTATTATTATTATGTTTCTTATATAGCGCCAGAATCGACCCCCGAAGGGGTATCTCCGCGCTTGCCTTGGGAACCCGTCCTGGCTTTTCCCTGTGAGATAGCCCCTACAGGGCATCCCCAAGGTGAAAGCCAGGCATCCCGCCGCGGGGGCCGTTGTGGAGATTAAGCAAGCTTAATGCCCAGAGTTGCAGAGTGTGAACCCATGATTAGGTCAGGCACCGAAGCGAGAATTATCGAGTCCATGGACATTTGAGCTCCAGACCCTGCCGCGTCGGGAATTGAACCCTGGTCCCGGGTCTGACCTCTGCTTCAGGGTCTGCCTGCTCTAACCAGTGAGCCACACTTCTCCAGTGTTTGCCAGGTGTTGTACCACTAGGGTTGTGCCCTGCTGTTCCAGCCATGCCCAGAGATGCAGGGCCTCTTGACAAAGGGATCACGACCCCACCCTGCCTTGCTTGTTGCAGTACCACATTGCGGTGGTGTTGTCCGTGAACACCTGCACCAACTTCCCCTTGACACAGGGAAGAAATGCTTTCAATGCCAACCGAATCGCTTGGAGCTCCAACAAGTTTATAAGCAGCCCCATCTCCATCGGAGACCAGTGAGCCCTGATCTCCGCCTCTCCCATGTGACCGCCCATCCCAGGAAAGAGACAGATCCGTTACAACTGTGAAATCTGGTTGGGGGAAGGGAGAAAGGTCTGCTGTTGAACCAATCACGGTTCTTTAACCACAACTGCAGATCCGGTGAGATTTCCCAGATGCTGTGCCCATTGGAACTTTGGAACTTCAAGTCTCACTGCAGAGCCTGCTTGCGCCACCTGGAGTGTCTTACCAACAGGATGCAGGAGGCCATGAGACCCAACAGCCTTAGAGTCAACCACACTGAAATCCAGGATAGAGGCTGAAACATGACCTGAATATCCTGGACTCGCTGCTCGGGAGGATAAGCCCGAAACAGCACTGTGTCCAGAACAGCTCCAAATGAAAGGGAGCGTCCGAAAAGGCACGTTTATAAAGAACCCCAGCGAACGCAAGAGGTACGCCGTAGTCTGAAGGTGGGAGATGACTGCCTGGGGCGAGGACGCCTTCAACAGCCAGTCATCTAGGTAGGGGAAGACTGAAACCCCTAACCTGCGCAGATGAGCTGCAACCACCGCCATCACCTTGGTGAACACCCGAGGGGCACTAGTAAGACGAAGGGGAGCATGGTAAACTGAAAGTGCTCATGGCCTACCTTGAACCGCATGTAATGCCTGTGGCCCGGCAGGATAGGAATGTGATAATATGCATCCTGTAGGTCCAACACACCCACCCAGTCTCTTTGGTGGTCTAAGGCAGACAAGACCTGAGCCAATGTGAGCATTTTGAATTTCTCCTTTTTGAGTAAGAGATTGTCGGTCCGAAGATCTAAAATGGGCCGATGCCCCTTGCCCTCTGAGGAATCAGAAAGTAACAGGAATAACAGCCACTGCCTACTTCAGAATCTGGAACCTTTTCTAAGCTCCTTTGGCCAAAAGAGCCGTAACTTCCTCTTGAAGAAGCTTCAAATGATCCTCCACCAGCTGGTCCTGAGTTGGCAGAATAGGAGGAGGAAATTAAAGGAAGAGAATTGTCCTCCTGGACGATCTGCAAAACCCACCTGTCTGTTGTTATAGATCTCCAGCGGGGGAGATGATGACGAATTCTCCCACCCACTGGAGTACTGTGGTCCTGCAGAATCAGCCTAGGAGTGCTTGGAGGCTGCAGCTGCTGGGGGCAGTGTGGTAGACGACTTCTGGCCTCCATTCTGAGGATGGAATGAACCGCCTCCACGTACGGCTTGGGCAGTCTGTGTGGGACGGTGGCTGGGATATGGCTGGCGCAGCTGGAAACCCCTTACATTGCCACAAAAGGAAGACTGGCCACGAGGAGTGGAGGAGAAGTCCAAGGATCTGGCCGTATCCCGAGAGTCCTTGAACCGGACCACGGCCGAATCTGCCTTTTCCCAAAAAGGCGGGTTCCATCAAAGGGCATGTCCATCCAAGTGGCATGGACATCCCCGGAGAAGCCAGTTGTACGAAGCCAGGTGTGGTGCATCCAGGCCACCATCGTTAAAAATGATCTGCCCAGCGAATCCATTGTATCCAAACCACACCATATGATGAATTGTGCTGCATCTCTCCCGTCCTTGAAAGCTTGGGAGAGCACAGCCCGGGCCTCCTCCAGGACTTGTGGCAGCACCTGCGCAACCATCTCCCAAAGAGAGTGGTAGAAACGGCCCAATAAGCATGCAGTAGTCACCGACCGCAATGCCAGACTGGAGGAAGAAAGCATTTTCTTCCCAAATGAGTCTTGTCTCTTGGATTCCATATCTGAAGGGGCAGAAGGGAATGTGCCCTGGGACGTAAAGGCCGGCACCACAAAACCTTCTGGGGTATGGCATTGGCTGAGGAACTTTGGGTCGCCCGGAGCTGGGCGTTGGCGGTGTGCAGTCGCCCTATTCACAGGAGCCCTGTGTTAGGCTTGGACCATGTTCTTAGAAGGACGTTCGTAAGTGCCTCATTAATGGGCAATAGGGGTTCAGAGGTGGAAGCCCCAGGTTGAAGCACTTCCATCTGGAGATTATTCCTAACCTGCACTGAGGGCAGCTCCAGTCCAAGGACCTCAGCTGCCCCCTTAACCACCATAGCATAGGACGCTCCCTCCTCTGTAGCCACTGTAAGAGGAGAGAGCATGTCAGTGTGTGGGGAAGTATCCAGACAACTGGCTTCCCCAAAGTTCCCTATACCAGTCCATCGTCTCCTCAGAGACATCCTGGTTCTCTAATGGGTCTCCATACTCCTCCCATTCCTCTCCTGAGCCCAGCACGACCACAAAGTGCTGAGGCGACAACATAGAACCCCTGGGTTCTGTCAACGTTGTAATCAGCGTCGCTTGACGCTGTTCCGGCTCTGTGTCGTCAGGGATGAGGATGGGGTTTGCACCACCGACGGGCATCGGTGACGTCTCAGGCGCTAACTCTGGGTTTGACGCTGGGGAAGGTCCCTATGGTACGACCGGCGACAACCTAGATTCGGAATCGGATCCTTGAGGTCCCACTAGTGCACTGACCAAAGCCAACGCTGTTGAACACAACGGGGCCCCATCCAACCCCGCGGGTCCAGAGGGCTTTCCAACGGGGTTGTTACGCTCAAATAGGCAGCACATGGCCTTGTGAAAATCTTTAATATGAGCGGGAGTCGCTCTGGCTCCCGGGAATGGATGGAGGAACAAAGTCGACTCAGGCTCCGGCTCCACTGAACCGTACCTGGAGCGTCAGTGCTCTTTACCTCTCTCAGCGATGGACGCCAGTTGAGGTGAAGTCGAAGTCCGCTTGGACTTCTTCTTCTTGTGCCTCTTCCCCGAGTGTCCAGACGACCTCGAATGGAAGGAAGACATCCTCGTCTTTGAACGGGACCATGACCTTTTGGAGTCTCGCTTAATGGTGTTGACTGCCGGGCCACGAGCAACTTCATCGCCTGCTCCCTCAAGGTCTTCAGAACCCTCGACCCACAGTCTGAACACATCTTTCAAACGTGGTCGTGTTCAAGACACCACAGACATACGCAGTGGGGATCGGTAACCGTCATCATGCGGGATCAAGTCCTGCATGGTTTAAAACCAGTCTTCCTACCAGGCATCCCTCGCAGATGAAGTTACTACTCAAAACATTGACACAAGTCAAGAAAAAATCCTGCCAAAAAGTGGCAGAGGGGTAGCTCTTCCCGGATCAGCGCTTAACTGGCGCAGAAAGAAATGAACTGACATATGCGCACCTGGGTGCTGCTTATGTAGGTACCATGACATCATAACCACCGCTACCGACGCCAACGACATCACATGGAGCCACCCAATGTCACGCGCAAGGGTTATTGCTCAGCAAACGTTTCTGGATCCAGCCTGACACCTGGGAAATTCATAGGTAAGGAATCTGCAGCTATATCAGATTTACATTGCAATGACTGATGAACCATAGCCTCCCTGATTTCCACTACTGTTTGTGGAGCAAAAAGGGAGCCAACAAACCTGCATTCATGACTAGGGTAGAGGACAGCAGCACTAACGAGAGCTGGGTTGGCAGGAAAGACAAGGCCATATGTATTGGCCCCATCGCTACAGCTCTCACCTGGCTTTATAGATTCCATTTGCCTTGGATATGAGGTTACTGAAAGGGTTGTAATAGGCTAGTTACCCACACTGCCTTTCAGTTTTTCCATTGCAACAGGCTCTCCAATGCTTCCAAGTCCGTCTCACCCCTTGCAAGGGCATACGCAATGTATCATTGTAGAGACCCCTTGTAATAGTTGGACCACCAGAGGCCCATGAACCAGCAAGCCACAAAACTGCTACTCCCATTCAGTGCCAAACTGCAAGCCATTTTTGAGATAGCTGCTGGTCTCATCTGGTCTCATGCTCTACCCATGCCTGAGCTCTAAAATGATGTGTTTACCCTCCGTCATCTGGCACATGGAACAGTGCCCTCCCCTTACTGTTTGGCACGCTGTTGCTTTCCACCAGCATGCAAGAGGAATGCTCTACTAACATTTTGCTTTGTTGGTCTACCTCCTCACTACCATCATGACTCCAGGTGGATTACTGCCAACCACACAGTATTCATTCCAGCCAAAACTACCTAGAAACTGTTAGGCATCACCAGGTTATTTACCTCCTTGTTAGGCAACTTCTTTGCCTCCAATATAAAGATCAGCCTTGCCAAAACCGTGCAGTGAAGCACTCCTTCTCAGGGACTACTTCATCGCCCAATCTCAAGGGACTTCACTGTAGACTTTATGGTGAGGCGGTACCTTCCTTTTTCCATAACGCTTCCTTTAACACACTCTTTTGTTTTATGTCTGTCTGACCCACAAGACTATCTCGCTTCACTCATGGAAACACCCCATCAGCTTTTTCTTTAATCGGGACCCACTTTTCAGTGTTCTAGATAGTGCTCTTTTTTCATTCAGCCGAAGGATGTCTCCCGCAGTGGGTGGGGAAGGACCTTTGGATTAGGTGTAACACATACCCCACTGATGCCCGTCTCGTCTTTTGCCAGGCACGACAAGTATAAACGACAGCACCCAATAACTACTTTCAGAGGAAGAGGTATGCCCAGTGAGGCTGTATACCTCAGTAAACTAAACAGTGGACAAGAAACATGACCATTTGTAAATACACCTTGTGTTTTATGTACCATGGCCACTAGTTGTCTTTACATTATGCTGGGTGCTAATGTATCATTAGCTGAAATAAAAGAGTAGAGTTGGGCAAGACCTATGGCTCAGTGAATGTAGTCAATATCCAAAGATATTATTTCACTTCTACTTTTCTTTGTCTCATCACAATTCAGACTCAAACAGTTTGCTGCTAACATGAATGTTTAATGGTTTTTTAATGATTTTCTTCTGTGGAGTTGTTGTTCTCTATTCAACTGACTATTGCCTCGTAGTCTCAGCAAGGCAGATTCATTGTAAGTCTTTAGATCTTGCCACATGCGCTGGAAGAAACAAAACCCCAATATTTAAAGTCAACATTTAGTATGTTAGATCTAGATAGAGTATACATGAACACATGCCTTCTTACAAAATAATAAATCTAACACTTTTTGTTCTTTTTACACAATATACAGATACTTTGAGCAAAAAGCACACACTGGAAGTTAGGCCAAAGGAGGTTAGGAAAAGAATTACCCAAACTGTGACTGGTAAAATGGGTCTTAGTTTCCAATCATTACCTACCAACAGGGTATTCTTTCACCAGTAGGATGCTTTCCCCCAAAAGAACACAGCCACTTTAAAGTTTTCATCAGGGGAGAGCTTGCATTCTCTACTGCTCCTCTCCTTACCCTTATGTCACTAGTAGCTTCCGGGGAGTGCAGGGGGTGGGCATCTTACTGAAGGCACAATTTACTTGTAATTAAAAGTTAAAGGATAAACTCTGGTACCTGTGCAAACAAGAATTTGCACGAGGATCGGAAAGATGAGTTGTATGGTATTTTTCACACGCTCCTGATAGATTCCGGCCATCAAATCTGCTGAAATGCATCTGGTAGGGGGAAAGGCCTTGAAAAAAAGGCAAAACTTGAGGAATGCTGTGTATTCAAACAGTTTCTTCATGTTATGCCTCTTGAAACACAAAACAGTAGGTATTTGCCACAAATGCTACATACTTCTCTCCGGGTTAATGGTGTTTACCATGGTTAGCAAACACTCCACTGTAATCCACCCAACAACAGCTGTAATAGAATCCAATTTAAGACGCTGGAACAGAGGCCTTTCAAAAACGTTGTCAAATTATCCCTCAGCTCAGACCAAGCTCTGTTGGTTTAAAATTTAAGAAGTGCTCGGGATGTATAAATTAAGCATAAATGCAGAGAAATTAAAAGATAAAGAATGAAAAGGTACTTGTAATCCTAGATCCCCATTTTGGGAATCCTCATTGAGGGCAAAAAGATTTAAATAGTCCCACCCATTTGACGGTGCTCTTTACAATATAGAGGGGCTTAATCCCCTTGCGCCACCCCTACGTCACTTTTCCCATTTTAAAAATTACGCAAAAGTGGGGCAGGCGGTTTGTAAATAAACCCCATATTATATTATGGCTTGATTTAGAGTTTGGCTGACAGGCTACTCCATTTTAACCACCATACCCTATTTAGTGTAAAGTTTGTCGTCATCTTTCGATTTCCTTTGCCCTGATTGGCTCAGTCTGTGAAAATCGTACCTTACTCTGTAAACCTCACAGCGAGATGGCTGTCACAGTAAGAGCATCCCACTACCAGCCATGTTTAGTTCGGATGGTCTGATGTTCTTTTTTGCTGTCCGTCGCAGCCAGGGAAAACCTAGCGGTGATGAACAGAAAAAAATTCTGACCCGACTCCATCGGAAAAACTCTCTGGCTGTGGAGGTCCTTGGTTATCTGTTTTTCAAATGCAGTTTTTGACAATCAAAAAGTTTAATGGACAGCTGTCAAAACCGTCAGAAGCCATCCACCAAACGTTAGGTACTTTCTCTGGCCAGCAGTGGATCTCTAAATATGGTGATCCTTTGTCAGGGAAAGTGATGGAGGTAAATTATTTGCCCTGACAGAGTAAATATCTCCATACAGTAAATAAGGCCCTTTGTCAAGTCTCACAATTGTGCATGCACCCTGAATATTTATATTGTTAAACTGATTATGCTTGTGCTAATACTGGGGGAGTAGCTGCAGGGATGGGAGAACTGCATGAAGCGTGCAGGAGCTCTAGAAGAGCTAGAGGCTAAGGGGTTAAATGGACACCCTAGCTTTCAGCTTCCCACTGTGTCCCGCATCTGCATCAGGGAGAACAGTGTCAATCCTTGTTCTTCCAAAATCTGGATCATCAAGAAGAACTACAGGGTCCCTTATTTATTGGACTGGTGTGTCTCCAGTGTTGAGGCTCTCTACCAAAAGAGTGCTGTTGTTGGGTGTTGTCACTGATTAGCACGGCGAAGCCTGTGCCTTTTGGTGCCTCTGCTTTTTTGCGTGCTTTGTGTGTTTAGGGGCAAAGTGAAGATGAACCACTGTGGGGTCTAGGGTGTTCACTTAATAGAGTGACTCCATTTGAGACCAAATTCCTTGACTCTGAAGAACAAGTAAGTGGGTTCTTCATGCTGGTAGGAAACTATCTGTTACCATGGACTGAACTGGCCAAGCTTTCTGGAAAGGATCAATTTCTCATATTCTCTTCATTCATCGCCCACAAGAGAGATAACAAAGCTGCCACTCATGTCAGTTCATGTCCTTCTGATTAATTCTCTGCCCCAGGGAAGGCACTGACAGCCTGAAAATGATTTGTAGACCCAGACATTTGCATGGTTGTTACCACTGACTGGAAGTTTTGCAGGACCTTGCTGCATTGATGGCCTTTTTAATTTTCCAATTAGAAAATACAATTGGATTGTTGGAAATACAGTAAGGTGTCGAACAACGCTAGGGCAGTGGTGTTAGTGGAGGGGCAAGGAAGTGGTCATCAGGGTAGAGATCTGCAAATGAGTGGATGCCTAGCTTACTTGCGTGACCAATTGCACCTTTATCCTGTGGAGGTGGCAATAAGGGGAGATTGGTTATGGGGACAGGGGGAGCGTATAGCTGTGGGTTACCTGCGCGCTTTCAGAGTCCAGCCCACGCCCAGCGAACACATTGCCTTAGTGTCGATCTCGTTTCAGAGTGGCTTGTAGGGGAGGAACAGAGGCATGATGAATGGCCAGGTGGAAGCTCTGTACAGTTTGATTGCAACGTGAGGTTGGAATGGAGTAGGGTGGATTCAGTAATGCAGGAAGTGGGCCTGAGCGCACAATGCATATAGATGCAAGTCCGGGGCACCCATCCCACTCTGTGATTGTGACAGTGTAAGCAGTTCATATGTGGAATGGGGTTGTCAGCCAGCCCACACCAGCGATATCAATTTGGATCATAGGTGCTTGAGGAAGCTAACAGTAGGAAGGAATGGAACATTCACGAATAAATAAAGTTGGGTAACACAACTATTTTCCCTATGGCGATATGGCCTTCCATCGACAGAGTTAGTTAGGAACACATCGGAATGTGGTCCCCCAGCCAGTCCATGGCGCGACTGTTGTTGGTTTGCCACAGTTCTTCAGAATCTCTGCTATTCCAGATGCGTAAAAATGTGATTGGGCTCAAAGCTCATTACAGTGAATATTCAGAGGGGAAGGGGGAGGTCGCTTCCGTCAAAGGGAAGAACACCGACTTTGCCCATTTACCTGTATGCTTGAGTGGTCACCAAATCTCACAACCTTGCGAATCAGAAGTGCCAAGTTGACCTGGGGGTCTTTCACATAAAGAGTGATGTCATCTGGATATAACAAGACTCGGGGACGTGAAACCCAAGCCCCTGTCTGCATGGTGTTACGGGGTTGTGCAGCAAGGGTCTCCATTGCAATGGTAAATGAGGGGGACAGCGGACACACCTTTCACGTGCCCCTAGTAACGGGAAAAGGATTAGAAATTAGCTAGTTGAGATGCATGCAAGTGTTTGGTAGGGTGTATGGGAGCCGGATCTGTGTGATACACCTGGGGCCGAGGTCCACCCTCTGTAACAGTAGAAAAACTAGTCAAACACTTTTGTGGCGTACGACAGAGCAGCTGAGATCTGTGGATGCAAATGGTGCATTACTGCAAAAAGAGTTTGTAGGTTATGGGACGTCGACCGACCGGGTATACAGCTGGATTGGTAGGGCCGTACCATCATAGGCAGCAGCAAATGCAGTTGGTTTGCTAAAACTTTGGCAGATATTTTCTTGTCAGTGTTTATTAGGGACAGAAGGGGGTAAAAACCACAATGATTGGCCAGCTTGTTGGATTTAAGAAGACTGACTATGATGGGCTCCTGCAAGGATGGAGGGAGAGACCCTGCCTCCAAGGCATCCTGGTACATATCCAAGAGTTTGGGGGCTAGGAGCTGGAAAAACTCTTTGTAGAAGGCCAAGGTCATCCCGGCAAGGCCATGAGCTTTGTCAGCAGGGAGGCTGGAGATTACCTGGTGTATTTCTTCCATGGTGATGGGAGAGTTCAGAAACTCCTGATGGGCATCAGAAAGCCAGACCAACTGTTCAGTGTCCAAGTATGCCTGGAGGTCTGCAGAATCCGTGGAATGGCAGAGTAGAGGCGTGTAAAGAAAGCCACCATAATCTGCAGAAGGTCAGAAGGGGAAGAGCAGGTATAACCGTACGTATCTAGAAGCTGGAGTCTATGGCCGAGACGTGAGGTTTATGGAGCAGACGAGCAAGAGTTTTGCTGGGGCGGTCCCCCTCCCCATATCTACGAACTTGAGACTCCCTGCTCAGGCAATGTGTTTTGCGTAGTGCCTCTTCCTGGTATTCAGACATTTTGTCTCCGATGCCAGCCTTCGTGATGGATCATTGGAGCGGAAGAGGTCTGACTCCACGTCTGCGATATCAGCCTCCAGTCTCATGAGCGTTCGGCAAATATCTCTAATGATACCATTCTGTGTGGCAATGCATATACCCTGTAGGACTAATTTGAAAACTTCCCATAAAAAAGGAAGGTGAACTGACCAAACCAGTATTCACCTCAAAATGCGCCAGGATAGCCGCATGGATTTCCTTGCTAAAAGGCTCATCTCGCAAAGCACCCTGCGGCAGTCGCCAAGAAAATGCACAGGGGAGAGTGAGAGTGCACTGGGGTGTGGTTGGAGAGGGTGTTAGAGACCCTAGTCCCTAGTAGTTAGCCAATAATTAATTCTGGACCATGACTTGTGCTGTGGTGATAAGCAGGTGCCTTCGCGGAACTCACGGTGTGCAGCTCACCAAACGTCTGCAAGGTGTTTGTCTGCGATTAATGTATGTAGGATTTTGGCCGCATGATGGCGGGGGAACTGGGAACTGCAATCCCCGTTGAGTGAGTCATCATCTAAAGGGATGGTAAAGTCGCCACTCCAGAGCACTGTCAGGGGACCGATATCAGTGATTACATGCCATATCTTTACGAAGAACTCGGGGTCATCAGTGGTAGGCCCGTAAGTGGAAGCCAGTGTTATAATGTAACTGCCAATTTAACATATCGGCTGCCTTTGTCGCTGAAAATGTGAGATGTTCGCTGAAAAAGTGAGATGTTTTCCATGCAACTTCATTCTGTATGAGGATGCTGACCCCCCAGCATAGGTATAATAGGTCGAGGAATAGGTCGCCCCCATCCCCGATTGAGTAGACCAGGAAGAAGGGCTTTAGCTAAGTGTGTCTCCTGAAGGAGACAAATGTCTCTTTTGTACCTGACCAGGTAAGCGTGTATCAATCTGACTTTTTGGCCATTATTTACCCCACGCACATTCCACGTAATATAGGTGACCGTGAACATCTTATTTGGGATTAAAAGGAGGGGAAATGGGCATGATCCGAGTGGCATGTGTTGTGCTAAGAAAGTGTGCTGTATCGTGCCAAATGCATAAAAGTGTTGTATAGTGTTTTGTCTATGTACGATTTGTAGCCAACCACGTTTCCAACTCTCCAAACCCCCTGCCCCAAACCCCAACATCAATTGTACATACTGGCCCCGCCCTCCACCCACACCATTTCCCCAATTAGGTTGTGATGGCCCTCCCCCTGACATTGGTTACTGGGAATTATCTCGCGGAGCAGTGAAAACACCGAGCTGACTACCCGCCTATGAGGCTGGGTGGCCCGACAATCAAGGTAAATATAGAAGAGAAACATGCACATAGACAGTGTTATTTCTGTAGAATATCACCATTAGGTAGGATATACTTCGCATGTCTGGAGACTAGTTAGCATTCCCCAGAGTACAACGACAAGATGCAACAGCTATAGAAGACAACAGATCATTAGTCATTGTCACTTAGCTGGGCCCCTGCTGAGGAGCGTGGCGAGACTGCTGGAGACTGGGTAGGTTTGGACTTTTGTTTGGCCAATTTTAGAAATTCTTTTACATCATTGAAATAATGCTTCTTATCCTCCTAGCGGGTAGGAAGTCGCAGCGGTCAGCCTGCATCGCCAGGGTGAAATCGGGATAGGATACAGTATTACCCTGGTGTTGGATTTGTCCCTTTTCATGAGTCAGCCTGAGGATCATGTCACGGTCCCTTTAGTTTAACAGGCAAGCTATGACTGGGCACAGGTGGCCACCTCTGAAGGCCTGGGGCCAAGCAACCTGTGGGCCCTTTCGCCGAATACCTGAGACACTTCCACAATGCAAATGTTGTTGGCCTTTATACATGTGCATGTGCTGTTCCTTTGCGACAGCTTGGTTGTCATCAACGTCTGACAAGCAAGTTTCCAACTGATCAAGAGTAGTGTCGTGAGTGTCTACTCGCTTCTTAACATGATCCAGGAGTGAGGTAGGTAGATCTATTTTGGAACATATTGTTTTCAAGCATGTCTTGACCTACAGGAGTATTTCCCTCAGGTCTATCTCCTGTTCATTAGAATCTTCCGCTCGTGGAGGGCCAGCCTCACCATCCAACACTTGTCAGGGACTGTCCGGGACTATGTGGGAAAAACAGTCAGGGACTTGGGCAAGGACTGGGAATTGGGTAGAAAACGTACACAGAAAGAGGAGTACAGCGCTGCCCAGGATTCATACAGGGAGTCAGAGGAGAAAAAGGATCCAAAGGGGAAGCCTGTACAAGTGAACAAGATGGGTAAGACTCAGAAAGGAAGGGCATTAACGAGGCAATTTAGCATTCAGAATAACTACACCCAGGACAAATGTGCAAGACATATATATATGAAACAACATTAACAATAAAGAGGAGTGTGGGGTAAAGCAATCAGGAGCTCCACTGGTAAGTCTGAAGCTCAGTAAGTTTCTTACCCACAATTGCTGTTACAGATACTGACCTCAAATACCCACATATAGGATATGCATGTAAAGGCAGGGTTTGTGGAGCTTATACCTATGGTGATGTAATACATGCAACTCAAAGACAATACTTACAGTGAACATGAACCACCACCTAGGTAGTCAGCTGTGCCATGGATCCTGATGATCAAACAGGAAAACCCAAGGCAGTAACAGCAAGGGGGTAGAACTAAACACAAGCACAAAATACAAGTAGCTAGCAAGGAAGAGTGCTTAACAGAAAAGGAAGGATATCACAGTGCACACTTGGCAGAAAGCAGGTAACAAACATACAAGGCAACAGAAGCAAGGCAACAGAATAGAAAGACAGAAAACTAGGAACTGGAACCAAGGAAATGGGAAGAAAGGCGGGGACTGGAGAAGGATATACAGAAGGAGAAGCTACAAGGAGATACAGGTTAAGGAATCAAGAAAACAAAGTAGCATAGAAGGCAGTGCTGGGGCAGGAACAAGAATTGAGCTAAGGCTCAGGAGTCAAGGTAGCACGGCAGGCCGTGCTAGTTCAGGAACAGGGAAATTACTATAGCTCAGGAGTCATGGTAGCATTGCAGGCAGTGCAAGTTCAAGAAATAGGACAAAGCTAAAGCTCAGGAGTCAAGGAAGCACTGCAGGCAGTACTAGTTCAGGAAACAGGGAAATGAATATAGTTTAGGAGTCAACGTAGCTCTGCGAGCAGTGCTAGTTCAAGAAACAGGACATAGCTACAGCTCAGGAGTCAATGAGTCAAGAGAGCACTGCAAGCAGTGCAAATCAGGAACAAGAAATAGCTGAAGCCCAGAAACAGGAACAAAGAATAACTATAGCTCAGGAACTCAGGAAACAAGGTTGCACTGCAGGCAGTGCTAATTCAGGCACAATGAATAGCTATAGCTCAGTAATCAAGGAACAAGGATTAACTAAATCTCAGGAATCCCTGGAAACAAGGATATCAAAGGCTCAGGAAATACTGGAAACAAGGACCGGTCTCACCGGTATACAGCTACAATGACCAAGACTGGACCGAAGGGAGCTGGGGCTTAAAAGAGCTCACAGTAATCCCATGCATCAGGTGTGAGCAGGCTAGCAGCAGCCAGCCACAGGTGAGCTGAATTCCTCCACCCATCCTTGGCTTGCAGAGGTGGAGACAAAGCAGTGAGCAGGGGATTATAGGTAATGGAGTCTCCAGCATGAGCATACTGACTTCCACAAAACCTGGCATGGATTGGGAATGGATGTTAATCCATAAATGATGTCCAAATGCCTGGAAGTCAGGATATGCATACAGGGGAGTGTCTGGAGGCATATTAGAACACTGGAAAGCCCCACAATTCGGCTCCCTGGTGGTGGGCACGAGAGCACAGGGATTGAATAGTGACAGTCCATCACCTCTCAAATAAAAGCTTGGTCTGACTTCCTTCGTGCTTCCCCATAGTGTGGTGAGGGTGGGGGCCAGCGGCGTATAATCCTGGTGGAGAGTGGGGCGGGAGATCACCGATCAATGGAGCTGCCGTTGGAGTTCCGTGCTGGCACCAACTATGGGACGTGGCGCAACCCCTTTTTCAGCAGCAGACCGGGCCCCCACCATGACACCTCCCTCAAGGTCAGAAGTCTGTGGGAGGTGCAGGAGGCCCCAGAGTTCAAGTTGACTACACAGGGGGCAGGGGCAAACCCAGATCTAACCTCCATATAGCCAAGGGGTGAAAGGACGCGCCCTATTGCCACGGCAGGGGGTACAGTGGCAAGCAGCCCCCCAGGATACCTCAGAATGCATGCGAGTGAGAACAGCAGTAAGCAGGCTGGTCCTCACGTGGAGATCATACACCCCTAGTAAGGCCAGAAGGGCGACAGTGACGAAGAAACAGACCAAGGAGATCTGCAGCATGCCAGGACACCCGCAGATCAACCCTGCCAGCCTCCACGCCCCCTCCACAGAATCCGCAGGCCCAAACTGGGCGCTACAATAGGCAGAGGCAGCAGGCTGCGTGCCCAGCCACACCACCGTAGGCCGTCCACCGCCAAAGCGAGGTCCATGAGGTCCAGCCTCCAGGTCTGCAGCACAACCCCCGCATAACGTAGGTCGAGCAGCGGGCGGGTGCTTCACGGTCGATGGTCTGGCAGGGCGGAGAGGCCGGACCACTCCTCCATACTGCGCACAACCGTTTTAGTCGCGCATGGCACACCAGCTCGTCCGTCCCTCGCAACTATGGTTCCCAGCTACTTACCAGTTCAGTAAGAGTCCACTCTGTGATTCAGGAGAGCCGGGGTACAGAGCCATTCCCTCCGGTGGTGGCAAAATCCACTAGTCATAATTGATGGCGATCGGGGCAGCCTGGCCCCAGGGCAGTCACGATTCCGGCATCAACCGCACCGCATGTTGGCCAGCAGCCAAGGTTCGCTGCCGTTCACCCACACAGCCGGGCACTGAGGCTCATCCAGCCCCACTGTAACACAGGTGCGGGGTAACTGGTTTTCGTGTGCTGCCCATGTGTGATGGTGGCACTGGGAGACCTCAGGATGTGCGGATAATGTAGGACTAGTAGCTCGGCCGGCAGAGCTCGCCTACAGAGCGGCTATTTGCTGCTCATGAGACCACACCCCAAGGCTTGATGCTTTAATTGCAAGGCATTTGGGAAGTGAACTGGAGACTCTATCAGTCACAAAAAAGCTTCCTCTCATGCTCCCTAGTCATGATGCTTGGTGGGCCCTTATCAGGTCAGAGAACACCCTGAAGCCACTTTAGTTTCAGAGGGTGGGGTGGATGTAGCTGCCCCTGGTTGTTTGGCCCACTAACATGCAAAATACAAACAGCAGCCTTTGATTAATGGGGTTATAGTGGCAGCACTGAGAGAAACAGGTGCAAGTATCTCACCATGAGATACTTGCACCTTGGTGACTGAAAAACGGTTATCTACCAAACAGTATCTGACTGGAATCCAGTCACCTATGCTGATAATGTGACCAAGGCTCATTCCATGGCTATGGTGTCCTTGGAGTGAGTAGGGGTTACTGGCCAGAAGAAGGTGGCAGTGTCCTGTGCAATTCCTGTTGAATGTCTTCTAGGAAATGATCTAGAGTCCTCAGAATGAGCTGAGAAAGAATTAGGATCCCAGTCAGCCTTGTTGGGAATCCCTGAATGGGTGTGCGAAAAAAACAAGCACAGAGCACAGCCCAGGGTGAAAAAGTGGTTTTGGAGACTGAAAGAGTGTCTCAACCATTCAAGATAAAAGGTAGGAAGTCTTGTAAGCCAGCTTCTGAACAGCCACGAGCTCAGGCAGAAGACCCTTCAGCCCCAGAGGGCACTGAGCCCCGGAAACTTGGGCCTTACCAGGTGGAGCTGCTAGACCCAGGGGGACGAGCTAGGGAAGAGCTGTGCCGAAGGCGGAAGACCTGTCCTACTCTTGAAAGCCTGAGTCAGCAAGCTGCTGCACAGGAAAAGGGAGATGTCAATGGCTCCACATGATCTATTGGGAAGAGGGACTCTGTACACTGAGGCAGAGACCCCAAACCTGGTGCCACTAGGAGAGTGTTAGTGCCTCAGCAGTACAGAGAGTCATTACTCTAATTGGTTCATGACATCCCACTAGGTGAGCATCTTGATCACACAAAGACTTGGAGTAGGCCAGTCAGCCATTTCTACTGGTCAAATATGTCCCAGAAGGTGAATGTGTTTTATACCTGCCAAGCTAGTGACACTGCAGGTAACCACCCAAAGGGCCCCTTAATTCCACTTCCAGTAATTGTGCTGCCCTTTGAAAGCGTAGGGGTTTACGTTGTTGGCCCCCTGGACCCTCCAACAGCATCAGGGAACAGATGTATACCTGTGCTAGTGGATCATGCCACCAGGTACCCTGAAACCACTGCAGTTGCCAGAGCCCTCTTAAGTATTTTCACAAGAGTGGGATTCCCTAAGGAGGTACTGTCAGACCGATAGTAAGTTCATGCCTGGCTACTTAAAGGCAGTGTGGAATGAATGTGGCGTGACTTACAAGTTCACTACTGCATATTGTCCATAAACCAGTGGTTTAATTGAGAGATTCAACAAAACCATGAAAAGTATGATAATAGGTGCTCCCTGAAAAACATAGGAGGTGGGATGTCCTTTTGCCATGCCTCATTTTCGCATACAACGAAGTACCTCAGAAGGAAGTAGGGTTCAGTCCCTTTGAACTTCTCTTTGGGAATCCTGTAAGGGGACCACGGTGTCTAGCTAAAGAAGGCTGGGGAGACCTCTCAAAGAGCCTAAATAAGACATTGGGGATTATGTTCTAGCCCTGCGTTCTAGGCTGGCAAAGTACATGGGTAAAGCATCCAAAAACCTTGAGGGCAGCTATCAAGAGCCCCAGAAGCATCACTATGACCAAACGAGAGCCCCAGAAGCATCACTATGACCAAACGGCTGCACTGGTGGATTTCCAAACGGGGTAGAAGGTAAGGGTACTAGAGCCTCTGTAAATTGTAAATTGATACTTGTATAGCGCACTACTCACCCGCAAGGGTCTCAAGGCGCTTGTACCGCTGTGGAACCCATCCTGGCTTTCCCTGTGAGGCATCCACTCCTGGGCACCCCCAAGGTGGAGGCCAGGCATCCTTAGCGTTGTGGGGCCGTTGTGGAGATTAAGCAAGCTATTGCCCAGAGTTGCAGAGTGGGACTACATGATTGGAATAGGCACCGAGGCAAGAATTATCAGGTCCGTGGAATTTTGAGCCCAAGACCCGCTGAGGTGGGGAATTGAACCCTGGTCCCGGGCTAGACCTCTGCATCAGGGTCTGCCGCTCTAATCATTGAGCCTCTGGCTCTTGGGCACCAGGATAAATGGTGTGGACCCTATCCTTGAAAGAAAAGGAGTGGTTAACTATCTGGTGGACCTTGGCACCCCTAGGAGCCTCAAAAGGTTAATCTATGTGAATCACCTTCAACCCTACCATGACAATGCTGATGTGGCCATGCTGATGATCACTGACGAGGATCAGTAACAAGAAAGTGAACCTCTCCATGACCTCCACTTCTACAACCAAAAACATAGGCCGGCAGATAGAGTTGTCTTCTCAGACACCCTCTCTGCCCAACAGAAAGTTAACTGCAGGCATGTCCTGGAGCAGTATGCTTAGCTCTTCTCCCTAACCCCTGGTCAGACCACCTAAAAAAAGTCCTAAAAATGCTGGAATTGTGAGTCATTGAACCCTCTGAGAACCCCTCAGCCAGCCCAGTTGTGTTAGTCCCAAAACCTCATTCCAATAGTGAAAACCATAGTGGAGGTTTTGTGTGGACTATAGGGGGCTCAATGCAGTAACCAAGGCAGATGCACACCACATTCCTAGAGCTAATGAGCTAATTGACAAGTTAGGGGGCAGTTTTCGCAGTACCTTTGATTTGACATCATGGAACTGGCCGATTGGTCTGACCCCCGGAGCAAAAGAAAAATCAGCATTTTCCACCCAAGATGGGCATTATCAGTTAACTGTTATGTCCTTTAGTTTAAAGAATGCCCTGCTACCTTCCAGAGGTTGATGAATAAAGTCCTTGCTGAATATGAAACTCTTAGTGCAGCATATCTAGACGATATTGATGTGTATAGTTCCAAGTGGCAGGATCACCGGATCCACCATGGGAAGGTCCTGAAGGCTCTGCAAGCTGTAGGACTCACTATTAAGGCAAGCAAGTGTCAGATAAAGCAGGGCACGGTTTTATACTTGGGCTATCTTGTAAGTGGTGGTCAAGTTCAACCATTACGGCCCAAGATCCAGACTATTCTGAACTGGGAAGCGCCATCCACCCAGAACAAAGTCAGGGTATTTCCTTGAGGTACAAAAGTGGGTGGTGATGGACGGAGCATCTGAACCACTCAAACACTCACACCCAGTCAAAAGATCTGGGTTTAATCCATCACCGTTCTTTAGCCCACTCTGCCACCCCAGTTCAGACATGGCCATATGCAAATCAGTCTGACCGTGTGCCTCATGGGAACAGTCCAGCCCAAACTGCCAAGCCATGCCTTCCCTGGACCATGCCTTCCCTGGACCGGAAACAAATGTGCTTGCACTGGTATTTACGAGTTCTCCAACTAGATGATGGCTTCAATAAAACTAGAGCTGTTTGATAGCAAATATCTCCTATTAATAAAACTTACTCCCATGATGGATTTATTAATACATGCACCCAGAGGTCACCTTAGAGGTGCCCCCTGAAAACCTACAGACTATATGGGTACTGGCCTACTGGTGCAGACTAGACTGCCACCACAGACTGGTTTCTGACCCCTTGCAGGTGACAGCCCATGCTCTTTCAGGGCAGAAGCAATGCCTGCTCTGACCGGAGGTGTTATCACCTCCTCCAAGCAGGATGCCTAAGTAATCAGCATACCAAGGGAGGAGGCGTCAAAGGCCTCTGCCACCTTTGATATGCAACTCAAGGCTTCCCTAGACAAGCCGTGCAGGGAAAGGAGACCAGCACCACTCGGTCGGAGGGCACGAGGAGGCGGAAGGAACTCCCAACCAGCAGAGGCACCGAGACATATAAGGTACTTTGGGGAGGAGAGTATATGTGTGAGGAATTAAGAAACCCCAACCATTGTAACGTCCATTTAAATAATTTAATTAAAGTTGCAGAATAACATGTCCGCCGACAATGTGAGAGAACGGGAGGCTGCCGCCATGGTCATGTTCTCGGACAGCCTCCCGATTCCAAGTAACATCCTGAATCCAACTACAACACCCACAAGCCCCCAAACTAGCTCACTTAAAGAAACATTTTGAATGCTGGAAAATAAATCACGAAGTGAGCAGAGCAAGTGGTGGGAGGCGAAATCGCTTCAGAGTTACATCAATGTTAATCGCATTCCAAGTGGTCTGCGCATTTTGACAGCACCAAGTTATGAAAATCCCAACCCGGGACTGATGAAAGAATGGACTGAAAGCAATTTAGAGGCATTGCCAAGGTTAGTCCTAATCCTCATTAAGTATGTGGAAATTGATAGAGCGCAGCTCTTGAAAGAAATTGCGGAGATTCATGAGGAGCTCGACAAAACTGACCAAACGGAGGAAAAAACCAAGCTAATGAGTGAAATGAATATCAGGCCCAAAATAGAAGCCAAAATTATGGAACGGAAAACTTATAAGTTCCAAAGAGATCGTAATGATTACGAGATAGGACAGATTTTTACCTTTGCCAAAAGATACGATGCCTTACGTATATCTGCAAAGAAGACACCGTTCCACCAGAGAAGAGCTCAGCAAAGCAGTGAAAACACGGCAACTTCTGCTTCAGACCTCAGCTCTTTGGGCAGTGAATCATAGTCCGAAGTGAGGAATCAAACAGCAGCAGACAAAGCAGTCAAACCTTCACCCGGCACGCTTTTGTGCCAAGAACGGATGCAAACTCTGAGACCCAGGACTTTAAAAGATTAGAGCGCAAACTCAGGAACTACAAGAGGAGGCAGAGGTACAGGACGCGGAAAAGGAGGGCAATATCAGAACAAGAGAGGGAAGGGCAAATGGGTACCCAACAACCAACAGTGACAACCCAAACTAATCAGTCTATTATTAATTTGACGGACATTGCCCTAACATCCGAGGAAGAAAATATCTTGAAACTTGGCTTCTCCTATGCACCTCTTAGGAACTTTGACTATGCCACTACCAGACTTGACATCTACAAAGCAGTTTACAAGTTAAAATTACGCAAATATTTTATATTGAACAAGAAAAAAACAACGCCAAATGTTAGACAACCTCAAGACATTGACTTGACTGGTGAAATGAATGACACAAGACAGACTGAAGAATTATTCGAACTATGGGAAACAGAGGGTGTTGGCTATTCGATGTCCCAAATATCTGAAGCAACAAGAGCAGGACAGTCAAAGGCCACGCCGGCGTCCAATGTCACCCATTTCAGGCCAGTGTCTACATTTAATCCAATTATTCCCAGGGACACAGTGGATGTGTTCCATGAGAACGTAACATATCAAATTAAACAACTCAGCAAGAGTACAAAATCAAAAGCGACGATACGATAAACAGTCACAGCAATATGAAGCCCTTATCTCAAAGTTGAGCCAAAACAAGGATGTCATTATTAGAGCCAGTGACAAGGGAGGCAATATTGTTCTGTTAACACGTTCTAACTATGATCAAGAGGCATATGCACAATTAAATGACAGGCAGTGCTACGAACGGACTTCTCTGACAACAATGAAGTCAGCACATTCAGTATATCAGACCAAGCTCACCAAATGGCGAAATTAAAAATACCTAATGGAGAACGAATTCAAGTATTTGCTCAATGAAAATCCAATTACACCAACAATATATCTCATTCCCAAAGTCCATAAGAACAAAGACTTGCCCCCAGGCAGACCAATTATTTCTGCCAGGGGCAGTATGTTGGAAAAAACTTCGGTATACATTAACTATTTGCTGCAGCCTTATGTCAAAGCCCTGGATTCCTATGCACAGGATACTGGGGATTTCATTTGGAAACTTGAACAAATTGTATGGGAAGAGAATTATTGGATGATTACGTTAGACGTAGCTGCATTATATACTAGTATCAAGCATCAAGATGGGCTCAATGCAGTTACCTATTACCTTGCGCGACGAGCTGCTCAACACAAAGAACATAATGATATCATTGTTCAAATGCTGAAATATTGCGTGACCAACAATTTTTTCATGTATAACAACTTGGTATATCTCCAGATACAAGGGGTGGCCGATGGGGGCCAGTTTTTCCCCAAGCTTTGCCTGTTTGCATATGGGCAGCTGGGAAGAACTGGTCCTCAAAACCCAATACAAGACAGTCTGTGATAACTATATCATGAAATGGTTGCGTTACATAGACGATCTGTTTATTGTTTGGAGGGATCTAGGGAATTAGCTGACAAATTTGTAGAGGATATTAACATCAACACACTCAATTTGCAATTCACTGCTAACATGAGTCAGCAATCAGTCCCTTTCCTTGACACAGAAGTCTTTGTTAAAGAGGGTAAGCTAGAAACCAGGGTTCACCGAAAAAGCACAGCAGGAAATACCATCCTTCATGCCACAAGTGCACATCCAGCTCATCTAATATCGAGCATCCCTTTTGGGGAAATGTTGAGGCTAAGAAAATTGTGTAGTAACAACGATGACCTCAAACAGGCGCAATTTGACAGCAAATGTCGATTTCTGGGACGTGGTTACTCTATAAAATCCATTGAGTCCGCCATTGCTAAATCCATGTTAGTGGACAGACATCAGCTCCTCAGTACCTACTGCCGGAATGAATCCCACACTAACAGTATAGTCAATATGGAAACTACAATTAGTCTGGCGAAAAATGAACCTGTCCCCTTCAGAATTATCACAAGTTACAATAGACAACATTCAGACATTAATAAAATTGTCAACCGTAACTGGCCGGTAATTCTGAATGACCCAGTCATAGGCCCTACTTTACCGCGAAAAGCACCACTTACATACAGTAGGGCACCCTCAATGAGGGATGAACTGGTCAACACCAATCCAGAGGTTTTGGAAAAAACTTCCTGTTAAACAGACCAACAAAGGTTTCTACAGGTGCAAAACGTGCAAATCATGCATCCATGGACTTAACACCAAAACCTATGTAGATGCATTCAGCAATAGGGAACACCTTATTGATAAAATATTAACATGCAATACTGAGTATGTTGTATATGTCTTGACGTGCCCGTGCAATATGAATTACGTGGGTAGCACAAAATTGCCAGCGCATAAACGCATATTACAACATCTCCGGGCAATTACGAACCAGGACAACACCTATCCGGTCGCGAGACATTTTAAGGACAAACATAACAGTGATAACTCAGGCTTGAAATATTTTCTGATTGATGCCGTAAGCGCCAGCAGGAGAGGTGGGAACAGAGAGTCGAGGTTGCGTAAACTCGAAACCAGATATATATTGTTACTAGATTCTAAGACTCCCAAGGGCCTCAATATTACTGAGGACTTACATACATGGCTGTCCTAACTGGTTCATGAGTTCCCTTGCCAAATAGTCCAGTCTCCTTATCCAAGTTGCCCTCCTTCAGCATAAATATCAGCATCAAATATTACATATATTTGAGGAATGCGGACGCATTTCTCGTTAATGTTTTATCTTTTTCCAGAGTAAATGACCATTCAATTTAAACAGAGCATGTTATTATGATGCATTAAACCTATACAGATATAGTTAGGCCCAACATCAGGCCAAGATATGTTGTAGTGAATGTTGGACTTGGCCCTTCTGGCAGGTTCACCCCTAAACTTTTTGCTTTGTGAATGTGAATTGGTGGTAGTGATTTTTGGTTTCTGCGCACTTTCACTGTGTCCCAGTGGAAAGTGCGTGTGCACTCTGAGTGCGTGGAGTAAGGTTGGCCTGCCCTCACATAGGAATGCATGGGGAATGTCTGTGTCCCTGGTAGTTCCTGATGCGTGAGGTGTCCAGGCTCGAGTTTGGTATGTGCGGACTCGTGTGATTGAATGCTGCGCAATGATGTATGCGGTGTGTATGTGTCTAGTGTGGAAGTGCCACTTCTAGACATGGGGACATGGGTGTGCGTGTGCAGTGAGTGTGTTGGCTCGTGATTGGCTGGAGCTGGCTGGTGAACCTGGCTCCAGGAGTCTGGATGGGTCTGCCCGTGGTGAGTGTGGAGATTAGCATGCTGATGCTCGGGGAGGAGTGCACCTGGGTCCTGAATAGGGCTGGGCTTTCCCCACACAATGCTGGCTCCGCCCCCTGTGGTGCGACTGATGATCCTAGCCCTGCCAGTGAATAGAGTGAGGGGCTGAGCACATCAAGGGTGCTCCCAGACCAGCTGCGACTGGTTTTTCCCCTCACACTGAAGCCAGGCAAAGGATTTTACTGTATAAAAAGGGGCTGTGTCCCCTTACAAGTTGTTCTCTTCCCGGATCCTGTCTGAGGGGGGCCGTTGCTGTTGCTGGGCGCCAGGAGGACCGCCACTTGGACTGCCTCCCTGCCTGGAGGCCCAGTGAGCTGGCTCTGGGCGAGCCTTGCCCCCCTGCCTGCCTCCAGAACTTTGCTGGAGCTTTACCTTGCCCTTAGCGCCTGGTAGCGCTTTATTTTTGCCTTTAGCTCTGGGAGCACTTAATTTCTTCTCTAAAGTGCCTGGAAGCGCTTTACTCGTCGTTAGCGCTTGAGAGCCCTGTAATTAGCTGCTAAGCGCAGGGAGCGCTTTATTTTTCACTAGCGCTTTGGGAGCGCTTCATTTATCTTTAAAGCCGGTGCCCACCCGGCATTGCCCTGCGTAATTGTCCCTGCCGCCGCCCGGCCCACAGCAGGAAGTCAGGCAGGCCGGGGGCGGGACTGAGGGACACCCGGAAGTGTTCTATTCGAAACCGGAAGCGGATGGGAGCCCACCCCGCGCTCCGGTGAGACTAGGAGAGAGAGGAAGCCCGCAGCCGGCACCTTCCACGGGGCTCCCAGGAGTGAGGGAGAGCCCCGTGGTGACCGGCTTAAAGGAGGGAGAGTCCTGTAGTCTCCGCCGAGAGCGCCCAGCACGCCGCCAGCAGAGGGAGCCCCGGGAGACACAGCAAAGGAGCCGTGCAGAGGAGGAGGCCCCGCCCTCCAGAGTCCCTGTGAGTGCTGCTCCGTGTCTCCGGTGCTGGGGGGCGTCATCTGTATGTCCAGTCCCTTAAAGGAGGGACTCCAATGTTCTGGGGGCATTTTGGCGATTTCAAGTCCACGAGGGACTCCACCGGCCACATTTGATGAACAAGCCCAGAGGGGTTCAGGTGGCACCTTTGGTGTACGAGCCTGCGAGGCGCGAGGTGGCATTTCTGTGTTTTCGAGTCCCCCCCTGAGAGGGACTCCAACGAAGCCCCAGGTGTTCACGGGTCCCCCCGAGAGGGACCACACTGATTTCTTGAGACCCCGAGAGGCTCCAAAGCGCCACAGTTTCTAGTTCAGAGCCACGAGGGCTCTAGGGGGCAATTAGCTTGTTTAGAGCCCAGAGAGGCTCTGGAGTGCCACCTTCGTTTCTGCGAGCCCAGAGCGGCTCAGGGGCAGTGGTGTGTTGAGAGCCCAGCGAAGAGGGGATAGTCAGTTGTCCAGAGCCTGCGAGGCTCCCACGTTGACCATATCATTTTCTCCCCAGCTGCCCAGCACTTAGTGGGCAGCTGCTACGTTTAGGCCCCTGACTTTGGGACACAGGGCGTCCTAGCCCTAGAGAGGCCAGTCACAGGTGGTGACTTATGTAAGATTGGCGCAATTGTTCTTTTGCTGCACCTCTGAATGTGTTGATTATGCGTCATGTGCCTTGTTCTGACACCTCTGAATGTTTGTAGGCATCATGTGTTTTCCTTCCCTACACCTCTGGATGTTGTGATGCATCATGTGCAATGTGCTTATACCCTACAGGTATTGTGATACTTAGGTGGTTGTTTTTCTCCACAGGTGTTCAGAGGTCCTGGTTCCCTGCGTAATATTTTCCTAAGGTGGTTAGGGTTGCGTAGGTAGTACTTACCTGTTACCAGTGATTACTGGGTGTGTGCTTTATGTTCTATTTTGTGCTACAGTGATTTATAATCTATGTTCTAAGTGCTAATTCTGCCTAGTGCTAAGTTCTGAAAGTGCTGATTCCTGACAGTGGTCCATGTGGCCCTGTCTTGTACATATCCCCTGTAAATTCTGCCCGTGCCTGTTGGCACATTGTAAAGTGTGTGTTCTTATCTAATGTGTTTTGGTATAATAGAAAGGCTATTTTTATATATACCCTTTTGTGGAGTTTCCTTTGTAGTGGGCCTTGGGTGTTGTTGCTGGGTGCGCGCGCAAACACTTAACCTACATAGCCTCCAAGTTTAGCCTTGCTGCTCGCGCCACGTTACCTAGAGGGTGAGCAGGGGTTATCTTGGCGTGTAACTCCCTTGCCCTGACTTAGGAGTGGTGGTCTCGGACTAACTTTGGTGCAAGCCCTGGCCAGCCAGGGATCCCATTTCTAACAGTGAAGGATTATGAAAACAATATAAAGGAAATTATATAGCCTACACTTAGCTCTGTTATTTAGAACAAGATGTAACAGGGTTGATTGTAATATAATATAATAATATAATCCTTCTCAGCGGATGTTTAATGGACATCATTTTTAAATATCACTATTAATTTTTGAGCACATATGCACTTTAATAGCATCATTTTGCACAGTACCAGTGAAGTTATTTTTTATTAATCTCATACAGGTTATGGATAATGTCAATAAGGGCTGATCACTCTTTTGATTAAGACAAAGCAGGGCCATGATAAAGTACTGTATGCAGTAGGGATTTATCCCGATATTTTTAATAGGGCCACCAGTATATATCTATGTAGTACAACTATAGGCACAAATATTCCAAGTGCCCGCAAAAGTCATTAGGGGACAATAGCCTGTATATAATATCATCCGCTGTTACAATACATTGAGACATGTTAGCTCAATTAATACAATAGTATCAATGCTTTGCACATAAATGTCTGTGATGGTTAGTTCAATGAACAACGAGAGAAATACAGCATCTGGTGTAACAGATTCAGTATTTAATAAAAAACATTGACATACATATTGGTCAAATCAAAACAATGTTGCCTAATTTGCACAATTGCGTATTTTTGCACATATGTTTTAACCTGAGGTTTTTAACTAGTAACCATGATTTGCCAGGATGAATTTCAGCTCCTTTGATTCAGGGCCAAATTGAATGATGTAAATAGCATGTGAATTTCTGCAGATTTATATATTTTACCGATATTTATACCAAACAATGTACATGACACAAAGATGTTGGTACAGCGAATATGTATATTTTGAACTACCAAATCACAGCATTGGGAAGCAATGAATTAAGCATTATGTACAAGACTTTGAAGTATGGTTTTACCTCTATTGTAGGGACTGTCATGTGATGCATTTTAAACCCTACACTGTCACTTTAAAAACTGTAACTTACCTGATTCACATTGTCATGTGAACAAGCCTCCACGGAGGTGAAACTTTATGACGGGTTGCAACTAATAAAAATTCTTGGCACTTATCTACGGTGGTCCGTGTCTGCTTTGCTGTGGTGGGAGTTGGAATCACCTTCGCCGTGGCTGTGGAATTTGTCATATTCAGGCTGTCCTGTTGCTAATGCACATGGTGTTTGTGTAAAAATACAGTAATTGAATTTACCTTCTGCTGTGGTGCCGTGACTTCTGTGTAAACTACGTGAACCCAGGGGACTCGAGGTGCTATATATATATAAATATATATATATATATATATATATCAATAAAGTAGTATTTGTATATCGCAGCAAATCACCCCGGGGGGTATCCAGGCACTGTGATGCGTGTCTCAGTCAAAAAGTAAGGTTTTGAGTCCCTTCCTGAAGTGTATCAGCGAGGGTGCAGTGCGGAGGGGGATGGTGTTCCAGGCTCTGGCGGCAATGTGGGAGAAGGAGCATCCTCCTGAGTGGCTGCGATGAATATGTGGTGTCTGAGTGAGGGTGAGGTATGCAAAGCAGATTTTTGTATTTGGCTGGTGGAAGACCAGGCGGTGGTTCTTGTAGGATGATCCTTGGTTGTGGAGGGCTTTGTAGGCGTGGGTCAGGAGCTTGAAATGTCATCTCTTCTGAACGGGGAGCCAGCGGAGGTCTTTTAGGTGCTGGGTGATGCGAGTCCTCATGAGCAGGTTGAGGATCAGTCTGGCAGCTGCGTTCTGGATTGCCTGGAGTCTCTGCATGAGTTTAGTGGTGGTGCTGGCATAGAGTGCGTTGCCGTAGTCAAGCCAGCTAGTGATGAGGGCCTGCATCACAGTTTTCCCTATGCTGATGGGGAGCCATCCGAGGATTTTGTGGAGCATGTGGATCATGTGTAAGCAGGCTGAGGAGACAGCATTGACCTGACGTTTCATGGAGAGTTCGCTGTCCAGGATAATGTTGAGGTTGCGGGAGTGGTCGATCGGCATGGGGGTAGGTCCGAGCTCTGCAGGCCACCAGGAGTCGTTCCGAAGGGCAGTGTGTCTGCCAATGATCAGAACTATAGTTTTGTCAATGTTGAGTTTCCGGCAGTTGTCTTTCATCCATGTTGTGACATTCTTTGTGCAGTTGTGGAGTGGAAGTTGGTCTTCGTCTAGATGAGGTCCACTGAGTATGAGAGGACGCGCTGTGTGTCGTCGACGAAGAAATTCATGTTGATGTGCGATCTGACAATGTCTGCAAGTGGTTTCATGTAGATGTTGAAGAGGGTTGGACTAGGAGATAAGCTTTGAGGTACTCCACAGATGGTGTGCTTGGGTTGTGATGTGAAGGCAGGGAGGCAGATTCTCTGGGAGCGTCCCATGAGTAAGGATGCTATCCATTGCCTGTGATTCCAATCTGGAGTAGTCAAGCGATGAGTGTAGAGTGTAGACACCCTAAAGGTAAGTAGTCTATTGGCTACTACCTGTCACTCACTATAACGGCTCTAAATTGAGTATTTAGGAGGCGTCCTTGATACTAGGAACTTAGATAGGGAGGATCAAGAAGAGAGGACTAAAAAGAGCCACAAGAAAAGCAATATTTGAAGACTGCTGTGGACTTTTGGCACCACACCCGGCCTGTACTCAGTCTCGATGATCATGACCAGCGACTCATCCTGCAGCTGACCAGCTTCCAAGAACCCTGGGAGACTTCCTGCCCTTTGCAAATTGCCATGCAATCTCCATTTGAGTAGAGTAGCTACTCCCTGCAACCCACAGTCATCGAAATACAAAGTCCAGTGCATTGAGTTGCCGCTCTCATGCCAGGCCAATGCAGCAGCCTCCCAAGGAAAAGGGCCCTCTGCTCTGAAGATCAGATCTGTACCCCCACCCAATGAGCAGACGCCAGGACCAACCGGAGATGCATAGGACCAATACTGGGGGTACAGGACCACTTGCAACAAACAGAGCCCGTGAAGGTTCTGGCAAGACTAACCACCACAAGTCCAGAGGATGCACAGAGCCCAGCCAACCTTTTCACTTTGCACTTGAGTGCCCCAGCCCGGGTACAGACTAACTAACTGTGACCCTTTGTTCCCAGGATCCTTGTGACCCAAGCCCCCTGTCGGGAGCTCCTGGACTTGTCCCCAAGTCCCCTTCACTGCAGCCTGTTTCTAGCCTTTCCACCAGCTTACCATACCTTGCACATCTACTAACCTTACCAGCACCTTGCCAGCCGGATGCCCTAGGGCAGATGCCAAGTAACTGCTTATGGTACTTTGGACCACGGCCCTCCACAACCTAAAGTCCCAAAGGAAAACTCCAGAAACTGATTGCAAATAACTGTATGCAACATATGCCTCTTCTACCATGGGAAAGCATTGCTGCGTAAAGACGCTTTGAATTGAACTATTTACTTACCTCTAAAAGTTCATATTTAAAAAAGTACTTACTTGATAACAAGGTTCTTGATATCAAGATTTACATAAAAATAAGAGTCATTTTTCTAAATTGGCCTCACATTTATTCTTGAGTGTGTGTTTAATTTACTGCCTCTGTGAGTACAACAAATGCTTAGCACCACCCTCTGATAAGTCGTACTACTCGCCTACACTACCACAAAAGAGAGCATTTGGGTTATAATGTTTGCCTCTGTAAACCAATTCGGGTTTGCCTAAACTTTTTACACAGTGTTTTTAGACTACTATATTAAGAGCCAGCTTCCTGCAGTAACAAGAGAAATAATGGGAAAAATAGAGATATAGATTTATTTCAGATCATCCACCACAGTTTTTTATTTTTATAAACCTTTTTATTGGGTTTTGCAGTTTAATCAATAGTATTGTATGACTTGTTACAGCTTATAGCAATAGTGCAAAATAAAAGAGAAGAAAATAAAGTTTGAGGCATGTGGGCTGCTGAATTCATATCTGTGCATAGATCGCCGCCTACTGTTGGGTCCGGATGATCGCACATTGTTAACCTGGAAGAGTCTTCGAAGTATCACGAGATAGGTGGCTCCTCCCCTGAACTACAGTGCGCATGGGCATCGACTCCATCCCCAGATTGTTTTTTTCCGCCATTGGGTTCGGATGCATATTGGTTCACTCAAGTTCGGAATCGATATAAAACTTTCTTTTGGCCAAAAGGCCTTTAGTTTATCGTCGGTATTGTCTTGCGATCTGTGCCCAGTTCTGTTCCAGCTCAGTTCCCGAGCCGGGCATCCAGAGGCCTTATCGACGAACCATCATGGAATGGAGCCCGTTCAAAAGATGTCCCGTGTGCAACTCGAAATATCCTCACATCGATGTCCACCCGGTGTGCAACAAGTGCCTGTCGCCGGATCACAATGAAGCCAGCTGTATGGCTTGTTCCCGTTTCCGATCCAAGAAGACGATTCGACTTCGACGCGCAGCGCGCAAGGAAGCCCAGCAGACGGCACCTGACCCGGTGAACATCTTCGATGCCGAGGACGATGAGGTAGCAGAGCGGGAGGTTTGAGAGAACCTGTCTGATCCCGCATCGGAGATCGACTCCAGCTACGAAGCTGATATTGAGATGCTCGATGCTGAAGACGTCGTCGACGAGGTAGGAGACGACGATAGGGCCTTTGGGGCCATGGAAGATAGCTCAAGCGAGGAGCTAGGCCCACAAACTGATACTGGGGCCAAGACACTTCATAAGGCTCAGGTCGAGGGATCGCCACATGGTCTTACCCAAGATCTTCCACTGGGTTCTACAGCCCCGCCTTCGGGCCCGGCTTCGGACGCTCCTAAAGAGCCGCAAGTTGCCAAACCGAAACCGAAAGAGAAAGCTTTGGTGTCTACGCAACCCAAAGCACTAGAGGCGAAATCGAAACCGAAAGTGCGTATTGCTTTGGTCGGCTCGAAGTCCTCTGAACTATCGGCACTGACGAAGCATAAAGGTGTTATCGCCCCGAAGAGGCCGCTAAAGGGCGTTGAGCCAAAGACTGGCACACCGAAAGCACCGGTCAAGGACTTCGACCCGAAAAAATCGGCGCCGAAGACCGTCGACACCGACAAAGGACTCAGAGCTCAGAAGGTTCTCGAGCCTACGCGTCGACCGGACAAGGCTAAAAGTGGTACAACCCTCGAGTCCACGCCTGGCGGTGGCTCGAAGGATTCCATCGAGTCAACGCAGCCGTCCGCCTCCTTCTCGAAGCAGGTGGCGGACTCGCTGAAGCGTATTAAGGACAAGGCTTCGGCTGTCGGACCAAAGGATACTCCTCCTCCAAAGCCTGCCGGTAACCCTCAAAAGACGTCGGCGCCCATCCACTTCACGCTGCCGCCGAAAGTGGTACCGAAGGCCTTCGTCCCTAAGATGGCCGGCGAAGCGCCCAAGAAGGTGTCCACGGGGCCGAAGCCCACTACTGTGGTGCCGGCCACAAAGCATCGACAACCCTCGCTTGAAGAGCAACAGGAACAATTCATCGATGCCGACACAGGCAGACTTTCTATTTATAAATGAAAGATCGCCCCGGAACAGCCTATGGAGTCGTATAGAATCCCATTGAAAAACAAGAAGGATTCTACTACAACACCCATTCTTGTAGAACCTATATCTCCACGTGGCCAAGATGTCTTGCCCACTTATTCGGATGTAGAAACAGGGGAAGGTGACGATGAGGAGTACAACTATCCTGTGGACACTGATCCAGAAGATCATAATGAACCCTGGGCAGATGCTGCTGACCCAGGAGATCCACACACTGCCCCAGACACTCATGTGTATGCTGTAAAAACATTGCCTACTGAGGATTCAGCGGCGTTTAATGCACTTATTGAAAGGGCAGCCAAAAATCATGATCTCCAGCTCCATGCTGACCCTATTGAAGTGGATTTTCTGTTTGACACCTTTTCCACCTCATAGAAGACTGTCAAGACTCTGCCTATGCTGAAGGGTGTCTTGAAACATGCTGGGGAGATATTTAAGGAGCCTACAAGGGCCAGGGTGATAAACCCCAGAATTGAAAAAAAGTACAAACCGGCGCCTGGGGACCCTACCTACATTAAGGGACAGTTGCCGTTCGACTCTCTGGTTGTTTCTAATGCCCGGAAGAGGGCTAACTCACAAACAACGGGTGATGCTCCTCCCCCTGATAAAGGATCTAAGGTGATAGACGCATCGGGGAAAAGGGTGGCAGCTCAAGCGGCCAACATCTGGCGCATTTCAAACACTCAGGCACTCTTAGCCAGGTATGACAGGGCCCATTACGACACACTGGAGACCCTGTTACAAAACCTGCCAGATGAATATAAGGAGGCAGCAGAGATGCTCATACAGGAAGGGAAGCTCATATCAAATGCTTCTATCAAATGTGCACTGGACGCAGCAGACACCGCGGCCAGAGCCGTTAACACAAGTGTCATGTTGAGACGGCATGCCTGGCTCAGAATCTCCGGGTTCAAGCCAGAGATACATACCACCATTCTAAATCAGCCAGTAAACCCTGATCATTTATTTGGCCCAGAGGTGGACACCACCTTGGAGAAAATCAAGAAGGACACTGAGACTGCAAAGGCTATGGGGGCTCTCCAGTCGCAGCAGTTCAGGGGTGGTTCTTTCGTCGCTCAAGCAATAGAGGTGTTTCCAGAGGCCAGCTGTCCCAGCAAACTCAGTACAATAAAGGTGGCGCGCAAACCATATACACCAAACAAAGTAGAGGTGGCCATTGTGGATCAGCGCCAAGGGCAGAGGTCGTGGAAACAACTGCTCCAGATCCTCCGCCACTAACAAACAGTGATGCCTTGTCACTGCCCCCCGACCATACAACACCGGTCGGGGGGAGACTCCAACAGTTCCTGCCGGTCTGGAAGTCCATCACCACAGACAGGTGGGTCACAAAGCTTATCCAGTACGGTTATTGTCTGGAGTTAACATCCACTCCACCCTATATACCCCCAAGAGGCCGTCCTATGTCCACAGAGCATTTGCACTTATTGCAGCAGGAGGTACTCGTCATGCTGCAAAAAGGAGCACAGGAGTGTACTTCTTGATCCCAAAAAAGGACGGGTCCCTCAAACCCATACTGGACCTCAGACCCCTCAATCAGTACATTCTAACAGAACACTTTCACCTGCTAACATTGCAGCAGGTTCTACCGTTGCTCAGTCAGGGAGATTTCCTCGCAACATTAGATCTGAAGGATGCATACTTTCATATTCCGCTACACCCGTCACACAGAAAATACCTCAGATTCACCATTCAAAATAAGAATTACCAATTCAAGGTCCTCCCTTTCGGAGTAACGACGGCACCCAGGGTGTTTACAAAGTGCCTGGCGACAGTGGCTGTACACCTACGGAGACAGAACATTCACGTCTACCCTTATCTGGACGACTGGCTTATCCAGGCAAAGTCGGCCCAGCAGTGTGCCGCCCACATGTCCCACACCATTCACCTTCTTCACGATCTGGGATTCTCACTGAATTACCCAAAGTCCCACCTGCAACCCGCCCACATACGGCAGTATCTGGGCGCGACAATAGACACTCTGGCAGCCAAATTCAGTGAGGATCAACAGCATGCAATTGCTGATACAGAAATTCAGACCTCAACACTTGCTTCAGGCACGAGTGTTCATGCAGTTGATAGGCATGATGGCCTCCTGCATCTTCATAGTCCCGCACGCGAGACTACATATGCGTCCGCTTCAGGAGTGCTTAGCACGTCAGTGGAATCAGGCTCACAGACAGTTGAAAGACCTAGTGTTGGTAACCGGTCGTGCATACAACTCTCTGCATTGGTGGAATCCACAAAACCCTTGCAAGGGACGACCGTTCCAGGAGCCTGTGCCACAGATCATTCTGACGACGGAGGCATCTCTCCAGGGTTGGGGAGCTCATGTACTCCACTACACTGTGCAGGGACTATGGACAACGCAGCAAAAAAAGATGCACATCAACCTTCTAGAGCTGATGGCTATCTTCATGGCGATGAAAGCATTCAAGGTACATCTGTGCAACAAGGTCGTGTTGATCCGGACGGACAACATGACAGCCATGTACTACATTCAGAAACAGGGAGGAACACACTCTCCACAGTTGTCTCATCTGGCTCAGAGCATGTGGAAAAGGGCCATTCAGAGGAACATCTTCCTCATGGCGGAACACCTCCCAGGCAAGGACAATCAGATGGCGGACCTGCTCAGCAGGTACAGCCACCAAATGCACGAGTGGGAGATACATCCATCAGTACTCCACCCGTACTTCCAGCGGTGGGGTCATCCAGAGATAGACCTGTTCGGCACAAAGGAAAACGCCAAATGCCGAAGCTTTGCCGCCAGGTTCCCACACCCACAGTCGCAGGGCAATGCGATATGGATGAACTGGTCAGGCATATTTGCGTACGCTTTTCCCCCAGCACCTCTAATACCGCTGGTGGCACGCAAGCTGAAGCAACACTCGATGACGCTCATCCTGGTTGCTCCGACGTGGGCACGCCAACTATGGTACACCACGTTTCTAGAACTATCCGTGGTACCGCATCAAAGGCTGCACCTCACACCCAGGCTTTTGACGCAGTGCCATGGTGACATTCAGCACCCAGATCCGCAACAGCTCAACCTGGCGATCTGGCTCCTGAGGTCTTAGAATTTGGCTACCTCCAGACTGTATGGATATCATAAGGGATGCAAGAAAGCCGACCATCAGAGCATGCTATGCGGCAAAATGGAAGCGGTTTGTCATTTACTGTGCAGACCACAACATCGACCCGCTAGATGCTTCTACTCACAACATCATTTGTTATCTGTTACATCTATACAAATGCAATCTGGCCTATGTTTCCATCCGCATACATTTGTCCGCAATAGCGGCTTATTTACAAAACAGGCAGCATCTCTCACTTTTTAGAGTGCGGCCATTAAAGCTTTTTTGGAAGGACTCAAACGAGTCATTCCTCCCCGGACCCCGCCAGCTCCTGAATGGAACCTGAATGTGGTCCTCACCAGACTGATGGGTCCACCTTTTGAGCCTCTACATTCCTGCGAGATTCAGTTCTTGACGTGGAAAGTGGCTTTCCTGATAGCGATGACTTCACTGCGACGCGTTAGTGAACTCCAGGCACTAACTATCCAAGAGCCATTCATACAAATTCACTCCAACAGGGTGGTTCTTCGCACTAACCCAAAATTTCTTCCTAAGGTAGTTTCGCATTTCTATATCAATCAGACTATTGAACTGCCTGTGTTCTTCCAAAATCCTGAGTCAGTGGCGGAGAGGATACTCCACAGACTAGACGTCAAGAGAGCCTTAATGTACTACATTGATAGGACCAAGGATTTTCGAAAAACAAAACAACTGTTTGTTGCCTTTTCGCCACAGCACAAATGCAACCCCATTTCCAAAGCAGGTATAGCCAGGTGGATCGTTAAGTGCATTCAAATCTGCTATGAAAAAGCCAAGCGCACTTTAACGGTCCCCCCACGGGCCCACTCCACCCGCAAGTTGGGGGCCTCCATGGCTTTCCTTGGAAATATTCCTTTAGAAGACATATGTAGAGCAGCCACATGGTCTACCTCACACACATTTACGAAACACTACTGTGTAGATGTGCACTCCAAACAGCAGGCAGCTGTGGGGCAGGCTGTTCTAAAAACACTTTTTCAAACTGCTGCAGCTGGCACAGGCGGCCGCCGCTAATGGAGGGACTGCTATGCATTCTATGCACAGATATGAATTCAGCAGCCCACATGCCTCGAACCGAATATGCTACTTACCAGTATGCATCTGTTCTTGGCATGTAGGGCTGCTGACATTCATATTGCCCGCCCTCCTCCCCGGCGCCTGTAGCGGCTGCAGCACTCCTAATTACTCTTAGCATGGTCATCACTCACGGTGTTACACTCCATCTTTGCTGCAATGGCTAAAAACAATCTGGGGATGGAGTCGATGCCCATGCGCACTGTAGTCCAGGGGAGGAGCCACCTATCTCGTGATACTTCGAAGACTCTTCCAGGACAACAATGTGCGGTCATCCGGACCCAACACTAGGCAGCGATCTATGCACAGATATGAATGTCAGCAGCCCTCCATGCCAAGAACAGATGCATACTGGTAAGTAGCATATTTGTTACTTACCTGCAACTACTGTTATCCAGTATTGGTATCTTTCATAGATTTGCATGCCTGAATCATTCCCCTTCGTTGAGATAGGAGTCCCACAGTAAAATATTCAAGCAGTGCTTTAAAAGCTTCATTGGCTATCATGACCAAAGGCCATCTAAACAGTAGCCTATCCCTGTCCTCTTGAAAAAAAGTACTAAATGTTGGTATCCAGCCATTCCACTGTTTTTCACCCTCTAGAACACTACCATCAGACGCACGTTCTCTTCAGATTTTCTAAGCAAAAGTGGGAAGTAAGAATCACAAAGACTAAAGAGAACTGCGTCCACGGGGAGGAGGGTGGATTGCATGTAAATCTATGAAAGTTACTAATACTGGATAACGGTAGTTACAGGGAACTTATTTTCTTATCCAGTATTGGGGTATCTTTCATAGATTCACATGCCTGAAACCGAATAGCGAACCGTACCCTAAATTGTACTGTCGTTAGAGGAAGGAGGGAGACATGTAACTCATTACCCCCAAAGCAACTGAAATATGACAGTGACAATTGTATTCATAACATACTATCCTGTATCTACTGAACGTTCTAGCAGAATAAAATAGAACAATTAAGGCTGTGCTTAACCTTCAAAGTTATACAAAAGATTCACATTGGTAATAGAAATAAAGTGGCTTGCCTTAATTGAAAAGATGACGCAGTACCACTTGGCCAACAGCTGCATCCTCACGCTATTTGCGATTGTATACAGTAATGTTTTGTAAAAGTGTGAAAATATTTCCATGTCGCAGCACAGCATATCTTGTCCAATGTCACTCCAGCAAACAGAGCTGCTGACGTAGAAACTGTCCTGGTGGAGTGTGCTTTAGTTCTTGTTGTTAGAGGCTTGTTAGCCTTGTTGTGACAAAATTGGATTGCAGAAGAGACCCACCTGGCAACTGGGGCCTTAGTTACTGCTGTTCCTTGGCCGTAGGCGACCAGTAACTGATCTGTTTTTCTTATGTCTTTTGTTTTATGCAGGTAGAATTGTAAACATCTTTTAATATCCAACGTATGCAAAGCCCGTTCTGCTGGGCTAGATGGGTTAGGAAAAAAGGATTGCACTATCACTAGTTCATTGAGGTGAAACTGTGTCGAGACTTTTGGAGAAATAGTCGGGGTTTGTTCGCAGAGCTATATAGTTCTCAGTGAAATGCAGAACACGTTCCTTGATTGTAAAAGCTTGTATTTCGATAACCCTCTTTGCAGATGTGCTTTGTGAATTGGTTCAAACGACTCTCATCATCTGTGCCAGGACTAAATTAAGCTTCCATTCTGGAGGGGGCGCACGCACCAGGGGAAAGGCATGGAAGAGACCCCACATGAAATGTGTTAAAAGACTAGAGGCACAGAGAGAAAGAACTTGAGGAGACTTGCTATAACGGGGAATAGCACCCAGGTGAACCTTCACTGAAGAGAAAGTGAGACCTGATTTTGCCAAAGAGAGGGGATAGGGAAAATTTCAGGAGGCACTGAGGAGGTTGTTTTGCTCGCACCAGAAACAGAATTGCTTCCATTTTAGGCAGTATGTATTGATAGTACTATCCCCTCTGGATTTGGCAATGACTTTCCTGCACTTCTACAAGATATCTAAATCCCTGAATTCTATGAACTCAAGAGCCATGCGTGCAAATGAAGAGTTTGCATGTATGGATAATTCACCTGGCTTTTGTCCCTCGATAAGAGAGGTGGCGATGGCTGCAGGCGAATGGGCTTTGACTCCGACAGCAGGAGTAGCTCCAGGAATGAGTACTGTCTGGGCCATTGTGGCGCTATCAGGAACAGACAACACCCTTTTGGTTTTATCTTGGTTAATACCCTGGGAATTAACGTGATTGGGGGATAAGCATATTTCCCAGACAATCGCATTAAAAGGGCACTACCCCTTGACCCTGGTAGAGGGGATCTGCTGGCGTAATACTGGCATTTGATATTCTCTTTCGTCTCGAAGAAGTCTAAAGCTGGTTTTCCCCACCTTCGAAATACCTTGATGAGTTGGGACTGCTCGAACTCCACTCGTGACAACTGGTCTGAGTTCTGCTTAATGTGCTTAATGTGTCTTCCAGAGTATTGTGCATACCTCTGAAATGCTCGGCCTTTAAAGAGATCCCATGCTGTGCCGTCCATTCCCTTAATTCCTGAGATAGCGCAATGCATCGTGTTCTTCCCTGTTTGTTGATGTAGTACATGCTGGTTGTATAGTTTGTACGAACCAGCACAGAGGAGCCCCCATTCTCAACAAGAAAGCCTGAAGAGATAGGAATGTGGCTTTGAGTTCTAGACTGTTGATGTGCTGATACTTCTGTGCAGAGGACCATGTGCCCTGAATTAGTCATTCTTGCAGGTTACCTCCCCAGCCTACCATGGAGGCGTCCGTTGTAAATATGAAGTCTGGGATAGTCTGGAGAAAACTAAGGCCTTGTACAAGATTTGGTGCATGAAACCACCATTGCAGTGTGTTTACCATTTGTGTTGTGATCTGAATTACGTCCTTGAAGGATTCTGAAGCCTGTTCCCATTGCTTTTGTAGCTCTTCTTGAAGAGGCCTAATTTTCAGTCTGGCTAGTGGCACCAGATTTATTGCTGAAGAACACATCCCCAGGAGTGACTTGTACATTCGCACACAAACTAACCCTTATTTTGATATGCTCTTTGCAAGCGTTTGCAGTTGTTATCTATCTTTTGTGAGATAGGAACAATTTGCATTGGATGGTGTCTCTGGACACTCCCAGAAAGGATATGACTTGAGTTGGAGGGAACAAAGATTTATCTTTATTTATAGTGAGTCCCAACGTCCTGAACATGTGAAGGCAGGTGCTCGTAGCTCAACTGGTCTCCTGTGCTGTTGGGATTTTGAGCAGCTAGTTGTCGAGATCCGGGAATACTTGAAGCCCCTGAGATTGTAGGGCTGCTGCTATGGATGGTGCCGATTTGAGGCCAACCTGAAGGACTTTGAATTTGTAGTAGGTACCGGCCACTGTGAATCTTAAGAATTTCCGATGCTTCAGATGGATTTGGATATGGAAATATGAGTCTTCCATGTCGAGTGAGTTCATGAAATCTCCTTAGTTTAAGTGACGTAGGATGTTGGAAAGCAGTACCCTTCTGAACGTCTGTCTGTTGAAAAATGTGTTGAGATTCCTTAGGACCAGAATCAGTCTCCTATCTCCTGATTTCTTTTTTAGTAGGAATAAAAATAATAACCTTTTCTCTTTTGTGACTTCGGCACCTCCTCTATCGCTTCTTTGACAAGCATGACCAAAGCTTCTTTTCGTGATAAATGAAGATGAGGGGGGGACCTTGAATGGAGTAGTTGGAGGGTGCTGAAGGCATTCTAGAGTGTGACTGTTGGTGACAAGGTCCAACACCCAGAGATCTGTTGTTACTTCGCGCCACTGGTGGACATAGCTGAATATCTTTACACCCACAGGCTAGTTGGTGAGGGGAGCTGGTACTCTGGCATGATCATTGTTTTCTGCCTGAATCACAATCTTGGCGTTCGCTTGCGGCCTCCCTGGCAAGAGAAATCCGCTGTAGCCGACTGACAGTAATGGAGGATTATAACATTGTCGATACTGAGTCTGGTATGGCTGATACTGTTGAGCCCTCTGGTAACCTTCCTTGTAAGTGGCGAATCCTCACCCTCTAGCACCTCTGAAACGCACCTGTCTGTATTGTAGTGTGAACGACTCTGCGTTGTCCGTGTCATTTTTAATCAGCATCAATGCCTCATCTGTGTGCTTTCTGAAGAAGAACTCCCCATCAAAAGCCATATTCAAAACCTTCGTCTGCACATAAGGTCTAAAGGTAGTTGCTTTCAGCCATCTTCGTGTCAGAGCACAACAGCTCCCGCCAGCCGACGATAGCCAGTATTGGCCACATCAATGGCACAGTCAATGGTTTCTGAAGCTGCACGCTCAACTTCCACTAGTATTTTATGTGCCAATTGTCACTTATCTTCAGGGATAAGGTCAATTAACCGTGCCATGTCAGACAACATTTGGTGGTCATAGCCGCCGACAATGGCTGGAGCATTCACTGCTCTAATTATCACAGCTGCAAAGAAGAAAAACGTTGTCTAAAATGTCCATCCTATGCCCTTCTTTATAGGGAGAAGTAATCGGGGTAGCAGGGTTTTGAGAGGGTCTTTGTGCAGCATGAGAAATGATCAAATTCAGCTTGGGCTGCCCAATGAGGCAAGATGGAGAGTTCTCCGGAGCCCTATACTTCTTCCCAACATGGGGCAGCAATGGTGGTATGGACGCTGGTGTTTTCATTATCTTGATGCCTTCCTGCCATATATAATCGATAATAGGTATGGAGCGTACCAATTTCTTTGTGTCCAATTTCCTTGTGCAGATGAAACCTGTTGACTGCCTTCTGCATTAGGTTATGAAATCCTCCGATATCTTCCGGAGGAGAGTTTAATGGAAGGTACTGAGGAGGGGAGGGAGTTGGAATAACATAGTCATCCCAAGGGTCAGGAGCAGAGACTGGCAGCTCACTCTTCTGAGGATGAAGTGTCTTGTGCTCCAGGGTCGGCTGTTCTGGGGTCTGGAATATTCACAGGTGTGCTAGGCATTTGAGCGTCTGGCATACCTGTAGGATCTACTTGAGGTACTGGCCTGTCTGGCTTATTCTGTTGTGGCAGAAACCTCTGTCTGTAATCCGCCAGCATGCCTGTAGATCTTGTATCAATGATGGTGGCAGATGGGCCTTGTCCCTCGGGCTTGGCTCTGGTTGAAAACTATATTGGTAACTGAGACACAGAGCCATATACCCCTGCTGGTAGTACTCTGTCTCATCATTATCGTCCTCATCCTCCTCATCTTGACACTTTAAGTGAAGCTCCGATGGGCTGTGAGCCATCTTCATCCTCTTCTACATAATCCTCCAGCAGATGTGATGGAAGCAAGGGCAAAACCTTGCTATACTCTTGCATAGATGGCGGTAGGAACGTCTTTCTTACTCTGATGACTTGAATAATCACTCGTCGATGGAATCCTCATCGATGTTGACGATGTCGTCGTCGTCTGTACACTCAGCGGCGAATCCGTCATCGTCGGGATCTACGCTGACGGCATTTTAGTCAACGAGAGAGCGTCGACGGTCCTAGACGACGATGGGGTCCTCCAGTAGATAGTATGGGAGCCTGCGTCGTTGATGTAACACAGAATGTCATCAACAAGAGAGGAAGCGTCGTCGACAATGATTTTTTGGTTTAAATCTTTTATTGAAGTTTTAACACAATAGACATAGGACACTTCAACAACACGGGCGAGCATGCGGTCGCCCTGCCAGAAACAGGTACCCCGCCTCTCCCCATCGGCTGGGCCCACTGAAGCTGCGTAGAACGTGTCTTTGAGAGCTGGGGAGGCCCTGCAAACGAAGTTAAGCGTCAATCCGGTCCCCTGAACATCCAACTCTTCCACCCCCTCCCCACGCCCTCCCACACCCACCCACAGGTCCCCCTCCCCAGTGTGGCAATTGCGATGATATCAGTTCTCTCATCGCCGGTAGGATAGGTGGCGTTCAGGCAGGTGAACGAGGCTCCCCTGGAAGTCGCTTGGAAGCCTGAGCACCCTGAGGTATTTTGGGCAGGTGATTTCATTAAACTCCTCTGATAGGAGAGAGACGAGGGGCTGCCATGTATCCAGAAATGTGTCCCTTGTTTGGGTGAGGAAGGCCTGTATCTTCTCCATGCCCATGATATACCACAGGCGGTGGAGCCACCTCGTGTGAGTAGGTTTTCTGGAGGTGCCCCAGAGAGACAAGATATGTTGGGTGGCTGCCCCCATCGCTAATCCCATCTGTTTACCCCTGATCGATTTGAGAGGGAACGTGATGGCATTGGGAAGGCCAAGGAGTGTGTATGCCGGGAATCGGGGAATTTCGGTGTCAAAATGCTTGTCGAAGCTCTTGAGCACTTCCTCCCAATACCCCTGAACCTCTGTGCATTCCCATAGGATGGGAGTGAGTGTCCCTTGTTGCCCACACCCCCTCCAACACCCAGGGTCCCTGGAGGGGTTGCCTTGATGAAGTTGTGCCGGTGTGAGGTGCCAGTAGTACGCTATTTTCACCGCCGCTTCTTTACTAGCTACATTGTGGGCGGTGTGGTGAGTCCTGAAGTATATGTCCTGCTACTCTTTATCTGTGAAGGAGCGCCCCATTTCATGTTCCCATCTGTTCTGTCCCGCCGAACGTGCAGCAGGGGGGGGCGGGCTAAGCATCATGTATAGGTCAGTGATTGCGTGTCTGTCAGTTTTTTTCGTGTGGAGACATTTTTCATAGTTTGTCAGGGGTCTGCTTACATGAGGTTGCACCTCCTTCTCCGTGAGCCAGTGTCTGAGCTGGAAGTACTGGAAGCGTTGTATCTGTGGGAGTGTGTAGTAGTCTTGTAAAGTGCGAATTTGCATAAAGCCCTCGGGGTCGAAGAGATCGCCAGCCGCTTTGCATTCTGATTCCCGCCACTGCGAGAATGACCCGGGGGCCAGTCCCGGAGGGAACTCCGGGTTCTCAAACAGGGGGGACATCGGGGACGGGAATGTGGTAAGGCCTTTCGGTACCGCTACTTCATCCCATACCTGCATTACCGTCCTCGTAATGGGGGATTTCTTGAGGTATGAGGGCCTGTCCGTGCGTCTCAGGAACGGGATTTTTCATAGGGACATCTGACCCATGGCTCAATCTTGAAATAACCACAGTTTTTCCGATTCGGGCCTGTTCCATTCCAGGAGGTAGCGAAGTTGCGTTGCATGAAAGTAGCGAAGTAAGTCAGGTACCCTGAGTCCGCCGTCCGCTGTAGCCCGCGTGTTTAGGTCTCTGCGCAGATGTGGACGCTTACCTGCCCACACAAAGTGTGTGATGGAATCCTGCAGTTGTTTGAGCACGCCAATCGGGGGTGTTACCGGAATAATCTGAAATAAGTACAAGATCTTGGGGAGCAGGGTCATTTTTACCGCTGCCACTCGTCCTAGCCAGGAAAGCGGCTGACGGCCCCACCTCTCGAAGTCCCCCTTGAGGGCAGCTAGTAGAGCCGTATAGTTCCCCTCAACTGTTTGGATTGTGCTCGGGGTCAGAGAGATGCCCAAGTAGGGTATGGACATCTGAACCCAAAGGTCCCCATATGTTTGGTGGCTGTGCCGCATCTCTTTTGCGTTCCGACCCAGAAGCAAGATGAGGGATTTCTCCATGTTCATCTTGAACCCCGATATCTTCCCGAATCTCTCTATCTCCGACAGGAAAGCCGGTACCGATGTTGAGGGGTCCTCTAGGGCCGCCAGGACGTCGTCTGCATACAGGCTTATGGTCTGTTGCTCCCCGCCGAAACGGACGCCCGTTATGGACTTGTTGTCTCGGATCCGTTGGGCCAAGGGCTCGATGTACAGAGCAAAGAGCAGGGGTGAAAGAGGGCACCCCTGCCTGGTTCCCCGTCGGATGTCTAAGGGTCTCGAGCGTATCCCGTTAACCGAGATCCTGGCCTGCTGGGCGGCATAACAGCTAGCAACCCACGTGCGGAACCGGTCTCCGAATCCGTAGCGCGCCAGGACGGCATCTAGGTATCCCCAGTCCACCCTGTCGAACGCCTTCTCGGCATCCACCGACAGGAGGACCGCGTCGGAGTCATTATAGTGGGCTTTATCAATGACATGAAGCAGGTGTTTGGTATTGTCCGTGCACTGTCTGTTGGGGATAAATCCCGCTTGGTCCGGCTCAATGATTCCCGGTAGGCACGGGCCCAATCTAGCTGCCAGCACGCTTGTGAATAGTTTTAGATCGAGGTTAGGGAGATGGTCAGTCCAGCCCTGCCGATAATGCCAGCTCAGAGGCGTGTTTAGCAACCTTCTCTGTTTTTGAAGTCTTGGAGTCCTGGGAAGGCTTATAATTTGTTCTTCCTCCACCTGAGGAACTGTCCTTCGATCTGGCCCTCTAATGGGAAAAAGAGGCTCTGTCATTTTCCTCATCAGAAGAATGAGACTTGTGTTTAGTGGTCTGAACCCACAATAACAATCTTCCCTCTCTGTCCTTGAGGGTTTTATTTGAGAAGGTGTGGCATATCTTACATTCTCTCACCTAATGCCTTGGGTAGAAGCAATAAATGCACTTCTTATGTGGATCATCCACATTGACTCTTTTCTTGCCACAGGTTTTACATGGGCGGAAATGGCATTTTCTTTCTGACATGTCAAAATTTGAGAAAGCTGAAAAGAAAACAGTAGAACTCAGGGATACTCCTGTCCACACGACATGCAGTAAAAATCTGAAGAGAACTTACTTCTACTCAGTATGTTCTAAAGGGTGCTAACAGCTGATTGGCTGTTTTCCAACATTTAATCCTTTTTTTTAAAGGACATAGAAAGGCTATTGTTTAGATGGCATTGGGCTATTATAGCCTATGAAGCTTTTAAAGCACTGCTTGAATATTTTACCATCTGACTCCCATCTCGACGACGGGGAATGATTCAGGCTTGTAAGTCTATGAAAGATACCCCATTGCTGGATAAATGTCAGTACATAGAAGCAACAACACATCAGATGGAGTTGTTGTGTGGGGCACACATGGGCATGCAGATCTACCTTGCCTTTGGATGTTGTCACCACCAGATCGTAACTTGAAGAGATCATACACCACTGATGATTGATTATTGTGATGCTCTGCACAGACCTCGGGTCCTCCTGTTGAGTCTTTGCCCGCAGGCTCTGCACAATACAATGTTTTGTATTGGAAATTAAGGAGGCAATGAAATATATTTGATAATAATTGGGGCTCAACGACTACAAGAGCTGAGTTCTTACGGGCCTCACCCCAGAATTGATACTGACGTTAAACTTATAGCCAATGTATTGGCAAGTAGACTCAATCATGTTATAGCGTTGTTAGTGCATGAAGACCAGTACAGCTTTATTCCGGAGAGTAGCACATTGCTGAACCTCAGACAGCTCACACAGGTCTTGCATATCACCCATGAAATGGAAATAGCAGGTGCTTTGATAGCACTAGATATTGAAAAATGTTTTGACACTATTAGGTCACAGATGTCCACATTGATGTATGAGATGGGGTTTGCTACAATTATTCAGGGCTGATTGGAATTGCTTATACTGAGCCCATGGCTAGAGAGAGATTGGGCCCATGGTATGCAACAAATGGGTAATCAAACATGGGATTTGTCAGGTATGCCCCTCGTCACCCTTATTGTTCAACCTAGCTCTGGAACCTTTGCCGATTAGGCTTAAGGATCTGCTTCAGGATTGCGGGATCAATATTGAGAAAGTAACACATATAGGGGCCGATTCAGAGAACTAATCTGAGATAAAATCCTAAACTTACTACTTTTGGTATTCACAGAAGGCATTTAGTGGTAGTAAAGTTAGGACTCCTAACTTTACTATTACTAAACTGAGACAAAATCCTAACTTTACGATTTTTGGTATTCACAAAAGGCATTTCGTAGTAGTAAAGTTAAAGTCCTAACTTTACTACTCCTAAACGCCTTCTGTGAAAACCAAAAGTAGTAAGTTTAGGATTTTATCTTAGTTTAGTAGTAGTAAGGGTATGAGTCCTAACTTTACTACCACTAAATGCCTTCTGTGAATACCAAAAGTAGTAAGTTTAGGGTATTATCTCAGATTAGTTCAGTGAATCGGCCCCATAGTATCTATGTACGCAGGTGATACTCTAGTTTAGCTTAGCTAGCCCCATGCTTTTCTATGGATAATGTTGAATAAATTGGAGCGGTTTGGGATGGCATCTGATCTCAGGGTAATCAGGATAAGCTGGTGGCTTTTCTAATGGGGAAAGTGGTATGAACCACACCAGAAAACCTACCAGATGTGGGTCTACAATGGGAAGTGAACAGATTTAGTTACTTAGATGAGCAGATAGCCCATACAGTAGGTAAACAATATGCTTATAATATAGGTAGTGTCCTGCAAGGACTCCGAAATTACATCGCGTTCTGAAATACTTTCCTCCTCTTCAGAATAGGTCATATCATGCTTGCGAAGATGGTGCTCTTGCCCCACTGCAAGTTTTCCGATCCACATTTAGGGAAATAATTTTTTTTCTTATTTCTTTGGATTGGGCGGGCAAGAGGAACAGGCTACGATTATCTGTTCTTAAATTAGATAGAGCAGAGGCTGGGCTAGGTCTCCCTGACCTATAATTATATCACTGTCACAACCCACACTACCTGTACCCTCTGCACCCCTGGTACATTTCTCCCTTGAGTCATTACAGACCCCTTGCATCTCCATTGGCCCTCCCTCTGCTTCCTGTGCAAATTGCCACAATCAAGCTAACCCCTTTGTCCTTCCCTCCAATTCTCATGCATATTACCACAACCATGCTGAACCTTGGCCCTTCCCTCCACTACCCATGAGTCTTTCCAGAAGCACTCTAAAAAGTATGGCCTACTTACTGCTCCTTTCCTACTTCCCATTGCACTTACGATTAGGCTCACAATCCTGCCAATTTGCATATCTTGTGAGATCTGGAAGCTATTTTGGTCTCAGTAGAATAAATACAACATATATCCCTAATTGCCTTTGCTTGGCTTCTTACCTGCCTGGTTAGAAGCTCTACAGTCACCGTAGATGTTGTTCCTTGGCTCCAACGGGGGTTTGTCACCTGCCGATCCATGATCTTAGGCGCGTGGTCTCCTCTGCGTCAGCCTGGAGTCCATAACCTGGAAAAAAAGAGACAATCTTAGAAACTTGTAGAACACTTTTGACCACGCCCAAGCATTGAAGTTTGGAAACACATTAAACCAGATTTAGGTAAATTCAATTTTGCGAGTCCTTAATAGCGATTTTTACCGAATCGCTCTTAAGGAATCGCCAAATTGAATGTAGGTAGGAATCACAAAAATATTTGCAATTCCTTAATATTCCTTGATTACGAATCGCAAATTGAGATTCGCAACCAAGGAATACCATCCCATTCATTAGGAATGAATAGGATTTGCGCCCGCAATTTGCGAGTAACCAAGAGGCACTTGCAAATTGCAGGTGTAATTTCAAGGGTTCCGGGGTTCCAAAAGGACACCCTGTTGCTCCCCTGAAATGTGCACATGTGGCGCACATACATGCCTTGAGGGAATGAATGTGTGCCACATGGCACTTTTAAAAAAGTGCTTTTTTAAAGGAAATAGCTAATTACCACCAACTTGAAGTTGGTGGTAATTAGCAATTCCTTAAGGCTAAAGTCCGCTTTCTTTTGTGCTACTTACATTGCAATTAAGGAATCGCAATTTGCGATTTCTTAAATGCAATCGTAAAATGGGGAATCGCAAATTTTGCGATTCCTTATTTTGCGCGTAGGTTTAATCTTACCTGCATTTCTCAAAGCCAAATTTCGATCGCAAAGGCTGAAATTTGGCGAATTTCTGCTTTTGCTAACGCTATTTGGCTTCCTACGTCTGGCCCATTGTGAACAGTCTGTGGACAATTTAGCAGATACGTTTAAGACTAACTCCCAGACGCATCAAGCCCAGATTCTGCGAATTCTAAATTCCGAAAAATACCGAATCGCAAATTAGAATTCGCAGAATGGGATGCATCAATAAAAGCCAACCACAAAAGCGATTCACAGTCTCCCGCAATCGCCGATTGCGATTTCCGCTAAATCCTACAAAAATCGCAGAATCGCCGGTTTCCCATGGAGAAATTGCAATTTCGCAATTACCGAAATCGCAAATTTACGGGAAGTCGCATTTCGAGCACAATGATGACATCACAACCAGGAAGTAGGCAGTTCCCTCACTCATTCTGAACACAGAGCTTGAGAGTGGAAGAAGCACAGCAAGAGCTCCAACATACACACCCTGCAGCCCCGCAACAGGACACACATCCATATCCAGAATGTCCCAGGAAGCAGTGCATTGATACTGACGTTAAACTTATAGCCAATGTATTGGCAAGAAGACTCAATCATGTTATAGCATTGTTAGTGCATGAAGACCAGTACAGCTTTATTCCGGGGAGTAGCACATTGCTGAACCTCAGACAGCTCACACAGGTCTTGCATATCACCCATGAAATGGAAATAGCAGGTGCCTTGATAGCACTAGATATTGAAAAATGTTTTGACACTATTAGGTCACAGATGTCCACATTGATGCATGAGATGGGGTTTGCTACAATTATTCAGGGCTGAGTGGAATTGCTTATACTGAGCCCATGGCTAGAGATAGATTGGGCCCATGGTATGCAACAAATGGGTAATCAAACATGGGATTTGTCAGGTATGCCCCTCGTCACCCTTATTGTTCAACCTAGCTCTGGAACCTTAGCCGATTAGGCTTAAGGATCTGCTTCAGGATTGCGGGATCAATATTGAGAAAGTAACACATATAGGGGCCGATTCACAGAACTAATCTGAGATAAAATCCTAAACTTACTACTTTTGGTATTCACAGAAGGCATTTAGTGGTAGTAAAGTTAGGACTCCTAACTTTACTATTACTAAACTGAGACAAAATCCAAACTTTACGATTTTTGGTATTCACAAAAGGCATTTAGTAGTAGTAAAGTTAAAGTCCTAACTTTACTACTCCTAAACGCCTTCTGTAAAAACGAAAAGTAGTACGTTTAGGGTATTATCTCAGATTAGTTCAGTGAATCGGCCCCATAGTATCTATGTACACAGGTGATACTCTAGTTTAGCTTAGCTAGCCCCATGCTTTTCTATGGATAATGTTGAATGAATTGGAGCGGTTTGGGATGGCATCTGATCTCAGGGTAATCAGGATAAGCTGGTGGCTTTTCTAATGGGGTAAGTGGTATGAACCACACCAGAAAACCTACCAGATGTGGGTCTACAATGGGAAGTGAACAGATTTAGTTACTTAGATGAGCAGATAGCCCATACAGTAGGTAAACAATATGCTTATAATATAGGTAGTGTCCTGCAAGGACTCCGAAATTACATCGCGTTCTGAAATACTTTCCTCCTCTTCAGAATAGGTCATATCATGCTTGCGAAGATGGTGCTCTTGCCCCACTGCAAGTTTTCCGATCCACATTTAGGGAAATAAATTTGTTTCTTATTTCTTTGGATTGGGCGGGCAAGAGGAACAGGCTACGATTATCTGTTCTTAAATTAGATAGAGCAGAGGCTGGGCTAGGTCTCCCAGACCTATAATTATATCACTGTCACAACCCACACTACCTGTACCCTCTGCACCCCTGGTACATTTCTCCCTTGAGTCATTACAGACCCCTTGCATCTCTATTGGCCCTCCCTCTGCTTCCTGTGCAAATTGCCACAATCAAGCTAACCCCTTTGTCCTTCCCTCCAATTCTCATGCATATTGCCACAACCATGTTGAACCTTGGCCCTTCCCTCCACTACCCATGAGTCTTTCCAGAAGCACTCTAAAAAGTATGGCCTACTTACTGCTCCGTTCCTACTTCCCATTGCACTTACGATTAGGCTCACAAATCTGCCAATTTGCATATCTTGTGAGATCTGGAAGCTATTTTGGTCTCAGTAGAATAAATACAACATATATCCCTAATTGCCTTTGCTTGGCTTCTTACCTGCCTGGTTAGAAGCTCTCCAGTCACCGTAGATTTCCTTCCTTGGCTCCAACGGGGGTTTGTCGCCTGCCGATCCATGATCTTAGGCGCGTGGTCTCCTCTGCGTCAGCCTGGAGTCCATAAAATGGAAAAAAAGAGACAATCTTAGAAACTTATAGAACACTTTTGACCACGCCCAAGCATTGAAGTTTGGAAACACATTAAACCAGATTTAGGTAAATTCAATTTTGCGAGTCCTTAATAGCGATTTTTACCGAATTGCTCTTAAGGAATCGCCAAATTGAATGTAGGTAGGAATCACAAAAATATTTGCAATTCCTTAATATTCCTTGATTACAAATCGCAAATTGAGATTCGCAACCAAGGAATACCATCCCATTCATTAGGAATGAATAGGATTTGCACCCGCAATTTGCGAGTAACCAAGAGGCACTTGCAAATTGCAGGTGCAATTTCAAGGGTGCAGGGGTTCCAAAAGGACACCCTGTTGCTCCCCTGAAATGTGCACATGTGGCGCACATACATGCCTTGAGGGAATGAATGTGTGCCACATGGCACTTTTAAAAAAGTGCTTTTTTAAAGGAAATCGCTAATTACCACCAACTTGAAGTTGGTGGTAATTAGCAATTCCTTAAGGCTAAAGTCCGCTTTCTTTTGTGCTACTTACATTGCAATTAAGGAATCGCAATTTGCGATTTCTTAAATGCAATCGTAAAATAGGGAATCGCAAATTTTGCGAATCCTTATTTTGCGAGTAGGTTTAATCTTACCTGCATTTCTCAAAGCCAAATTTCGATCGCAAAGGCTGAAATTTGGCGAATTTCTGCTTTTGCTAACGCTATTTGGCTTCCTATGTCTGGCCCATTGTTAACAGTCTATGGACAATTTAGCAGATACGTTTAAGACTAACTCCCACACGCATCAAGCCCAGATTCTGCGAATTCTAAATTCTGAAAAATACCGAATCGCAAATTAGAATTCGCAGAATGGGATGCATCAATAAAAGCCAACCAAAAAAGCGATTCACAGTCTCCCGCAATCGCCGATTGCAATTTTCGCTAAATCCTACAAAAATCGCAGAATTGCCGGTTTCCCATGGAGAAATTGCAATTTCGCAATTACCGAAATCGCAAATTTACGGGAAGTCGCATTTCGAGCACAATGATGACATCACAACCAGGAAGTAGGCAGTTCCCTCACTCATTCTGAACACAGAGCTTGAGAGTGGAAGAAGCACAGCAAGAGCTCCAACCGACACACCCTGCAGCCCCACAACAGGACACACATCCATATCCAGAATGTCCCAGGAAGCAGCAGGAAACAGTGCATTGATACTGACGTTAAACTTATAGCCAATGTATTGGCAAGTAGACTCAATCATGTTATAGCGTTGTTAGTGCATGAAGACCAGTACAGCTTTATTCCGGGGAGTAGCACATTGCTGAACCTCAGACAGCTCACACAGGTCTTGCATATCACCCATGAAATGGAAATAGCAGGTGCCTTGATAGCACTAGATATTGAAAAATGTTTTGACACTATTAGGTCACAGATGTCCACATTGATGCATGAGATGGGGTTTGCTACAATTATTCAGGGCTGAGTGGAATTGCTTTTACTGAGCCCATGGCTAGAGATAGATTGGGCCCATGGTATGCAACAAATGGGTAATCAAACATGGGATTTGTCAGGTATGCCCCTCGTCACCCTTATTGTTCAACCTAGCTCTGGAACCTTTGCCGATTAGGCTTAAGGATCTGCTTCAGGATTGCGGGATCAATATTGAGAAAGTAACACATATAGGGGCCGATTCACAGAACTAATCTGAGATAAAATCCTAAACTTACTACTTTTGGTATTCACAGAAGGCATTTAGTGGTAGTAAAGTTAGGACTCCTAACTTTACTATTGCTAAACTGAGACAAAATCCAAACTTTACGATTTTTGGTATTCACAAAAGGCATTTAGTAGTAGTAAAGTTAAAGTCCTAACTTTACTACTCCTAAACGCCTTCTGTGAAAACCAAAAGTAGTAAGTTTAGGGTATTATCTCAGATTAGTTCAGTGAATCGGCCCCATAGTATCTATGTACGCAGGTGATACTCTAGTTTAGCTTAGCTAGCCCCATGCTTTTCTATGGATAATGTTGAATGAATTGGAGCGGTTTGGGATGGCATCTGATCTCAGGGTAATCAGGATAAGCTGGTGGATTTTCTAATGGGGAAAGTGGTATGAACCACAACAGAAAACCTACCAGATGTGGGTCTACAATGGGAAGTGAACAGATTTAGTTACTTAGATGAGCAGATAGCCCATACAGTAGGTAAACAATATGCTTATAATATAGGTAGTGTCCTGCAAGGACTCCGAAATTACATCGCGTTCTGAAATACTTTCCTCCTCTTCAGAATAGGTCATATCATGCTTGCGAAGATGGTGCTCTTGCCCCACTGCAAGTTTTCCGATCCACATTTAGGGAAATAAATTTGTTTCTTATTTCTTTGGATTGGGCGGGCAAGAGAAACAGGCTATGATTATCTGTTCTTCAATTAGATAGAGCAGAGGCTGGGCTAGGTCTCCCAGACCTATAATTATATCACTGTCACAACCAACACTACCTGTACCCTCTGCACCCCTGGTACATTTCTCCCTTGAGTCATTACAGACCCCTTGCATCTCCATTGGCCCTCCCTCTGCTTCCTGTGCAAATTGCCACAATCAAGCTAACCCCTTTGTCCTTCCCTCCAATTCTCATGCATATTACCACAACCATGTTGAACCTTGGCCCTTCCCTCCACTACCCATGAGTCTTTCCAGAAGCACTCTAAAAAGTATGGCCTACTTACTGCTCCTTTCCTACTTACCATTGCACTTACGATTAGGCTCACAATCCTGCCAATTTGCATATCTTGTGAGATCTGGAAGCTATTTTGGTCTCAGTAGAATAAATACAACTTATATCCCTAATTGCCTTTGCTTGGCTTCTTACCTGCCTGGTTAGAAGCTCTCCAGTCACCGTAGATGTTGTTCCTTGGCTCCAACGGGGGTTTGTCACCTGCCGATCCATGATCTTAGGCGCGTGGTCTCCTCTGCGTCAGCCTGGAGTCCATAACCTGGAAAAAAAGAGACAATCTTAGAAACTTGTAGAACACTTTTGACCACGCCCAAGCATTGAAGTTTGGAAACACATGAAACCAGATTTAGGTAAATTCAATTTTGCGAGTCCTTAATAGCGATTTTTACCGAATCGCTCTTAAGGAATCGCCAAATTGAATGTAGGTAGGATTCACAAAAATATTTGCAATTCCTTAATATTCCTTGATTACGAATCGCAAATTGAGATTCGCAACCAAGGAATACCATCCCATTCATTAGGAATGAATAGGATTTGCGCCCGCAATTTGCGAGTAACCAAGAGGCACTTGCAAATTGCAGGTGCAATTTCAAGGGTGCAGGGGTTCCAAAAGGACACCCTGTTGCTCCCCTGAAATGTGCACATGTGGCGCACATACATGCCTTGAGGGAATGAATGTGTGCCACATGGCACTTTTAAAAAAGTGCTTTTTTAAAGGAAATCGCTAATTACCACCAACTTGAAGTTGGTGGTAATTAGCAATTCCTTAAGGCTAAAGTCTGCTTTCCTTTGTGCTACTTACATTGCAATTAAGGAATCGCAATTTGCGATTTCTTAAATGCAATCGTAAAATAGGGAATCGCAAATTTTGCGATTCCTTATTTTGCGCGTAGGTTTAATCTTACCTGCATTTCTCAAAGCCAAATTTCGATCGCAAAGGCTGAAATTTGGCGAATTTCTGCTTTTGCTAACGCTATTTGGCTTCCTACGTCTGGCCCATTGTGAACAGTCTGTGGACAATTTAGCAGATACGTTTAAGACTAACTCCCAGACGCATCAAGCCCAGATTCTGCGAATTCTAAATTCCGAAAAATACCGAATCGCAAATTAAAATTCGCAGAATGGGATGCATCAATAAAAGCCAACCAAAAAAGCGATTCACAGTCTCCCGCAATCGCCGATTGCGATTTCCGCTAAATCCTACAAAAATCGCAGAATCGCCGGTTTCCCATGGAGAAATTGCAATTTCGCAATTACCGAAATCGCAAATTTACGGGAAGTCGCATTTCGAGCACAATGATGACATCACAACCAGGAAGTAGGCAGTTCCCTCACTCATTCTGAACACAGAGCTTGAGAGTGGAAGAAGCACAGCAAGAGCTCCAACATACACACGCTGCAGCCCCACAACAGGACACACATCCATATCCAGAATGTCCCAGGAAGCAGTGCATTGATACTGACGTTAAACTTATAGCCAATGTATTGGCAAGTAGACTCAATCATGTTATAGCGTTGTTAGTGCATGAAGACCAGTACAGCTTTATTCCGGGGAGTAGCACATTGCTGAACCTCAGACAGCTCACACAGGTCTTGCATATCACCCATGAAATGGAAACAGCAGGTGCCTTGATAGCACTAGATATTGAAAAATGTTTTGACACTATTAAGTCACAGATGTCCACATTGATGCATGAGATGGGGTTTGCTACAATTATTCAGGGCTGAGTGGAATTGCTTATACTGAGCCCATGGCTAGAGATAGATTGGGCCCATGGTATGCAACAAATGGGTAATCAAACATGGGATTTGTCAGGTATGCCCCTCGTCACCCTTATTGTTTAACCTAGCTCTGGAACCTTAGCCGATTAGGCTTAAGGATCTGCTTCAGGATTGCGGGATCAATATTGAGAAAGTAACACATATAGGGGCCGATTCACAGAACTAATCTGAGATAAAATCCTAAACTTACTACTTTTGGTATTCACAGAAGGCATTTAGTGGTAGTAAAGTTAGGACTCCTAACTTTACTATTACTAAACTGAGACAAAATCCAAACTTTACGATTTTTGGTATTCACAAAAGGCATTTAGTAGTAGTAAAGTTAAAGTCCTAACTTTACTACTCCTAAACGCCTTCTATGAAAACCAAAAGTAGTAAGTTTAGGGTATTATCTCAGATTAGTTCAGTGAATCGGCCCCATAGTATCTATGTACGCAGGTGATACTCTAGTTTAGCTTAGCTAGCCCCATGCTTTTCTATGGATAATGTTGAATGAATTGGAGCGGTTTGGGATGGCATCTGATCTCAGGGTAATCAGGATAAGCTGGTGGCTTTTCTAATGGGGAAAGTGGTATGAACCACACCAGAAAACCTACCAGATGTGGGTCTACAATGGGAAGTGAACAGATTTAGTTACTTAGATGAGCAGATAGCCCATACAGTAGGTAAATGTTGGACAGGCCACATGAAGGGCCGCACTCCCCCGGCCCAACCAGGCCTGAGTCTAGTCACGCACGTACCACACACCACCATTGCACGTCCTCCGTCCCCTCAGGGACCCCTGCCCTCGAGCATAGTGACCTCGTGGGTCCGATCCACTGCCGGCCCACGCGCCCAGCCTGGGGCGCCATCTTGGACACTCCACCACGAGGCCGCCTGGCCCCCGATCGACCTCAACCCTGGGCCTGGCCGGCCTCAGACATTCCGGCACCACCCTCCACCCAGGAGGTGAGCGGGCTACTTGGCAAGTCAATGGGAGAAAGAGGTGCCGATGGCTCTCCCCCGCCAAGTGCCGCTCGCCCATCGCCTCCCCGGGCGCTGGCTCCACCTCCCTGCTGGGTGTCTGGACTCCCTCATCCCGGACCTCCCGACCTCCCAGTGCGAGGGTCCGGACATCAAAGCCCGCCAGCCCTATAACTGGGGCAGCTCCAGAGCAGGAAGGCAGTTGTATCTTGGAGTCGAGAGACGTAAAGAGGAACTCATCCTTGACGGACTACTGGCGCTGCCGTAGCTCTGTCTTGTGCACCATCGTCCTGCCTGTTGGCGCTGCCACAGTCTTCGCAAACCTTCATATCCTTCATCGTCGTCGGGACCTGCTGGCGTGGCCGCGGACCGTTGTAACCGTCATCTTCACCGGGACCTGCAGGCTCCGCCGCGGACCGTCGTCTTCCTTCGTCCATCTCGGGACCTGCCTGGCTCCGCCGCGGCCCGATCATCTAGAACGCCGAGCTCGAGGATTGAGAGCTATTTTTCACTCATTGGTAACAAAGACTGTCCCGCTACCCCTTTCCTAAGCCAGAGACTAGAACCGAGGGGACCCCTGAGTCCAGACCTCCTTGTATCATATCATCGTAACCTAAGAATTGCCTATAAAGCCTCGTTAACCTTCAATCTTGTGTGGTGTCCGTCTGTGGGGGGGAAGTTACTTGTCTGTACAGTCGTTGGAGACGGCTCTCCCCGGAGGCCTCTCCCCGTAGTCTCGGCCGACCCTCCCGGTCCGTCTAACATTGGTGGCCAGCGGCGCGATTCGAATCACCGCATAACGTACAGAGAGTAGCTCACCCCACGACGAAATCACAATGACAACTAAAGAAAGCGGATCAACCGAGAAATTCCAAATGGAGAAATTGGAAGAGTACAGCCATCGTGAACTAAAACAATTCTGCATCGAACTGGGTATCGCTACCACCGGACTAAGCACCAAAGACGATTTCAAGCACGCCCTAGAATCTTGGGCAGAGACCGGGGCTGCCGGAACCCCCGATCAAAGCACCGCAGAAAGAACCACCACGGCCCCTGAAGGGCAAAGAACGGGTCTCTCGCAAGACGAGATCCAGGAAAGAGAAAGAACCCGACTACACGAGCTGGAAATGGCCCGACTCAAGATGGACATTGAACTCAAGCTGGCCGAACAAAAAATCAACTTAGAGCACCTGCGTCTCCGAGAAGAAAGAGAGGAGAAACAGAGACAAAGGGAGCTCGAGGAAAAGAAACTGACGTACGAACACGAACGGAACCTAGCCGAGATCAACCTGCGCAAACAGAATAAAGAAGCAGTGGTGCCCGAGCGACCCCACACCTCAGGGGCCACAGAGAAAAAGGTACACATCCCCAAGGATGTTGTCCGAGAATATTTCCGAGAGGACGACATCCAGCAATGGTTTAAGGCCTATGAAATCGCGATGACTGCACACCGGATCGATAGAAGCGATTGGGGAGCCGGTCTATGGGGGAGATTCCTCAATGAGGGCCGCGATACCCTGCTACAGCTCCCGGACCACCAGATGACCTCCTATGACCATATGAAAGCGGCACTCCTCACCCGCTATGGCCTCACACCCGAGATGTACCGTCAGAGGTTCCGAGACTGCACCCGCATCCCGGGTACAACTTGGGTGGACTATGTAACCTACTTCAGCCGAGCCTTCGAGGGCTGGATCAGAGGAAGCAGCGTCACGACCTACGAACAACTGTTCAATCTGATGGTATGGGAGCATCTGTCGAACAATTGCTTCATTGAACTCCGCCAGCACCTCCTCGACAGCAAGTTAACAGATCCCCGGCAGCTCGCAGCAGAAGCTGACCGGTGGGAGATCACCAGAGTAGGCCGGAATGGGTTCTACGAACAGAACCGGAACAACAATGGTCAGCACCGACCCAGAGGAGGAGGAGGGGGCCAAGGACGAGGAAAAGACAACGCTCCGACCGCCCCCGCAACTAGCACCACCCCCCCGGCCAACCGGGGCAGCACCCCGGCGCGTCCGGGGTACAGAGCCAATGTCACGTGTCACCGATGCCAACGAGTCGGCCACTACGCAAACGAACCAAACTGCCCGCAGTACCAGAGCCCAAGACCCCGCCAAGTGGCCGCCGCGGCCCTAGGAGAAGAACAGATCTCCGAGGAGCGGGAAGAATACGAACAAGAGCATCAGGAGTGGGAGCCAGCCGCCATGGCTCTAGCATGCTTAGGGGGAAAAGACATGGTCCCGCGGGTCCCCCTACCCGCTAACACCCAGAAGTACAGCCAATGGGTGAACATCAATGGACGCCGGGCCGAAGCCCTTCGTGACACCGGGGCCAGTGTAACAGCCGTCCGCTGTCACCTGGTGACCCCAGAACAGTATCTACCGAACATTCTCTGCCCTGTACGATCAGCCGATAACTCGGAAAGTTTGTGTCGGATGGCCTGCGTCCCTTTCGAATGGGGAGGGGTCTCCGGCATGTTGAAAGTAACAGTCCGAGACGACGCCCCCGTAGACTGCCTCCTTGGAAATGACCTCGAAAGCTCTCCGTGGGCAGCCGTGGAGCGAAGAGAACACCTGGGGATGTTAGGCGTCCCAGACTGGGCGTGCGTCACCACCCGGTCCATGGCCGCCCGTGCCAACCACCGCCCAGAAGAACCCGAATGGCCGGCGCCACCGCCTCCGGTCGCCCCAGCCGAAACAACCGACCATGACATCCCCCTCGAACCAGCTCAACCCTCCGACCTCGCTAACCTCGACCAGTGGCCTCAAGAGGGAGGGCCCACGCAAGAACAATTTCGCCAAGAACAGAAGACCTGTCCCTCCCTCGAGGGACTCCGCCAGCAAGCGCTCGCCCAAAGCGCAGGGGTTACCCCCGGAACTCATTGGGTCTACTGGGACAATGATCTGCTGTACAGCGAGCAAAGAATCGCCGAGCTGGGGGCCAACAGAGTATTAGTGGTGCCCCTCCGTTTTAGAGACTTTCTGCTAAACCTGGCCCACGATGTCCCCCTGGCAGGGCACCTGGGACAGGATAAAACCTACAGTCGCCTAGTGACCCACTTCTTCTGGCCCAAAATGAGGAACGATGTGCACCAGCATTGCCGATCTTGCCCCACGTGCCAAGCCAGTGGAAAGAGCGGCCGCAAACTAAAGGCCCCCCTGCAACCTTTCCCTGTGGTCACTACCCCATTTGAGAGGGTCGGAATAGACATTGTGGGGCCCCTGGACCCGCGCACAAAACAAGGCCATCGATTCATCTTGGTGCTAGTGGACCACGCCACCCGCTACCCTGAGGCTGTTCCTCTGCGAACTGTGACAGCCCCGGTAGTCGGCCGGGCTCTGATGGGGATCTTCTCCCGTGTGGGCTTCCCCCGAGAAGTCGTCAGCGACAGAGGCACGAACTTTATCTCTAAATACATGAAATCCCTCTGGCAACAGTGCGGGGTCACCTACCGATTCACGACCCCCTATCACCCCCAAGGGAACGGACTTGTTGAACGGTTCAACCGCACGCTAAAGGGGATGATCGGGGGGTTGGAAGAGCCCCTCCGCCGCCAGTGGGATGTGCTGCTGCCGTGCCTCCTCTTCGCCTACCGAGAGGTCCCTCAGAAATCCCTAGGCTTCAGCCCATTTGAACTGCTATATGGACACCCAGTGCGGGGGCCGCTCAGCCTAGTCAAAGAGGGCTGGGAGATGCCTCCGTTAAAGAACCCTCCAGATGTCTTCCGGTACCTCCTCACCCTCCGCAACCAGACCCGGCGGTTCAGAGAACTAGCGAAAGCCAACCTAGAGGCCAGTCAAGAGGACATGAAAAAATGGTATGACCAGAATGCCTCATCCATTGAATTCGAACCGGGCCAACAGGTATGGGTGATGTCCCCCACTGAGCCATGCGCCCTACAAGACAAATGGACGGGGCCCTTCAAAGTAATCGAGCGCAAGGGTCCTGCCACCTATCTCATCGACATGGAATCCTCCCGGAACCCTCTCCGGGTCCTCCACGCTAACAGACTAAAGCCCCACTTTGTGCGAACGGAGCTTAGCCTCCTGATGGCCACAGACAATGGGGTTGAAGAAGACTCCGAGCCTCTCCCTGACCTCCTACGGACTCAGGAGCAAGACGGCTCCGTGGATGGGGTCCGGCTCTCGGAGGCCCTCACCAGAGAACAACGCCAAGAGTGTCAAGCCCTCCTGTCACAGTTCGCCAGCCTGTTCTCCCTCACCCCAGGGGTCACTTCCTGGTGTGTGCACGATGTGGACACCGGGGACAGCCCCCCTATCCGCCACCGGGCCTACCGCGTGCCAGATCGGGTACGGGCCTGCATCCAGGAGGAAGTAGCCAAGATGCTCACGCTCGGGGTCATCGAGCCCTCAGACAGTCCCTGGGCCAGCCCTGTCGTACTGGTCCCCAAAGCAGCTGCCCCCGGCACCACACCAGAACTCCGGTTCTGCGTCGACTACCGGGGCTTGAATGCGGTCACCCGAACAGACGCACATCCCATCCCCCGGGCAGATGAACTAGTCGACCGAATGGGAGCTGCCCGCTACCTCAGCATCTTCGACCTGACAGCAGGCTATTGGCAGATCGGCCTCACACCCCGAGCGCAAGAACGTTCTGCCTTCTCCACCCCCGATGGCCATTACCATTTCACGGTCATGCCCTTCGGCATGAAGAATGCCCCAGCAACATTCCAACGACTCGTCAATCAGGTCCTGGCGGGGCTCGAAGGATTCAGCGCCGCCTACCTAGACGACATCGCTGTATACAGCCACCATTGGACCGAGCACCTCCACCACCTCCGGGCAGTGCTGCAAGCCCTTCAGCGAGCTGGACTCACGATCAAGGCCAGCAAGTGCCAAATTGGGCAAGGGTCTGTAACCTACCTCGGACACCAGGTGGGAAGCGGCCTAGTGGCCCCTCTGCAGCTGAAGATTGCCGCCATCCAGGCCTGGCAGCCCCCCATCACCCAAACCGAGGTACGAGCCTTCCTGGGCCTCACGGGCTATTACCGAAGGTTCGTGAAAGACTATGGCACCATAGTGGGACCCCTCACAGAGCTCACGTCAAAGAATCAGCCCAAGAAAGTCAACTGGACCCCAGAGTGCCAAACTGCATTTGAACAATTGAAGGCCGCCATGTGTTCCGCCCCTGTGCTCCAGGCCCCAGACTACAGCCGGGAGTTCGTCGTCCAGACGGACGCCTCCGACCAGGGCATTGGGGCAGTCCTGTCTCAAATAAACACCGAAGGCCTTGATCAACCGGTGGCCTTCATCAGCCGGAGACTCCTGCCACGGGAGCAACGCTGGAGCACCATAGAGAGGGAAGCCTTCGCTGTGGTATGGGCCCTCAAGAAGCTCCGGCCCTACCTTTTTGGCACCCACTTTCGGGTGCAGACCGACCACCGACCCCTGCAGTGGCTGATGCATATGCGGGGGGAAAACCCAAAGTTGCTACGCTGGTCCATCTCCTTGCAAGGTATGGACTTCACAGTCGAACACCGGCCTGGGCCAGATCACGCCAACGCGGATGGCCTGTCCCGGTTTTTCCGCCTCGACGAGGAGAGTCCCCAAGAGGATGGGTAACTCTCCCCGCCTTCAGCTGGGGGGGACGCATGTTGGACAGGCCACATGAAGGGCCGCACTCCCCCGGCCCAACCAGGCCTGAGTCTAGTCACGCACGTACCACACACCACCATTGCACGTCCTCCGTCCCCTCAGGGACCCCTGCCCTCGAGCATAGTGACCTCGTGGGTCCAATCCACTGCCGGCCCACGCGCCCAGCCTGGGGCGCCATCTTGGACACTCCACCACGAGGCCGCCTGGCCCCCGATCGACCTCAACCCTGGGCCTGGCCGGCCTCAGACATTCCGGCACCACCCTCCACCCAGGAGGTGAGCGGGCTACTTGGCAAGTCAATGGGAGAAAGAGGTGCCGATGGCTCTCCCCCGCCAAGTGCCGCTCGCCCATCGCCTCCCCGGGCGCTGGCTCCACCTCCCTGCTGGGTGTCTGGACTCCCTCATCCCGGACCTCCCGACCTCCCAGTGCGAGGGTCCGGACATCAAAGCCCGCCAGCCCTATAACTGGGGCAGCTCCAGAGCAGGAAGGCAGTTGTATCTTGGAGTCGAGAGACGTAAAGAGGAACTCATCCTTGACGGACTACTGGCGCTGCCGTAGCTCTGTCTTGTGCACCATCGTCCTGCCTGTTGGCGCTGCCACAGTCTTCGCAAACCTTCATATCCTTCATCGTCCTCGGGACCTGCTGGCGTGGCCGCGGACCGTTGTAACCGTCATCTTCACCGGGACCTGCAGGCTCCGCCGCGGACCGTCGTCTTCCTTCGTCCATCTCGGGACCTGCCTGGCTCCGCCGCGGCCCGATCATCTAGAACGCCGAGCTCGAGGATTGAGAGCTATTTTTCACTCATTGGTAACAAAGACTGTCCCGCTACCCCTTTCCTAAGCCAGAGACTAGAACCGAGGGGACCCCTGAGTCCAGACCTCCTTGTATCATATCATCGTAACCTAAGAATTGCCTATAAAGCCTCGTTAACCTTCAATCTTGTGTGGTGTCCGTCTGTGGGGGGGAAGTTACTTGTCTGTACAGTCGTTGGAGACGGCTCTCCCCGGAGGCCTCTCCCCGTAGTCTCGGCCGACCCTCCCGGTCCGTCTAACAGTAAACAATATGCTTATAATATAGGTAGTGTCCTGCAAGGACTCCGAAATTACATCGCGTTCTGAAATACTTTCCTCCTCTTCAGAATAGGTCATATCATGCTTGCGAAGATGGTGCTCTTGCCCCACTGCAAGTTTTCCGATCCACATTTAGGGAAATAAATTTGTTTCTTATTTATTTGGATTGGGCGGGCAAGAGGAACAGGCTACGATTATCTGTTCTTAAATTAGATAGAGCAGAGGCTGGGCTAGGTCTCCCAGACCTATAATTATATCACTGTCACAACCCACACTACCTGTACCCTCTGCACCCCTGGTACATTTCTCCCTTGAGTCATTACAGACCCCTTGCATCTCCATTGGCCCTCCCTCTGCTTCCTGTGCAAATTGCCACAATCAAGCTAACCCCTTTGGCCTTCCCTCCAATTCTCATGCATATTACCACAACCATGTTGAACCTTGGCCCTTCCCTCCACTACCCATGAGTCTTTCCAGAAGCACTCTAAAAAGTATGGCCTACTTACTGCTCCTTTCCTACTTCCCATTGCACTTACGATTAGGCTCAAAAATCTGCCAATTTGCATATCTTGTGAGATCTGGAAGCTATTTTGGTCTCAGTAGAATAAATACAACATATATCCCTAATTGCCTTTGCTTGGCTTCTTACCTGCCTGGTTAGAAGCTCTCCAGTCACCGTAGATTTTGTTCCTTGGCTCCAACGGGGGTTTGTCACCTGCCGATCCATGATCTTAGGCGCGTGGTCTCCTCTGCGTCAGCCTGGAGTCCATAACCTGGAAAAAAAGAGACAATCTTAGAAACTTGTAGAACACTTTTGACCACGCCCAAGCATTGAAGTTTGGAAACACATTAAACCAGATTTAGGTAAATTCAATTTTGCGAGTCCTTAATAGCGATTTTTACCGAATCGCTCTTAAGGAATCGCCAAATTGAATGTAGGTAGGAATCACAAAAATATTTGCAATTCCTTAATATTCCTTGATTACGAATCGCAAATTGAGATTCGCAACCAAGGAATACCATCCCATTCATTAGGAATGAATAGGATTTGCGCCCGCAATTTGCGAGTAACCAAGAGGCACTTGCAAATTGCAGGTGCAATTTCAAGGGTGCAGGGGTTCCAAAAGGACACCCTGTTGCTCCCCTGAAATGTGCACATGTGGCGCACATACATGCCTTGAGGGAATGAATGTGTGCCACATGGCACTTTTAAAAAAGTGCTTCTTTAAAGGAAATCGCTAATTACCACCAACTTGAAGTTGGTGGTAATTAGCAATTCCTTAAGGCTAAAGTCCGCTTTCTTTTGTGCTACTTTCATTGCAATTAAGGAATCGCAATTTGCGATTTCTTAAATGCAATCGTAAAATAGGGAATCGCAAATTTTGCGATTCCTTATTTTGCGCGTAGGTTTAATCTTACCTGCATTTCTCAAATCCAAATTTCGATCGCAAAGGCTGAAATTTGGCGAATTTCTGCTTTTGCTAACGCTATTTGGCTTCCTACGTCTGGCCCATTGTGAACAGTCTGTGGACAATTTAGCAGATACGTTTAAGACTAACTCCCAGACGCATCAAGCCCAGATTCTGCGAATTCTAAATTCCGAAAAATACCGAATCGCAAATTAGAATTCGCAGAATGGGATGCATCAATAAAAGCCAACCAAAAAAGCGATTCACAGTCTCCCGCAATCGCTGATTGCGATTTCCGCTAAATCCTACAAAAATCGCAGAATCGCCGGTTTCCCATGGAGAAATTGCAATTTCGCAATTACCGAAATCGCAAATTTACGGGAAGTCGCATTTCGAGCACAATGATGACATCACAACCAGGAAGTAGGCAGTTCCCTCACTCATTCTGAACACAGAGCTTGAGAGTGGAAGAAGCACAGCAAGAGCTCCAACAGACACACCCTGCAGCCCCACAACAGGACACACATCCATATCCAGAATGTCCCAGGAAGCAGCAGGAAGCAGTGCATTGATACTGACGTTAAACTTATAGCCAATGTATTGGCAAGTAGACTCAATCATGTTATAGCGTTGTTAGTGCATGAAGACCAGTACAGCTTTATTCCGGGGAGTAGCACATTGCTGAACCTCAGACAGCTCACACAGGTCTTGCATATCACCCATGAAATGGAAACAGCAGGTGCCTTGATAGCACTAGATATTGAAAAATGTTTTGACACTATTAAGTCACAGATGTCCACATTGATGCATGAGATGGGGTTTGCTATAAGCATGAGCGGATTTTGCGGATTGGCAATCCGCGAATTTTGCGGATTTGCGGATTCGCAATCCGCAAAATCCGCGAATTCCCGCGAATTTGCGGATTTTTTTTTTTTTTGTGTTCGCCCGTGTTTCTGCCAGTTCGCGAGGGTTTTTACAATTTCGCAATTTGCGAACTTACCTGTCGGGTCGCAAGTTTTGCGAACTTGTTGTTTCTACGTGTCCAGCCTGTTTGGGACACTCTTCTTCATCACTGCCACTCTCTGTCACCACTGCCACTCTCTGACTACTCATGCCACCCTCTGGCCCACCCATGCCACCCTCTGTTTCATCACTACACCCTCTGGTTGTCCAGTGTACATTATTTTCGGCAAAGCAAAGCACACCTTCCCTGCCTCAAGTGACCTGAATTAATTTGGGGCTGATTAATGTGTCACAGAATATTTTTTTAGCTGGCACCTGCTTCCTTAGTGCGCCCTGATTAGTGATCTTTTGCACTTGCTAAGTGCTTTCATTGTTGCAAAATTAGTTACAACACCTGCCCTGCCCCAACTGACAATAATGAATTAGGGGCTGATTAATGGATTTTAACTTCCAGCCTGGCTCCTGCTTGTCTCCCTTAGCTGTAATTCAGGACCTTTGTGGCATATGTGTAACTATTCTGAGGTTCAGAGCAGGGTCACATAATAGTTTCAACTGGCAACTGAACTCTGGAGGGGCCCCTCAGGAAGCACTGCAGGAAATGGCTACTAATGATGTGCCTGAACTTTTGAACCTGGTAAGTAGTTACTTTCAGTTTTGCCAAGATCGTATTTCTGCAATTTCGCACTTATTCGCGGGGCGCGAACTCACGCTAACAGTGCGAGCAGTGCGAGCAAAATCCGCTGCTCGCGGATTTGCGGATTTTGCGGGAAATTCGCAAATCTCGCGGATTGCGGATTTCCCGAAAATCCGCAAAATCCGCGAGCGGAACGGATTTTCCGCCCACGCCTAGTTTGCTACAATTATTCAGGGCTGAGTGGAATTGCTTATACTGAGCCCATGGCTAGAGATAGATTGGGCCCATGGTATGCAACAAATGGGTAATCAAACATGGGATTTGTCAGGTATGCCCCTCGTCACCCTTATTGTTCAACCTAGCTCTGGAACCTTAGCCGATTAGGCTTAAGGATCTGCTTCAGGATTGCGGGATCAATATTGAGAAAGTAACACATATAGGGGCCGATTCACAGAACTAATCTGAGATAAAATCCTAAACTTACTACTTTTGGTATTCACAGAAGGCATTTAGTGGTAGTAAAGTTAGGACTCCTAACTTTACTATTACTAAACTGAGACAAAATCCAAACTTTACGATTTTTGGTATTCACAAAAGGCATTTAGTAGTAGTAGTAAAGTTAAAGTCCTAACTTTACTACTCCTAAACGCCTTCTGTGAAAACCAAAAGTAGTAAGTTTAGGGTATTATCTCAGATTAGTTCAGTGAATCGGCCCCATAGTATCTATGTACGCAGGTGATACTCTAGTTTAGCTTAGCTAGCCCCATGCTTTTCTATGGATAATGTTGAATGAATTGGAGCGGTTTGGGATGGCATCTGATCTCAGGGTAATCAGGATAAGCTGTTGGCTTTTCTAATGGGGAAAGTGGTATGAACCACACCAGAAAACCTACCAGATGTGGGTCTACAATGGGAAGTGAACAGATTTAGTTACTTAGATTAGCAGATAGCCCATACAGTAGGTAAACAATATGCTTATAATATAGGTAGTGTCCTGCCAGAACTCCGAAATTACATCGCCTTCTGAAATACTTTCCTCCTCTTCAGAATAGGTCATATCATGCTTGCGAAGATGGTGCTCTTGCCCCACTGCAAGTTTTCCGATCCACATTTAGGGAAATACATTTGTTTCTTATTTCTTTGGTTTGGGCGGGCAAGGGGAACAGGCTACGATTATCTGTTCTTAAATTAGATAGAGCAGAGGCTGGGCTAGGTCTCCCAGACGTACAATTATATCACTGTCACAACCCACACTACCTGTACCCTCTGCACCCCTGGTACATTTCTCCCTTGAGTCATTACAGACCCCTTGCATCTCCATTGGCCCTCCCTCTGCTTCCTGTGCAAATTACCACAATCAAGCTAACCCCTTTGTCCTTCCCTCCAATTCTCATGCATATTACCACAACCATGTTGAACCTTGGCCCTTCCCTCCACTACCCATGAGTCTTTCCAGAAGCACTCTAAAAAGTATGGCCTACTTGCTGCTCCTTTCCTACTTCCCATTGCACTTACGATTAGGCTCACAATCCTGCCAATTTGCATATCTTGTGAGATCTGGAAGCTATTTTGGTCTCAGTAGAATAAATACAACATATATCCCTAATTGCCTTTGCTTGGCTTCTTACCTGCCTGGTTACAAGCTCTCCAGTCACTGAAGATTTCCTTCCTTGGCTCCAACGGGGGTTTGTCGCCTGCCGATCCAGTGATCTTAGCGGTGGTCTCCTCTGCGTCAGCCTGGAGTCCATAACCTGGAAAAAAAGAGAAAATCTTAGAAACTTGTAGAACACTTTTGACCACGCCCAAGCATTGAAGTTTGGAAACACATTAAACCAGATTTAGGTAAATTCAATTTTGCGAGTCCTTAATAGCGATTTTTACCGAATCGCTCTTAAGGAATCGCCAAATTGAATGTAGGTAGGAATCACAAAAATATTTGCAATTCCTTAATATTCCTTGATTACGAATCGCAAATTGAGATTCGCAACCAAGGAATACCATCCCATTCATTAGGAATTAACAGGATTTGCGCCTGCAATTTGCGAGTAACCAAGAGGCACTTGCAAATTGCAGGTGCAATTTCAAGGGTGCAGGGGTTCCAAAAGGACACCCTGTTGCTCCCCTGAAATGTGCACATGTGGCGCACATACATGCCTTAAGGGAATGAATGTGTGCCACATGGCTCTTTTAAAAAAGTGCTTTTTTAAAGGAAATCGCTAATTACCACCAACTTGAAGTTGGTGGTAATTAGCAATTCCTTAAGGCTAAAGTCCACTTTCTTTTGTGCTACTTACATTGCATTTAAGGAATCGCAATTTGCGATTTCTTAAATGCAATCGTAAAATAGGGAATCGCAAATTTTGCGATTCCTTATTTTGCAAGTAGGTTTAATCTTACCTGCATTGCTCAAAGCCAAATTTCGATCGCAAAGGCTGAAATTTGGCGAATTTCTGCTTTTGTTAACGCTATTTGCCTTCCTACGTCTGGCCCATTGTGAACAGTCTGTGGACAATTTAGCAGATACGTTTAAGACTAACCCCCAGACGCATCAAGCCCAGATTCTGCGAATTCTAAATTCCGAAAAATACCGAATCGCAAATTAGAATTCGCAAGAATGGGATGCATCAATAAAAGCCAACCAAAAAAGCGATTCACAGTCTGCCGCAATCGCCGATTGCGATTTCCGCTAAATCCTACAAAAATCGCAGAATCGCCGGTTTCCCATGGAGAAATTGCGATTTCACAATTACCGAAATCGCAAATTTACGGGAAGTCGCATTTCGAGCACAATGATGACATCACAACCAGGAAGTAGGCAGTTCCCTCACTCATTCTGAACACAGAGCTTGAGAGTGGAAGAAGCACAGCAAGAGCTCCAACATACACACCCTGCAGCTCCACAACAGGACAGACATCCAGATCCAGAATGTCCCAGGAAGCAGCAGGAAGCAGTGCACCTGGCAGAAAAAGAAAAATTACATTTTCTGAACAGGAGCTCGAGTTCCTCATCGAGGGTGTAAGCAGGGACCATGATAGGCTCTTTGGGAAGCAATCCCGGAAGGTCCCTGAAGCAGACAAGTGGCGCATTGGGCAGCGCATCATCATGGGCAAGGTCAACTCTGTTGGAGTCACCCAGCGCTCTATTGATGATCTAAAGAAGAGGTGGTACGACCTCAGAGGCCATGCCAAACAGCGCATTGCAGAGAGGCTGGGGGAGCAACATGCGACCGGAGGAGGAGACCCCCTCAGTTGCGCCCAACACACCACTTGAAGACCTGGTGGAGGAGACCATCAACCCTGCAGCCTGCGTGGGGGTCAGCCAGCTGGACACCTCCCGACCCACCCAAAAATCCATAGGTAAGAGCCATGCAACTGCGAGCCCATCCCCTAACAATGCCCATGCCCCCAGAGCTAGCCATCTGAAAACCCCAGGGATGCAGGCCATGCACATCGGAAATGCCATATTGCATTGTGGGACCTGTAGTGTGAGAATAGTTTCCTGATAGCCACACACAGCCGGACCTGTAAAGTGAAACATGTCCCTAAAGCCAGTCAGGGATTGCAAGCCTGCATGCATGTCGCAACTTCCCATGTGCAAGATTCATATCATTAATCATGCACCCATTTACATCAAAGGTGCTTCTGAACCACAGAGCACGGACAGCGAGGCACTCCAAATTGAGGAGAACACAAAGGACACTGAGGGAGAGAGCCATCCTGCCCCACGACCTGGACCTTCCGACACACCTGCACCAGTACCACCACCTCCCCATGCAAACAGGGCCACCCCTGCAGCCACAGGAGTACAGCAAACACCCCATGCGTCACAAATGGCAGTGGAACAGGCCACACCACCACCCAGGAGGCAGACACGGCGCACAGCCACTGTGCGGTTGCAGTTGAGTCAGCAGGGCAACGTGGCAACACGGGCTGACCGGGGTCAACATGATCAGGAACAAGGGCTTGGCATCGAACGCCGGATGCTAGCTGTCCACCAGAAGCAGGCACGGCACATGGCAGCCATGCAGCTGCAGCTTTACAAAACAGCGTGCAACGTGAGCCAGCTCACCGAAAGCGTGCAGGTGTTAACGGCTGCAGTGAGGGAGAACAGTCAGATCATGGTGTCACAGCAGGACATCACCCGCCGCCGCCACCACCAGCTGCTGACCCGCCTATCGGCATACACCAGGTCAAGCTACCTGATCGGGAATGCTACTTCCCAACTATCACGCCGGTCCCTGGCAATGCAATGTCAGATGGTGCAATGCTGCCAGGATGTTGCTAGGGCGTTGGAACAGGTCACAACTGCTGTCCAGAACCATCAGGAATGTGGCCATGCATCATGCAGGGGGGGGGGATGATGCCAGTGAGGGCACCTCCAGTCTGAGCAGCCTGTCCCTGCTGGTGTTACAAGAACGACGCCGCAGTACCACGCCCGCTGCAGCATCAAGGCCCGATACTGGCAAGGTGGATGTGGAGTGGCGACAGGGCGAGTCCGGCCGGAGGCGCTAGTGATCAACTGACTAATAGCAGCAGTGCCATACTGAAGTACAAAGCAGGCCTGCTTCCCAATAATGGGGCTGTATGACTTAATACAGTTTTCATGTTTTGTGACCAAAAAATGTAAAAGAAAGATCCTGTTTACGCAAATCATATCTCATGTCATTATTTCATTTGGCATGCATGAGTGCAGTGTTGTGTGAGGGGTATGTGAGAACTAAAAATAATTCAGTGTGATGTTGTTGCGGCGCCTGTGTCCTTCAGCAGGATTCTCCCCGCATGCATGACGCACATGTGCAGGTGGGCGGTTGTCCCGCTCCGACTCACTGCCAGAGATCTCCACAGGTATCATCCGCTTGATAGCAATATTGTGGAGTATGGCACACACGGCCACGATGCAGCAGCAGACCTCAGGCTGGTATTTGAGGGCCCCCCAGTCTTATGTAGGATGCGGAATCGGCTCTTTAAAATCACAAATGTCCGTTCAATTACATTCCTGGTGCGAATGTGCGCTGCATTGTAACGCCGTTCCTGTGGTGAGGCAGGTTTGAGGTATGGGGTGAGGAGGTACTAACGGAAGCCATAGGCGCTGTCACCTGAAGGAAAGGAGGAGAGGGTCAGTGCCTGTCATGCGCAACTACATGTGCTTGACGTACTGTATGTGGGCATGTGTACTTACCTAGGAGGTGTCCTTCGCAACAGTCACCCCTGGCCAAGCGGGTGTCCAATCCGCTGTGCATGAATATGAAAGAATCATGCGTGCTCCCCGGGTATTGGGCCACTATGTCGGTGATGATTGTCTTTGCATTACAGACCATCTGGATGTTGAGTGAGTGGTAGGACTTGCGGTTCCGGTACATGTATTCTGTCTCAGCGGGTGGGCAGATGTGGATGTGGGTACAGTCAATGCATCCAATTACATGGGGAATTGTGCAATGTTGTAGAATTGAAGCTTTGTTTGATTTAAGTCCTGTTGGGGGGTTAGGAAGGTTATGTAATGGTGTATCCGGGTCAGCATAGCGTCCAGGAAACTCTGTAGGCAGCGGGACAGTGTGCTCTGGGAGATCCCCCCTGCAACTGCAACTATCCCCTGGAAGCTTCCGGAGGCCAGCAGGTGCAGGCAGCACAGGACCTGGACATGGGTGTGCACCGCTTTGGTCCTCCTCGTTGGGTGCTGCATCAGGGGGTCAAGGTCTCGGATGAGCTTGGTTAACATTGCCCCATTCAGGCTGTATTTTGAGTAGATCTCCTCTTGAGTCTGGCCCAGGAGTGTGATCCGCAGCCGGAAGATGCGCTCCTGGATCCTGCGTCGGTTCCGGACTGCAGCCTGGAGCCTTAGCCACCTTACCACGATGTAGAGTCCTGGCATTGTGAATGTCCTCATGCTCCTACTGTGTCTCCTTAAGTGTGTTTGTTTAGCCCCGCACCTGTATCTTGTTAGGATATTTTTTTTCCCAACTGAACTTCATGGTTACCACCTGATTTGAGTTCTCCTTAAATTGTGCCTCTGTAATAGCGATTTTATGATTTTTCGCAAAATGAGATTATTGATGAATTTGCTTTGCGATTTCGCTAATGATTTCGGAGAATCAGTGGAACATAGCTATTACAGAATCGCAAAGGGGGTTCCATGTTGATTCTGCTAATTAAATTGCGAACTCGCAAAAGATTTTTTGCGAATTCGCAATTTGGTGGTTTTTGCTATCATGAATTGCGGGAACAGCAATTGCGATCGCAATAGCTGTTTCGCAACTATTGCACTCACAATTTTTGTTGATGAATCTATGCATAAGAGACTTGGTGAGTGCCAACCGAGTCACTGTATCACTCTGTTTTGTTTTTTCAGTGTAATACCACGTAACTCCTTAACTTATATAGGGAAGGACTACGGCACAGAGAATTTGATTTGAAAACCTTTAAGCTTCGAATAGAGAAATTGACGGTATTCTCACTTATAACTTATTGGTAAGGTGACTAATGATTAGATGGTCACACACTGTTTGGATGGAAACTAATGTGACATATGTAAACGTAACTGATGTTTGATGTTTGTGCTCCAACAGTGTGTTATGAAGGAAGTCAACTGACAAGAGTTAATACTTCCCGAGGCCGGCCAGGCCACAGAAGACTTTGAGGTTTCCACAGACTACAGCTTACATACCTTTTCTCTTCAAACCCGAACCCCCCTTCCTCGGAGATCAATCACCAATAATAATTTAACATTATATTTTGGGGGTCAATATCAGGGGGCTTGGTTGACTCTCTTTGCTCCCACAGGCTTCTGGTATTTTTTGACAACTCCATTGAAGCTCAGCTCCAACACGCAGCCTCTTGCTGCGTGGATGAGGACAATTGGGAAAACCAGCGACTGAAGGCATGCTGGGAGGAGGAACCCATTCCCATTACATTAATGAGGCATGGAGGTGCGCACATCCACTGACCGGTCATTAATAAACATACTGCAGACATGTGGTAGACTGAGATTTGCATGGTTCTGAAGTACTCCCCATTGTGTGGATCCTTGAAAATCTGGTGTTTATAACCCTTTTTCAAAATTAGAATCGATATACATATGTATTGCTCATTTGGAGGAGGGGGAATTTCTGACCCTGGGAGACCTGTATCTGAGAGAGTTTTATTTAATTTGAGGAGGCACAACTCCAGTTTGGATTAGGCCCTGGACAGTTTCTGCAAAACATAAAAGTATCAAAAACAGCAAAGGAGATTTGGCCCACGTTCCTGGCTGCCTCCAGCTTTCAGGTTACTGGAATGGCTCGTGCTGCATACACTGTATCCCAGTTCAAAAGGGCGCTGAAGACTGATAGACAAAGGTCTGAGCTTCCAGTTCGGTTGATATAAGATGCTGATCTGGTGTCAGCACTAACAAATACTAATTGGGACTCAACTCTGGAGCACGTGAAGCTAATCTCGAGTAACACCAGGTTGCACCTGACAGAGTTTAATTACCTCCACCTCACCTATACTACCCTTCAGCCAATTAATAGAATTTATCCTGATAGGTCATCAAAATGCCCAAAATGCAGAGTGGGAGAGCGGACCTCCTTCATATGACATGGAGTTGTGAACATCTGTAAATACTTTGGCAAGCGGTTGTACCTAAATTAGTGGAACTTGTAAATATTCCTAGTATGCTCTGAGTACAACATTTCTCTAATTACCCTTATACCCAGGCCCCGGGGATTGAAGGTCAAATGTAAATTTGCTTCATTGGAGGTAGTTAAAAGACATTGTTATTCGATGGCTGAGATCATGTGGCCTGCCCCTAGCGTCCTGTGAGTGAGATCTGTAAGAGTGGGCTATTATTGCAAAGGAAATTCAGCTGAAAACATTTAGAACAGATGCTAAACTCCTAGATTTAGAATTCTGGTCTGCAATGCTTAATGTGTTAATATTGGCGAATGGGGATTGGAGTCAGCGGAGAAGTGGTATTGTGGTGAAATATCAATGGCATCTGTGATTTTTGCTATGGTTCAATTATTTTTTCTCCTTGCCTCCTGTCCCATGGTTTACGCTTGAACAAATAAATAAAGTTTAAAGAAAAAAGTGATAAGCAATGTTCAATAAGTTGCATGAGCTAAAACAGTATATGTATGCCAGATTCAAGAAACTCACTGAAAAAGAATGGGTTCCCCCTCGGGGTTAAAGAGTACACAGGACAATAGTGTTCCTAAAGAGCTATCAAAACAGGGGGTGCCACAACATGTGAAATGGAAAAAGTCTTACTGGATGACAAAGGTACATTCTTGACCCGGCTGCTTTTAATGGGTACTTTTAGATTTACTGTGGCTAATATTTATGCTCTTGATTTTGGACAGCAGAGATTTCTGAAGGAGGCTATCATATATATCTCACAGACCCTTAAGGGAGTCATGGTCATAGGTGGGGGATCTAAAAAAAAGTGAGGGAAGATCATTGACCGATTTATATTGAAGGTGAGCCAAGTAGGCTAGCTATGGGAAGGGAATGGTTACAATTAAGTACATGGGTTCAGGAGAGGGAGGAGTGCTCCAAATACTATGTGGCAGCATTTTACTGAACACCACTCTCAGGGCAAGGCTGAGAAACACCGTGATCTGGATAGATCTGAAATCTCCATGCTCGGAGTCACCATGAGGGGTGTTCTGTGAGCTGCTTGGAGCACTGGGCATTAAGGCAGTGGCGTAACGAAACATGAGGGGGCCCCCCTGCAAACTACATGGAGGGGGCCCCCCTCCCATTCTCCGTGCCAGTCTAGAGCTCTCAGGCCAGCGACCCGCCATACTGCAGGGGATGCGGAGCGATTGTTATGCCACTGTCACCAATACAGCCGTTATAAGTAACACTGGATGGTGGAGTCAAAGGTTGGGCTTAGTCTGCCCGCAGGCTATCATATGTGGTGGTCCATTCATTGCAGGGTCCCTGCCATGAGTAGGCCAGGAAAGTTTGCCCAATTTTAGGTGGGTTTCCTGATGCAGACTCCTGTCATGATATACAACATCGGGCCCACTCATCGTTTAGTTTTGACAAAAGTGCATCCACTGCTCCTTCTCGTTTCCGTTTTAAGACATTGGACAAAGCTCCAATGCAGTATTTCAAAAGCAGATGTAACCACAAAGAGCACATTTTGATAATACATTTTTATTTTTATTAGACAATAGCAATCTTAAGAGGCATTGCATAGCTTCATACACACGTTGACCCCAATTCCATCACAGTCTCTCTCTCTCTCTCTCTGTCAGTCAGTATCTCTCTTTCAGTCAGTCAGTCTATCTCTCTCTGTCATTCAGTCTCTCTTAGTCAGTCACTCTCTCTGTCAGTCAGTCAGTCTCTCTCTCTCTCTCTCTCTCTCTCTGTCAGTCTGTCAGCCAGTCAGTCTCTCTCTGTCAGTCAGTCTCTCTCTCTGTCAGTCAATCACTCGCTGTCATTCAGTCTCTCTCAGTCAGTCTCTCTGTCAGTCAGTCTCTCGCTCTCTCTGTCAGTCAGTCTCTCTCTGTCAGTCTCTCTGCTAGTCTCTCTTAGTCAGTCTCTCTCTCTGTCAGTCAGTCTCTCTCTCAGTCAGTCAGTCTCTCTGTGAGTCTCTCTATCAGTCAGTCTCTGTCAGTCAGTCTCTCTCTGTTGGTCAGTCTCTCTTTCTCTGTCAGTCTCTCAGTCTCTTTCTCTCTCTGTCAGTCTGTCAGTCAGTCTCTCTCTCAGTCAGTCAGTCTCTCTCTGTCCGTCAGTCAGTCTCTCTCTCTCCCAGTCAGTCTCTCTCCCAGTCAGTCTCTCTCTACCCCAGTCAGTCAGTCTCTCTCTCTCTATCAGTCAGTCAGTCAGTCTGTCAGTCAGACTCTCTCACTCAGCCAGTCTCTCTGTCTGTCAGTCTCTCACTCAGTTAGTCTCTCACCCAGTCAGTCTCTCTCTCTGTCAGTCTCTCTCTCTGTCAGTCTCTCTCTCAGTCAGTCTCTCTCTCAGTCAGTCTCTCTCAGGCAGTCTCTCTCTGTCAGTCAGTCTCTCTCACAGTCAATCAGTCTATCTCTCGGTCAGTCAGTCTCTCTGCCTCTCTCTCTCAGTCTCTCTCTCTCAGTCAGTTTCTCTCTACCTCAGCCAGTCTCTGTCAGTCAGTCTCACTCTCAATCAGTCTCTCTCTCTCTGTCAGTCAGTCACTCTCTCTCTCAGTCAGTTTCTCAGTCAGTCAGTCTCTCGGTCAGTCAGTATTCAGTCTCTGAGCCAGTCAGTCAGTTTCTACTCTCTCTCCACTCTCTCTCTGTCAGTCTGTCAGCCAGTCAGTCTCTCTCTGTCAGTCAGTCTCTCTCTCTGTCAGTCAATCACTCGCTGTCATTCAGTCTCTCTCAGTCAGTCTCTCTGTCAGTCAGTCTCTCGCTCTCTCTGTCAGTCAGTCTCTCTCTGTCAGTCTCTCTGCTAGTCTCTCTTAGTCAGTCTCTCTCTCTGTCAGTCAGTCTCTCTCTCTCTCTCAGTCAGTCTCTCTGTGAGTCTCTCTATCAGTCAGTCTCTGTCAGTCAGTCTCTCTCTGTTGGTCAGTCTCTCTTTCTCTGTCAGTCTCTCAGTCTCTTTCTCTCTCTGTCAGTCAGTCTCTCTCTCAGTCAGTCAGTCTCTCTCTGTCAGTCAGTCAGTCTCTCTCTCTCCCAGTCAGTCTCTCTCTCTCCCAGTCAGTCTCTCTCTACCCCAGTCAGTCAGTCTCTCTCTCTCTGTCAGTCAGTCAGTCTGTCAGTCAGACTCTCTCACTCAGTCAGTCTCTGTCTGTCAGTCTCTCACTCAGTCAGTCTCTCACCCAGTCAGTCTCTCTCTCTGTCAGTCTCTCTCTCTGTCAGTCTCTCTCTCTGTCAGTCTCTCTCTCAGTCAGTCTCTCTCTCAGTCAGTCTCTCTCAGGCAGTCTCTCTCTGTCAGTCAGTCTCTCTCACAGTCAATCAGTCTATCTCTCGGTCAGTCAGTCTCTCTGCCTCTCTCTCTCAGTCTCTCTCTCTCAGTCAGTTTCTCTCTACCTCAGCCAGTCTCTGTCAGTCAGTCTCACTCCCAATCAGTCTCTCTCTCTCTGTCAGTCTCTCTCCCAGTCAGTCTCTCTCTCAGTCAATCTCTCCCAGGCAGTCTCTCTCTGTCAGTCAGTCTCTCTCACAGTCAATCAGTCTATCTCTCGGTCAGTCAGTCTCTCTGCCTCTCTCTCTCAGTCTCTCTCTCTCAGTTAGTTTCTCTCTACCTCAGCCAGTCTCTGTCAGTCAGTCTCACTCTCAATCAGTCTCTCTCTCTCTGTCAGTCAGTCACTCTCTCTCTCAGTCAGTTTCTCAGTCAGTCAGTCTCTCAGTCAGTCAGTATTCAGTCTCTGAGCCAGTCAGTCAGTTTCTACTCTCTCTCCACTCTCTCCATTCGCTCTCTCAACTCTGTCCACTCTATCTCTACTGTCTCTCTCTCCACGGTCTCTCCTCTGTCTCTCTCTCCACCCTCTCTCCCATCTCTCTCTCTCAACTCTCTCCACTCTCTCTCTCCACTCTCTCTCTCCACTCTCTCTCTCCACTCTCTCTCTCCACTCTCTCGCTCCACTCACTCTCTCTCCACTCACTCTCTCTCCACTGTCTCCCTCCACTCTCTCTCTCTCCACCCTCTCTTCCTTCTCTCTCACTCTCTACTCTCTCCACTCTCTCTCTCCACTCTCTCTCTCCACTCTCTCTCCCCACTCTCTCTCTCCACTCTTTCTCCCCACTCTCTCTCTCCACTCTCTCTCTCCACTCTCTCGCTCCACTCTCTCTCCACTCACTCTCTCTCCACTCACTCTCTCTCCACTCACTCTCTCTCCACTGTCTCTCTCCACTGTCTCTCTCTCCACTGTCTCTCTCCCCACTGTCTCTCTCTCCACTGTCTCTCTACTCTCCATTCTCTCTCCACTCTCTCTCTCCACTCTTTCTCTCTTTCCACTCTCTCTCTCTCCACTCACTCTCTCTCTCCACTCTCTCTCTCCACTCTCTCTCTCCACTCTCTTTCTCGACTCTCTCTCTCTACTCGCTCTCCCCACTCTATCTCTCTCTCTCCACTCTATCACTCTCTCCACTCTCTCTCTCTCTCCACTCTCTCTCTCTCTCCACTCTCTCTCTCCTCTCTCTCTCCACTCTCTCTCTCTCTCCACTCTCTCTCTCTCCACTCTCTCTCTCTCCACTGTCTCGCCATGCTCTCTCCACTCTCTCTCCACTCTCGGTCTCTCCACTCTCTATCTCCACTCTCTCTCCACTCTCTCTCTCTCCACTCTCTCTCTCTCTACTCTCTCTCCACTCTCTCTCTCTCCACTCTCGGTCTCTCCACTCTCTCCAGTGTCTCTCCATGCTCTCTCCACTCGCTCTCCACTCTCGGTCTCTCCACTGTCTATCTCCACTCTCTCTCCACTGTCTACTCTGTCTCCACTGTCTCTCTCCACTCTCTCTCTCTAGCCACTCTCTCTTTCCACTGTTTCTCGCCACTGTTTCTCTCCCCTGTTTCTCTCCACTCTCTCTCTCTCTCCACTCTCTCCCTCACAAAGTAGTGTGCGTTCCATGGTTGTCCGCAGAAATGTTTCCAGGGGGGGCACATTTTTAACTTCATCACCATCCCCCTTGCACCCTTCTCCCCTCTGCCTTGCACCCTTCTTGCCCTCCCTCTTGCACCCTTCTCCCCTTCCCCTTGTACCCTAGTCCACCTCCGCCTTGCACCCTTTTCTACCTTGCACCATTCTCCCCTCTGCCTTGCACCCTTCTCCTCTCTGTCTTGTACCCTATTCCACCCCGCCTTGCACCCTTCTCTAACTTTCACCCTTCTCCTCTCTGCCTTGCACCCCTTCCCCCCTCCGCCTTGCACCCTTCTCTACCTTGCACCCTTCTCCTCTCTTCCTTGCACCATTCTCCCCTCTGCCTTGCACCCTTCTCCCCTCTGCCTTGCACCCTTCTCCCCTCTGCCTTGCAGCCTTCTCCCCTCTGCCTTGCACCCTTCTCCCCCTCCGCCTTGCACCCTTCTCCCCCGCCGCCTTGCACCCTTCTCTACCTTGCATCCTTCTCCTCTCTGCCTTGCACCCTTCTCCCCCTCCGCCTTGCACCCTTCTCCCTCGACGCCTTGCACCCTTCTCTACCTTGCATCCTTCTCCCCTCTGCCTTGCACCCATCTCCCCTTTCCCTTGTACCCTTCTCCCCTTTGCCTTTTACCCTTCTCCCCTTTGCCTTGTACCCTTCTCCCCTTTGCCTTGTACCCTTCTCCCCTTTGCCTTGCACCCTTCTCCTCTCTGCCTTGCACCCTTCTCACCTCTGCCTTGCACCCTTCTCACCTCTGCCTTGCACCCTTCTCCCCTCCGCCTTGCACCCTTCTCTACCTTGCACCCTTCTCCTCTCTGCCTTGCACCCTTCTCCCCTCTGCCTTGCACCCTTCTCCCCTTCACCTTGCACCCTTCTCCCCTCCACCTTGCACCCTTCTCCCCTCCGCTTTGCACCCTTCTCCCCTCCGCCTTGCACCCTTCTCCCCTCCGCCTTGCACCCTTCTCCTATCTGCCTTGCACCCTTCTCCCCTCCGCCTTGCACCCTTCTCCTATCTGCCTTGCACCCTTCTCCCCTCCGCCTTTCACCCTTCTCCCCTCCGCCTTGCACCCTTCTCCTCTCTACATTGCACCCTTCTCCCCCTCCGCCTTGCACCCTTCTCTACCTTGCACTCTTCTCCTCTTTTCCTTGCACCCTTCTCCTCTTTGTCTTGCACCCTTCTCTTCTCTGCCTTGCACCCTTCTCCTCTTTGCCTTGCACCCTTCTCTTCTCTGCCTTGCACCCTTCTCCTCTCTGCCTTGCACCCTTCTCCCCTCCGCCTTGCACCATTCTCCTCTCTACGTTGCACCCTTCTCCCCCTCCGCCTTGCACCCTCTCTACCTTGCACCCTTCTCCTCTCTTCCTTGCACCCTTCTCCTCTTTGTCTTGCACCCTTCTACTCTCTTCCTTGCACCCTTCTCCTCTTTGTCTTGCACCCTTCTCTTCTCTGCCTTGCACCCTTCTCTTTGCCTTGCACCCTTCTCTTCTCTGCCTTGCACCCTTCTCCTCTCTGCCTTGCACCCTTCTCCCCTCTGCCTTGCACCCTTCTCCTCTCTGTCTTGCACCCTTCTCCCCTCTGCCTTGCACCCTTCTCCTCTCTGCCTTGCACCCTTCTCCCCTCTGCCTTGCACCCTTCTCCCCTCTGCCTTGCACCCTTCTCTACCATGCATCCTTCTCCCCCTCTGCCTTGCACCCTTCTCCCCCTCTGCCTTGCACCCTTCTCGGCCCCCTTTCCCTCTCCCTGCGGACGTCCATGGTGTGTTCTAACAAGAGTGCTTACCTGAGGGCACCATTTTGCTGCCTCGTCCCTTCTCATGTGAGCTTTGCCCTGGAGAATACTCTGTCTGGTGGCCCCCACTCCCACCCTTGTCAGGGTCCCGAGCACTGCTCTGTGCTGGCTCTTGCTCTCTGAGGCCCCCACCCCATCCTTGTCCCTGTCTCTTCTCTTGTGGGGTGGAGCCCCCACCCCATCCTTGTCCCTGTCTCTTCTCTTCTCTTGTGGGGTGGCCCCCCCACCCCATCCTTGTCCCTGTCTCTTCTCTTGTGGGTGGGCCCCCACCCCATCCTTGTCCCTGTCTCTTCTCAGATGGGGGCCTGTCCCTTCTCTTCTCTTCTCTTGTGGGGTGGGGCCCCCACCCCATCCTTGTCCCTGTCTCTTCTCTTCTCTTGTGGGGTGGGTCCCCCCACCCCATCCTTGTCTGTCTCTTCTCGGATGGGGGCCTGTCCCTGTCTCTTCTCTTCTCTTCTCTTGTGGGGTGGGGTGGCCCCCCCCCCCCACCCCATCCTTGTCCCTGTCTCTTCTCTTCTCTTGTGGGGTGGGGCCCCCACCCCATCCTTGTCCCTGTCTCTTCTCTTCTCTTGTGGGGTGGGCCCCCTCACCCCATCCTTGTCCCTGTCTCTTCTCTTCTCTTGTGGGGTGGGCCCCCCACCCCATCCTTGTCCCTGTCTCTTCTCTTTCTTGTGGGGTGCGCTTTGTTTATTGAGAGGAGAGAGTGGAGACCGGGCTCTGTGCTGCCTCAGAGGAGCAGTGGAGACTGCTGTCTCTGGGGCCCCCATCCTCTTGGGACCGCCTCTGGCTCTGACTGAAGAGAAACAATCTATATTGATACTTTGTTTCTCTTCAGTCAGAGGGAGGGGGCGAAGGGCTCCGAGCAGGCTGCACCTGCTTCAGACACAGAGGGAGAGAGGCTTGCTTCAGCGCAGACCTCTCTCACAGCTCTCGCAGACCTCTCTCACAGCTCTCAGAAGAGCTGAGGGGGCCGGGACTTGTCAAACAAATGCAATGAGTTGCAGGAAAGTGGACAAGCTTGTAAACTGCCCTTTCCAAGATGGTGGAGATGGTGGTCTGTCCATGGGATGTCATCTGAGGTTCCCACTCCAAGAAGAAGTAGCATCTTTTCCTGTAAGGTCAGTTACTCTTTAGATCATATACAAGAAAACAGGTTACTTACCTGTAACTTTGGTTCTCCAGTATTGGTAACTTTCATAGATTCCCATAGCTTGTATCATTCCCCGTCGTCGGAATGGGAGTCTCGGTAACAAAATATCATAGCAGTAGGTACAAAAGAGAAATAAAAAGGCCTAGGCCTCATTCCCTTTTGTAGCATATCCATCTCTTTTTGCAAAAGAGACCAAAGCAAAGCAACAGCCAATCAGATTAGCCTCATCCCACAGAACCCTCCTGAGAGAACCTCAGAGCCTCAGATTTTCGTAGCCATTGTGTAACAGTATAACCAAACTTGCTGAGGGCTGAACTTTCCCAGGGGACGAGGGTGGGTGAATGGGAATCTATGAAAGTTACCAATACTGGAGAACCAAAGTTACAAGTAAGTAACTTGTTTTCTTACTCCAGTATTGGAACTTTCATAGATTCCCATAGCTTGTATCAGAGTAGCTAGCAGTCATAGAGCACATTTTGCTCCCTCTTTATCATCTCTTCCTCCATTACCTCTTTTTTTTAAAAACCTGAATCAACAGTGCAATCACATAAAGAACACATACCAAAATGTGAAAGTAACAGTAAGAAAAGGAAGTAGGGAAGAAAGGAAAGCTCACCACTCAATGAAAGAGGTTCCTCAGGACTGCTTTGTCTACAGCTGTGTCTTCTTGTGTCGAGGCCTCTAGGCAGTAATGTATTGCGAAGGTGTGCGTGCTGTTTCAAGTTGCAGCTCTGCAAATGTCTTTAATCTGAACTTCCTCAAAGCGAGCCGTAGAGGAAGCCTTGGACCTTGTGGAGTGTGCTCTAACTCTATCTTCTAGAGGCTTGCCCGCTGCAGATTGACAGTGCTGTATGGCACTGGAGATCCATCTAGCAATACCCTGCTTAGACAGGGCTAAGCTCTTGCGAGGAGCACTAAATGCGATGAATAATTGAGAAGATTTTTGAAATTCTTTAGTGCTGTCCAGATGAAAATTTCAAGCACTGCTGCACATCCAGTGAATGAAGTGACCTTTCTGCCGACATGGAAGGTTGCGAAAGAAAGGCTTGAGAATCACTGGTTTGTTGAGATTAAAGTCTGAAGGCACTTTTGGAATCAACTTTGGATTAGTCCTTAGAATTACAGTATTTCTTTTGGATTGGAAAAAAAGGTTCCTGTACTGTGAGAGCTTGCTATTCCCCAATGCGTCTAGCAGAAGTGAGAGCAAGAAGGAGTGCCATTTTCCATGAGAGGAATTTCATATCTGCTCGATGAATCGGTTCGAAGGGATGTTTCATCAGCTGGGTTAGAACCAAATTCAAATGCCATGTGGGAGGCGGAGGCCTCACCGGAGGAAAAACTCAAAACAGACCCTTGAGAAACTGTTTGACAATTCTGGATGGCCAGAGAGAAGGTCCAGATGCAGTGCATCTGTAGCGAGAAACTGCAGCTAAGTAAACCTTTATGGATGAATGAGCCAATCCTGCCTAAGCCAAGGACAGGAGATAAGGAAGAACCTGATGAGGCTGAGATGAGAAAGGGTCAACACCCTTCTGACACCAGATGCAAAATCGTTTCCATTTCAATCTGTGAGTCTTGTTAGTTGAAGGAGCTCTAGCTGGAGAGAGAACATCTCCTATCTCGTCCTAGAGGTGAAGATTTAGGAACTCTCGCTGCTCAGGAGCCATGCTGACAGGTGTAAGGAACGAGGATCCGGATGCCAGATCTCACCCTGGGACATCGTGAGAATATCCAGAATCACCCGCAAATGTTGTGGAGGGGCCAGAGAAAGGCGGTGAAGCTCCGTGAACCAAAACTGCCTTCAGCAAGCTGGAGCTATTAGGATCATCCTGCACGGTTCTGTCTTGATCTTCTTGAGTAGCCTTGGAATCAAAGGAATGGGGGGTAAAGGCGTACACAAATGCTCTTGACTCAAGCTATCGAAAGCGCATTCCCCAGCGATCCTCGATGGTGTACCCTGCTTGCGTAAAACTGGCATTTTCTGTTCACCAGGGTGGCAAAGAGATCTATTGAGGGTTTGCCACACCAATGGAAAATCTCCTCCAAGACCGTCTGGTTCAGTTCCCATTCGTGGCTGACTGACGAAAGCCTGATGAGCCTGTCCACCTTTTCGTTTAGCACTCCTGGTAGGTGCTCTCCTTGTAGCAATATTCTGTGTAGGATTGCCCATTCCCAAATTTCTTGGGCCTCCTGTGACAACAGAAGAGATCTGGTGCCCCCTTCCTTGTTTATGTAGTGCATGGCCGTGGTGTTGTGAAGGACCAGGTTTTAGAACCCAGCGCCGTCAGGGAAAACGCCCGATGCCTTCGAGTTCCCCTGTCTTGGCAAACAGAGACACGGGACACTTCTTGATGACGTCAAAGACCAAAGTTTATTGGCTGCAACCAGGAACAGAGGTCTACGAAGCACACACGGGTGGTTCGCTAGAGACTGCACAAATTCAATGAGCGGAGCATGGTCTTTTATGCCAAAAATCAAGCCTCAGGCAACTTTCCAAATTAGCATTGGGCGCATACAAACTGACCAATAGCAATGTGACATTTTGTAAGTAGCGTATGACGACAATGCCACTTTCCGTTGTCCAGCCCACCAGAAGTGACTAAGCACATTCCAATATCCTGTTCAGTCTGGCCGGACAAACCCATCATAAAACCCTCAACCCAAATCAGTGATTATGTGGTAAAGGAAGGAACAGAAACAGATTGGAAGCAAGATTGAAAGGTGGGAGCAGTGTACCATAAACTTCGGCATATCCTACTCTTTGATCTTTATCTGACCAACTGCTTAACAAGGAACTGGCTCAGCGAGGTCAGCCTCGGGCAAGGAGTCAGTTCGGCCAGGTCACTCAGAAGTCAGCTAAAGTGTACCTGTCCCAAAGACTCGCTCGGCCGCAGTCATCGGCCTATGTGAGGGCAACCACACAAAATGGCTGCCGTACACAAAATGGAACCCGAAGGTTCAAACGAAATCCTTGAATACGTAGTGTTCTCATTGATCGATTAATGCGAAAACACTCGTACACACTACACTCGTGATTTGCGGTCTGCTGACACCAAAATCGTCTATTTCCGACGACCTTTATTGAACGGGTTCGGAACCACCGAACCACACCCACGAACCACGGAACTACAGTTGTCCGTGCGGACGAGAACCGCTGAACCCTGCAATTGTGAAGCAATGCTTGCAATGCCAGACAGAACGCTCTGAGCTTCAGGAGATTGATGTGAAGAAGGCGGTGCTGGGGCAACCAGTGCCTGCTTACAATCCTGAAGCACCGCACTTCAGCCCTCCAGCGAGGCATCGGTCGTTACCACTTGAGAAGCTGTATCGCTAACGTAGGGTAGACCTTGGGATAAATTCTCTTCCTTCGTCCACCAACAAGGCCACCACATTGCCACAGTAATCACCACCTTGTCGTCGAATGAGCCATGAACATGTTGCCATTGCATGTCTAGTTGCTCCTGAAGAGATCGCATCCAAAATCTGCAGTGGGGTATTAGAGGAATGCATGAAGAAATCACTCCTAGAAGGGATTTGTAACGGCATACTGAAAGAAACTTTCTTTTTCTTAACATATGAGCCATGGACCTCAGTTTTTCTTGCCTTTCGAAGGATGGAGAAGCCTTGCTGGGAGTCGTGTCCAGGATAGCCCCCAGGAACTGTGCTGTCCTGGAAGGGAAGAGAGATAACTTCTCCCTGTTGAGTGTGAGACCCAGATTCCTGATTAGGTTCGTACATGCCTTGACCGTTTCCTCCGCTGCCCCCATGGACGGGGCCTTCAGTAACCAGTCGTACAGGTATGGGAAGACCTGAAAATGCTGCTTCCTTAGGAAAGCTGCCACCGGTGCCAGAACCTTGATAAAGATTCTCGGGCAGAGCGAATTCCGAAGGGTAAAACTTTGAAGTGGCTCCTGGCTACTGTGAATCAAAGAAACCTCCTGTGGGCTGGATGAATGGGTATGTGAAAATACGCATACTCGAGATTGAGAGTGGCCATGAAATCTCCCGGATTGAGGAGATGTAAGATATCCTGGAGCGAGACCATAAACAAGGATTGACTTATGAAATAGGTGTTTAGCTCCCTGAGATCTAAAATGGGGCACCATTTCTCCAACGTCTTCTTGACCAGGAAAAACCTGGAATAGAAACCTTCCCCTTTTTGAGAAAAGGGAACCAGCTCTACAGCTCCCTTGAGGAGCATCTGATGAACTCCGAGCCGCAAGAGACGCAGATGTTTCGAAGGCATGGCAGCAGGGGGCTTGGAAGGTGGTATTTGAATAAACTCCAATGTATGGCCCTCTTGAATGATGTTGAGCACCCAACGGTCTGATGTTATCCGTTTCCAGTTGTGGAGGTATTGAGACACCCTGCCTCCCACAGATGTTGATGGGGAGGTGGGTACAGCAGGCAGAGCCAGAATGCCGCTATTGCCTCTTGGAAGAATCACGTCCCTGGCGATTCTGCTTTCCTCCAGCATTGGACCTAGAGAAAGACGAGGTTTGGCCTTGTTTCTACTGGTAAGGTTGCCGATACGATTGAGACGTTGACCCATAAGAAGAGTGCCGTTGTTGTTGGTACGAACCTCTGTAAGAAGTAGTACTCTTTCCTCTGACCACCCCCCGGAAAGGAACCTTCCGAAACTGAAGAGTACCGAGAGATCTAGCCATCTTCGTATTCTTTTTATGTCCTGGAGGGCACCATCGATATGCTTGCCAAACAATCCCTCACCATCAAATGGGAGGTCCAGGATCTTGTTTTGGACCTCCGGCCTGAACCATGTCACCCTGAGCCATCCTTGGCGACGAAGAACCACTGTGCCTGCCAGCAAACGGAAAGCTGTAGTGGCGATGGCACAGTCTATCACCTCTGCCGATGTCGCCTTTCCCTCCTGCAGGATCTTCTTGGCTTCTGCCTTGAACTCCTGGGGGAGTTGGTCTAAATATGGTGGTAGATCGCACCACATTTGGCGATCATATCTGCCAAGGATAGCAAACGCATTCGCAGCCCGTACCAGAAGACTGCCATAGAGGAAAATCTCTTCCCTGCATTATCAAGGCGCCTGCCCTCTTTATCAGGAGGAGTTGTCAGCGGTGCAGAAGGATTACGTGACTTTCTCTGCGCCGCCTGCGATATTACTGAATCTGGTTTCGGTCCCCAAAAAAAGACACCGGACTATCCTCAGGGGCCTTGTACTTCTTTTCCAGGTGTGGCAAAACTGGAATCACCGTAGCCTGGTTCTTCATTGCCTTCAAACCCTCATCCAAGACATGGCAGACAATGGGAATGGACCGGATTACCTTCCTGTAGGGCTCCTTAAAATCATAGAGGAAGCACTCTTTGCACAGAAGGCATAGGAAGTTTGAACCTACTGTAAGCTCTCTCCATCACCTTGTGAAAACCCCCAATATCTGCTGGGGGAGAGTCCACTGGGTCCGGAGTAGGTGGCGCTGGGTCCGGGATCACATAATCATCCCACTCTAAACCTTGGTTAGACCTGTTGCAATCATCCTGATCCTCGTCCGAGGAATCATCCCGAACATCCTAGGCCACTAGAGGTATACTTGGACCAGGTGTCTGTGGCTGAGAAACTACCTGGGATGGTACTTTTTTTTTAAAACATATTTTATTACGTTTTTTTATGTATGCCATATATCGATACAATACGTCATTCTGATATTATTTCCGTCTCGTACAACAGTGTTCCAATAACATAACTTTATGCATTCATTACTGCAATGTTAAGTGTAAAGATCTCCGACAGTGTCAACATTATTTTTGATCATACATTTCACCCGTGTTTGGACAGTACAGGTAATATGAAGACTTTTTTATTTCTAACTATCCCCATAACTCCCCCACCCGATCATCCGCGGTCACAGTTCCTTAGCTTCAGTGTTTTTTGAACCATTGTTACTATAACATATTCTTGAATTGTGTGTACCTAGGCGTACAACTTCTCTTTAGTACACAGTAGGTCGAGGCATGGGCACCACATATTACCATTTTACATAAAACATTTAACCATAGTTATCTATATCAGTTCATTTCAACTCTTCCAACATAGTCTCCCATTCTAGAGCTATTGGTGTCTTCCGTAGTCCTCTTATTTCTTCCCTGCGCAGTGCTGCACCCTCCGCACAACTCCAGCCTATCATTTCTGTGCGCCAGCTCGACACAGCAGGGGGTTTACTCGACTTCCAGCGCATAGTAAGGGTTCTAATAGCCAGTATTAATGCAAGGTCTATGAATTGATATTGTATCTTCTGTTTGGACAAATGTTTGTGCAGACCCAAAATGCATTCTTCCACTGTCTCGTGAATCCAGTGATGCGCTGCCATCCCGGTTATCCTTCTAATCATGTCCCAGTATCCCCTTATTGTCGGGCACGCCCACAGCATGTGTATCAAGTCCGCCCCTTCTGTCCTACACCTCGGGCATGAATGCTGTGTTTGTGGGAACATTTTATCTAACCTACGCGGGGTCAAATAAGCACGATGTAATACCATAGTTTGGATACATTTGAATTTAAAATTTCTCGTTGCTTTTGATGCTCAATTACTGCCATCCATTCCTTATCTGTCAGGTTTCTACCTATATCCCCTGTCCATACAGTCTTCAGTGCATCCAGAGAGACTTGTGTATGGGCGCTGGTACCAGTCTATATCCAGCGAATCAAGTGTCTACCTCTGCCCATATAGTGTACTATCTTGACCAGCTCGTTGCTGGTAGGTTCCCTCCTCTGTGGTGCCCAATACTTTTCTATGTATTGAATCAGTGCAACATGCGTTAAGTACAGGTGTGCTGGGGCTCCCGACACGAAGGTGTCGTGATTGAGTAGTGTCTCATTACAAAATAGGTCTGCTACCGTGTTGATACCTGCTTCAGACCAGGGTGCTAACTTGCGATTGGTGAGTTTGCCACTTGCTAATGGGATACCTAACAGCGGAATGTTGACTGCGTATGCAGGGGGTGCATTCGTATACCGCAGTGCTGCTTTCCAACACTTAAGCGCAGTGTCTAACAGGGGGGGAAGGTCTCTCGGGGGTCTATGTACTGGCAATACCAAAGCGTGTAGTGTTCCTTTATCAATGTCAGTGTCAGTGTACCCTATTTCCTGCAGATTACGTCCCACCGTCTAGTATGATAACCATTGTAATTGGCAGGCGTAGAAATAGGCGCGGAAGTCTGAAACTCCCAGTCCCTCCATACGAGTATTCACTTGCAGTTTCTTCAAGCTTATACGTCTTCTACCCTTACCTCATATAAGATCTATTACCAGAGTATTCAGTATTTTGAAGGTGGACTGCGGCACTATTAATGGCAAATTTGTAAAATAATACAATAATTGCGGCAGAACAACCATTTTCGCTATTGCTGCTCTCCCCTTAACGGACAATGGCAGTGCAGTCCAAAAGGTGACACTGGACCGTAAGGCTCTATTTTCCCTGTTACGGTTGCCATCTAGCATATCTGCATGTGTCATGTATATTTGGATGCCCAGATACTTAAACGTGGTCGTTGCTATATGAAGTTTGGTATCTCCGAAGTCTACGTTCATGTCATCTGCATGTTCCTTGAAGATAAATGCATGTGGCTTTGTAGTGCTTAAGGCCAGACTAGACAATCCTCCAAATTATTTGTACAAGTCAAACATTGGGGCTAGGGGCAGACGGAGATCTCATATGTACACAAGAATATGTCAGCGTAGGCCGAGAAGAGATGTGTTGTGTTCCCTATCGGTATTCCCCATCCCAGGAAGTTCAGTCTCATTTTTATTGCTAAGGGTTCCAGTGCCAAAATGAAGATGAGAGGTGATAACGGACAACCCTGTCTGATCCCTTTATGTATCGTATATTCTTCCAATATGTGTCCACCCATTCTGGCTCGCGCTGTCGGGCCTTGTATAGTAGACGCAGCCATGCTATGTACTCTTCCGGTATCCCAAATTTCAGTAATGCCTGAAACATGTATTCCCAATTTATTGAGTCAAACGCTTGTCTGAGATCTAATGAGATACAGCCCGCATGGGGAAACCGTTTTGGTGCTTCTGTCATTAAATAATGTAATTTCCTAATATTCAGTGATGTGTTCTGCGCAGGCAGGAACCCGGTTTGGTCTATGTGGACCAATTTTGACAGATATGGCAATAACCTGTTGGCCAGCACTTTACTCAGTATTTTGTATTCAGTGGGCAATAACGATAGCGATCTTCTGTACACCTGTGCCCGTTTTCTTACCCTTGTGCCCCCTTCCTTTTTTGTTCCCTCGCCTTCCGTGTCCCCCGCCATTTTCCCGCCATTGCGTCCCTGCGGCCCCACCCCCTTGTCTCCCATTGGCCGCCCGCTCCCACCTCCCAGCTGCTCCTCCCTCCCTCTGCCCCTCATATGGAGGCCGCGCAGCGGTAGAGAGAGAGCGACCTTTGACCCTGTCACCAGGCAGGTCGCACCCCTCACCGCCACGCACCGCCTGTGATCCGCTGCTACTGCTGCCCGTGTTTGCCCGCCTGCATCACCGCTGAGTACTATTCTGTTATTGTTTTTGCATCTGTGTCCATTTTACCTTCTGTACACCTGTGCCCGTTTTCTTACCCCTGTGCCCCCTTTCTTTTTTGTTCCCTCGCATTCCGTGTCCCCCGCTGTTTTCCCGCCACTGCATCCCTGCGGCCCGCCCCCTTGTCTCCCATTGGCCGCTCGCTCCCACCTCCCAGCTGCTCCTCCCTCCCTCTGCCCCTCATATGGAGGCCGCGCAGCGGTAGAGAGAGCGACCTTTGACCCCGTCACCAGGCAGGTCGCTCCCCTCACCGCCACGCAGCCCCCTGTGTGACCTGTGATCCGCTGCCACTGCCGCCAGTGTTAGCCCGCCTGCATCACCGCTGAGTACTATTCTGTTATTGTTTTTGCATCTGTGTCCATTTTGCCTTCTGTACACCTGTGCCAGTTTTCTTACCCTTGTGCCCCCTTTTTTTTTGTTCCCTCGCCTTCCGTGTCCCTTCGCCGTTTTCCCGCTGCTGCGTCCCTACGGTCACGCCCCCTTGTCTCCCATTGGCCGCCCGCACCCACCTCCCAGCTGCTCCTCCTTCCCTCTGCCCCTCATATGGAGGCCAAGCAGCGGGCCCGCCAAAGGCAAGCCTGTCTGCGCCTGGACCGCGCCTAGCACCAGAACCCCTGGTCCCAGCCGATGCCAGGAACCCTGACTGGGATACAACACCACCACCCTCAACGCACTCAACACCGGACGACCACCCGCCTGCTATCAAGCCACCGCGAAGCACACCCATGGACCCTTCACCTGCCTAGCCTGCAAATTCACCTGTCTCCGAACATGCACATTGCCGACCGGACCTAACATCAACAACAACCACCTCAAGTGCATCCTCCTCAACACCCGCTCCGTCCACAAGCACGCCGTCGAACTCTGGGACCTCCTCGACACAAGTGGGCTGGGTATGCTCAGACGTGAGTCCCAGGCTCTCCACACCACTGGAGTCAAGCTATCCAGGCTGAAGAAGGCTGATAGCCAGAAACCGGTCCTTGGATGCTTGATTCCGGTCTAGGAAAGACATGGCTTGGTAGTTCGGGCTAGACTGTTCCCATGAGGCACAGGGTCAAGGCTGATTTACATATAGCCATTGTCTGACCTAGGGTGGTGTGGAGTGCAAAAAAACGATGGATTTAGGGCCAGATCTTTGTACTGGGGTGAATGTAAGACATTGTTCTGCATTCTGTCCATCAACTGTGTTTTTTGCAATTTTCACCCCGAGTGGGCTGGGTATGCTCAGACGTGAGTCCCAGGCTCTCCACACCACTGGAGTCAAGCTATCCAGGCTGAAGAAGGCTGATAGCCAGAAACCGGTCCTTGGATGCTTGATTCCGGTCTAGGAAAGACATGGCTTGGTAGTTCGGGCTGGACTGTTCCCATGAGGCACAGGGTCAAGGCTGATTTGCATATAGCCATTGTCTGACCTAGGGTGGTGTGGAGTGCAAAAAAACGATGGATTTAGGCCCAGATCTTTGTACTGGGGTGAATGTAAGAAATTGTTCTGCATTCTGTCCATCAACTGTGTTTTTTGCTCCTCGACACAACAGCACCGGACGTCGCCTTCCTCACGGAAACCTGGATTAATGCCTTCTCGGCCCTCGACATCGCCATAGCCATCACGGATGGCTACAAGATCAGCCGGAAGGACCGCGTCAACCAAACCGGAGGAGGAATCGCCGAAGACACACTCTCCGTGGCCGAACACCTACACTTCCAGATCCACACTGACCCCAAAACCACACTCAGAGGAACCCTCATCTAGAGACTAAGTATGGGCGAAATTTGCGGATCTGTGATCCGCGAAATCGCAAAAAAGTCCGCAAATTCGCGATTTTTTTTGCGATTTGCAAAAAAATAACAGTACTTTCTGTACTCTTCTTCTGCCTTTCTGCCCTCTGTGCCACTAGTTTTTTGTGCCTTTCTGCCCTCTGTTCCACTCGTTTTTGTGCTCTTCTGCCCTCTGTCCCACTCGTTTTTGTGTCCTTCTGCCCTGTTCCACACGTTTTTGTGCCCTTCTGCCTTTTGCCCCACTTTTTTGTGCCCTTCTGCCCTCTACCCCACCCATTTTTGTACCCTTCTGCCATCTGCCCACTTTTTTGTGCCTTTCTGCCCCACTCGTTTTTGTGCCCTTCTGCCCTCTTCCCCACTCGTTTTTTGTGCCCTTCTGCCCTCTGTACCACTCGTTTCTGTCCCCTTCTGCCCTCTGTCCCACTCGTTTTTGTGCCCTTCTGCCCTCTGCCCCACTCGTTTTTTGTGCCTTTCTGCCCTCTGTCCCACTCGTTTTTGTGCTCTTCTGCCCTCTGCCCCACTCGTTTTTGTGCCCTTCTGCCCTCTGCCCCACTTGTTTTTGTGCCCTTCTGTCCTCTGCCCCACTCGTTTTTATGCCCTTCTGCCCTCTGCCCCACTCGGTGTTGTGTCCTTCTGCCCTCTTTCCCACTCGTTTTTGTGCCCTTCTGTCCTCTGCCCCACTTTTTTGTGCCCTGCCCTCTGCCCCACTCCTTTTTGTGCCCTTCTCGATCTGCCCCACTTTTTTGTGCCTTTATGTCCCACTCGTTTTTGTGCCCTTCTGCCCTCTGCCCCACTCGTTTTTGTGCCCTTCTGCCCTCTGTACCACTCGTTTTTGTCTCCTTCTGCCCTCTGTTCCACTCGTTTTTGTGCCCTTCTGCCCTCTGTCCCACTCATTTTTTGTGCACTTCTGCCCTCTGTGCAACTCGTTTTTCCCCCTTGTTTGTGTCCCCCTTTTGTTTAAGTATTGCTGTTAATCAGAGCCCCTTCACGGGCTCTGAATAACACCAATACTTAAACTAAAGGCCACAGTCAAAGCGTCGAGAAAGCTTCCAAACACTGTGTTTGGGAGCTGTCTCTACGCTTTTGTTAGTAAATCCAAATGGGCTGGGCTTCTATGCCACTCCACATGCCACTTGCATATGAAAGGTCAGATACTAATCAGAGAAGCAGATATGGAGAAAGAAGCTCCTGGGCGCTCGAGAAAATCACAGATGTAAAGGCCTCCCAAGCATCACAGCTACATTTCGAGGTAGATATGGGGAGAAAGCAGCACACCTGTCCAGCTTCGACATGTTCATGTATTTTTCGGGTGATTGATGTGTAACTGAATATGAGCTTCAACTCGAGCACCTGCTTAATTTTATCTATTAGTGCTTCCTGTTGAAGCTAACTTAGTAACTATTTTAGAATGGTGCTGGCAGCTTGCCGGCGCCTTTCTAAAATAGTTCCAAAGTCAGCTTCAACTTTTGCTCCCCGGACAATCCGTTCCGCTCGCGGATTGCGAATTTTCGGCTATTTCGCGGACCTCGAAATTGCCGAAAATTTGCAAAATCCGCGAGCGGAACGGATTTTGCGCCCACCCTTACTACAGACCCTCGGACCAGTGCATACAATTCAGCAAAACCATCGCCGACTTAGTCAGACTACAGGCACTAACCTCACCAGAATACATCCTCCTAGGGGACCTGAACTTCCACCTGGAGAACAACAACGAGAACAACACCACCACCCTGCTCGACAACCTCGCCAACCTCGGACTCAAGCAACTGGTGAACACCCCCACCCACTACGCCGGCCACACGCTGGACCCCATCTTCTCCGCCAGCAACCACGTCTCCTTCAGCCACTCCACAGGACTACACTGGACCGACCACAGCTGCATCCACTTCACCTTAACGAAGACTACATCCCACAACCGCACGCCACAGATCCCCCGCAGATGCTGAAGCAAAGTCACCACAGACCAGCTAACCACATCACTGAGCCAGAACCCACCAGCCGACACCTCTGACACCAACGACGCAGCCCACAATCTCGCACAGTGGATCACCAACTGCGCCGACAACCTTGCTCCACTGAAGAATCCCCCAGGCAAGACCAGCAATAGGAAAACCACATAGTTCACCGACGCCCTCAAAGACTCAAAGAAATCCTGCCGTACTCTCGAAAAAACCTAGAACCACGAAAGGACGACAGAAAACATGACAGCCCTCAAGAACGCCACTCACGAACACCACCAGCTCATCCGCACCACCAAAAGGACATTGTTCAAAGAGCGGCTGGACAACAACATCCACAACAGCAAGGAACTCTTCAACATCGTAAAAGAGTTCTCCAATCCCAGCAACAACAATATCACACTGTCGCAAGACCTCTGCAACTCCCTTGCCACGTACTTCTACCGCAAGATCGCAGATATACACGACAGCTTTGACGCCCGGAATCTACCTCCAGTCACCAAAACAGCGACCCCCACCACCACCCTCAGCGCCTGGACCCCCATCAGCACAGAAGTCACCATCCATCTCATGAACACCATCCACTCTGGCTCTCCATCTGACCCATGCCCCCATCACATCTACAACAAAGCCGACACCAGCATCGCACCCCACCTCCGGAACATCATAAACAACTCCTTCACGTCAGCCACCTTCCCAGAGAGCTGGAAGCACGCAGAGATTAACGCCTTTCTGAAAAAACCCACAGCAGACCCTAAAGACCTCAAGAACTTCCGCCCCATCTCTCTTCTTCCCTTTCCGGCAAAAATCATCGAGAAGACCGTCAATAAACAGCTTACTGCATTCCTCGAGGCAAACAACTCGCTCGACCCATCCCAGTCCGGATTTCGAGCCAGCCACAGCACCGAGACCGCCCTCATCGCAGCCACCGACGACATCAGGACCCTGATGGACAACGGGAAGACAACCGCCCTCATCCTCCTAGACCTCTCAGCCGCCTTTGATCCCGTCTGCCACCGTACCCTAATAACCCGCCTCTACAACACTGGGATCCAAGTAAAAGCCCTGGACTGGATTACCTTGTTCCTCTCCAACTGAACCCAGAGAGTCTGCCTCCCGCCGTTCCGCGGCCACCAAGATCATCTGCGGCGTACCCCAAGGCTCCTCGCTCAGCCCAACCCTCTGCAATATCTACATGAGCCCCCTCGCCGCCATCGCACGCAAACACAACCTCAACATCATCTCCTACGCCGACGACACCCAGCTGATACTCTCCCTCACCAAAGACCCAGCCACCGCCAAAACCAACCTCCAGGAAGGAATGAAAGACGTCGCAGAATGGATGAAGCTCAGTCGGCTGAAACTGAACTCAGACAGGATGGAGGTCCTCATCCTCGGATAAACCCCATCCACCTGGGACAACTCCTGGTGGCCCACAACACTGGGCACCGCACCAACACCCATGGACCACGCACGCAACCTGGGATTTATCCTGGACTCCTCCCTCACAATAACCAAACAAGTCAACGCCATATCATCCTCATGATTCAACACCCTGCGCCTGCTCCGAAAGATCTTCCGGTGGATCCCCACCGAAACCAGAAAGACGGTCACCCAGGCCCTCGTCACCAGCCGACTGGACTACGGGAACGCAGTTTACGCAGGAACTACAGCCAAACTTCAGAAACGTCTTCAGCACATACAGAACGCCTCCGCACGACTCATCCTCGACATCCCTCGCCACAGTCACATATCTGCCCACCTGAGAGATCTGCACTGGCTCCCCGTCAGCAAGAGGATCACGTTCAGGCCCTTCACCCACGCACACAAAGCACTCCACGACATGGGCCCCGAATACCTCAACAACTGCCTCTCGTTCTACACTCCTACCCGCCAGCTCCGCTCCGCCAGCCACGCCACCGTCCCACGGATTCGCAGAACCACCACGGGAGGAAGATCATTCTCCTACCTGGCCGCCAAGACATGGAACTCCCTCCCCGCACACCTACGACTGACCCAGGACCATCTCACCTTCAGGAAACACCTCAAGACCTGGCTATTCGAGCAGTAGCGCCCCCCCCCCCCATTCAGCGCCTTGAGACCCTCGCGGTTGAGTAGCGCACTTTATAAATGTATTGATTGATTGATTACTCTTAAGCTTCTACGGTACCGGGGGCCCTAATATTGACTTGACTTCTGCAATAAATCTGACAGTACCATAGGGGAGGCAAACATGGTTACATCTTACAGTTACTCAAGAAAAATCTGTACTTGCATGAGTTCATCAACGAAACAGGTCTGTGATCAGCTGTGGGGTGGCTGAAGGGAACAGAGCCACACTGCCTTCGGAGTACGATCCATGCGTCACCTCGTCTTCTGAGGAGGACTTAGTGTCTGTTCGTGGGGCATTCGTGAAAGTAGCCGTAGTGATGATCGCTTGAGTCTTGTTCTGTCGTATCTGTTACGAGGTGACATATGCACGTGCAGTGGTCCGTTGCGATCTTCCACCTCTGCGACCCGTTGAGGTGCCAGCGAGGGATCGGTTCCTATCTTCAATTTGTGTGGCAATCTCCGTAGCGTTGGTTAGTTCCATTACTTCTAGCCAGTCCTCAACGTCCCTAGGACTTTAAAAAGAGTAAGCTTTCTGTTCATGCATTATTTTCAATCTTGCCAGGAAGAGTAGTGCGTACTTTAAATTCAGGTCCCTGAGCCGCCGTTTTACCGCCATAAAGGAAGACCGTTGTCTCTGAACCCACATCGTGTAATCCGGATGTAAGGAGATTCTCGCGTTTTCAAAGTTTATCGGCACTGCTTCCCTGGCCTTTTGCAGTAGGATGTCCCGATCTTGGAAGTTCAGTAGTTTGACTAGGAGGGGCTGCGGTGGGGCACCCGGTTTCGGTCTCCCCGTGGGTGTTCTATGTGCGCGCTCTATGCAGTATTGTGTGGAGAGTCCCTCCGTTGTGACGTGATCTCTGAACCACTGTTCCATATATCCAGATGCATCAGATCCTTCACTCTTCTCCGGCATTCCAATCACTCGGATGGTGTTCCGTCTTGCTCTCCCTTCTGCATCCTCCACATGTTCAAGTAAGGTGGCAACCTGTGTCTGCAGCTGCTTCACATCAGTCTCAGTCTGTTTTTGTCTTTGCATCACCTCGGCTAGCGTCACCGCATGTTCTTTCACCTTATCCGCCGTCTTTGCGTGGTCCACCCTAAGAAAGTTCAGTCCGATGGTCAGGGTCCCTATCTGGAGCTCAATTGCTTTTCTGGAGTCCCGCACTTCTCGTAATATAAGGTCCAGTTTATCCTCTGGAGCAGTTACCGTAGCGGGAGGGATACAATCAGATGCTGGCATGCTGTCCATGCTATTCCTTACGTCTTGGACAGAGTCTTTGCCGCTATGATCCTGTTGTTTCGCCTTGTTCCGCCCCATTTCTCTGAGTTATTATGGTGTACGTTAGCGACGGCCGTATCCTTCAGGGCAGATGGTCTGTACTATACCCCGCCTTGACACTGCAGGTACTCCAACCTCCTCTCCAGTCGGACAGGTACACTCCGCACGCAGCCTACAGCACAACAGTATGACTGTGCATAGGGCGAGTGAATCGCACTCCAGCAGTTAGGGGTTTGCATGTGGAGAAGCACGTTATTCACACTTCCTTGTCTATCCTGCACAATGTCCCTCTTCCCCTCAGCGTCAGTGTCCTCCAATATAGCCGCTCTATCAACCCCAGTTCTGGCTGCAGGGGCTCAGCCTCACACAGTGGACTCGCGGATTGTATAACCGCAGGCAATTCTCACAGTTGTATGCACGATAGCAGGCCTCTCGCTGTCTTACACAGTCTACATCTCACCACCTTTGCTCTATCTCCTCGCTTGCCTGCAATTGAGGTCCACGCCTCGGTTCGCCTTACTTGATTCTCTTCACATTTGTGGCATTCTCTGTGTCCAGCGCTATGCCACACTGTGTTCCGCGGGTGCACCGCCCCCGATGTATAGTCTTGGGGGGCCTTTAGCTAGGCCCCTTGGATGCCTCCCTCAGTTTCCCTTTTGGGATGCAGCTCACTTTATGTTGCGTGAGGTTGCCTCTTTTTATCTCAGCCGCCTCCGTTATGCCTGTGGGGATTGATTATCGTCTCAATCCGGAGAGTTCCTCTCAGTCGCTGGGGTCCGTATCCCCCACTGTTGCAGGGCAGATCGCGGCCGCAGTCGCAGAGGTAGCGGCGGCGTCAGCGCTGACCGTGCAGTCCGGGGGCCGGTCGCCGAAAGGGGGGCTGGGGACCCTCCGCTACTCTACTTGTTCCCGTACTTGCAAACGAGGGAGGGCGTTCAGCAGGCGCCGCCCGCTGTCCTGTGCCCTCGCCCGCTATATCTCCGCAAGGGCGAACGGGGGAAGGAGGGGGGCCAGGGTAGGAAGGCTGTCACACCGCCCCAATCCTACCGGCACTCCGTGTCCTCTGAGCCGGCACCTCCACTGCTCCCCAGGCCAGCCGCAGGTCCAATTGGCTCTCCGCTATCGGGTTCTGGTGCTGGCTGTGTACGCTCCCCCACTCCGCAGCAGTCCCTATCAGCCACAGCACGTCAGCAGACCGCGGCGGCAATCCTCCAGCTGCCTCACCGCGGGTCCAAGATGGCGCCCTCCAACCTCCGCAGCGGCAGGCCCACGAGTTGAAATGGCAGATCTTGGCGATCTACAGGTCCATCTGTTACATCGCCCAACTACAACACTCTTCCGGCATCAGTATCTGGTCGCTTGACCTCCCCATGCAGGTATGGCGGATTTATGGCAGGATGTTGGTGGTCCTGGTCTGGAGCTCGTCCACAAGACGAACGCCATGCTTGGCGCCTAGCCACTCCCCCTCACCCGGGATAAACCATTGTAGAAGCCGATGATGCAGGTACAGCCTGTACTGCAGGGAAAGAGGCAGCAGGAGGAGGAGCCTGAGAAAACATGGCCCTATAATCTTGCAACATGCCATGAAGATCTGCCAAGAGGGAAGAAGTAACTGAAACCATCTCCTGGCCTGCGCTTTCTTGTCGTCAACAGGACTGCCGGTAAGAGCACTCATGAAGGTACTCGCCCTCAGAATCAGTCTCTTGGCATTTCACTAACAATTGTGAAGGACTATGTGCATAACTAAAAGAGTCCTGATCATCCCATCAGAATCCTCTTCTTCTTCCTCAAGCAACAGTGTGGGAGGCAAGGGTGTAACCCTTCTTGGAGATGTCATATCCGGCGTTATCCTCTTTAAGGAAATTTTAATCCTCTCCGTCGACGAAGACGTCGTTGACGGTACAGTCGGTAATGGAGTTGCCAGAGAAACCATTGTCCACGAGGTCGTCGATGGAAGATCAACCGTTTACGGCTGAATCGTCGAAGACGAGATGGGCGTCGTTGACACTGCCGTCGACGAGACTGTCGACGCTCCTGCCGTCGTCATCGTCGTAGTTGCTCTCGTCGACGACACCTGCGTCACCACTGCCGTCGTCGACACCCTCGTCGTCGCCGCTGTTGTCGTCGACACCTTCATCGACACTCTCGTCTTCGTTGCTGTAACCGTCGTTGACGCTCCCGTCGACGCTGACGGCACCGTCGACGAGCCCGTCGACTGTGTAACTTTCTTCACTTGAGATTTAGAAGCCTTCGTCGAAGGAGTCTTCTGTAGCATCGTCGACGACTTGGAATCTTACTCTGACTTCTCAGATGTTAGAGAAGAGGGCTTCTTAAACGCTTTAGCAGAATCCACCACTGCTGTAGCTGTACTTAGTCTTTCCCTCTCCTTTACAGCGTGGTGAGAAGATTTGCTAGGACTCTGGCTCTCAGACTCACGGGGGGTCTTTTTTGAGGCCTTAACTGGATGCTCTGAGGATTGTGAAGGGGAAGCCCTACCCCTTTTGACTGACCTTCTGGATGAGGTAGGAGATGACGAATATTCACTGTCACTTGATAGAGTTTCCTTCCTCAACTTCATCTTCTGGAGCCAAGTGAGGAGGCGAACCTCACAGTCCCGGAGGGTCTTCATAGAGAAGGTGTGGCAGATCTTGCAGTCCGCAGCCTTATGATCAGGGTACAGGCAATAAATGCAGTCCTTATGCCTGTCCTCCACATACAGCCTTTTCTTGCCACAGGTGGAACAAGCTTTGAAAAGGGCTTTCTTCTCCTTGTCAGATATTTCTAGATGAAACACCTAACAATTCTGAAGGAAAAATGTTGAAAAAATCTTCAAATAGAGTTTAAGAGAGCAGAGCTCAAAGGAGACTCCCTTAGCACAATGTGTGGTAGAAAACCTGAGGCTCTGAGGTTCTCTCAGGAGGGTTCTATGAGGTGAGGCTAATCTGATTGGCTGTTGCTTTGCTTTGGTCTCTTTTGCAAAAAGAGGTGGATATGCTACAAAAAGGGAATGAGACCAAGCCTTTTTCTTTCTCTTTAGTACTACTGCTATGATATTTTGTTACCGAGACTCCCATTCCGACCACGGGGAATGATACAAGCCATGGGAATCTATGAAAGTTCCAATACTGAAGTAAGGAGGCATTTCCAAGTGAAGGATGCATAACAACATATTTGTTCATATTCCCAAATGTGTTGGTTTGTTCTTCACTCTCTTTTGTACTATTGTTTTGTTGGATTTCTTTCTTCTAGCAGTTGGAGCTACTACTGGAGTCCTCTTCTGGGTATATTGCTGGGCTCTTTTCTCATCCAAAATGACAGTGGGAATCTGATGCCTTGCTCTTCAGTACTAAAATCCATCTCCAATCAAGAGCTACAAGATTGCCAAGGAGGTTGTTAATCCTTTGTCATTATTTCCTCCTAAAGTGTACCCTCTTAAAGAGACAGTGGACACCTTTTATGTATACTATACTTCAGGGAGGTAGTGTGGCTTATGGGAGTCCCTTTCCTTGGTCGATTAAGCAAAGGTAATCAACAGATATCAGTGTTTATTTCTAGACAGTTAGGCAACCTGGAGTTAGCACACCATAGTTTTGGAAGGGCATAGATCATACTCCAGACTACATCAGTTTTTGGTGTATTCCTCCTTACTTCTGGCCAAACCCAGCAAAGACATACGCCACATAGCTATATCAGATAACACCCTAATGTCATTGCTACATTCTTTTTTTCAGAAGTACCCGACCTGGCAAGTGCTGGAGGCTAGGGGTCGGTCTACTGTGTGTCAACTCCATTAGAGACAAGTAGAAGATGACATGTTCTTATAAATGTGAGAGAATGTCATAAGGGCAGTGAAAGATAGCATCCTTTGGGACACCGTTAAAATGATAATTAGAAGCCACTAATATCAGCATCTACTAAACAAAATAAAGCCAGATATGCGGCAAGGGAACACTTAGAATCCCAACTAAAAGAGCTAAAAGGGATAAACAAGACAACCCTTGTAATTAAAAATGCTGCAGACACAGGATAGGGCTTTGGATGAGGACAATGCTGAATATGTTCTGCTAAGGATGAAACATTATTAGAGTGGAGGCAATAGAGCGAGAAAAGGCTGTTTTACATACAATCTGAAAGACAAAGTAGCATGGGACAGATTACCAGCTATAAGGGATGAAGGTGGAAAGCTAAAGAATGATGACCTTGGGATAGCTAATGTGTTTAGCGCTTTATACAATAAATAATGCCAGTCTGAGGATGTGACCTTGAGCATATGGAGTACCTAATGAACGCATCATTAATTGTTATTGACTCTGCCGCCTGGACAAGCAAAACAACTAGACAAACTAATCAAAATAGAAAAAGTTTTTAAGGCCCAGTCAATAGGATCTGCAGTAATGGCATGTGGCGGGCCTTCCCTGGCTTGGTAGATAAACTGCGGTTAAAATGACAGCACTCGGAGGGAGGGATGAGTGTGGCGGGATATGGTAGGGTGGCATGGCCAAGATATCCAAAAACAGGTGACTGTAACTCATCGGAATCCTTTACAATCAGGACCTAATCTGTGTTCAAGCGCAAAGCCACGAAAAGAATCCAAGACTCACTAACCTTTAGAATCTCCAGCTACTGTGGCATAGCCACGCGTACTGTAACATGGCCACGCGGAGACATACTTGAAATCGGCAGCAACCCTAAGAGAAAACACACAAAAAGGAAAGAACAAGTAAGAATCCGAGCAATGCCCTTAGGAGTGCAGCATGGCAGTCCTTAGTAACACTGTTTCTAAGTCAAACTACCTAGAGTAACTTCTGAGACACATACTTTTCGCACAGAGTAGCTTTTAAAAACGACAACTAACCAATTTTTTCTATTTAAGACAATAACTGGTGCGCTATGAGGCTTGATTATTTGGCAAAGGCAGATTTCTTGAGCAAGAATAACAAGTGTTTATTCACTGCAAAAAATAACTCGCTGATATGAATCAACTCTAGAGACTTTATAGAGAAGTGCCACAATTGGGTTAACCCATGAGACATTAATCCAGGATGTGAAATCCGATATAAGAGAGACTGCATTTTCTCCTATTTAGAGTGTGACTATATTATGACTCAAGACAGGTAAATCTCCACTCCCTAAAACCTTGTCCCTACAATTTTATATAATGTTTGGAACAAGGGTCCCTATTCTGACAAGGTTGCTTAACTCATTCACAAATGCTCGCTAAATGGCTTTATCTATGACAGAGACCATTGTAACAGTCGTTCCCAACCAGGCAAAACCCACACACGATGCAGCTCCTACATCTTCACCTCTTTATTAAACGTTGATGCCAGCACAGGTATCTTGGTGACTAGGTTGGAGACCGATGTTGCCAGGCTTGATTGATCTTGATCAATTGTGCTTCATTACCAGGAGAATCTGAAGAGACAATATAAAACTGACAATACATGTAATAAAGAATATTCACTGAATGGAAAACTATGCAAACTTTGCTTTCACTCAAGACAGGGAAAGTGCTCATCTGGGTTAACTGGTGATTTATGTACAAAATGCTAGAAACTTTCAGCTCTGCCTCTAGATTGCTAATCTGTATCCTTTGCAGAAACAGAGATCGTATGGCTTGTATTAAGATCAAGGCAGGAATTTTCGCCAGGAGTGGTACAAAAGGGAAAGCAGCAGGGTGCTCATTCCCACCACTATTGTTTGCTCCCCCCATGGTACAAAATTCAGAAAAGTTTATAAATAATGGAGGCATTAGCAAGTTATAAACTAGAAGAGACAAATTATATCCACCACATATATAGATAACCTTTTAGATCCACTCTGATCCCATTTAATCCCTCCCTCCTCTGTTGACAGAATTCAAGGAGTAAGGTGAGGTGTCTGTGTTTAGGATTAACTGGCAAAAATGGCAAGTGCTAAACATAACCACTTCAAAAAATCCCAAACTAGAATTACAGACAATTGTTTCTCTTCATTGGGCAGATGAGTCTATAACATATGTGAGGTTGCAGATCACTGCACTAATTTAACAAATAACAAACCCAATTATATCCTGCTTTTAAGGCCCAGTCAAAAGGATCTGCAGTAATGGCAATGATGCGGGCCTTCCCTGGCTTGGTAGATAAACTGCGGTTAAAATGACAGCACTCGGATGAGTGTGGCGGGATATCGTAGGGTGGCATGGCCAAGATATCCGAAAACAGGTGACTGTAACTCATCGGAATCCTTTACAATCAGGACCTAATCTGTGTTCAAGCGCAAAGCCACGAAAAGAAACCAAGACTCACTAACCTGTAGAATCTCCAGCTACTGTGGCATAGCCACGCGTACTGTAACATGGTCACGCGGAGACATACTTGGAATCGGCAGCAACCCTAAGAGAAAACACACAAAAAGGAAAGAACAAGTAAGAATCCGAGCAATGCCCTTAGGAGTGCAGCATGGCAGTCCTTAGTAACACTGTTTCTAAGTCAAACTACCTAGAGTAACTTCTGAGACACATACTTTTCGCACAGAGTAGCTTTTAAAAACGACAAGTAACCAATTTGTTTTTTAAGACAATAACTGGTGCGCTATGAGGCTTGATTATTTGGCAAAGGCAGATTTCTTGAGCAAGAATAACAAGTGTTCATTCACTGCAAAAAATAACTCGCTGATATGAATCAACTCTAGAGACTTTATAGAGAAGTGCCACAATTGGGTTAACACTTGAGACATTAATCCAGGATGTGAAATCCGATATAAGAGAGACTGCAATTTCTCCTATTTAGAGTGTGTCTATATTAAGACTCAAGACAGGTAAATCTCCACTCCCTAAAACCTTGTCCCTACAATTTTATTTAATGTTTGGAACAAGGGTCCCTATTCTGACAAGGTTGCTTAACTCATTCACAAATGCTCGCTAAATGGCTTTATCTATGACAGAGACCATAGTAACAGTCGTTCCCAACCAGGCAAAACCCACACACGATACAGCTCCTACATCTTCACCTCTTTATTAAACGTTGATGCCAGCACAGGTATCTTGGTGACTAGGTTGGAGACCGATGTTGCCAGGCTTGATTGATCTTAATCAATTGTGCTTCATTACCAGGAGAATCTGAAGAGACAATATAAAACTGACAATACATGTAATAAAGAATATTCACTGAATGGAAAACAATGCAAACTTTGCTTTCACTCAAGACAGGGAAAGTGCTCATCTGGGTTAACTGGTGATTTATGTACAAAATGCTAGAAACTTTCAGCTCTGCCTCTAGATTGCTAATCTGTATCCTTTGCAGAAACAGAGATCGTATGGCTTGTATTAAGATCAAGGCAGGAATTTTCGCCAGGAGTGGTACAAAAGGGAAAGCAGCAGGGTGCTCATTCCCACCACTATTGTTTGCTCCCCCCATGGTACAAAATTCAGAAAAGTTTATAAATAATGGAGGCATTAGCAGGTTATAAACTAGAAGAGACAAATTATATCCACCACATTTATAGATAACCTTTTAGATCCACTCTGATCTCATTTAATCCCTCCCTCCTCTGTTTTTTTTTTTTTTTTTAAGACCAACGGTCCCAAACTTTATTTAGTTTCACAGATAAGAAGGCAATTATTCACACAATGTCATAAAAAGGAATCACTTCTACAAACGGTACCCAGCAAGTAGCACATTTTGACATGTCAGTTATACATGAGTGAAAATAAACAGTAGCCAGGGGGGATGCAATAGTCCGCAAGCGGCAGTGCCAGGAAATGTCTCGGCCGCAGTGCTCGTGGCCCGCAGCACTGCGAAAGGACCAAGGTGGACATGAACGCCAACAACCATTGTCTCGGGTCGCGTTCCCTGATTGACACAGTATCAGTCAAAGGCAGGATCATATCCCACATAGTCATATGGGTCGCTGGGTTTCAGTCTCCTGTTCTTGGCAGTGTCCAGCAGGCATTGTGTGAAAAATAAATGGGGAGGGGAAATCGAGCATCATCATGAGTACAGCGTAAACAATCTCTTTGCCAACCAAGAGACATAACTGGGAATTAAAAGAAGGGGGGAGGGAGAAACATTTCAACAACTGTTGGACTAGTATTTGCGTGTACAGTAGTGTATCAGTGATCTTAGCTGCGTGTGGTGCACCCTATGTGGGCCGTGTGGGAGTGGGGACGGTTGAGGATAGAGCGTCGCTGCGACTGCAGGGCGGGGGGGAGGGGGGAAAGGCGGGGGGGACGACAGGGGACATCTCCCGTTGGGCAAGACCCTGGCGGCCGGAGGAAGGGAAGGGGGGGCGGAAGAGAGGGGGGGGGAGCCCGCGCCGTGTCTGGACAGTAGTCAACTGGGCCCTTACTATTCCGTGTCGGGGCGGTCACGCTATACCAGCCTGGGTGCACGCTCGATGGTACGCGGTCAGGGTAGCGTCCCAGTCTTGGGCGATCGGGTACTTCCGTAGGCCTGCAGTCTCCTCCCTGTGTAAAGACACACTCTCCGCGCAAGCCCAGTTGCCAAGAGAGCGACGCCAGTCTGCAGGGCGCGGTGGGGTGGCACTCTTCCATCGTTTCGTGATGAGACGTTTAGCCGTAATGAGTCCTAAGTCCCAAAAACGCGCCCGTAGCTTGGTCTGTTTGGTTCTCTTGTAGAGTCCCAGCAGGCATGCTTCCCACGTTTTGGGGAGGGTGTCACCTGTGGCCGCCGTTCATGTGTCAGTGACCGCCGACCAGTACAAGGTGAGGTGGGCGCAGCTCCAGAGTGCGTGCAGGAAGTCCGAATTCAGGAGGCCGCATCTGGGACACGCCGACGATGTGAGTCCGAAGTAGCGATTCAGTTTGTCTGGAGACAAATACGCGCTGTGTATGATGTAATATTGGATGGCCTTAAATCGCGCGTTGCGAGGAATATTTCTGGCGCCCGCTAATACCGCGGCCCACTGTTTGTCTGTCCAGTCGCTACCCCGGTCGGTCGTCCACTTCTCCCTCAGTCTTTGAGAGGAGAATTGAGTATAACCGTGCAGTGCTTGTGCTAACCAATGCACTATATGGGAACCATCGCCCATTACATGTAGATACTGGATAAGCATATGTGTGGACGGCTCGTGGCCCATGTCACCCCATGTCTTCGTCAGCTCACGGAGAAGTCTGGCGTGTGTCAGAAATTGGCCCACTGGTAGACCGGTATCTGCGGCCAAGGACTCGAAGGGCAACAGCTCTCCGTCGCTATACAGGCCGCCCAGTTCGTCCAAGTCTGCCGCAGTCCAACTGCGTAGCTCGGTCGAGGACAACACGCCAGTGCCCAAGGGAGTCCCCAGTAGAGGCAGGTTCGGGGCATAGGGCACCGTACTTTTGGTAAGTCTGAGGCTCCGCATAAAGCACTGCTTCGCGACTGCCACATGGACCTGAACGGGGGGCCGGCCCCGCGTCAGGGGGTGGAAAAGTGTCAGCACCTGCACGGGGGACAGGGTAGTGTCAATCGTGGCCGTGTTCATCAGGTTCTTGCCGCTCAGCCAGTAAGCGACCCATTGTAGCTGGGCTGCTAAGTAATATAGCTCCTGATTGGGAACCGCCAAGCCTACAGCGTCCGAGGCCGCGTAGAGGGTCTTCAACGCTACTCGGGGTCTCCCTTTATTCCAGATGAGGCGCCTGGTGATGGCTTCCAACCCTTTGAATATGCGTGCCGGTACATACACTGGCAGGTTAGCATAATAATAGAGGAGCCGGGGGAGCATTATCATCTTGGTTAGCACCACTCTGGCCGGCACATTCAGTGGGAGGGAGTTCCAGAACGTGACCTGGGCCGAGAGCGAGGATATGGCTCTCACTAGGTTGCCCTCCAGGAGATCCACAGGGTCTCGGTATATTAAGATCCCCAGGTACCTGAATACTGTCGGGTGCCACCGGAGCGTCTCTCCCATCATACGCACATCACATTGTGGCATCTCGTCACTGAATGCATAGGCTCCCGATTTGGCCCAGTTAACGCGGAGCCCTGACATGTCCCCGAACTTTTGAAAGATGTCCGTGATTGCCGCGGGTATACAGGCGAGGTCTCTAATATATAGCAATAAGTCGTCGGCGTACAGAGACACCGAGTGAATGCCATCCGCCAGTGGGATGCCCCACTTGTCGCCGGAGGTGCGGAGCAGTTCTGCTAACGGCTCCATCGCCAGGGCGAATAATAGAGGGGAGAGGGGGCAGCCCTGCCTGGTGCCCCTCCCAATACGGATCCTGTCAGAAAACAATCGCCCAGTCCGGACTCGCACCTCGGGTGCCTGATAGAGGAGCCCCACCATCTGGACATAGGCGTCGCCCAGCTCGTACTTCTCGAGGACTCGGAGGAGATATGGCCACTCCACCGAGTCGAACGCTTTTTCCAGATCAAGTATGATGCATCCTGAGCGTGGCCAGGTGGGGGTCGCATACCGTTGGACTCTGAAAAAGCGGCGCAGATTGTAGGACGTGCTCCGGGTGGGCACAAAGCCGTTCTGATCAGAGTGTACAAGTGTGGGGACCAGTGGTGCAAGCCTCCGAGCCAGTGCCGCCGCTAAGATTTTGTAATCGGTGTTGAGGAGTTCTAGTGGTCTGTACGAGCCGAGTTTGTTTGCCTCTCTACCCGGTTTTAGTAGGGAGACCACGTTAGCTTCGTTCAGGGACGCCGGGAGTTCAGCATCCTCCGATGCTGCCTTATACACCTTCAACAGTTCCGGTATTAACACCAGTGAGTAGGCTTTGTAGAACTCAGCCGGGAGTCTGTCAGGGCCCGGAGCCTTGCCATTGGAGAGGGAGAAGATCACCTCCCGTAGTTCCTCACTGGTAAGCGCAGCACCCAACTCTGTCTGGTGGGCAGTAGTAGCTGCCGGGAGTTGCAGTGTCGCCAGATAGTCCGTGATCTCCACCACTGTGGCCCGCAGCCGTGAGCTGTACAAGGACCTGTAGTGCGACGTGAACGCTTCGTGTATCTGTTTCTGGGTGTAGACCTCAACGCCCTGAGCTGTGCGGATTGACAGGACCGACGCGGACTGGGTGTCTTGTCGTACCAGCCACGACAGGAGCCTGCCAGGTTTATCACCTGTGTTGTGGGTGCGTGCGGAGTGTGCTGCGAAATTAATGTTCTTTAGGCGGTCCATCAGAACAGCGTGATCCGCCCTGGCCGAGATCAGCTGGGAGTCATCGCCCTCCGCCGCCTCTCGTTCTTTGTCCTGTAGTGTCCCCTCCGCCCGTATCAGATCTCTCTCCACCTGTCCTCGTAGGCCCGCTTGCACACCGAGGCAGCCTCCCCGGGTCACCGCTTTGAAGGCGTCCCACTCGACTCTCGGGGAGGAGGCCGAGTCACTATTGTCCTCGAAGTACTGTATTATCCTCCTGGATATCTCCTCTCGGAATGGGGTGTCGAGCAGGAGATCTGGTTGTAAGCGCCACGTGGGTAGAGGCGGGCGTGGGCGTCTCCATCCATATACTAGAGTGTGTGGGTTATGGTCTGAGTGCGTCAGCCCCAGGTAGTCAGTGTCTGACACAGAAGGAATCAGGTCGCGGGACATCGTGTATCTATCTAGTCTGACATGCAATGAGTGGGCTCCTGAGTAGTAGGAATGCACCCGGGCGGTAGGATTTCTGACTCGCCAGGCATCTTGCAAGTTCCACTGCGCCGCCCAGTCAAGTAGGGCCCTGGAGGCTGCCTGCGCTGAGGCGATTGTCGCTGGGGGGGACGAGCGGTCAAGGGAGACATCTAGTACGCAGTTGTAATCCCCACCCAACAGTAGGGGTACGTCCGGCCAAGGTGCAATCACTGCCGATAATCGCGTGAAGAATTTCCCCTGCTCGACGTTAGGTGTGTAGATGGAGGCTATGACTATCTGCTGCCCGTCTAGTCTGCCCTGTATGAAGACATAGCGCCCCTCAGTGTCAACATTGCTGTGTGTCAGTGCGAATGGAACCCCGGGCCGAACCCAGATCAGGGTCCCTCGTGCAAACGCTGAAAAGGTCGTGGCGAATATCTGCCCCCTCCACCTACGGCGAAGTGTGGCTACCTCAGTGGCGACTAGGTGTGTCTCCTGTAGTAGTGCAATCTGGATCTGATGTCTTTTAAGATAGGAGTACACCTGATACCTACGCGAGGGTGTGTGCATGCCCCTGACATTCCAGGTACAAAATTTGACCGTAGTCATCACAGTATCCATTGCGCCCAAGCACCCGCCCCCCCCCCCACAACTCCCAGTCCGCCCCGCCCACACCCGCACAGCAGCAGTTATCAATGACCATTTTTCCCACCCGCCATCCAACACTAGTCTCAAAAAGAGGAACTTGAACAGAACAATAATACCAAAAGGGCAACAACAAAACAAGTCGCCGCCCAAACGCTCTATCGAGCTCAATCAATCCGTGAGTTCAATGGGGGGATGACAAAGTACGTCACTTAGGTAAAGCAAGTTAGTTTGCTATGCCAAGAGAACCGTTGTGACTCCCCTCCACGGGCAGTAGGCCAAAGGGTATCAGAAGACAGTGGCAGTGTCCGCAACCAGGGTCAGAGTTCCCAATGTCACTGGACTCGGAGGTTGAGTTCCGGGGGCGACCCCATCTGTTTTTCCCCCGAGGGGGGCACTCACCTTTAGGGGTCCGTCCGCCCCACCAACTCAGTGTTTCCGGTGGTGCTCTGGTGGGACAGCTCCGGCCCTCCTCCCGGTGGCCGCGGCGGCCCCGTGTCCGTCTGGTAGGTGGGGGGTCGGGAGCAGAGCATAGATCCCGTGGACGGGGCCGGTCGCAGCCACCGGAGTCTCTAGGAGTGCCGATGTGGACCCCCGATCGGAACAACCTTGGAAGTGAACAAACTGTTCCATGTTGCCAGTTGCAGTAGCCCAGCGAGGGCTAGGGTGAGGAGGGCTGCTACGCTATCAAATCCGCTGTTTGGGGTGTGACATCCAATAGGCCCTCTGTGTTCGAATCATCCGGCAATCAGTACAAGTATTCGTCGTCTTCGCTCCCGCGTGACCGTGGGCTGGCGTTGGAGATCAGGATGGGTGATTGTGACCCAGTGATCTCAGCTGCTATCCGGAGGGCCTCTTGCTGTTCATTCTGGATTTGCTCTGGTGTGGGGCCGATCTCTGTGTCCACGGTTGGCGATCCGGCCCTCGAGGTGCGCCGCTGTCTCCGCCTGCGGGTACCTCGATTTCTGCGTTGTTCCATCGGTGCGGACCCGTGGTCCGTATCCACCCCCGAATCCAGCCAGGTCGCCGCCGCCTCCGGAGTATCGAAGAAGTGGGTCTTGTCCTGTGCCACCACTCTGAGGCGTGCCGGGAACAGCAATGAGTACTTGAGAGCCAGACGCCTGAGCCGTTGCTTCACCGCTAAGAACGATTGACGCTGTCGTTGAACTTGTACAGTGTAATCAGGGAAGAACATCACCTTGGCGTTGTCTACCTTTATGTCTGACAGTTTCCGTGTTTCGCGCAGGATGGCGTCCCGATCACGGTAGTTCAGCACCCGCATAAGCATTGGTCTCGGGTTGGAGCCCTCCGGGGGTGGACGGGACGGAACTCTGTGCGCTCTTTCCACTACAAAGTGTGGTGACAGCGTGCCCTCCGGCAACAGTTCTCTGAGCCAGGTCTCCATGTGTTCAGCTGTCTCCCTCCGCTCCCATCGTTCCGGCAGGCCTACTATGCGCACATTGTTTCTTCTGGCCCGTCCTTCCGCATCCTCCGCCCTATCCTCGAGGAACTCCACCCGGTTGAGTAGGTCACGTACGTGCTTGTCCGTCTGCGCCAGCTTGGGCGAGGTCTCCGCCATCGTTTGTTCCAGGGTCTTGGTGCGTTCGGACAGTTTCTTGTGGTCCGCTCGGAGATGCCTCAGGTCCACTGCTACCTTATCGATCCTGTTCTCCAGCGATGTACGGGTCAGCTGCATGGATTCTTCCAGGCGCTCCATGGCCGCCAGCATAGTGTCCAGCTTGGAGGCGGTTTGGTCAGCCTCTGAGGTCTTCACCATCTGTCCTTTGTTCAGAGCCCCACCGGTGCCAGTCTTTGCTCTGGTCCCCCCTGACATGGGGCTGGTCGATGCTGCGAAGCAGCCGGGTGGGTAGGTCCTCACAATGAAGACTGTTGGGGTCTGTGTGCGTGGGCCACCTGGTAAGGCACCTTGCTCCACTCGTGCCGGGCGGCGCGTGGTCCGCGGGGAGGGGGGTCCGCTATGCCGTCAGGACTTCTGGACCTTGCACTATGATGCCGTCCGGGGAGGACGAGATGGCTGTGTCTTGACTGATATGGGAGCTCCCATGCGCACCGGTTGTCTCTGTGAGCGTCTTAGTGTCGAACCGCCTTCCGGCTGCGCCACGTGGAGGTCTGCTAGGCCGGGCCGCGTGGTCTCTCCGATCGTTCCGCCCCTTGGGCCTGGAAAGGCACGTTCTGTTGGGCGACTCCGGACGCCACCAAGCGCCGTGTGGGGCTCCGTGCAGCTCAGCGCTAGGTTAGTAGCGGTGAAAAGGGCGGGGCCATGCTGGTTCCTCACCCGCGCAGGCACTGGTTAGTCCTCTTAATGTAGGGCCGGCCGCCGGTGGGGCTGCTCCGTTGTGGTCGCACTCTGCGTGCTGTGTGGGCCGGGCCCCTGAGTGTTGGCCAGGTCCGGTGCCGGTTCGTGGCTATTTCAGTGTGGTGGGCGGGAACAGAGGCTCAGGAGACAGGACCGTTCAGCCTCCGTTGGTGGTCGTATGGGCCCAGGGGTAATATCGTCAGTGTGGGCCCCCAAGCAATAGAGCGCGATCTCCCCTCGGCTTCCACGAGGCTTGGCGGGGCGTCTCCAGTGTCGGCAGGCAGAGTGGGCCGGTGTCACTGCTCGCCGTGAGCCAGGGTGGTGTGTCCACTTACAGCGTCTGGGGCCCCTGAGTAGCTGGGTCGCTGGGGTATCTGGCGCTGTGGCGCGATCCCTGTCCCCTCACTGGGTCGCGCCGGGGAGGATTTGCGCGTCGCGGCCTACCTCGTAGGGCATCCCTCCCTCCTCTGTTGACAGAATTCAAGGAGTAAGGTGAGGTGTCTGTGTTTAGGATTAACTGGCAAAAATGGCAAGTGCTAAACATAACCACTTCAAAAAATCCCAAACTGGCATTACAGACAATTGTTTCTCTTCATTGGGCAGATGAGTCTATAACATATGTGAGGTTGCAGATCACTGCAGTAATTTAACAAATAACAAACCCAATTATATCCTGCTTTTAAGGCCCAGTCAAAAGGAACTGCAGTAATGGCATGTGGCGGGCCTTCCCTGGCTTGGTAGATAAACTGCGGTTAAAATGACAGCACTCGGATGAGTGTGGCGGGATATCGTAGGGTGGCATGGCCAAGATATCCGAAAACAGGTGCCTGTAACTCATCGGAATCCATTACAATCAGGACCTAATCTGTGTTCAAGCGCAAAGCCACGAAAAGAAACCAAGACTCACTAACCTGTAGAATCTCCAGCAACTGTGGCATAGCCACGCGTACTGTAACATGGTCACGCGGAGACATACTTGGAATCGGCAGCAACCCTAAGAGAAAACACACAAAAAGGAAAGAACAAGTAAGAATCCGAGCAATGCCCTTAGGAGTGGAGTATGGCAGTCCTTAGTAACACTGTTTCTAAGTCAAACTACCTAGAGTAACTTCTGAGACACATACTTTTCGCACAGAGTAGCTTTTAAAAACGACAACTAACCAATTTTTTTTTTAAAGACCATAACTGGTGCGCTATGAGGCTTGATTATTTGGCAAAGGCAGATTTCTTGAGCAAGAATAACAAGTGTTTATTCACTGCAAAAAATAACTCGCTGATATGAATCAACTCTAGAGACTTTATAGAGAAGTGCCACAATTGGGTTAACCCATGAGACATTAATCCAGGATGTGAAATCCGATATAAGAGAGACTGCATTTTCTCCTATTTAGAGTGTGTCTATATTAGGACTCAAGACAGGTAAATCTCCACTCCCTAAAACCTTGTCCCTACAATTTTATATAATGTTTGGAACAAGGGTCCCTATTCTGACAAGGTTGCTTAACTCATTCACAAATGCTCGCTAAATGGCTTTATCTATGACAGAGACCATAGTAACAGTCGTTCCCAACCAGGCAAAACCCACACACGATGCAGCTCCTACATCTTCACCTCTTTATTAAACGTTGATGCCAGCACAGGTATCTTGGTGACTAGGTTGGAGACCGATGTTGCCAGCCTTGATTGATCTTGATCAATTGTGCTTCATTACCAGGAGAATCTGAAGAGACAATATAAAACTGACAATACATGTAATAAAGAATATTCACTGAATGGAAAACAATGCAAACTTTGCTTTCACTCAAGACAGGGAAAGTGCTCATCTGGGTTAACTGGTGATTTATGTACAAAATGCTAGAAACTTTCAGCTCTGCCTCTAGATTGCTAATCTGTATCCTTTGCAGAAACAGAGATCGTATGGCTTGTATTAAGATCAAGGCAGGAATTTTCGCCAGGAGTGGTACAAAAGGGAAAGCAGCAGGGTGCTCATTCCCACCAATATAGTTTGCTCCCCCTATGGTGCAAAATTCAGAAAAGTTTATAAATAATGGAGGCATTAGCAGGTTATAAACTAGAAGAGACAAATTATATACACCACATATATAGATAACCTTTTAGATCCACTCTGATCTCATTTAATCCCTCCCTCCTCTGTTGACAGAATTCAAGGAGTAAGGTGAGGTGTCTGTGTTTAGGATTAACTGGCAAAAATGGCAAGTGCTAAACATAACCACTTCAAAAAATCCCAAACTAGCATTACAGACAATTGTTTCTCTTCATTGGGCAGATGAGTCTATAACATATGTGAGGTTGCAGATCACTGCAGTAATTTAACAAATAACAAACCCAATTATATCCTGCTTTTAAGGCCCAGTCAAAAGGATCTGCAGTAATGGCATGTGGCGGGCCTTCCCCGGCTTGGTAGATAAACTGCGGTTAAAATGACAGCACTTGGATAAATGTGGCGGGATATCGTAGGGTGGCATGGCCAAGATATCCGAAAACAGGTGACTGTAACTCATCGGAATCCTTTACAATCAGGACCTAATCTGTGTTCAAGCGCAAAGCCACGAAAAGAAACCAAGACTCACTAACCTGTAGAATCTCCAGCGACTGTGGCATAGCCACGCGTACTGTAACATGGTCACGCGGAGACATACTTGGAATCGGCAGCAACCCTAAGAGAAAACACACAAAAAGGAAAGAACAAGTAAGAATCCGAGCAATGCCCTTAGGAGTGCAGCATGGCAGTCCTTAGTAACACTGTTTCTAAGTCAAACTACCTAGAGTAACTTCTGAGACGCATTCTTTTCGCACAGAGTAGCTTTTAAAAACGACAACTAACCAATTTTTTTTTTAAAGACCATAACTGGTGCGCTATGAGGCTTGATTATTTGGCAAAGGCAGATTTCTTGAGCAAGAATAACAAGTGTTTATTCACTGCAAAAAATAACTCGCTGATATGAATCAACTCTAGAGACTTTATAGAGAAGTGCCACAATTGGGTTAACCCTTGAGACATTAATCCAGGATGTGAAATCCGATATAAGAGAGACTGCATTTTCTCCTATTTAGAGTGTGTTCCCGTGAAGATTATACACCATGTTGTGTAGCAAAAGAAAACGCAATTCATTCATAAATGTATCAGACGGTAGTTAATTCCCGTTTGTGATAAATAAAGATATCTGTCGAAGTAAAGCACCTAGCTGAGACAGAGGCCGTTTGAGAAAAAATTCGAGTTAAAAGTTTATCAGTTGCCAAGTGTCATCCTTGAAGACCACTTAGAAAGCATCTCACTCTTTCCATCCCCTCCTTCCTTTCTGGCGCACCTATCATCTCAAAACATTTAGACTCTGAATTGAGTTGTTCTGAAGAGCAGCGGGAGGACCAGCATCGCCCCTGTGGACTCTCGGGAATCTTCAGGTGAGTGGCAAGTGAGAGGAAGGCAAGCTATTTAAAAAAAAAAAATTCCACCTGGGCGACATGGTGATCTTGGTTTAAACTGATACACAGGATATGATAAACAGTCCCAGAGGTATATGATTTGGCACAGACCTTAGCAAAAAATTCAAAATGAGGTTTAAGCACCAAGGGTGGAGAATTTAGAACTGTGGAATGAGTTGTAAAGATAGAAAACTTGGTATGACTCATGGAATAGGGACATTTCTAAGGAACACCGTCTCATTTTACAACCATCTTTATTTAGGGGACCATTGGTTCCTAATTTAAGTTGCTACATGTTGCACTTAGAACTGCTTGAGTCATGTCAACTCCAGGTCCAGTGTGTCCAGTCTAGAAGGAGACTTTTCCTAATGATGCAGCAAAGGCAGATTTCGTAATTTCTTATCTTGGAAGTAGCGAGTCCAATTGGTCAATTTTAATGATTGAAAATAATAATCCAATACTATCTGACCATAGGAAATTTAAGGAGGCTGTTAGAAAATTGTTTGCAAAGCATGTATTATACTGTCAAGTGATGAGGAGTTCCTGAATCTAAAACGAAGGTCCAAGGACCTTTTGACGTATATTATGACTTTTAATTGTTTAGTCGTAGAAGCTAATGGCCTGTAGAGAAAAAATAGCATCTTTATTTTTATAGGGCATTAAGAGACAACTTGAAGGACTCCCTGTCTTTTATTTTAGATTTACCACAGGCTGCTCAGAATCTATTGCCCTAGTAATCGAATTGGAGCACAGGGTAGAAGAACGAAAAGGGGAGAGGTCTCGAGGTGATGCTATAGTGGTAATATTAAATCCTGAAAGAAAGGAACTGGACCACAAAGGGCAGGATGTAAAACTCATGCATGTCTGGGAATATGATTATTAAGGATGTCAACACACAAGAGCTTAACCTGGCCTTGCAAATTGTTTGTGGAATATATGAGTTTTAAATTCCCTCCTAATTGACAACTTTGCAATGGAAGAAATCAGCAATAAAGATATATATTTGCCGGCAAGAAACTTGACAAATAATGCCTATGGGCTGGCAAGATCATAATGAATTTTTCTCACTGGCACAACACTCCCAATAAAGAGGGGCACCCCCATCAGGAGGTGCCTCAATTTTGGTCCTTAAAGCTCTGAAGCCAGATGTGAGAGTCCTCGCTTGTGGCACTAGTGCCTTTATTTTTCGTATGTTAGCGGAAACATCCTCTGGAAACGTATACATAAAAAAAAAGTAAATAATCTTTAGTGATAGCTTAAAGTTAATCAAGGCCCTATGACAGCAGTATCTTGCAGAAACGAGTCTTTGGGGGTAAACTCAGTATGTTCTTGCTCGAAACACCAGAACCAATCCCATGGCAATAGGAAAATGACAACATACGGGGGATTCCGGAGATCGCTCTCGGTCATGTAAAGAAAGACAAGGTTAGCTAGAAGTTTACAGCCTCCTTGAGATCGGCCCTGGACCAGGGTTCAATTCCCCGCCTCGGCGGGGCTTGGGCTCAAAAATTCCACGGACTCGATAATTCTCGCTCCGGTGCCTTCTCGACTCACGGGTTCACACTCTGCGACTCTGGGCAATAGCTTGCTTAATCTCCACAACGGCCCCTCGCGGTGGGATGCCTGGCTTTCACCTTGTGGATACCCTGCCGGGGTTATCTCACAGGGGAATACCAGGACGGGTTCCCTAAGCAAGCGCCGGGAAACCCTTTGTGGGTAGCTGTGCGCTATATAAGCTCAAATACATTTACATTTACAATGCCTTGGACTTCAGAACACTAAACAGAAGAGTGGGTTTTCACTCCGTATTTCACGAGGGTAAGCAATTTCCAAGTGTGCCACACTCTGACAACCGACCATGCAAGGCTATCCTGTACCCTCAATAGGGATACTCAAATTGATACAACTTCAAACAATTAGTACAATTAGTACACAAGAGGGAGATTTAAAGAATAAAATGGCCAACAACGTCTTCACCTTCCTCCCTGGTGGAGTTAAGAGAATCTCTGCAATTTGAGGCAAGCGATTCTCTGCTCTCAGCAGCGAACTGGCCGAAATTACTGGAAAAGCTAGTGGAGAGACTCACCAGTAAGGTCAGCCAGGCAGTGCTTATACTCAGAGGGTAGCTTGTAACCCGGAGCAGAGGGTCCTTAAACAAGAACTAAATAAACTCCAAAGGTTAGCCCACAAAAATACTGATACTGCTTCAGAAGCAACTGTGATCTGGAAGGTCAGAAAGTCTGGGAAATCTTCTGGGAAAATCAAAAAGAGGCATGGGTGGAACTACACGAGGCCTTGAAAACCAAAAATCCAGCAACATTCTGTAATCTCATTACAATGAGCTTGAGTCAAATCTCTTGTCTACCGTGTCAAAGTGGTTAGAATACATTTTCAACCTTTATAATGCTGGGAAAATGAGTGTGGGCAGGATGACCATGCAGAAGAACTAGTAGGCCCCTCTAATAAAAGAATCAATGAATTGTACACTGGCATCTTTTCGAGCTGCAGGAGCCCCGGGCCACAGAAGAATGGGCATCTCATAAAATAAAAACCACCTCCGGAGGAAAACAAGGCTGTATCCTTGCTCCACTATTGTTCAACCTATACTTGGCGGACATTAACAAAGCACTGGGGTCGACACGTGCTGTGGAGATCTACCGGGGAGTGGTGAATTGGCCCGGACATCTAACCCGCAGCAAGAACCTGTATGCTGCTTCCCCAGTCCTGCGGAGGGTGGCTGACTGGCGTGAGGGGCCTTGACCGTGGGCAGTGCCCCCCTCCTACCTTGATCCTACTGCTGGTGGGCTGGATGTCTCTTCCTATACTTGGTGGAGGCCTGCCCTAGCCATGAGATGGGTGACTGGTCACTGTTGCTGCCCAGCCTGGCGTTGTGCCTTCTGCTGGTCCTTTCTTCTCCCTGTATCCTGCTGCTGACGCGGAAGGCCCAGCCTGGTGTCTTTTGCGGGCTGTGCTGGCTGTGCTGTGGGAGCAACTGGGAGCCCTGTGCAGACGACGGGGAGATTTGTGCTGGGCCTGGCTGTGGACCATGGAGGGAGCGAGATGTCTGGTGAACGATGAAGGACTGTCCCTGGTGCTCCTCCTTCCACCCCTCGTGACACGCTTGACTGGGGCCGCACTTGAACCCATGTCCAGACGGGAGCCTCAGGGCCTAAGCCATTATGAGTAGGAGGGCTGCTGCAGTGCACACAAAAGCCCAGGGCGAGGGATCCGGGTAGAGCCGCTGCAGGTCTGGATGGTAGTAGCAAATATTGAAATGGGAACATTGAAGGCCGAAGTGGAGAAAGGTTCCATGTGAACAGTAGTTGAACATGGGTCAGTCTGTCCTGAGAGATGGGTCTGCGCCATTCAGAAGGGACGGCCGATGGCATATGTTGCCCTCGCCGATCAAAAGGGAGTTGGGTTCAGATCTCCAAACCCGGAATGGCGGAGACAGGCGCCCTCGCGGTGTCCATTGCAGTAACGCAAACTATCCTGTTTCTCTAGGAGCTCTGGGGAGAGTTTGTTTTTCTCTGTGAAGGGCAGGGCGCCCTGGTATAGGTTTGCCCCAAGAGGAGCCTGAGCTTTTGAAAGCGTCGGAGTTCTGGCTGAATCCAGTGAGCTCTTGCTGGTCCTCGAAAATCTGGGGGAGATGGTGTACATCTCACGCCGGGCCATACCCATAACCGCAGTAGGCCTTCATGATGGTGCACATCTTCTGACATGTTGGAACAATGTGGGTAAGGGAAGTTGGCAAGTCAGATCTGTAACTTAGGGATAAGGATCGGATCTAAAGGCTGAGTCAGTCGGGCTGGGGTGGAGTGCAAAGAGGGACTTCCTGTGGATCACTCCAGCTGCAATGGTCGCCTCTCCCCATGCCCCCGCCCCGGGGGTGCTGGACTGGCATTCTGCCTCGGCCAGCACCTAGCAGCTGACTTAGAACTGGTGTGGACCAGGGGAATCTGACTGTTTAATTAAAACAAAGCATTGCAAAGGCCCGAGGCGTTTGTTGACGCAATGTGATTTCTGCCCAGTGCTCTGAATGTCAAAGTGAAGAAATTAAATGAAACATGGGTAAACGGCGAGAGTAACTATGACTAGGAAGATGGAATCCAGTGTGATTTCTGCTTTATGAATTATGAATATTTTGCATAAACTATTTCTTCATCCCAGTTATGCATTTATACCTGCAGGACACTGGCTTGAACACACATTATCTTGTCGGAGCTGTGAAACTAAGGTGTTTAACAGAACAAATATGTATTTCTACTTGAATCAACATCCTAAGGTAATTTTTACCACGAGGTATGCTTTCATGTACAATTTTACCCACGCAGCTAGCGAAGCCAATTTAAGGTGATGTTATGTGAGAGGGAGGGAAACTCGTTTTTTTCTACCCACCATCCTTTGCAGTTTCCTTTCTTTGCCTTTGTAGTGTGGGAGCCACCCGGCCCACCTTATACAGCGTTGCACCCTGTTTCACCCTGGAGGGCGGGCTCGCCCAAAAGGGATAATGAATGGGCGCATGAGCGCTCATGGTCTAAGCCCTCACTACATTACTTGTGTGTGTGTATTCTTTCCTGCAGAGATCACAACGCAGGCCTCGCAACGTAGCACTGGGTCACCCACCTTCCGGCCCACTACAGCCTTATTTATATTCTTTTCTGCAGGGCTGTGCCTTTCTGATATGCAGGCTCTATTTCTCTTGTTTCTGATGAACAAGCCCTGTGTATCTTTTTCCTCCTGTCTCCGATGTACATCTCCGGTGCTTTTGTTTTTTCCCCCCTTTTTGATGATATCCCTTTACCTTTTGCCAACCATCTCAGTTATTGTGTCTTCCCCTTTCTGTCTCTGAAGCATATTTCCACCCAGTATATTTCTCTTTTTGCCTCTGATGCACAGATTCTGTCTTTTTCCCTCGCTACTTTGCGCCCATGAGTCTGATGCACATATTTTGTTTATTGCTGTAACCTTAAGGTCCCTTTAGCTATTTCAATAACATAAAGTTTGCTAAACCTTCTTTCCGCTTTGCAAGCTATCTGTAAATGTTCGTAGTCTTTTTTCAGTGAATAGGTGATTAAAGGTTTGGCATTAGCCGAGACTTTCTGATTTGACTAAAATTGTATATATAGCATACATACAAAAGGTTTTAAACAGCCTCCCCTTTCAATCAATCTATTGTTGTCATTTACATCTTCTGCACATTACACCATGAGGGCACTGGATCAGCTCACTTAAACCATTGGCTAACGTCACTGCGAGTGGCAGCAGTGTGCCCTTTTACAAGGATCATATCCACACATAAAGTAGCTCCCTTTTATGCATGAGGTTTCAAGAATAGAATTTGTGTTTTTTTGAGACAAAAAATATTTTTGCTTCTACGTAACTTTATTTTTACATATTGGCGCATACCTGGCACATCCTTAAACAATAACGTTTTGCATATGCAATGCGAACAAGCATTGCCAAAGCAATATATGATGGTAGCAACAACTGACTTATTAGTTTCGTCAAAGCTTGTTTAGAGCTGTGTTTGGTTTTAACAGCACAGCTGGGAAACAGAGCTATCACTAGCACTATACTTAGATTGGGTTTGGGTCTGCCTCTTTCAGACATTGGCTTAATTCAAACAGCTAATTTCATCTGTTGACTTGAGACTGTCAATTATGTCAGGGCTCAGCCCAGTGGAGTGTTTGTCTGTTACCTATTCCTATTGCCTGTTTGGGTGTATCCTTCCACCTCCACTGCACTGGTGTGCTTCAATGTAACTGTATGAGGGACTACTTTACAACAGTAAACCTATCTGTGCGCTCCTCCTGGGTCACTCACAAGTATCTCCCTCTAGTGTGCTTATACTGCAAGCAATAGAACATTAAACCCTCACTTATTGACTCTGTCGATGCTTGTTATCCATACTAATATAATAAAGAGAGAGCCCAAACCTTTGAGGCGGGTTATCTCAGGAACCACAGCACCAATCACAACACCCAACACAGCGTTGGAAAGGGCAGTTGCAGCAGAAGGACATAGGCTATGCAGACGCCCACAATATACATTTAAAAGGTAAAAGAACCGTGCCAGCAAAGTAGTCCCTTGTGGGCGTATCTGCGTTGTGATGTGGGCGTGTGCTGGGGGCGTGACAAAAGCTGGGGGCGTGTGGTACGTTCCACCCTTCAAGCCATGTCTCATATCGTGTGCTAATCCCACCCTGCTCCCTTTAAATACCCCTGCAGCTCATAATCATAACCCACCCTTACTCCTTAAAATACCCCAACACCCTTAAACACTAACCCATCTTAACCCTATAGGTATACCCTGTACCCCAAAACCCAAACCTAGCCCTGAACCCTAAAAATACCACTGTACCCCAAAACCCAAACCTACCCCTGAACCACAAAACCCAAACCTAGCCCTGAACCCTTAATATAACTCTGTACCCCAAAACCCAAACCTACCCATGAACCCTAAAAATAACCCTGTACCCCAAAACCCAAACCTATCCCTGAACCCTAAAATACCCCTGTACCCCAAAACCCAAACCTAGCCCTGAACCCTAAAAATACCCCTGTATCCCAAAACCCAAACTTACTCCTGAACCCTAAAAATACCCCTATAACCCAAAACCCAAACCTAGCCCTGACCCTAAAAATACCCCCGTACCCCAAAACCAAACCTAGTCCTGAACCCTTAAAATAGCCCTGTACCCCAAAACCCAAACCTACCCCTGAACCCTAAAAATACCCCTATACCCCAAAACCCATACATATCCCTAAACCCTAAAACTACCCCGGTACCCCATAACCCAAAACTATATCTGAACCCTTAAAATACCCAAACACCCCAAAACATATACCTCAGTACCCCAACACATATACCCCTATACCCATACGTACTTTATCCAAACATTTAAAAAAAAACATGCTTTTACCATTCATGCATGTACAACGAATTTCGTTGTAAATGTATGCGTGTTAAAAGCATATAAAATGTAATGCCATGCGTTATAATGGCATTGCGGAGTCATGGTACTTTTGTAATGAAAGTATGCGGAGTCAGGGTATGTGGAAAGAAAGTTGCTGAATAATGGGTGTTTACCCTCCCCCGGTAAGTACATTGGTGGCACGGCGGCCCACATCTCCAGCAACATACTCATATTTTTTCACCACCCATTTGAAAATTGCACAGGTCCCTCTCATTGATGGCCAGCACCGACATACACTTTTAGACACACCTTCCGCCACAAGTTCTAGAATTGCGAACTTTAGAGCTGGGGAGCTTCGTTTGAATCTCGGTATCGGCTCAACATCCTGTGATTCAAGGCAAATTGCTTTGTCTCCCCGTACCTACCACAAATGAATGTGTTCTTCTGTAATGTAAATTGTGCTCATGCCATGTTGTCGAGTTCGCGCTATATAATATTGCAAGGAAAAATAAAGTAGGGAAACTCGAGTTCACACACTACTGAACGCGCACTCTTAAGTGCATCAGCAGTGCACTGTGAATCGGAGCGTTTCACAGGCCTGTCACAGATAAGAAATGCTATCAAAACAAAACCCTACAAAACAATATACTACTGGCCGGCAGCAATTCATACCCGGACAATGTCGGGACGGGCTGCTAGTGCCTTAATAAATCAGGTAGCACACACTTTTGATAGCCATGTACACACCTTAAATTTATGTGTATGGTATACAGTGCAGCTCTGTACTACTATGATAATCTCAAGGCATGCACCTAGTGCATGTTTAGTGCTTTGCACAAATAGTTGGTTGCTGTACAGTGCGTGGGCCTCGCTTAAAAAGAACAAAGCCTGCCTGCATTCTTGGACTACATG